>NC_081436.1:55109377-55761877 GCF_949786415.1 Peromyscus eremicus
TAGGAAAGCCTGAATATTCAAATAAAAAAAAGACGTAAACAAGCCATAAAATACAGAAAGAAGGATAACAAATATATGAAAGACATGAAGCTTTACTAACAAAACATGCAAATTATGACATCAAAACATCATGTGTAATTATTAACGAGAAGTTATAAGCAAGAGAATATTTATTATTGTCAGGAATTAAGTGAGATACTAAATAGAGAAATGTAAATTATCTCAAAGTTCGTGGAAATGTTGGTAATTCTATTAGACATACATCCTATATGCTAATAAAATTTGACTAAAAATATATCTGTAAGTTGTAAAAGCAATTTTAAAAATAGTGAGAAAAAAATGGGAGCCTAAAATACTCTATAAAATGGAAACGGTCTTTAAAAATTCACATTTTTACCTATTTTGACTAGATTCTTGTTTAAAATAATACTTAAATTAAGTAGCTAGGCATAGTGGCACATGTCTTTAATCCTAGTACTAAGGAGGCAGAGACAGATGGATCTCTGTGAGTTCAAGGCTAGACTGGTCTACATGAAGAATTTATGACCAGTCAGGACTAAATAAAACTGGTCTCTCCCAGAATAAAAACAAACAAGAATTTAAATATTCCAAATTTTTAAAGGATACTCAAAAATCAGACTAATACAGTATTTTATGGTGATATTTTATTTGTGCTGAAATATGATTTTATTTGTATGTCAATAAATAAAAATGCCTGGGGGTCAGAGCTAATAGCAAGCTATAGCAGAAGTCTGGCAGTGGTAGCATGCACCCTTAATCCCAATCACATGACAGGCAGATCTCTGTGTGTTCAAGGACACCACCAGCATGGAGACACACACCTTTAATCTCAATACCAACCATAGAAGACCTGGAGGTCTGTAAAGACAGGCAGTGACAAGGAGGTCATGTGGTTGGGTTTACAACCAATGAGAAGGCAGAACAGAAAGTCAATCAAATGACAGATACACAAGAAGTAGGTCTCTTTTTCTCAGGGGAAGGCAGTGGCAGCGAAGGGTAAGAAGGCAGTTTTAAGTCTTAGCTCTTAGCTACTGCTCTGACCTCTTGGGCTTTTAACTCTGCATTTGGCTCTGTGTTTCTTATTTAATAAGACCATTACATCTACAGTATTTTATGCTTGTTGACAATTTCATCCAGATTAAAATGTGGTGGTTCCTAATTCATTGCTTCTATTCCCTGTTACACGTTTTAAAGCAAGTCTCGAGACTTCATGTCACTATGTCTCTTTACATGCCTTCACACCATTTATAAAAGCATGCAAGCATTTTATGACATAATCACAGAATTATTTAAATCACCAATAGAATTAATGTAATGGCACAGAACACTGAAATATCCCTAATTATTTCAAAGGTATCTGTTTACTTCCTTGTAGGATCAAATTTTGTAAAAAGCCAATTAGTGAATATTTTCAACTTTGCTGGGCAGGCAGCCAATGTTGCAGACCTGCCATTGTTGCTGGTAAGCTACCCACACAGTGGAGAGGAGCGGGGTGTCTGTGTTCCAGTAACACTTTGTTTTTACAAGCACTCAGAACTAGATGTGGCCTGCAGGCTAAAGTTTGTCAACCACTGGTTTAACTGTCTATTTTGGAAGATGGCCATTAGCTTTAAAGTGTTGAATAGATGTAGGGACAGTTTTTTATGTGTCAAGAATACCTCTTAGGAAGTTCTTTCCTCTGACTCTGTAGTGTGGGGAGCCTGCACTTGGCAGACAAGTGCCCTATCATTGAGTTGTATCCCAGCCTCTCTCATCTCAGATGCCCTCAGATGGTGCATGACTGACAGCGCGTTATCACTGTACCGCTCTAAGTGTACATTCTTAGCTTTTTGTCTATGACTTCTGTGGGGCGTTTACCCACCACCCCCACAGTTCCCCAGAGTTTTCTTGAGTGCGAGCAGCAGGAAATATTAGATAGAAGGATTTATTGCGGAGAATCTTGCGGAGATAGACAGAAAATAAAGGATAGCCTCGAGAGGGCCTGGAACCTTTTCCAACGGGCCCCAGGGTTTTTATAGAGACGCCAAGGGGTGGAGCAAAAGACCTCCTCCCCCAGCACAGCCAAGTGCAGACCATCTCAGACACCTGCACTCAGGCCCATGGTCCTAATCATCCTCTATGCGGACCTGCTGGGAAAAGCCACGAGGAACCCGAGAACGGGCTCCCACAGGCTTCATTCACTAAGTTTATTGCCTCATTCAATTATTTCATTAGAAGTTGCATAAAAGCCATTTTTTCTATTATTCTGCCTACTTTCATTAGCCAAAATGCTTTTGTAAAAGAAAAAGAACTTTGAAATCCACAGCATTAAATTGATTACTTTTTGCAGCCAGTATATTTGATGGGTCTTTCCTTTTAATGGACAGTTTTTGTTTGAGTCAGTGTCTCCTGGAGTCTAAACTAGCCTCAAACTTGCTATGTAGGCAAGTATGACCTTAAAATTCTCATCCTCCTGCCTCTGCTTCCTGAGTGCTAGGATTGCAGACACTCACCACCAGGCCTGGTTGATGCAGTGCTGTGGGTCAAACCCAGGGCTTCATGCATCCTAGATAACCACTGAGCTACTCCCAGCCCCTATTGGACAGTTTCCCACAATTTTCCATTTCCAATGATTTCCAGTGTATTGGGAATTTAAGGAATGAAGACATTTCTTTACTATTTTAATTTTGTGTGTGTAAAAATGTATTCATAGATTTTTGTACAATGATTATCAATCACATATTTATTACTTTTTTCGGTGCTCAAGTCACCCCATCCTCGACTAAAGGAGCCCCTTTTTGGTCTTCTTAGTATTTCATAGCTTCTTTCTTGATAAGCTACAAGCTCTAGGTGAAACTGCTCCATGGTATAGTAATAAGCTTGTATATTAATATTTATTAAAATGTTGATAAAGAGCAAACAAGTAAAGCCTATTCATTGTCATAGTTTTTTAATCTAAGGAATCAAATAGGCCAAATTATTCATTTTATTCTGAATAACAATTACAAGAAAATATTTTTTACTATTTATTGACTTACTTGTACTGAGTACTAATTTTAGAATGGTAAAATGCAATTCAAATTTTTAGCAGCAATAGATGATTTTTTAATTCCTTTAATTTTATAAATTCCCACAGCACATTTAAAATAAAATTAAAATTATTTTATAAAATACACAGACACACATTTTTTAATAACTGTAGGTAGTCATGTAATTTTAACTATACTGCATGTTCTCGGAAAGGAAAATGGTTCTCCATACCCAATTAAGATTTTTAACATCAAGGCAATAGAATTATAATAGCTGCCAGCTTCCCCTGCCTGCCTTTATAGACCTTAAAGCCTTTCTCTCCCAATCAGCAGTGTGGAAAATGCTCTATGGGTGTATTTCTACATTTATTACCATGCCTTCTATAGACAGTGGCTTCTAAGGGTTCCTCAGGCCCTGTATTCTTTCCCTTGCTCTTTATTCCATATGGACAGATTGTAACTAAATGAACAATCACAGATACCAACCCCCCTCTCTATCCAGAAGTACCTCTAGCAATGCTCCTGCCTTAGCCTCTTTTTTGTTTGTTTGGTTGGTTTTTTTGACACAAGGTCTCTCTACATAGCCCTGGATGTCCTGGAACTCACTATGTAGACCAGGCTGACCTTGAACTCAGAGTTCCACCTGCCTCTGCCCTTACCTCCAGAGTTCTGAGATTATTGGCATTCACTCCCATCCCTGGCCCCTGGCTTAGCCTCTTAAGTGCTCTGATTTGGGACATGTGACAACAAGCATGGTAGACCCATTTCTGAGTACATAAACGAAACAAAAAAATTTAAGTTATTCTGCTTCATTGCAGGTTCCGATCACTTAGGTATAGTCTCATTGGGAATTCAAATCCTTTCTCTCAGAAGGAAATTACTCCTGTCTTTTTAATGAATCTCATTGTGTAAAGTGATCCTGGTTCTTTAAAATATAGGAGCTGTGCTTGTTAGCCTTTATTGTCAACCTGACATAACCTAGAATCATGTGAGATGAGTGAACTTCAACTGAAGAATTGCCCGGTCAAACTGGCCTGGGAGCATTTTCTCAATTCCTAATGGATGTAGGAGGGTCCAGCCCATTGTGACATCTCTAAGCAGGCAGTCCTGGGTTGTATAAGAAAGTCAGCTGAGCATGAGCCAGTGAGTGAGTCAGTAAGCAATAGTCTCCCATATTTTCTGCTGCAGTTCCTGCCCTGACTTCCCTCAATGACCCAGTGACATGGAAGTGTAAGCTGAAATAAACCTTTCCTTCTCCTAAGTTGTTTTTCCTAATGGTTTTTATCAAGCACTCTAGAACAGGCATACTTACCATGAGTCAAAGGAAATGTAAGCATTCAGTCAAATAATAGTTTTGTGTGTGTGTGTGTGTGTGTGTGTGTGTGTGTGTGTGTGTGTTTTCAGTCCCTCCTCCTCCCACAGACCAACAACTGACTACAGCCTCCTCATGAAGCCATGTCATATCTATCACAGGCGTTCTCCCACAATTTGAACCTGTGAGGATTTCTTCCATTTCCTGCCTGGAAATAGTTCCCTCACTTCTATTATTTAGAAATGTTTGCAATTAATAATTTCTTCATATTAATATAACCAATAAATGTTACAATTATAAATACCATGATTGTGAATCTATAGCTTGATTACACAGGCAAGTTTAACAGTTAGTAGCAGTAAGAAACAAGACTCACTCTAATAAGTGCAGTGGATTCAATAGCTGCATCTCTTTTTTAAAAAGATTTATTTATTTGTATTTTATGTGTATGAATGTTTTGCCTACGTGTATATATTTGCCACATGTGTGGCTGGTACCCAAAGAGATCAGAAGAGGGGACAAATTCCCTGGAATTAGAGGCATAGACAATTGTGAACTGCCGTGTGGGTTCTGGAACTAGAACCTGGGTCCTCTACAAGAGCAGCAAGTGTTCTTAATCACTGAGCCACCTCTGTTAGCCCCCAATAACTATGTCTTTTTAATATATATATGCTTGATCTTTATGTCAGTTCAGAATCATAGGATTGAAAAGGAACATCCAAAGGACAGCAGCTTGGCTCTGCCATTCTTAGAGTATCATTGTGACAAGTGCTAGGCCTCCGGAAGGCCTCTCCGCCGTCGCAACAAACCGAATCAGACCGAATTGGAAAGCCCAGGTTTAATGAGTAAAGCGTTCCTGGGCGATTCCCTGGCCCCGCAGAGAGGAGACAGGGACTTGAGACTGGAAGAACCACAACTTTGTTTTCTGGGATGCTGCTTACATACCCTGTGGGAGTGGTCTTGAGCCTCTCTGGGAGAGGAGCTGTGTTTGGCAGGCTTTGAAGGGGCGGGCTTAGGGAAAGAGATGGGGAGGGGAGTTGAGGTGGATCTTCCACCAGACTCCTTCCAAACATTCCAGACTCTTTGGGTATAGGGTGCCAGGGGTTGAGGTGGAGCTCCCACCCAGACACATTGTAAATGACAACTGAGGATATTTTGAACAGATTTTGAAAGTATTTTACCCAAACTGGTAAGAGCAGAGAAATAGCCCCAGAAGGACTTGTTGAAAGGATGATTACTTCTTCAGCACTGCACAGAGGAAATCCCTCAGATACCACAGGTGACTAGATGATTCTTTGGCACATGAAGTTCTGAGTCTGTGCTGGGCCCTTCCTTGCATGACATAGCATGTCCTGTACCATAGCAGAAATAATAGGCCTTCTCATTCACAGCTACATTCCTTTGTTAGTGTTGGTTCCACTAGACAAGTCAGGCAGATAGCACAGGCCACTGTGAGAACTTATTGATTTTTTTTTTTTTTTTTTTTGGCCTGTGCATTGACTCAGACTTCTCAGTTGAGACAAAATGTGCAAAGTGATATACATAAATTCCCTTTGCCTTCTTTGTAAGTTGCATCAGGATGCAGGCTGGGTACAATAACTGTGAGCCCCTTCAGTGCCAGAATTTGATACATATTTGTTAGGAAAATCCCTATTTTCTATTGCTGTTGTTTACTCAACCATGGTAGATAGAGATTCAAATGCTTTAAGAGGTACCCAAAGTTTGAGATTGATTTACATATTCATCTTCTCATTCCCATCTCCTGGAGATACAAGCTGTAAATATTGATGACAGGTAGACCATGGACTGGGGCTGAAAAATTGCTTCTGCCTCTCCCACAATGCCACTGGTTTCACATCCTAAATTTTGTCTAGACCATAGCACTTAATCCCAGCTGCTTGAGAAGCCACAGTACTGAAAAAGATGCTTTGTACATACTTTATTTTTTGTTTTGTTTTGTTTTGTTTTGTTTTGTTTTGTTTTGTTTTGGGTCTTTTTGGTTTTTTTGAGACAGGGTTTCTCTGTGTAGCTTTGTGCCTTTCCTGGAACTTACTCTGTAGCCCAGGCTAGCCTCGAACTCACAGAGATCCACCTGTCCCTGTCTCCCGAGTGCTGGGATTAAAGGCGTGTGCCACCACCACCCAGCCATACTTTATTTTTTAACTCCAGAAAGATGTAATAGAACCAATCAAAACATGTTTGATTCCTGTTTATTTAAAACACAATTTCAAAAGCATTTCTCAGTACTGTATTTTTCCACTAGAAATCACTTAATTTTATCCCTTTGATTTTGGGCATTTTCAAGAAAAAAAGACATTCTAAAGCAATAGATTTTTGTTTATTTGAACCCAGTGTCTTTCAAAAGAAATAATTGATGGGTCTGATTCACAAGAAAATCATTGTAAAGGCAGGAGGTAATTTTGAGTGTTCAAATAACATTTGTTTTGAGTTTATCTGCTTTGGAATAGGAATTAAGGAAAAGTTTCTCTGGGGCAGTGTGGAGATGTATTAACTGCTGGAGTCTGGCCCAGTAAGCAAATTTGCACCCTGAGAGAGGAGCTCTGATTTTTTTTTTCCTATTTTTTGCACTGAAACAAGGGCATGTAAATGCTGGGGGTGGGGGTGGGGGCAAAGAGAGCATGTGATGAGATAGCTGAAAGGTGGCAGGCCATAGAGGGGCTCACCCTTACATCACAGGACCTAAAGCCTCTGGCAGCTCAGAAAGGATACAGCACATCTGCAGGCACAGTGTGCTAACAACCGTTCACTTCTAGAAACAGATCATGGAGGTCCCATGAACAGTAGTGTGTCCAAAAGTTTAAAAAAAAAAAAAAAGCAAGAAAAATACATTGTCTTGAAGTGCCAAGTTCATTTTGTTCCAGGGACTGGGACATTTCATCATAAAAAATGAAGTCAAAGCCAGAAATGAAGCAATGGCAATTCCTTTTTAGACAAAGCCTAGGCATAATTCGTGCAATCCATTTATTCTGTTCAGCTCTACTTCCAGCCTGTGGTTATTCCAGATGTTGAGCCCCAAGATAGCCTATGGTAGATGGCAAATAACTCTGACTACTCAAATACTCATAGAAATACAATAATTCTAGGATTGTTAGTGGTATGGATCTTTTTTACAATCTTTTATTTAATTGATAAAGGAATTCTGGTATCAAAATAATTTCACCTAGTAAAAATTGTTGAGTAATGAAAATTTACTATTTTGCTGAGTATACATACTTTAAAGTAACATTACTTTGGTTCTAAATTTTCATGCAATTCTCATTAAAGCTTAAATGCATGAATCAGCAATCCTAAATAAATTAATAAATATGAAAAGCATTTATAAGAAACAACAATGTGAGTTTTCTGTTTGCTTAATAGACATCTGCACTGATAACCTCACAATATATACACTAGCCTAAAATAATGACCCTGGTTATGTTTAGCTATAATTAAAATTTAGTATTTATTTTTCCAGTTTACTGCAGGTAGGATAGATCTGATTGGCCTCTTTTGGATTAGATATATGTGTTTAAAATAGGATCGCTTCTTTCTTTGTTTCTTTGAACTTCTAAAATCCAAGGCTCCCTATAAATTCTATTGACCAGAAGATGGGTCATGTGATCCAAAGCTTAGGTAATGTCAGTAATATTCAAAGAATTTTATTTTCTTAACAAAAACAACTCCAAAAAGTGCATGCTAATTATCTTGAGTTTTTCTTGTAAATTTTATATTACTCACCCCATCCAAACACTGTGAACAACAAAGCATGTTGGCAAAGCCTGATGGCGCACACCTTTAGTCCCAGTGCTTGCAAGGCATAGGGAGATGGACTTCTGAGTTCCAGGCCAGCCAGGGCCACATAGCAAGACCCCATCTGAACAACAAAACAAAAAGCAAAAACAAACAAAACACAAAACTAAAATCTGTGGACAGATATGAACACAAATCATAACATAGAAAATATTCAAATAGACATATGCTTTGATTTTTAAAAATGCATGTTACAGAAGTCTTTAGGATGAAAAGGCTTATGAGGTATATCTGTATAGTGTTCCCTTAGAATAGTATTTTCTTTGCCAATGTGAGTAGCCAAAATATGGAAAAACCAGAAGAAGTATCCTAATAGGAAAGTCATGCCCAGTTCACTTGGGTTTTACAAGCAATTCATTCATGAGTGTGTGTATGTGTGCCTGGCACACTGCATGACTGGCTTCTCTTGTGACTCAACACTCAATGATTTTTGTCTCATAGATGACACAGGTTGTCCCAGCAGCCAGTCGGTATCCCCTGTGAAGACTCCCTCAGACACAGGGCACAGTCCCATTGGCTTTTGCCCTGGAAGCGATGAAGACTTTACCAGGAAGAAATGCAGGATTGGACCGGTTGGTGAGGGAGGCGTGCAGTCAGCTCGTTATAAAAAGGAATCAAAGGGAGGAGTCATAAAGCCAGGTAAGTGCCCTTACTATTCATAGTTTTCAAAATTATTTCTTTTATTTTTTCATATTATAATATAATAACATCACCCCCTTTCCCTTTTCATGCCCCAAACTCTCCCATAGACTCCTCTTTGCTCTTTTTCAATTCATGGCCTCTTTTTTATTCATTAATTGTTGTTGCATATAAATATATATATATATATATATATATATATATATATATATATATATATACAATCTGCTTAGTTTGTATAATATTTGTATGTATGTTTGCTGGGATGAGCATTTTGTATTGGATAACAAATTGATGTGCTGTTCTTTAAGGGAGATATGGTGCAGTAAGAGAGATTTCCATTGGAAACCTCCCTATCAAGTCAGAACTGACTGTCAGGTACCCAGGACCCAGAAACCTTTTTAAAGAAGGTAGCATGTAGAGTATTTAATGCAATAGCTGCTAATCATTAAGTATAGTGGTATATTCATCCATCATAGACAGGTTTTTTGTTTGTTTGGTTGGTTTTTAAGAAAACAAGTTGGGCCTGGTGGTAGTGATACATGCCTTTAATCCCAGCACTCGGGAAGAAGAGGTAGGTCGAGCTCTGTAAGCTCAAGTTTGAAGCCAGCCTGGTCTACAGCGCTAGTTCCAGGACAGCTAGGGCTATACAGAGAAACCCTGTCTCAGAAAAAGAAGAAGAAGAAGAAGAAGAAGAAGAAGAAGAAGAAGAAGAAGAAGAAGAAGAAGAAGAAGAAAACAAGCTGAAAATGTATAAGCTTGATAGTTTAACAGACATTTAAATTCTATAATCAATTCTAACCTGTATTATGAATAAATTATAAGATAAAAAGTGACAAAAGATGTGAAGAGAGATATTGATCTTGATGCCAATCTCTATAGCTAGGCAGAATTACTAAATTAGCATATATATATATATATATATAAAAGATTTAAAGGTTAACAAGTTTACATATAGATGCATCTCTTCAAAAATTACAGACTATTAGATGCTGTAAGATGACATGCAGGTAGCTATTGCAAAGATGGAGGAGCCGTGTGCTTAAAAGAAAAGGCAAATTCTCAGAACCTACAACATATGAATAAATACATTTTGTATCTCAAAAACATAAACAAATATAGTGTTAGAAAAAGTACTACGATGACATAAGACTTTAACACCCATGGTTATGCTACACACACACACACACACACACACACACACACACACACACACAGAAGAGAGAGAGTGGACAGGTCTCCACCTTAGCTAACCTAATCAAGATAATCACTCACAGTCGTGCCTAGCATCTCAGGTAATTCTAGATCTCATCAAGTTAAGTCCTGAGATTCACCATTACAGAGACAGGATTCAAATATCCTAAGTCCATCTGTTTAAATTGTATAATTTAGTTGCTTTTACTCTGCTTAACTGTTATACAAATATCACCACTATCTTTATCCAAAAGATGTTTGATTACCACAAAGGGAAACCTTAAGTCCTTTAGCAGCTGCTCTGAGTCCTTCTCTTTGCAGTTCCTGGCATCTACTTTCTGTGGATTTGTATCTCCCCAGACAATGAAATCATACATGTGACCTTTCATGTATGAGTTTTTCACTTAGAATAATGTCTTCAGGGCTCATCAGCGTAGCCTGTATTGGTATTTTATTCTTTTTTAATGGCGGAATAATATTCCATTTTGTGGAAATTCTAATTTCAAAGTAACATTTTTAAGAAGCAGTTTTAGATTTACAAAAAATAAATGAGTAAACAGTATTGAGAGTTCCCATTGGCTTCCTCACCGCCACTCCCTCCAGATTCCCCTCTAGTTAACGTTTTGTGCTAGCATGCTAAGTCACTCCATTAGCTGGTTGGTTCATAAGCTGATGGACATTTGGGCTGTGTCCACATTTTAACTCTTATGAATAATGGTGCCATGAATTTTTGTATACATGTTTCTGTGTGAACATGTTTTCAGCTCTTTCAGATATATAGTTAAGAATAAAAGTGCAAGATCATGTGGTAACTCTATGCTAACCTTTGAATGAACTACCAGACTTGTTTTCAACCTGACTGAACTATTTGACATTCCTGCCGGCAATATATGAGGGCTCTAGCAACTTTGGTCATAGATTATCTGTATTTAAAACAATAGTCTTCTTTTTTCTTTTGAGCCTTGGTCTATCATGTATCATTACAACAGAATATCTGCCATGGGATATTTATTACTAATGGTTTGGGAGGCTAGGGAGTTCAAAGTGGAGAGCCTTCATCTTGCTTGGGCCTTCTGGCTGGATTGTATTATGGTGGAGGGTGGTACATGCAGAAGCTGGATAGTATATCATCCCAGGTGTCTTTCATCTCTTTCTTATAGCCCAGGGTTGTTTATGTACCTACAGTCCATAAAAAATGATCATGTGCACAAAGTATCTGGTACTGTTTCATCATCTTCATGGACCTGGTTTATTGAGATGTGTGAATCCTGATTTAGCGACCCTTGCCCAAAGGTGACTCTGGAGACAAAACTTCTGTCAACCGCTTTTGATTGCGTTGTTCACAGGCATAAATATCACCTAAGCAATCGTTTCTTGATCTTCATACTTGTGTTAAAGGACTCCTTCAATTTTCTGAGTCAACAAAAATTTCAAACGTTGTCACTGAAAACTTCCCTGCTGCTTTTGAATGGAGCCCAATTCTGTACAGTAAATTCCTTCTATGAGAAAAATCTACAGGGTGGCCAACAGAGTCTCTGAACTTATGGCTGAGTAAACCTGCCATCTCAGGAATATAAAGAGAGGAAATGCAGGAAGCAAGGCCTTGGATGACTCTTACAATCTGTAGCATGCAGAGACAATTGGTTAAAGCTCCAGAAGGTCCTGCTCTCAGGCTAAGACCATCTGCTCCTCCGTAGCCATCCCCCCTCCCTACAACCCTTTGCCAAAGCTGGTCATCAGCCCTAGATGTATGTTCTACTTTTTTTTTTTTTTAAAGGCAATTCATTAAAACCAACACCAGTTTATTAAAATAGCAAGCAATTAGTGGCTGTTACTTGGGGGCTCAGGGACTCCTTAAGATGAAGTAACCTAAGCCCATCTAATTTTAAGTCCGGTGCTCTAGATTTGGGAATGCTTGCTGTCCCTACCTCAGAAAGTAGTCATTGAAATGTCACTGACATAAAGAACTAATAATGGCTCCTGGGCTTTGAGACATAGACCGAGCAGAGAAACATGCCAGGGGATGCAGGAAGGGCTTGGGAAGGTGAACAGCAAGTAAGCAAGCCTGCTCTTTGCCAACAGAATCCTGAGGTGCCCTCAGCAGGAAAATCCTTCCTGCCAGGCAGAAGCTCCTTCTGGAAACTTCTGGGAGGCCATCTGTCATTTTGGCTTCTGTTGCTTACTAACTATGCAGATTTAATTAAAAGTTGTATCAAAGAGTGAAAGCAAAGCATTCCTATGGTGCTATTGGATGATGACGCTGCTTTCCAGTTTTTCTTTTATTCCCATTTTGGCAAAACCTTGGAGGATGCGTCTGTGTTTGTCATGAGCTAAGTATCCAGTGGATACTTCAGTGGGAAATGGACTGTGCTCTTTGGACAATGAGTTCAGTGTGAGGGGAGCATGGAGGTGATGAGCAAGTGTGACCCCATTTTGAGGGAGTTTGTAATTCAAGGCAGAGCACAGTATGATAAATCTGGGTGATAACACAGATCAAAAAGAAAGGAATGGAGGCCTTCCTCCCTGGTGACTTTCTGAGGAATCAGGTGATTGCAGCCCTTCTCTCTCTCTCTCTCTCTCTCTCTCTCTCTCTCTCTCTCTCTCTCTCTCTCAAGTGTATGCAGTGTGTGCTGTCAGGATTTAAAACTACCCAGAAGTAAAAGCCCTAACTGGTTTGCTGCAAGTCCATTAAAATATTCCAGAGCTTCTTGTATTTGCTGGTTCATTACTTGGAGACTATCTTAACCCTGGAAAGAGAAGGACCCACTGTCATTATTTAACAAATTGGGGTACTAAAACCTTTGTCCACAGATTGGCTAGAAAGGTATATGGGGGTGGTGCACAATTATACAACTTAAACAAACCATCAGAGGAAAAAGTACTAGAGGCATTTGAAGGGCTAAGTACATAGTGAGTGGTTAGGGCCACAATAATGGGAAAGAAATCTACCTAGGAGCTGAAATGTTGAAATCTGCATTTGAAAGATGCCACTGTATCTCCGTAGCCTGTCATCAGATATCAGCACCTATTGAAATTAGAGACCTGGCTGGCTGAACTATAATAACCTCAGAACAATGGCCTGGGATTGGTTACCTCCAGAAAGAAAAAAAAAAAGTTTTCCTGCATCCAAGAGGCATTTGCTAGAAAACTCAGAAGGTACCAACTGGGTTAGTGATTCGGCAGCCCTGATTCCCTTAATAGAGCCCTTTGGCCAGTTCAGTCCAGATGTGTTCCTTGTTGTTTCTACCTCTGTGAGCTGAAATAACAGCTTGGCCACTTACCCGAATCCACTCTTCTAAACCTCAGCCACCAGAGCACCAGCCTCAGGCCTGGGAGTTGGCATGCCGGGTGCAGGTCTTCCTGGTGCCACTTGGAATTGGAATCCCTTTCACTGTGTAGCCCAGGTGGGCCTTGAACTGACAGCAATCCTTTTGCCTTAGCCTCCCAAGTGCTGAGGTTCTAAGCACTAGCCACCACATGTGGTTTATAACTGCCATCTTTTTAAATAGATTTTTTCCCATACAGTATAATATGATTACAGTTCCCCTCCCCTAACTCCTCCCAGATCCTTACCACCTGCCCTCCCATCCTAATCTACACCCTTTCTCCCTTTCATTAGAAAACAGACAGGCATCTGGAAAATACTAGCAAAATAATATAAGATAAAATAAAAACATACAAACTGGAATAGGACAAAATGAACAAGAAAAGCAGCTGAAGAAAATGCACAAGAACCACGTATAAATGCAGAGATACACACATTTGCACATACAGAAATCCCATAAAAATACAAAACCAACTGAAAACCAAAATATAGACACAAAAGACCTGTAAAACAAACAAAACAAAAGAAAAACAATAACCCCCCTGACAAAACATTATGAGTCAAAGAACCTCCAAAAATGCCATTGAGTTAATTTTATGTTAGCCATCTACTGCTGGACTTGGGGGCCTGCTCTTAAGAGTAGTTCGTATACCCAATGAGGCTCTGTTGTAGAAAATGATTTTTCCTTTGTGAGAAGTTATCAATTGGTAATAGCTTCTGGGTTAGGGATGGGGCATGTGTCCAGTTCCCCTCTCAGTGTTGGGACCTCATCTGGCTTAGACCTGTATAGGCCTTATGCATGCTGCCACAGTCTCTCTGAGTTTATATGTGCTTTGCTCCTGTTGTGTTTAGAAGTGTTTGTTTCCTTGGTATCCTCCATCCCTTCTGGCTCTGAGGGGAGGGATTTGATGAAGATATCTCATTCAGAACTAAGTATTACAAGGTCTCTCCTTCTCTCCATATTGCCTTATTGAAGGTCTCTGTATTTGTTCCAATCTACTGCATGCAGGAGCTTTTTTTTTCTTCCTTATTGAAATTTTTTATTCATTTTACATTCCAACCACAAATCCCCCTCTCTTCCCTCCTCCCACTTCCCCCTAGTCTTCTCCTCCCAACCCTCCCCCCATTCCCTCCTCCAAAAAGGTAAGGCCTCCCATGGGGAGTCAGCAAAGCCTGGTACATTCAGTTGAGGCAGGTCCAAGCCCCTCCCCAGCAGAAGCTTTTCTGGTGGTTGCTGAGCAAGAAAATTATCTATTAGTACAGCAGAATGTTGTTTGGAGTCATTCTGTTGCTATGTTCCTTTAGCAGAAGAGTTGGATTTGGTTTTCCCCTGGGTTTCTGGCCTATCTAAGTCTCAGAGTTATGGCAACCCAAGCAGTGCAAAGGAGGGGCTCCATTTCATGGAGTGGGCTTTATAGTCAATCAGATATTGATTGGTTACTCACAAGCTTTATGCCGCTGTTGTATCAGCATATCTCACAGGCAGGTCACCATTGTCGATTGAAAGATTTGTAGCTAGGTTGCTATTTGCATTTCTCCTTCGTTGGTCTGCAGAATACCTTCTAGTACCGTGAACACTAGTCAGTATGGGTGAAGGCTCTAGGTAGGCACCAGCTCGACTCTCTGTGTTCTTTGACGTGGAGTTAATTTTCTCACATCTTATCGGCCATAAGCAAAAGACTCCAGCAGCAAGGTGCAGCCTCAAGTATAGACTGCAATCTGTTTCTGACATGGAAATAGGTAGATTGGAATATTTGAAAGGATATATTAGATTTACTTTGGGGCTTGGATAGCATTCTGAAATAAGGCATTGGATAGCATTCTGAAATATCAGTAAAGGCAGTAGTAAGAGAAGCTGAGACTTTTACTCAATACTCACTCACTGTCTTTGGCAAAAACCCAAGCTCATAACTCATTCAATTCTAACTTTAGTACAAAAACAAAACAAAACAAAAAAACAGATGTCATTATCCTACATTTTGCAATTAGGGACACTAAGATACAAACATGTTTTGTAACTCATCTCATGAATAGATTTTTAGATGAGGTACCTATGCTCCTTACTTTTAACTATTACAAAAGTTCTAAGGTCTGCCTCCAAAAATGTAATTTCAAATAGAGTACAGAAGTGTGACAATTAGGAAAGATGTACTAGTATAAGATATGAAATTTTTTTTTACTATTTTTAAATCCTTAAAAATTCTTATTATTTTACATCCCCTGATACAGTCATGGATAGATGGCGCTGACTGTGGCTGATGACAGTGTAGCATCAGTTACATCCATAAGATTGAACATAAGCTTTTTTGAGGCAGACCAGTAAATAAATCATGAAGACAGGATGTAAACATCAAAGGGATGTTAAGGTACTAAGTTATTTCCACTTAATCATGAGTGAAGCCATTCTTTGCAAAATTTGTTACTGTGAATGGACACATACCACAGATACAGACACACATGCACACACACACACACACACACACACACACACACACACACACACACAGAAACAGAGATATACACAGAGAGACTATAAAGATGTATATAGATAGACAGACAGACAGACAGACAGACAGAGAATATGAATATGAGAATAGTTGGTGATGGAATTTAGAGTGTTGCATTTGCTAGATGTCCTGGTTAGTTTATACTGCCAACTTAACATGACCTAATGTCATCTGGGAAGAGGGAACCTCAATTAAAGAATTGCCTGGATCAGATTGGCCTGTGTCAATGTCTGTGAGAGATTGTCTTGATTCATGACTGATATGGGAGGGTGGACACAACCAGCTGTGGGTAATACCATCCATAGCAGGTGGGTTTGGGATAGATAAGAAAGTTAGTTCCACATGAGCCAGAGAGTGATCCAGTAAGCAACATTCCTCCATGGTTTCTGCTCCAGGTCTCTGCTCTGACTTCCATAGATGATAGACTGCTACCTAGAATTATAAGCTCAGCAATCCTTTCCTCCCACTAAGTTGCTTTTGGTCAAGTGTTTTATCATAGCGAGAGAATGAAACTGGAACATTGGACAGGAGCTCTACTTAATTTCCTAGATTCTTGAATGATGATCATTACTTTGTCCAAGAGAGCATTTGAAGTTATTGTAAATGGGACTCTGAAGTTCTCATGCTGAGCGCATATGTATGCAGAATACAGCAAATAATGCTTTGTGGTGAACAGTTTCATAGACTATCCCAGCAGGACCAAAAGAGCAGCATCAAGCATGAACATAATGAGCGTACTTAAGTGTTTATCTCTGTGGCTGGTTTACGTATTTACTCTCATGTCTTTCTCCCATCTGTGCCTTTGATGACGTACTCAATCAAAATAATGGTGCCAAATGGGCCTTAATGGGCTTCCCCTAAGAATTAGTAAATCATAATCCTCTTCTCAAAGGCAACTGCTGTCCAAATCCCAGTCTCCTAGGATTTATTGCATGGCTGGTGTTCTCAGCCACTGAGTTGGGGGTCTGCCAGATGCTCACTAGTTACTCTAATGTGTCAAGGATGCCACACAGGTCTCTAATACTTGGTGGAAGACTACACCCACCATTGAGCATACTCATTGGTCCTCAGCATGACAGACATAAACCCGGAAACGTCTTTCATATGCAAAGTTAACAAACAACAGCTACAAATCATACAGATGAATGCTTTTTGTTGGACTTTGTATTTCCTCCAAGCAGGAGAAACAGTTATTGAAAACTATCTGCAAAGGAGAGGGCATACTTGAAGGGATCCCATACTTACCTGCTTGGTAAAAAATATATGGTTGTGATTGATTGGAGCCAATCCCACATCCTGAGGGAACAAGAGAGGAGGGTCATGCATTAGTCAGGGCTCTCCAAAGGAGCACCCCGATAGAATGAGCTAATTTATATATACAAATATACATTAAGAGGGGATTTATGCCGGGCGGTGGTGGCGCACGCCTTTAATCCCAGCACTCGGGAGGCAGAGGCCGGCGGATCTCTGTGAGTTCAAGGCCAGCCTGAGCTACCAAGTGAGTTCCAGGAAAGGCGCAAAGCTATACAGAGAAACCCTGTCTCGAAAAACCAAAAAAAAAAAAAAGAGGGGATTTATTTGAGTGGCTTACAGGCTGTGATCTGAGTAGTCCGATGGCTGTCTCCTGACAGAAAGATCCAGTAGTTGTTCGGTCCACAAGACTTGATGTCTCAGCAGTGCCAGTCTGGTGCTGGAGTCCCAGGGAAGTCCTACAGAGCTGCTCATCTTCTGTCTGTGTTGGAATCCTGAAGAAGTAGTTTCTAACACCAGTGAATGAATAGCTCAGGATAGATGAACTTGCCAGCAAGAGTGAGGACAAACAGGGGAGCAGGGAAGGCTTGCTTCTTCATTTACTTTCATGTGGGTTGCCACCAGGAGGTGGCCCACATTTAGGATGGATAGGACCAACACTTTTATCCCGGTGTCGGATAGGTGTTCCACCTCAAATAACCCAACCAAGAAAATTCCGTCACAAGTGTGTCCAGCTACTTGCATTTTAATTAACTATAAATGTAGTCAAGTTGACAACCAAGATTAGCCACCACAGGTCACATTCCCTAAAGTCCACAGAGAAGGAGTTTGGAGGCTCCATGTGAAAAAATTTGTGAATTTGGATGGGGGAACCAATGAAACAAGTTTATTGTTTTCTTCAAAAGTGCATTTGTAGTATAGCATTTGGTTGTGCTTCTACAGTGCTCTACAAAAATATATGTATTCAACAACATAGTCTCTTTCCTTGGGCAGTTCAAGTAGTAAAATTCTCCTACCGTATGACTTGGATCTGGGAGCTTGTAAAGGGCATCAGTAAATAAGTCACATAGCCCCAACCAGGGATTAGCTTCTGAAACATGGCTAGAAGGCACCTGAGAGAACATTTGTAGCATTGCATAGTTTAGAGGGAGGAGATCCTCAGTTTACCATGTGATTAAGAGGTTTTGGCTAAACCTAAGTTTAGCCTTCTGGCTATACATTCATTAGCTTATTCATCAATCTAGCACATATATATGAAGTGTTTTCAGTGTATTGAAAGTGTTCTCATTTGTCAGTAGAGAAGGGGAAAATGAGTGTGGCCTCTGGTCTCATGTCACCCACTTTAAATGTGGGGATGTGGCTGATGCATAAGCACATATGAGATAAATTTTGGGAGTGAGAATAAAGCAAGGTGTTGGTAGTCACCAGGAAGGACAGGGAGATGTCTCGAGATGAAGAACGTAGCCTGTTCCTCCCAGCTTAGGAATTGCACAGGTAGTTGACAGAGTGGTGAGTCAGAAGGGGAAGATGAGGTCTGTGTGTCAGAGTAATGGGAGGCCATTTCAGAACTTCAAGAGAGGAGATGCAGTTTGATTTATGTGTTTGGGACCCCGCATGTAACCCATGAAGCCTCGATTGTCCAGGAGTGAAACTGAACAGGATGTAAAATTCAGATGGCTTAGCCTAGGATTTGGATAAAGTAAACAGACCGAGCATATGTGACTTAGCACGAGGCTCCCATTTTCTTAATAGCACTATTTCATTTGCCAACTCAAGTGAGTCTCAGATATGTGAAATCATAAATTACAAGTACTTTTGAATTTATTGTTTCAATTAAAAGTATTGGTGGTGTCTTATTGATTTATAGATAAGGCTTTATATATAACATATCATATATAAACATACAATTTTTTTAATTAGGGTCTCACTGCGTACCCTTGGCTGACCTGCAACTTTGTATGTAGACTAGCTAGGCTTGATCTCACAGAGGTCTGCCTGCTTCTGTGTCACAGGTGCTGGGATTACAAGTGTGTCCCACCATGCACAACTGTTGTATTTTATTTAAAACTTGTATTCAGTTTCTTTCATCTCTTGAGCCACTTTTTAATTCATCTAAGTTTTTCAATCAAGCCATCTTTACTCCAGCCTACTTCCTCTGTTAGAGCAATTTTGAACCCATGTCTTGTACGCTCACTGGTTGTTTTTAATAAGCCTACATTTATTGTGAAGCTGTAGGTTTTTAGTAGGCCTAAATATGGTAATTAAACAGACACTGGTATTTCTTTGTCTTTTACAGAATAACACATAGGTATTTGGGTGATCCGGGCTGATCAGCACTCAGGCTGCTTGAACAGTTACCTTCTCCTTGTGTGGCCATATTGCCCCCTGTGCTCCAGGCAGAAGGAAGGGGCAAAGGGAGCTTGAAGGCACCTGGCCATCTTAAGGTCAGAATAAAGAAGTGGGACGTGTCATTTCTAATTATATCCCAGGACATCTTAGTCACATGGACACCTGTTGTCATAGAAGAAGGGACCGCAGAGATGGACATTAGTAAATGACCAACAAGCTGCCCCAGTGGTCTGTGCATAGCAGAAGGACAGCTGGCTTTTCTGTTATCCTGTAGGTATCTGAGTGCTTTTCACTACCAGGAGCTATTCAGTGCCTTAGAGCACACATAGCAAGAGGTGTAGGGTTACATGATCTCTACAACCAATCACTGACGGTATTGCTATCCAAGGGATTTGTAAAATGTGGAGGGTATCATTCCTTAGGAATAATTAGAAAATGAGTTGTTATTGCTGTTGGTGTTTTTGCCTAAACATGAGCTGAACAAGAACAACAAAAACAGGCATGCCAAAGTGGATGGGGGAAAGACCACAAGGCCTCAACCTTGTACAAAGAATTGCAGCCAGCTAAGGAACACTGAGGAGAGTGGGAGAGATAGTCAGGGAAGAGCACACAAACTGGTTATTCAGACTAAATGCTTATCTCAGAGAGCATACATACAAGTAACCTTATACAGACCAAGCAGGTTACATTTAGGAATACACACACACACACACACACACACACACACACACACACACACACACACAAATTATGAAAAAAAAGGGAGACTGTAGATTTGAAAAATAAAAAGGAGTAGGTGGAAGGTTTTGGACAAGGAAAGGAAGAAAGAAATGTGATTCTATTGTAACCTATAATTAAAAAAAGAAAGAGAGTTTTTACCACTTAATATCTAAGATTCTCATTTGAAGAAATCCCATCAGATGAGCTCTGAAAGCAGCCGAGTCAGCACAGACTTGGGCCATTTCAGACTGACATGTGGCTTCCAAATGGCACTTTCTGTTCAAAGAAGGTAATTATGAGAAGCCTACAATAAGAGGCTTGGGGAAGGCTCAACATAAAGAGATTCCTTCTTCTGTGAGAGGTAATTGTGGGAGGAGGTACTCAACTTATATTTAGACAGTGAAGGAGGGTGATCTAGGTCACTCGTGAGCAGGTGGGGGAGGGATAGCAGAAGGGAGAGTATAATGTCAATAAATGTTTTCTATTTTTCTCAGTTGCATGGGGAAATAATTACTACTTGGTTTTTTCTAGCGCTATGGGGGTCATGAAGGATGTGAGGCACGTAGCAGAGCATACTCAGTGCCTCATCCCTGCATGGCACTAGGAAGAGAATGTCCACAGCCTCTATCTTTGCGATCATTGGTGTCAGTACTAGACAGGATGTTGTATCATAGTGGAAAGCCTTCATCTGTCAAACAGTATTTGTTCAGTGGATGGTCAGTTTCAATGTGATCCAAAAACGGGAGAAGTTTACAAATGACAAAACGTCCAGGCATCTGAATACCACCCCCTCCTTCTATTAGGCCTCTGTTGTCTCTATTGTCTTGTTAGTATGAATCATCCTGATTTGAGGGAGCACACTCATGGAAGTGACTGTTTCGATAAAGCTCTTGTGTAGAAAGACTGTTCCTACAGTCTTTTTCTTCTTCTCAGGACAACAGAACTCCCCAGCTCTTCTCTGCTTGGCAGCGTGGTGAAGTGACCTGCATACTTAAATAGCTCTAATTCATGAAGTGCCCGAGCTTTTCCCTCAAAATGTCACATGCTTGCCATTGAATTTAGAGCTCCGTGGATGTTTAGTGTCATGTCTTGCTTACTCATTGGGGCATTACAATCAGAATGTGTAAAATGGCTATGTGCTTTGTCCCAGTATTGCCAACGGATTAGCCGTGACTGTCGTGCAAGCATTTACTTCCATTTGACAATTTGGTATTTCTGCAAATGCTTTGTGTCCATTCACAAGGGCGATGCTTTTATTTGAAATGCTGCAGTCACCAGGGAAAAGGCCCAGTGCTCTTCACTGATAGGCCAGCTCTCCTTCTGCCTCCTGTTGCTATGGTGCCCAGCAGAGTAACTTCCTTGCCCTGCACATGTAGGAGGCTCCGTCTCCATGGATACCCCACTCTGAGACTGTACTCTGCCGAGACATGAGCTGCACACACTGTATTTCTGCAAAAGACATACCCCAGCCTGTGGTGGGAGGCTGTTTGCAGTGTTTGCCATGAAAGTCTATGGAGCTTACTTTCTTAGTAAGTAGTATTAGTCACAGTAAGTAAATGATTATATTGGATCACAGTGCATATGCTCTGTGTGTGTGTGTGTGTGTGTGTGTGTGTGTGTGTGTGTGTGTGTGTGTGTGTAAGTTATAATAGGGTAAAAATATATAGTTAAAACAAGTGTCGACTCTGCCATGTAGGCCATTTAGATATTCTGAATGCAGGGACAATATCTAAAATTATTTTTTTTTCTTTAATGCCTACATATGTTGTTTCAAATACCTCAGTCTTTTATGAGTCTGTGTATGTGAACTAATGCCAAAAAATAAGTTTAAAATGACTCTGGATGGCTACATTTTGACATGTTCTCCTCACTCTGAACATTGCACGCACATTTATAAATACTGAATGTAGCACAACCAGTGTCTGGGCTAGGGGAATAGACAAGCATGGCCACAATTAACACTAATTGGCACCTCACACGGTTTGCAGAGGGCCTCTGCGTAGGCCGAGATGCGACGCATTTATTGTCAGGAGAGAGTCTGCTTCTGTGATTAGTGCGGGAAATGTCCTTGTCTGCTGTTTAACTGTGGAAAATATTCACGTCTGTCTGACCTATTTCGATTTACTTTCTTCCATGACATCCAGTAAACATTCTCAAACTCACTTCCACGGGTTGGGGTGTGGAGGATTTTTTTGTGTGGTCTGAGTTGATGGAACACTTCCTATTTACTGTACATTCTAGGAGCATAGGAGTTGGATTCCTGCTGTTGTAAAGCATGTGAGTCATCTTAAAGAGCCTTTTATCTGCTGGGCAAATGATAAATGCCTGTGGCATTAAAATTAACTAGTAGAAACGTAAGGACGGCTATACATATGGTTACTATGCCTCTAGCTAAATAGTCTTAAAACTGTAAAATTAAGATTTTTAGAATGTCTTCAGTAGACATGTGGCATCTAATGACTCCAAATGAAAAGCAAAAATAGGCCGTGAAGTGTTAAGATGCTGATGTTTAGTCAAAATAATAAAAATAAAATAGATTGAGCACAGAGCATTGGGCCAGACTGTAAAGTTCTTTTGTTTTCCATAGTTTATGGTCATTTAAGCAAAAGACATAATATGTTTGATATCTTTTTCAACAGTTAGTCATGAAGTGGTGGTTGCCCCAAATGGCAAAAGGTCCCACCCTCTGAGAGCATGAATGGACTGATGACTATTATGTTCCCAACTTGTCACAAGGGTCAAGCTTTAGGTCAACAATTTAATGTTTTATAAAAAGTTTCCATAGTTGATGAGGCAATGAGCAAAGCTTCTTATGACAAACTTTGCAGAAATCACGATGTTGGTAATCTGGAAGTTCTGTCTATGACACTGTCCCCAACATTTTCACTTCATCAAGAGAGTAAGAATCCATGTCCCTTTTTCACTTTATGTAACGAATTCTGTTTTTTGCATATCTTTGAAAATGGTGTGTGTGTGTGTGTGTGTGTGTGTGTGTGTGTGTGTGTGTGTCTGTGTGCGTGCGCGCGAGTGAGTGTTGTTTTAATTTTGACCTCTAAATGTCTATGTATTTTACCTAAAATGTGCAGAGAAAAATAGTGCCATCAGCTAAGGTTCTTTTGAAAATCTGATGACACATGGCATAGAGTAACTATGAGCTGGTATTATATGGTATGACTACTGTAAGCATAATCATCATTATGGCAACACACAGTGGTCAAGGGAGGTTTTAGAGAACAGCTTGGACAATTCTTTGATATTTTTCAGTTTATTAAATTGTATGTTAAGTACTAAGAGCTTATATACACTTGGCATTTTGAAGGTAGTTGTGAGTTCCAATGTACAAGAGAGTGTAACTATCCCAAATTGAAATATTTAGACTTTTTGTTCACTTCAAATATGTTTTCTCTTTTGTTAAATTGTTACACATGCATAACAGAATACTTTCCAATTAATTTTGTTCCTGCTAGCAGTAACTATTTAGGCTATTACAGTGTGCAGGCGTGGTGGATGAAGCTACGCCATAGCACAGTTTCAGCCCATATTTATAACATGAATTGAAAATGTGACAATTAAAACCTTGGCTTGAGGTTTTTAATCTCACTTCCTGAAAAGATTGCTGTTCAGGATTTAGTGGATCAAATATTTTGAAGAAAGAATCATTGCATTAAGTTGAAAATTCAGGGAATGACAAGAGAGAAAGAGATGGGAAATGACTGATTAATCTGTATAAAAATAGGCCTCATGCTGGGATGTTTCTTTTTGCCCTAGTCCCGTGTGACAGTCAAGCAAAAATAAATAAATAAATAAACCAAACGGGGGGGGGGGGGGGGGGGGGCGCGGGGCGGGCGGGGGGAGAAATTGGTGCCATATGCCCAGAGCCTGCTGGTAGTTATTTAAAGCACATGCAGAGTTGACCTTAGATTATACTTTGCAACGTTATTTTTATTTTAATGTCATTTTCATTTCTACTTTTCTTTCTGGCATATTCTCTTCCCTTCCATCTGTTTGCCCTGAAAAGAATATAGCATGTGTAAAAAAGACGATACCACCATCTCACTTGAATAGAAAATGGGGTGGGGTGGGGGCTCTAGAGGTTAGGAACTCTGAAGCAGTGTAAGTCCACACACCCCACCTACGTCTTGCTGAGTATAATTTGACGTGCACATCACTCAGATAATCTAGTAAGAATAAGCCTCTTTTCTAATGTTCCAAGACAATAACTAAATCTTTAGCATCATCCCTACTAACCAGGCAACTTTCAGTTTTATTCTACTTATCTGTAAATGAAAAAATGTCCTCATTTTTCCAATTGTTGTTAGTCATGCATACCCAGGCTGTGGGCAGGCTGTCACAGTTTGTGCCTTAGGTCTCTGGGCTGCTGTCACATCATTAGTTGACCCCTGGGAGTGTTAGGCAGTCTTGGTTAACAGTTGTGTGTGGTGAGTCCTTTTGCAACAGTGGGAGCTTGTGGCCATTCAGGTAGAGGGGTGTTCCCTTGGCTGATGCAGTGGTGACATTGTTCATGGAAACTGGATATTCCTGAGTCTGGTTTCTTGTGCTCACCTCAGCTACTAAGATAAGCAGCTCCACAGGTCTCTTCCAGGAAGATCTGATTTCCACTTAAGACTAGGGGCGGGCCTGACTGTTCGGGAGTGATGGGGGCTGTGCTTTAACCTGATACCGGGTTACAGCATGATATCCAATGCTTCCCCACAACTAGGTAGTAGTAGAAGTGAGGGATCCCAGCCACAGGCTTAGAAGAGAGTTAGTAGAGAAAGATGGTTTGGGATCTGCAGACCATACCACTGTCTCCATGCTGCCGAGCCCAAAGCAGCAGACTGCAAAGGGGTTTTGTCTGTGCCTTGAGGTTTGGCAAGGGCTCTGCACTTAGCATTCGCACCATCAGTGTGAGCCGCCATTCAACAGAACTGAGCCCAGCTCCATTCACACGCTAGTGGTGCTGTTACGACAGTCTTTGTGTAATCGGTATTTTCAGGTTGTTCTTTATTGAGATGTGAATGTCTCTAGAACCATCTCTTCCCTTTGTCCCTTACCCTGCCCTTCGCCCAGCCACCCTCTTTCTCTATCTCACTCTCTGCCTGTCATTTCAGTGTGTTTTTTGTTCCTCTCTTCCTCTCCACCACTTCATTATATTTTGTTTTGTGTTAGACTCTGCCGCGTCCCTTCTGCCTTCTTTAGCAGTGTCCATGATGTGTGTATAGAAAAGGGCATTTATAGCATGTGTGTGAGCTATACAGCACGATGACAATGACCTGACTCTATTTGAAGAGCTGCCACCACGAAAGCTCACCTGTTCTTCCCAGATTCTATTCTCTGCATCACAACAGGAGGGACCACCATACCAAGATGTGCTTTTTTTTCCTTTCTTTACACTTAACGATAAGTTTACCCCCTTAGACACATATCCTTGAAAATATGGTAGAACTCAAAGGAACATTTTTAAAAACCCTAGAGCCATTTCTCTACCTTTGTGTTCTCCTTCAGTGCACAGTACCTGATACTTGGTAGGTCTTCAAGGGATGCTTTTGAATAGACCTCATGGAGCCTAGGAGGTATTTTTGTGCTTCTAGATTGCAAGGTAGTATTAACTGACTCTACGGGACTTGGTCCTTTGGATCCTTGTTTTATCTTATTGGGGTGCTTGTAAATGTAACACACACACATACATACATACACACACACACACACACACACACACACACTCACACAAATGTCTTATCAAATCAGATTGCTTGGGGGCATTTTCATACTAGCATTTCCAGGTCCTACTTATCTTCTTTTTGCGGCCGTGCCAACATTCTCCAGTGGCCTTAATATGTTTGTAAGGCTCTGCTATACTTTTCTGCTCCCTGTTAATTTTTCATAAGACATTAAGAAGTAAGAAGAGAAGGAGTAGAGAGAGAACAGAGAACATTGAGTGCACTTGAACTTAGAAGTTAACTTGTACAGGGGGTAGGGCAGAGTAGCTGGGCAGGCAAAGGCTTGGCCTGAGAACATGTCCTCTGTGCCAGCTGTCACTGAGAGTGAGATCCTAGGGATGATTCCATTAAAGCAGTCCATAGACATGCAGAGCTAGTCACTGGGCTGAGCATCATCCAATTGTAAGTTCACTTCATTCTCTTCAAAGGCTATAAACCCCATTAGGATGAGTAGAAAGCCCTTTCACAGGGAAGGAAGGGGCAAAGGGGTGTGCCCAGAGACTTGAGAGTCTTAGGGGCTTGAGGAATGGTTTTCAGTTGATAGACAGTGATGGGAGGTGCAGAACTGTTGCTGGAGATGGACTACCTCCCCATCCTCACCGGCACAGCAGCTCCAGAAGGAAAGCAGAGGTGCAGCACAGCATTCTGGGTGCTTGACCCCTCAGAACCTACTCCTCTTTGTTCCCCCGGAGGAGGAAAGTGGAAAGGAAACAGCACATGTAGAGTTGTTGACCAGGGAGGCTGTGAGCACACCGAGGCTAGCAATATTATTTCCCATCATTCATTGTTCCTGGCATTCCCCCACCCCCACCCAGAGACAGTGTAATCTTTAGCCTGATGACAACATCATACCTTGAACAGGTGTCACAGGGTGGGAGAGAGGAGTCACTCTACCTGTCTTGCACCTGCTCTCTTTTGAGCCCTTTCCAAAATCTAGAGCTGTGGTTCTCAACCTTCCTAATGCTGTGACCCTTTAATACAGTTCCTCATATTGTGGTGACCCCCCCAACCACAAGATTATTTTGCTATTACTTCATAACTGGGATTTTACTACTGTTATGAATTATAATGTAAATATCTGATATGCGACCCCTGTGAAAGGGTCGTTCAACCCCAAAAGGGGTCACAACCCACAGGTTGAGAACTGCTGATCTAGAAGCTCTGATGGTAACCAAGCCCTCCCCTGGAAATATTTCTAGTCCCACCTCTCCCCTTTTTACTCAACCACCCTGAGAACCTGCATTTCTCCAACGGTATCTGTTCCCATAATCTGTACAGATGTCAAGATCTGCCCATCCTGTTTTATTCTTATTGGAGTATGCTTTCCATGAAGATTGAACAGGGGTAAACCCAGCATTGATCTTGGAGCATCTCAAAGTATTTGGATTGAATCATTCAGTTTTTTTTTTAAAGCAGTTCCTCAGGCTGAATGCCAGATGGTCTTTCCATTTACTGACTGAAATAATTTCCATTTTGTTGGGTTTTCCACCCTTTGATTGAGTAGGTTTATATATATCTGTTTTGGGCTGCTTGTTTGTTTTGTTTTGTTTTTGTGTTTTTTGTTTTGTTTTGTTTGCTTTTTTATGTAGGCTTCACCACAGCCAAGTGTGAAGTGTGAGACAAAAGTGTTTTTAATGTTTAGCTTCTCCTGTTCAATCCTTTTGTTCACCTGGAATTTTACATGATTTTTGCACTATGAAGTTAATTTTGTGAACTCAGAAGCTATGCATGAAGAGACCCCACATTCATCTCCTTCCCCTTTCACATGCTCCCTGTCTCCTAACTGTACAGTTGACCTGATTTCTGTCCAGCCCCCAGCCTGGGCTCCACATTGTGCTGCCCCATGTCTGCATAAGGCGTCACTTGATTCACATCCCCGCCCCATTCACAGATGGCCTTCGGTACGGCCTGCGTCCCTCTTTCTGAAGCATAGCTTTCTCAGTTTCCATGACTGCGACAGTGCCCCCATTTCGACTTGTTTTTTTCATCTGATTACTATACTCCGTTCCAACAAGGGACTGCATGGCCCGCGCAGCACCTCTGCTTCCTTCCCTTCGTCCATGTTTTAGTTTGCACCGTTCCTGTTACTTGAGCTCAGCTCCCTTCCCTGACTGCAGTCTGCTCCGTGCTCCAGGACCATGTCAAGCAGCCCCTGTCCCTACCGCAGAGCCCCTTGCCCTCCTGCCCTCACAGTCACTGAGAGTTTCTTCCTCTGCTGTGTGCATTGTGCCCTCCGTGAGTACGTGTGCTGCACGCATCACGCAGCCTAGCTGCTTGAGTGCGAGCTCTGCCCCCTCCCTGAGATCCTGAGTGCTGGACCTGTGTTCTCTACACTGCTGCCCCAAACGGAACCTTGGCATGTACAAGACACAGCACATACTTGAGATAAACTGAGTTAAATGTCATCACCCCGGACCCCAGCCTTTAGCTCTTTGTGATGATCAGGTTCCAAACTGGAAGGAAGCAGACTCAAAGTCAGACAAGTCGGTTGGCTCTGTAACTTGGGGAGACTCATTCTCACCCCCTGAGCACTTCAGTTCCCTCATCCTTAGCCTTTCTAGGATTCAAAGGATGAGAGAAAACAGCCGAGGCGGGGTTCGTGAGCGAGAAGGCTCTCAGGACACAGAGCTTACAGCAGCCTTGTTATCTCACACTGTCGTGTCTTGTCTGTTATCCCTTCAAGGCGTGTGTAATCTGTAGTCTGCTGTCGGCACTGTGCCGTCCACGTTTCTGTTCGTGTCGTCAATTAAGCACATTAAACGGGATAAGGATATGTCACCCTCCTTATAGAGCAGGGTGACATACTGCTAGAGATTTCCCTGGAGGTGGGCGGGCAATCCATTAGTCAGGCCCCTCTGGGTACTGAAGCATGATATCACCCAGTGCACATGGCAGCTTGGTTTGTCAGAGTGTCTTAAATATTTGTATCAAATGTCCACTGAATTCCAGACATGTGCTTTATATGACGTTCATAACCCCGTCAGAAATGAGGGGTGTTTTTCATAGGTGGCTCTCAGGGAACTATTGCTGGCTCTTTTTTTGCGTTCATGTGGTACTTTTTCTACAATTCATGGCGATCAACACCACTGTCAATATAGGGTGTGATTTTTCACAGTTTGTCTTTTCCTCTACAACCTGCATGTCCTGCCCCCTCATTTCCAACCTGCCACCACTTTGTAATTTTACAAAAACTGGTAGTAGTGCTGAAAGTGGTCATATCACTAAGTGTTCTCAGTGCCTCTCCTCCAACACCCAAGGAAACGTTCTTCCAGCCTGCCATATCCCAGGCACCGTGCTTGCTTCTGGGTATGCAATGATGAATAAGACAGAGGCCGTCCCAGCCATATGCTAGTGCCCTGAGCTCAAAACTTGAGTTTTAAGAGAATTGGGCAAGGTAGGTGGAGGTAAAAGTGAGGGGAATATTGACTTGTTATCAATAACATCAGGTTGCCAACTCTGCCTAGAGCTGGGGACATAGAAGAAAAGATTTTCAACTTGGTCATGACCAGGAGATATCACTGAATTCCAACAATGGAAGAATTTTAGTGCTGTGAACATTTTCAGGATACTGTGCTTCCTACAGGCAAAGTGCAGCACTGCTCTCTGGGATGTGATGATGAGTAAGTTCAGGGATGGATGTGTTAAAGGGCATCCTCAATAGCCGTGTAATATGACCACAAAGGAGGGGCACCCACTCTCCTCTTGAAGAAGGTAAAGGTCAAAGGTAAACTGAGACCTGAAGAACAGGTAGTGGTTAGACAAGCCTGAAGGGAAAGGAAATAACTCTGGGGGAAGGAACAGCATATTCCTTGGCATCATAGATCATGCTAAGGACAGTGAACTTGGTCTCAACACAGGTGGCATGGAAGACTTTAAGGAGGGAATTACCTAAGGAGATTTATGTTCTGGAGCAGTGTGGAAGACAGAGTATCTGGAGCCACATCCAACCGTTTGGTGTAGTATGGAAATGACAAGTAAAAAGCAAAAACAAGACAAAACAAAACAAAAACCCTGGTGGTTTCAGGTCGAGCACACAGGATGGGAAGAAGCAGGCAGATCAATATCCAGGGTTGAGCAGCTGACTGCAGCATGTAATAGCACACTGAAAACAAGACCCTGTTATTGTCACAGCTCGCCATAAACGGTCACAAAGGCCACTTGCAAAAGAACAAAGGTCAATTATGGCACGATGACATTTTCATAGGGAAATTTCCATCAGCACATCAGGCAGACAAGGATGTCAGTTGCATACGCACCTCTCATCACACTATTAAAAGCCCTTATCTATTTGGTGCTCTGGGTACTGACAATTCTTTTTAAAATATATTTATAATACGTTATCCTGTCTGAGAATGCAGGCTCATTCCTGTTATGCAAGAGTTCCTAGAGAAGCTGTTTAGCAGCAGACATGCTAAGTGTGGATCCCATGGATCCACAGCCTAATAATGCTGATGAAGAATCCTGACTGTGCACTTAGGAAAACATCATAACAGTTAATCCCTGCAGTAATCCCAAGCAAAACGAATTCTTTTGTTCCTTTCTTGGCACGAGGAAACTGAGGCACAGGGAGGTTAAGCAATTGCCTGAGCTCACACTGTCATTAAATGGCAGAACAGAAAGGCAACCCCCGATCCTGCTGGCTAGAGGCCACTTGAGCAGAGTGCAGTACATGTTGCTGACAGTTACATGAAGCACAGTCAGTATGAATCAATACTCCGCCAAGTAAAATTCATTAAAATTCACATTTTGGATATAAAATGTGTAAAAACAATTCCCAAAATATATACTATAGTGTATATCTATATTTGAAATAACAGTCAAACCTTCTGTCCCACTCTGTCAGAGGCAGCCTCTGAGAAAATTGCCTTGGGAGTCCTCTCAGGCACAGGAGTGCCTTCGAGCAGTGTTTCTGGAGTTTCTGGACCCAGAGGGCTCATTAGCACTGAGCCTGGCCCCACCTGTAAGTTAGTGAACTTCACAAAGTCCATTCTCAGTGAATCAGAAACATGTTTCCAGGTGATGTCAATGCAGCCTCCAAGAATCACAGCATAATTAGAAGGATGATCACCGGTGACTTTTAGAACAGAGGCTGGTCTAAAATTGGTCCCATCATCGCCTGACCTGCTCTGCAAGCAGTTGCTTAACTTCCCAGAGGCATGTTGGCACAGCATCAGCTTTACCTCATGGATGCTTACGTGACAATCAAAGGGCTTTAAAGCAGGTCAGGTGTTTTCTAATAGCGACTTTTATAGGGTGGCTCTCTCCTCTCAAAAACTAAAACCAAAGAAATCAGGCCTTCATTTAAAACTCAGACATTTCCCTCACTTGCCACTCAGACCTAGTGCTTGGCCTTAAAAGGAGGATCAAGTTCTGAGCTGCTGTGGTCATCTGCACATACTCATTTCTCTTTCACCTCCCTGGAACACAGTTTGTCTCCTTCAGAGAGATTGTGTACAAAATCTAGAGCTTAGCTGGGTGTGGTCATGAACCCCTTTAATCCCAGCACTGAGGAGGCAGAGGCAGGTGGATCTCTGTGAGTTTGAGGCCTGCCTGGTTTACAAAGTGAGTTCTAGGACAGCCAGGGCTACACAGAGAAACCTTGACTCTAGAAATCAAAAAACAAACAAACAAAAATCTTCTCACATCTGTTGATTTGCCTCCTTGTCAAGGCAAGAGGCAGAGTCAAGGAAACAGGCAAGGCCAGCAGGGCATGAAGAGCCTCTTGATGTTATAGGACCAAGCGGAATAAGAACTACCATAAAAAGCAGCATAACAATATCCATGTTGTACCCAGAAATTGGGATGGAGTAGAGCAGAGCTTCTAGGTTTTGTTTCGTTTTTGTTTTTGTTTTCTGAACTCTTGGGTCTCTGTAAGGAGATGGAAATGGATTTAAGGACAGATACTCTGTAGAACATTTCTTTTTGCCTAAGGATCTATGATACACATGGATTTGTTCTAGACTTTTGTGGGGAAGAGTCGTATTCCTGGAACCATAAATAAATATCAGATTGAAAATAGGGGCTGAGGCATATCTCAGTTGCTAGACAGCTTATTTGGTATGAACAACACACTGGGTTCAGTCCCCAGCGTCACATAAAGCAGGGCATGTTGGGGCACACTTCTAATCCTGGAAGGTAGAAAGTAGAAGGAGGAGGTTCAGAAGTTCAAGGTCATCCTCAGCTACTTGTTGAGTTTGAGGTCAGCCTAAGCCACGTGAGACTATCTCAAAGGACAAAAGAAAACAAAGAATAAAAAGTATCTAATAAATGCGTTTCATTTTCTCACCAACAGAAGAATGAAGTAATAAGGTTTTGTATAGATTGTATAATAAAATATTAAGTAGGAATAAAATGAATTCAGTACAATTATTTGGAGAATTTTAGAAAATTATCCCCAAAGATTATACATCTGATGGTAATTTACTCATTCATTACAAAAATAAAAACAAGTAAATGCTGAATAGGGGTAAGATTGGAAGACTAGTATTGACATCAGGTTTCTGGGGTAAGTGGTGGTGGTGGTTTCTTGTTAAAATATTAAGCATAAAGAAATAAAGTGTAAGTGCATACATTACTCAGTAAATACATCAGGATTGGTTTTGCATGAACCAATGATCTCAAGATCCAAAGACTGTATTTAAATAAATTCTGTGCCTCTGAGATTCGTAATAAAAGTAAATTAATAATATAGATTTTAGGAAACAGAAAGAATATAAAATGTCACTCTTCCATAGAGAAATGACATGTTTGGTTTCCACACTGAGCAGTGTGACCTAATCCTTTGCATCTCTATTTCCCGTCTTACCTGGCAGCTACTTACTTTCTAAATAATGACCTTAAACTGAAGTGGCATATCAGAGGACTGTTAAGAGGCTGTCAGTAGAACCCTTTGAATTATGGTGATGGTGTTACAGGTCTAGAGAAATCAGACATATCCTTCCTTTGGTATCCATCTCTTTGAGAATGGTATTCACATGTTTCCTCAGTGAAGACACCAGGAAGGACCTCTGTGTCAAGTAAGAGCTACTCCTAACTCTACCAGTCACAGACTTTGAGTCTCGTGGCTCAGGAGGATTTTAAGCTCACCTATCTCTAAGTCACCACTGTGGGCTTGTGAGTGTTCTCTCTCTTCTTCCTGTTACTACTTCCACACTTAACTCCTCCTCATGTCCAGTCCTCTGCTCTGGGTGCTGAGTCTCCAATAGTCCTGTGTAGTTTCCGAAGCTGGCTAGTTCTGTATTCTTTCTGCCTCATGTCCTAATCCTTTAGGTAGAAATAGACTCTGTTGCTTTCTTTGTGAAAATGTTGTCCCTGCTAAGATAGCTGTCTCTTCCTGAAACAAAGACCAGGTATCAACCTGATGTCTATTAAGAATGAAAAAACTGTGCAGCATACAAATGTGAACTAGTGATGTCTCAGCCTTGATGAGCTCTTTGTTCCTACTGAGAACCACAGACTCCTCCAGAAGGTTTCCCTAAATGGGTCTTCGTTGTTTAGCGTGCCATAGACTTTCTTAAAATAGTGAAACATTCTGTCGACCAATATAGATGAGATCTAAGGATTCACGTAGTAGTAGCTTGTACTCTAAAGGCAAAAAGAACGGTCCTTACTATCCTCTGCCAGACTGTCTGCTTTTTTGTTTCTTTATGTGTCTGTTCTGAATTCTCCCTTTCCACGCATATGACATGACAGCTTCTGCTGTTCCTGAGTTCCTGCTCTAAGTCCTTCCCCTGGTTATTTTCATACAGGTTGGGATCCAGATGTGATTCAGGTAGGGTGATTGTAAGAAAAAAATTAAGATACTAGCAATACTGTGACATAGACGCTATGTTTATTTACCTAACCAACTAGCATAGCCCTTAGAACTCTATTTGACACATCCTATGGTAATCTTCCCTTTAGGGATGAATGCAAGGAACAGAGAGGTTATGAACTTTTTTCAAAGCCACATAGCTCGTGCATGAGGCTACTCATTTGAAAAGAAAAAAAAAAAAAAACAGCTTCATGATACGTGAACATACAAGTGAGTAAAGAAGAGATCATTCATGAACCAGGATGAAAGGATTGAGATGTGGGAACTGGAGCCTGGCTGAGTCCAGAGTTAAAGTGCTGGCCTATGGTGTGAATGCAGAGGCCAGTGCTCCTGGAGATGTTAAGGATTTGATCCAGTGTGAAACTCCACTGTTGGGTGGGCTATGGAGTGTGATGCTGTCATTGCTGCTGCCAAGGGTGAAGAGTGTCCATAAGTAGACTGAGATGTTCCCTGGAAGTTACCGACCAGTAGAGACAGAGATGAGGAGAGGCATTTAAGGCTGCTAGATTTCAGAGCTGATTTGTAAATGTGCTTAAGTATAGCACTGAGACGCTATTTCAGAGTCCTGGTGGATGCCTTGGCAGTGAGTTGTAAATTATGCTAGCTTGTTTCCGGCAGGTGGGAGGTTTTCTTCTATTGAGATAGATAGCAACACAAGCCGACTACACCCTTGTCCTCCCAAGACAAGAGTGGATGGAGAGGTGGTGCCAAGAAATATGTCAATCCTTTCCTTCCGTCTTGTATTCTGGACTTGGGGTCACAGCCTTGCTCTTGCATTTTACCATTGCCAGCATCTCACCCACATTCTTCTCTCCCAGTCCTTCCTTAACTCCCTGCCCCCTACATGGCATTCTGCTTCCACTCATCATGGCCGCCTTCTACGCTGCTGCTCCCTGATGTAGATTTTCCTGCTCAGCGTGCACAGCCATCTCATTTGGGGAAACACTAGATGAATACTTCTTAAACAGAAGCAGCATCCTTTCCAGCGAGCTTTGTAGAGGGGCGGAGAGTCCGTTCTGCCCAGCAAGCTGATGGATTGGAAGCAAGGAGCATGTGAGTCAGAGAAATACTCAAAGGAAGATGTGCCATTGTTACCAGGTCCTCAAGGTAATCGATTAGAGTGAAGTTCATGACCACTGTGGATGGGGCTCTTCCCAGACCTGTTTAGTCAAAGGCAGTATGGCTGGGGCAACTCCTGGAGCCCACCTGCCATCAAGCTTCTTGCCGCTAGTGGTATTTGCTCCACCCATGACCTTGGGCTATACAACCCAAAGGAGGCGGTGCTTCCTGCCCCTATACACAACCTCTTATCAGGGAAGGGAGAAGGGTCACATGCCCCTTCTCCCTGCTCCCTACTCCTCCCAGTCAGATCAGAGGACTACTTCAGCTGTCTACTCCACTCTGTATTCATGAGTGCGTTGCCTCAATTTATATCTTAATAAATTCTGTTACCTATTTAATAGACTCATGTGGGTTGATCACATAGTTGCCAAAGCTGAATCTACATGAGAGGTCATAGAGACCTATTTGGGGTTATTTTTTTTCTGTTCAGTATCTCTGCCATGGCTACATAGGCTACATCAAAAGAAACAGCCCTAAAGTTGAGAGACTAATCCAAATCTAGTATAAATCCAGAATACTAGCATATACTAGATAGTAAGATGGTTCCGTCTGCTGAATGGTGTCTGAAACATGCAGTTGCATGTTGGCTATCCCTCCTTTTAAAACAGGATCATGGGAGCCTTAAACCATGGGTCAACTGAAAAGTGCCATACTAACTTTGCCTCCCAAGTTTTTATATGAATTTGCCTGGAAGTGGCCCAGTTTTAAAGAACCTGTACCCTATATATTGTTCTCATATTGTCTTAGCTATGTTTTTTATTGCTGTGAAAAGACACCATGACCACAGCAACTGTTTTTAGGAAAGCATTTATTTGAGGTGGTGGCTTACAGTTTCAGAGGTTCAGTCCGTTGTCATCATGGTGGGACATGGAAGCATGCAGGCAGATATAGTGCTGGAGAGGTAGCTGAGAGTTTTGCATTTTTCAAGCAACAGTGAGTAGTCTGTCTCACTGGGCATGGCTTGAGCATATAAAAAAGCCTGCCTCGACAGTGACACACTTCCTCCAACAAGATCACACCTGCTCCAACAAGGCCACACCTCCTAGTAGTGCCACTCCCTTTGGGGGGCATTTTCTTTCAAGCCACCATGCATATGTTCTTCCAATCCTATAAAAATGCATTCAATGCAGGAAAGTGTTCCTGAAGACCCATGAAACTACAAGTTACTGTACAAATTAAAGTCCTCCTTCCTGAGGATTTGCCACTAAATGCCTCCTCTCCTCAATGGCCTCTGCTTTAGCTTCTCACCCCACTGAGAAACACTCTAGAAATTTGGCAGACCATGGAGAGAAAATCCACTTCTCTTGGTTATTGGAGCTCCATTCCATGGGTCCCACAGTCAGCTATGACAGCTATTAAAAATATGCATTCCTACACCTCTTCCTCCTACACCTTCGGACCTGGAGTATCTATGGGTTTTTCCCAGGAAAATGTACTGCCATGCTAAGATGTAGAAATCATTAATTTATTAGCAATATGAATATTAATGATTATATCAAGCACATGCTATGCACAAACTCATTTCGCCTTTAAAAACAACCATACAAGATTGGAATCATTATGCTCTTATCTAGAGCAGAACCTGACACATGGACAGGACAAACATTTGCTGAATAAATAATATATTAACCTTTAAGTAAGTGTGTGTGTGTGTGTGTGTGTGTGTGTGTGTGTGTGTGTGTGTGTATCTAAGGCTTAAGAGATTTTAAAACTTTAACCAAAACCAAATATCTAGTTAAGGGCAGTGCCTTTGGTTAAGAAGTATTCACTTTCCGCTCCTCTGCTGAGCTTTTTTTTTTTTGCTTTGTTTGTAGTTCTCCCATTCTCCCTTGTTCAACAGGTGCATTGCCTGTATATCTGCCAAAAGCAGGTAGCTGAGGCTGTGAAGATAAGGGCACCGGCTGTGCAGAGCCGCCCGTGACCTCATAGCTCTCTGAGAGACTATTGAATACCTCCCCGCTTATATTCTTAGACCTTGGCAGCCACCTGGCCAGGTTGCTGAGTGCTGTAGTAAACTTGCTAGCACTTTCCCTGGACTTTTCTGGAAGCAAGACTCAGACCTAAGGGCAATTCTACAGCATCTTGGAGCAGCCTGTTGGGAGTCTGTTTTAGAATCTTCCGTCTTTAGAAAGTGTTTTGTGCAGGTACACACACCACACAGTTTTGTTTTAGGAGCTCTTTATTGAACAATTCTAGGGAAAACTACCCTTTTATCAAGTGATTATAAAAAATATGTGAGTTCAGCACAATATTTATTGTGGATCTTTCTCAGGGGCAGGCAGGATATTGTCTGCAATATCTTTTGATCCTTATACCGTAGTTGTGGTTCTACGGAAGTAATGATGAAAATGTGTTGCGCTCTTGCTCTGTACCTGACCCTGTAGTCCTTCCTTTGTAAGTTTCCCATGAATTTCCACAATTGTTTAGTAATACTATTAATGTCTTCATCACCATTTTATAGGTGGGGAAACTAAGGTAGGAGAGGGCTCCATACCTTGCCTGAGATTCCACAGAGACTATCAGTTAGAGAGCCTGGATTCAAAGGTTTCTTGATTCCAGAGCCCTCAAAATGCTACATTCACTGTCTTGATTACTTGTAAAGTAAAACTTAACACAAGTCACCATACTTACATTTTTTTTTGGTAAGAGTAATATGCATATGGCCCAGGAAAACCAAATTACTCGGGATGATAGTAAAGTGAAAATGTGTTTGTAGTTGCCCTTTTCCAAGTTCCTTTATGATTCCCAAGGGAGACCACGGCTGACAGATCACTATCATCCCTTGAGAAAATGTTCCAGAATATAGTAAGTTGCATGTGATTTTAAGATTTGCTTACATAAAAGCAGGCACCCCACACCTACCGTCCTGTTTTTAATCTAAATAACACTCCACAAGGTCTCCTCATTTCCATACATCCACGTTACTCTTCCCATGATTACAGTGTTCTCAGTGGCTGCTCTACTTCCTGATTCGGCCACTCGCTATTAATAGACACCAAGGCTGTCTTTCAGGTGCTCCTGTGAGACACAAAGTCTTAGGAATCCAGTGTTCTTTTTTGTGCATATAGTATTAATACATGCTCTTACCAGCTCTGTTTGTCTTCACACACTCTTAACAGAACACATACTATCAGGCATTTTTCCAGTTTGATAAATGCAAAATGTCTCCTTGTTTTAAGTAGCTTTTCATGTACATTAACTGTTTTTATTTTTCTGTCATATCTTTTTATGTCCTTTGCTTATTTCTTTTTTACTATTGAATTGTTTTATTTCCCTAATTTTTATGTTTTCAGTGAAATAAAGAAATTAGCTTCTTATCCAGGGCTATACATTTCTTCTCATCTTGTCATTTGTCTTTGACTTTTATATTTTCCCATTGGCAGTTTTATTTTAATATACACTATACCTAAATACTTTAAATTTGGACTTTTCTTTTGCTTCTAAGTGCTATCATTTATTTTTAGTAATCTAGGTGTTCCACCTAGATTTTTTTTTTAAAAGATTTATTTATTTATTATTATGTATACAGTGTTATGTCTGCAGGCCAGAAGAGGGCACCAGATCTCATTACGGATGGTTGTGAGCCACCATGTGGTTGCTGGGAATTGACCTCAGGAGCAGTCAGTGCTCTTAACCTCTGAGCCATCTCTCCAGCCCCTCCACCTAGATTTTTAAACATCTAGGTGTTCCGCCAACGGAGTGTCACTCATAATGGAAATAAATCATTTCTGAACTTACACTAATATAAATGGAAATTATACTGACAGCTTTTAAAGAACATATCTGTTTAAGAAGTATAAGAAAGCCTTTGCCTTTAATGGATTTGATCACAAGTCCCCTTTCTGAATAGCATCTGTGGCTGTCTTTGATGACTGGACACTCTGCTTGGCTATGGAACATTTCTCAGTTGCTGTGGCTGAGTCCCTCCCCCCCCCCCCAGCTTTCCCAGCTAAGAGTGATCTTTCCCAAATGGCGTAGGGCCTTCAGGAGTGTCTGGGGTAACCTTGTGCATGCTGCTCCAGCTGTTCCATTATGGGTGTGCTTGGCTTCAGTGAAAGTGACTCCTCTGTCCTCGCCAGAGGCGGTTAAAGAGAGTAACTGTGTATTTGTGGTGATGGAGGCATGAGAATGGGAGCGGAAGCCGGCCTCGATTTGAACAGGGGATATAGATGGCTGATCTGAGTTAATTTGATCATTGCAGTGACAAAGGACAGCAGAAGACTTGCAGGCACTTCCACTGGTGGTTTGGAAGGACTTGTCCATGTTCACTAGATCCTAAGACTGCTCTGTGCTCAAATGCATCAGGACTCTACGGTGTTCCAAAAGCCTTTCAGTCCCAGCTTTCAAAGAGGAGATCATTTCGAGTGCTTTGTCAGATTATTTCCAGTGACATCAGAGATTTTCCAGCTGGGCACCCCCACACAGGCTGATGAGGCAGATACTCTCTCAGGCACAGAACTGCTTCATGCCAGTACCAGTTCAAACTCCCTGTGGAGATAGAATAGGTATTAACTGTTTCATGGCAATACCAGTTCAAAATCCCTGTGGAGATGGAGTAGGTATTAACTGCTTCATGCCAGTACCAATTCAAAATCCCTGTGGAGATGGAGGAGGTATTAACTGCTTCATGCCAGTACCAGTTCAAAATCTCTGTGGAGATGGAGGAGGTATTAAAAGTCTTTCAGTGGAATATATCTTTTGCCTCAAAATTCTTTGAAGAATTTAATGAAATCAGTCAGTAAACAAGTGTATGAATTTATATGGCCAAGCGTATTCACTGAATATTAGATATGTTTAAGAGCACAGTTCCTAGGATCAGATGACCTAGACTTCAGTCTTGAATTATTAGTTGTGTCAATGTGTCTGTGAGCACCTTCCTGCTCATAGAAGCGATTTCATGACACCTGTCTCTACTTCATAGATTCTGTATTATTATGAGAAATAAATTATTAGGGAAAGGTGTTTGGGATAGGTCTTCATAAATAGCATTTGCTTCCTATAACAGGAAAAAGTATTAGGAGAGTAATATCTATTCATTTCATTAAGATGTGCTACATTTCAAAGACTTTACTGTATTAAGGGGGAAAGTAGCCTACACACTAATGTGTGAAGTGTGAATGATGAGTAGTATATAGTAAAAGGTTATATTTGAGAGTAAATTTACAGACTTATTTTTTCCTTACTAACCAGCACCATTTTCTAAATGTTCTGAAAAAGAAATATATAGTAAATAGAAGCTGCATTTTTAATTGCAACAAAATAAAAATCATGGTTAATAATACTTATTTAGAGCTTATGCTGTGTCTGCCAAGAGCATTTCTCAGCTTCATATTCTATATATCCCAGTGGCTTACAGTAAGCCCATGTATGATGTTGCTGTGAAGAAACTGATGCACATAGGGGTGGAGTAATTTTCCTAACATCCTCGTGTAGAAAGCAGAGGTGGGATGTGAGTGGCCCCACGCCATTTGACCATTTCTGCGGTTCCAGTGAGATGCTCTCTGTAGAAACGCAAAGGAGCTACCATGAGGTGCCTCTTCTTCCTCAAATTTTTGTTGCCTAGTAAATTGGCTGGGAATATTAGATAATTTACAAAATTAACTTTCTTAGCTGGGTATAGCAGCATGTGTCTGTAGTCCCAGGATACACTGAAATGGGATAATCCACTGAGTTTAGGAGTTCAAGGCCACTCTAGACAACATAGTAAGACCCTATCTCAAACTAAAATAAAATACTTTTTTTAAAAAGCTCATTGATCTTATATTTTATCATGTTCACCAAATTGTAATTTTGAAAACTCTGTGTGTGCGTGCGTGCATGGGTGCGCGGCAGTAGAGGACAACTTTATTGAGTTGATACTCTCCCTCCACTTCTACACAGGGTCCAGGGATCGAACTCAGGCTGTCAGTCTTGTGCAGCTTTACCAAGCTTGTGCACCAAGTGCCTTTACCCACTGAGCCATCTCACCAGCCCCCAAATTACAAATATTAAAAAACAAAACTCATTACCTGAAATCATTATGAAGTAGCATATGCATTATTTCACGTATCATTTAAATGGTTTTGAGCAGCTGCAACTATGGGCCACCCTGAGAGTGGTTCTTAATCTCTTACAGATGTGTAGGAGATAAGATAGAATATACTGGAACAAAGAGACCTTAGGCTCTGTAAATATGTGAGAGTCAATATATTGTGTTCCGGTAGCAATAAAATGTTAAACCAAGTTAACCATTTAGCTTGAAGATGTAAGTACTAGAGATCAAAGGCATCCTAGATTTTTAGTAAAACCCTGAATATTTAGTAATTGTGTGTTTCTGTTCTAGAATTTTTGTCTTTATGTAGGCAGTTATTACATCTCATGACTTTTTGTATGTCTTTTAGGAAATGAAAACCAGGTGTTTCCAAGTAATAATTTCACATTTGAAAATAATACCTTAGGCCTGGAGGCTATAACCACAAGATATATTTTTGAAAATTGCCCATCCTTGTCACTTAGTAACCAGCCTGGTGATCTGCTAGCCGACAACGCTGGGAAATTGGGCTGCCAGGAATAGTGTGTTGCCAGATTGCACTACCCATCACCAGTCTTTGAGATTGTCAAATGCTAAATTTACCCAGTGTATTCTGCAGAAGCAACCAATTAAGTTCACAGAGCTTTGGGAGTGCATGTCATCAGGAGACAGCTTCTTCCATGCAGAAGGAATTGCTGGTCTTGGTCCCAGTATATCGTAACTCTAATCTGCTAAGACCTGGGAATAAGAGTTACTGTTCAGCTAACAGGTCATTCTTGGCTCTTTTCCAAAAGAAGCTGGGTATCCTGAGGGTCCTGGAAGCTTGAGAAGGGATTTTTCTCCGCCTGTCTTGCTATGATCCACTATCCCCACTGGCAGAACTAATAAAACCTGTCAGAATCCACACAGCAGGGTCCCAACTCTGGCTGCGCTGTGTACCAGGCTATTCTTGGCGATTTCTAATTGACCCCAGAAAACCTGTTGATCCCCCTTACTTCATCCTCTGTCTTCCCAGGGAAGCAGTTCAGTATCACAGACGTGTTTTGATGACTTGATCCTACCCTGGATCAACCTCCCACAAGCCTAGGGCCAATCGGCTTCCATTTCTTCCAAAATACAACAGTGAAATTCATGTCTATCTTAGCGTACCAATTTCCCGAGATGGAATTACAGAAAGTACCTCATACAGAGCTGGTGACCTAAGAGGCACTGAATAATAGTCATTGTGGTGATAATAATGGTTCACTATTTGTGAGAAATGAAAGGATTTAGATCACTCTTATTTCTCTCAAAAGTGGGGGCTGCCTCTGGATTCTAGGCCAAAACACCACACAGATTATGTTGTAGGAATTGAGTGAGAAGGTCAAATAAAATGCACCCAGATTCAGTTTCCAGAGCTATGTGCAACGTCATGTCTTTTGGAACATCCAATTGTACGGCTTTCCTTGTTCTCTGTTGCCACCTCCCCACCCCTTCACTTCCCTAGGAAACCTATGGAAATAATTCCATTATTGATATGTGATGACTATATCTTCTTATTAAAATGGGTCTGCATGATTCCAACACACAGCATGGTATTACCGGCACACACTCAACTCTTGCTTGTTCCCGTGATGCCCTTTGTAAATGAACAGCCTCACCTCAAAGCTCAACCCCCAATTTCTGTCTCACTCACAGATGCCATTCCGGCGGTCACTCTGCATGGAAGTGTTGATTTTCTGTTTGGGTTAAGGTTCTGTCCCTAAGTATATACATACACCGACACTGCTGTCTTTGAAAGTCGTGTCTAATCAGGCCGTGTTGGTTCAAGACACGCCTGGAGCCAGAGGTCCTCTGGACTGCTTCTCACTGGCTGACTCCAGACCAGAGGTGCCAAGTTCAACGATCAGGAGCTGACTGCAAGGACTCCAAGATAAACTTCTGGGGAAAACTACTTTCGCCCTGATCAGTGGCCTGCCTTTTGCTTACTCTTTGGGTGGTGTGAGCTGTCGGTGAGAGCGGCCCAGGGAGGGTTGGGAATTCCTTGCCCTGCTTGGGCCACACTGTTTATCGTCTGCTGGAGATTGGCTCTTGGAGAAACCATCTGCCTGGCCTTCTGTTCTAGCCTGTTTATGAATACGGTGTCTTGTGCTTTCTCTTGTTGGCCCGGAGGAAAGCACACAGTTTTTGGAAGCTCTGGAATGTTGGCACTTGGAGGGTGTAGCGCATGCAGCTCGGGGGAAGCTGGGACCTGGGAGGCAAGGCTGCCTCTTCTTGGCTCACTTCCTTCACTCTTCTCTCTCTCTCTCTCTCTCTCCTGTTGTTTTTCAGGCAGTGAAGCAGACTTCAGCTCCTCGAGCAGCACAGGCAGCATCTCGGCTCCTGAGGTCCACATGTCCACTGCAGGAAACAAGCGAGCCTCTTTCTCACGCAAGTAGGCACTGACTCCCGCTCTGTAATTACGAAGCTTTGTGCTGGTGACTTCCTGTCCACGGGTTTCTGTGGAACCACCTGGATTCTGAGGTCGTTACTAGCTGTGAGGTTGATTGTTAGGTATTCCACAGTGATCTGCGGCTGCTCCTTCCTTGCTTCACCTACTGTCCTCATGTGACTTAGCCCTGTCCTCCCTGCCCCCAGCTGTCTCTCAGTCAGACCTGGGCCCTCTGCCCTCCTCCCTCCATCCCCTGCTCTTTCCTCCACTCACCTGTGTGTGCAATGGGAAAGTAAGCTCTGCCCCCTGCCTGCCCCTCACGACCCCCTATCATTTTCTAGCCACCGGCAAAGACTACCTTCCCTTCTATGAAAGAGACATTTACTTAGGAAGAAATGAGAGAGAGAGAGAGAGAGAGAGAGAGAGAGAGAGAGAGAGAGAGAGAGAGAGAGAATGAATAGGTGTGGGTAGCCACCACTGCCAGAGGCAGCCAAGCAACACAGCTGGATGTGTGCCCTCTGGAGTCAGGCTGTCTTGGCCTTACCCTACTACCACCCTCTACAGACTGCATGGCCCTGAATAAGGGGTTTCATTTCTGTATACTTCGCTTCTCATCTGCAAAAAAGAGTTATCATGATACCTACTTCAGAGGGTTTCTGGTTAGCGCAGTGCTCGACATGTGGTAGGCATAGTAAATGCTTTACTGTTAACAATAGTTGAATCGGGGGCAGAGGATTATGGGAAAAACATGCTAATGCTCACATTTAGTGAGAGGAGTTCTAAGCCCAGGATTTTCTACCCATGAACAGTGTCATTATTCCTCAATAGGTACTCATTGAGCATCTACTGTAAGGCAGTAAACAGAACTCAGTGAAAGCCATAATTATTCTAGTAATGTACAAAAGATAATACATGGGTGTATTATATAATTTTTTTAAATGACACAGGGAAAATAGTGTAATAAGGCATGTGATACATTTTTGATGGGCTAGTTCCAGCACACCTCAGGGATAAAGTGAGCTCCACCACCACCTGGAGAATGTCTTCTGACTTTATTGTCACATCACTGTCCCGGGCCATTGCATTCAAAAGTTATTCTAAGTATTAATAGTATATGTTTTTCAAGATCATTTCCATTTCCACAGGCTTACAGCTCTGGAACCCTGTGCAAACATTTCCTATTTCTCTTGAGTGAACAGAAGGTTTGACTGATGTTTATAAACGGGACTAAGATGCCTCCAGTGCACAGCTTCATGTTAAAAGTAAATCCAGACTAAACCATGAGAAAAAAAGTAGAACCCATAGTAAATAAGCGCTATTGCTCTGTCCAGCCCCCTCTATGCTTGGGTTATAAAGTGCCTCTGGGATCAGAGGGGAGGGATGTAAACATTTGCATTATAGATGAGACAAATCCTCCCCTGAGAAGTAAGCACATCCCCATGGTGAATGGTATCAAAGAAAATGAGCCAGGGGAAAAAAAAGGCCATTTTATTGAGCATTTCAAATGAACTTGAGTCTGTAGTTACATTTCAAGATGTCAACGACATGGAGATCTTAGAGAAAACATTCTAGTCTGAAACTTAGGATTTTTTTTTTTTGAAAAGTGATCAAAAATTGATGTAGTAAATATAATACAATTAGTACAAATCAAATGTAGCAGAATTGTTTTGGTTTGGGGGGTTGTTTTGTTTTGTTTTGTTTTTTGAGACAAGGTTTCTCTGTGTAGCTTTGGAGCCTGTCCTGGATCTCGCTGTGTAGACCAGGCTTGCTTCGAATTTACAGAGATCTACCAGGCTCTGCCTCCCGAGTGCTGGGATTAAAGGCATGTGCCACCACCGCCCGGCTAGTTTTTGTTTTTGTTTTTGTTTTTTCTTATTTCTATGTATGTAGGTGCAGGTGTCATGCCTTGCAACTGGAGTTTCCAGCAGTTTGAGCTGCCTGGTGTGGGTGCTAGGGACTGAACCCAGGCCACCTGCAAGAGCAATAATTTCTCTTTACCATTGAGCCATCTCTCTAGTCCCACACCAGAATCTTTCATAGCCAAATAATTAGTATTTGGAAATTGAGATTGACTCCTCATTTCTTTCCCTGACCTAGGCACAGAGAGCCATCAGTAAATTCAGTGATGGAATATCTTAGGCTTTTAATGTAATCTTTGTGTTCAACAGAACCAAGCATTAAGGGCAGCTGTAAGTGGACTGGTTACCCATCCCAGACTGTGTAGGAGAGTCAAATGTTTAACTAGTTGCTTCCTGCTGTAGCAGGAACATTCAATGAAAGTGTTGGGATGTGAAGGAAATGTGGAATTGTTGAAAAAATTTTTGACAGGCTATTTCTAAAGCAAAGCTTTAGAGACTTACAAATCAACTAAATTATTATCCAATGCTGATGATATTTCTGAGGAAGTCTCTTTTTTAACTGAAACATTAATCTGTCTAGAAATGATAGAAATACGAGTGAGGTTAATGGGCAATTGCCATTGACATCAAATACACCATTTTTTATTAGGTGTATGACTCTAGGTTCATTTTCTATTCAGGAAAACAGAAATGACCATAACATCACTGAGTTAAGTGAGCTGATGTAGGTAACCACATCACAAGAGTCCAGACCTTGACTAAAAGTGGGAGGGGTGTATTCATAAAAGAAAATGAACATAATAACTAGTGAACTACAAAGCAAAGTGCCACAGAGCAGCAGGCCTGAGCAACACCGGACACTTACTTGCCACTTTGGGGACTTTCAGATCAAGGTCTGGTAGGTAGGTTTCTTCTGAGCCTGTCTGCTTGGCTTGGAGATAGATGCCTGACCCCCCAGTATCCTTACATCATCATCTCTCTATACACATCTATGTCCAAATTCTCCCTTATTATATGTATATTGGTTAAATTAAATAAGGGCCCAGCACAACTGCCTACTTTTAACTTAATTACCTCTCTAAAGTCCTTGTCTCCAAATGTCACATTCTCAAGTCTTGGGGATTAGGGTCTCAACATATGAACTTGGGATGTTGACAGTAATAGAGTTAAGTCCAAAACAATGACAGCAGGGAATGAAGATAGTAACAACGATGACGATGATGAAGAAGAAGAAATAGTGGGATGGTGGTGGTGAAATGAAGGGCCTGTGGCTAGCAAACAGAGATCCCTTGGGCTCCTGCGAGGTTTCTATATGTTCTTTTACATTACGCTGTTCAAGTATTCAGAAAGGGTGCAGGGTGACAAATTTTCTCTTTTCTGTGTATTACATTGTTCTTGCCTGCTAGAACAAAGAATGGTGGAGAAGCTCCATGGCCAGGACAAACAAGGAACTCCAGCTTCTCCTTTGAAAATGATGAAAATAATTGATGATGCTTATGTCCATATTGGTTAACATTTGAACTGAAATAAATGAAAGGAGAAAAAGTGATAGTTTTAAACATAAGTTTCGTTTTTGAAAATTAGCTCTTAAGGCATTATAAAATGTGTGTCCTGAAACACATATGAACACATATGATTATATGTTTTATAAGACTTGAGTAATGTTTTGTAGCTTGATGAGTCTTTGCGTTCTTCTATGTGGTAGGTAAGTTTTCATGAAACCACCTAATTTAATGCTTGTCATGGATCATATACCTCAGCACTTTGTTGCAAGGTGAATGGGTAAATGCCCAAGTGGATTGTCCAAACAATAACTATATCTGAATGAGAACCTGATAAAATTGTTTACAGGACCAAAGCAATGTATTCCCTTTCTATAAAGTGGGAGACATTACTATTAAGTTTTAAATTTTCCAGCTTTGAATCCCAGATCAGCTATACACTCTTGGACTATTTATTTTCCCTGAGCCTCAGTGAGTATAGGTAAATGGGAAGCAGTGATTGCGTCTGTCTGACAGGATCAGGGTCAAGTGTTCACAAAGTATCTGGAGCAGCACCAGTGTCACAGAAGGCCTTAAGGCAGCAGTTCTCAACCTGTGGGTCATAACCCCTTTGGGAGTTGCACATCAGATATCCTGCATATCAGATATTTATATTATAATTCATAACAGCAGCAAAAGTACAGCTATGAAGGAGTAATGAAATAATTTTACGGTTAGGGGTCACCACAACATGAGAAACTGTATTAAAGTGTCGCAGCATTAGGAAGGTTGAGGACCACTGCTCTAAGGTATGGTTAATACAGAATAAAATTCCCTGTGTCAAAGTTATAGGTAATTCTTTATATTCTCTCATCACTTGCAAGGGTTAACCCTCCATATTTTCTTTTAGTCACATTGGGAAATACAATAGCCAGTGCCAGGCTTAGAAGTGAAGCATAGGAGAAGAAAACCCAAGCCAGAGTACATGTTCCTTTCAGCTACTCATGAAGTTCTTCCCGCCCTTGGGCTGCTAAAGTCGGCTTGTCACTAAGCCATCAGCCCATCTGTTCCATATAAAATGTCTCCTTCTTTGTGAAAAGGAGAGCGAGTCGATTTGGATGATTTCAAGAGGAAGGAACTTGTAAGTTTAGAATTTGGTGGGCTCCTTAATGTGCAATGTGCTTGGTTGACAGCAAGTTGAGATTGCATTTGAATTTGAATAAGTGATTACAGGCATTGAGCCCTCAGTCCCACTAACACTCACTCTTACACACGTTCCTCCCTGAAATGCATCAGTGGGACAGGGCCAGACTTCAAGCTGCAGATACAAGAGGTTCTCAGGAAGCAGTGCTGATGTATGAAAAGAATGTTCTTCTTGATTTTCCTGTAATACCCAGCAAAACTCCTGATGGAACATGTTATCCTGTTTAAGTAATTTCAGCATTCTCTGGATGCTTTCCAACTCTACTGGATATCAAAATCTCTGGAACTAGATTAACAGGAAGAATCTAAACAAGCTGATCCTGTAGTACCAGCCTAGAGCAGAGGTGCACGAAGCTTCTGGAAGAAAGTTACATACCTTTTCAATTTGGCTTTCCTTTTTTAAACACAGGTATCCTAATATGTAGATTAGCCTAAAACTTGTTCTATAGTCAAAGATGACCTTAAGCTCCTGATCTACCTCCTGGTGGTACAGGGGTGTACCACACCAGGCTAGATTTTCAAACCAACTCTACAAGGAAGGCGGGATGTTTGTATGTGTTATGTGTGATGTGCCTGTGTGTGTGGTATGTGCGGTGTGGTGTGTGTGTGTGTGTGTGTGTGTGTGTGTGTGTGTGCATAAAGTAGCTTTCCTAAATTTTTAGTAAATGATAGTGCCAGGTCTCACACCCAGTTAATTCATCCAGCAATCATGCTAGATGGCAAAAAAATATATAGGTTCAAAATATAAAGGTGAACACAAGTATAGATTATTCAGGAAGCTAAATCATTTGGAATATTGGTGTATTTAGGAATGGTAGGATAGGTTGGAAGAAATGATGAATTGGACCTGCCAGCCATTTTAAGAAGTCTAGCCTTTACTCTGGAGACAATGGGAAAGTCCTGAAAGTCTTGGAGGAGGGCAATAGTGTTCCACCTGCTCACTAGAAAGGCATCAGCCTCCTATAAGAGGGAGCAAGACCAAATAGAAACTGTTTAAAGTAACAGCCGAGGGAGTAGTTCCTTGTGTTCATGATAAAAAGAGAGCAAATATTAAGTAGGTTTTAAAAAAATGTTGCTCATAAGGACCACATAAGTGACCACAATGTCCCAGTCAACTCTAGGAGTCACATTTCCTCTGCAGCAAGCAGCTGGAGGAAGGAGCAAGGGAACACCTGAGCATCTCTCCAGCCACAAGGACTCTGATAAGCATCTGTAATGCTCTTCTTTCAGCCGAGGTCCCCATGGGCGGAGCAATGGAGCATCATCCCACAAGTCTGGCAGCAGCCCACCATCCCCAAGGGAAAAGGATCTTGTGTCTATTCTGTGCAGGAATCCATTGAGTCCCAGTAACATCCACCCTAGCTACGCCCCTTCTTCTCCAAGTAGCAGCAACTCCGGCTCCTACAAAGGAAGTGACTGTAGTCCAGTTATGAGGTGAGTCCCATTGGCCACTGAACGGACGCTTTTTAATTTGTCCAGTTTGGAACTTTTCTGAAGATGGGAAAAATTATATATAACTCTTGATTCCCTACTTTTATCTGTAATAAGACACTTCTCTTCTTTCTCACAGTTAGCTAATCCTTTCAGGGCTGATGCAGAAAGACACAAACCACAAGCTGAAACAACACTGGACCTTCCAATTAGGGAGGGGAAACGGCACAGTAGCTGGGAGCTATTCTCATTTCCTGGGCACAGGGAGGAGTTGTGCTTGTGTTCACTCGTTCATTAAATGAGTAGCAGGGTCTGTGCTCAACACCAAGAACAGAGAGGCGAATGAAAGTGACCCTAGGCTCTGCCCAAAGAAGAAGGATTCTAATACAAAAACAAATTTAGATTATTCTGCAACTATCTGTTGCTATATGAATATGTAAGAGGTGGGGCAGTGGAACAGGGCAATCAGAGAGGCCACACTACCAAAATAAAACTTGACGTGATATCTAAACAGTGAGTGGGGGCGTTAATAGTTGGTGGAAAGAGGTGGGCAGGAGGAGGAAGGGGTGGCGTATCCAGAGGGGATGGAGAAGAGGAGGGCTTGGAGGGTTGGGAACTGAACATGGGCCATATTGAGCAGAGTGTAGGCACAGGGGCAAGCAGCATGGGAGCTTGGACTGAGTCCAGAGTTAGAGGAGAGCCTGGCAGCCCTCCACAGCCCTATTCCTCCCCAGCATCCCTATTCTCATTAGTCAGCTCTCGTACAGCCTAGATGCCCAGGCTTAGCCAGGCCTGAGGAGGGCCAAGATTCCAGCTGGACTGTGTTTGCAGAACACTGAGTGCTTCTCCACAAAGCACACTGGTAAGAGTGGAGTGGCCTTGTTCCCTCTGAACACGGAACTTTCCATTCCCACCACATCAGCACATTCACACTGCTACTGACTTCAGAACAATTTGAATTCAAGTAATAATAAGCAAGATCTTCAGGCAGGGGCAAATTGTGAGGAAAGTTAGGTCATCTTGTCTCACTCTTCCCTCCTGGTCCCCCCACCTCCCCACCCCACTAATGTTACTAGCCGTTAATCTGAACTGATAGCCAAGGCCCTAGATAACAAGCATGCACTATTTCATATGAAATCAATCCTAAGCCTTTGAAACCCTTCTTGTGCTGCCCCATCCTTCCACAAACACACATATACCTCAGTCTTCCATATAACCAACAGCCCTAGGGCAGGCTGGTGTGTCATAGTTCATCTTCCGACACAGTTATCTGCTCTGTGACTCACAACTCCAACACTCTGATGCTATTCCACTCTGTCAGTTCTTGTCTGTTCGAACTGTTAGAGCAGAGTGCCAGAGACCAGGTGACTCCAAACACAAAGACAAGTGAGGTGTTCATTCAATTCTGGGGGTTGAGTCCGAAATGATGAAAAAACAGTCAAGTTCCGGGGAAGGCTCACTTAAGTGTTGGAGACTCCTCTTTCTTGAATCTTCACAAAGAAGAAAGTGATCTAGGGAGCTCTCTAGAGTTCTTTTCACTTGTCTTGGCACATATTATTAATGGTGTGAAATAACGTTTTCATCAAGACTTTTATACATGCATATCATACACTCAGATCATATTTACTCTTCGTTTCTTTCATCTTCCCAGTAGTTAGCATCTCTGATAAGGGCATTAATCCCATCACAGAGGCTCTATGCTCATTATGTCTTAATTACCTCCCAATTTGAAAGGGGTGTGTGTAAACATCCAATATATTACCATCCTTTTCTTTCCAAAGAAAAGGAAACAGGGAAAAGAGGATTAACATCTTATTACTCTGCTTGAACTATTTCAGGAGGTCTGGAAGATATATGTCTTGTGGAGAAAATCACGGTGTCAAACCCCCAAATCCAGAACAATATTTGACTCCTCTACAGCAGAAGGAGGTCACCGTGAGGCACCTGAGGACCAAGCTGAAGGAGTCTGAGCGCCGACTTCATGAGAGGTAAATCTGGATTGTCTACCCCTCAAGGCTTAGCACAGTCCCATCTTTTCAGAAAGTGACATAGGAGCCAAGACTACACAGAAGAATGAAAAAGAAAACAGTTCTATTAACATTTTCAGTCTTCAGATTCATTTCATGATTGTTTGTGCCCCGGTTTTTTTGCAGAAGCTGGTAGGTTAGAGGATACCCTATCTCCTGGGTGTGCTCAGCTTCCCCATGAAGAATTGGGTGTGTACATGACTATTTTTAAATGGCAGAAACACTTGCAGGAACAATCTTCTACTTCCAGTAGAACAGGTCACATTGGCCCCATCAAGCCCCGATAATCTCTGGAGAGAGTGGATAGTTGTGTGTGCTGAGACTCCTGCCAGCTATTTCCATGCTGAAGGAAGTGCTTCGTTATTCTTGGACTGTCGTTAAGGCTTAAGGGGGAAAAAAAGCAACAAAAACAAAAACCAGCCTGTGTGTAGATCTTATCACATCAGAAAAAAAAAAAAAAACTGTTGACATGTTGGGAGCGAGCCATATTTTCTGCTTCATAGTTTCCTCTTGGAATTTCTTGAGACAAGGTGACTGCCAGACGTACTAGCTGTAACTAGGGAGCTAGGTCCTTAGTGAAGTAGCATTTGCATTCTCTGGGAACTGACCTGCTCTGTTCTCCTCCTCTGCTGCCACAGGATATAATGAAGAACCAGTGAGCTTGACTGGTAAAGCATAGACAGACAGTACAGGCAGCGAGTTTTCATCTTCCTTTTTAGTTTGATTCTTTACCTGATTGAAAGGGACTTGAGAGCCAAGCTCACCTCCAGGTAGACTACTGTGATTTATGAAAAATCCAGGGGGATCTTTGAACTCTTGTAAGAGAAGGCATAGAAAAGCAGGAAAACTTGGTAAAATAGCTCTTAGATACATGAAGATACGGACTGCTTGGTCTTGGTATTCACACCATGAGGATATACATTTGCACTGACTTTGAAGAAATTCTTTGTAAGAATTTCTTGGAAAAGGTTTTAAAATAGGTTATTATGAATGGTAGGGCATCTCAGAGAGTCACCTCAGTGTATAACAGGTTAACTATGCTCTTTTCTGAGGCAGGACAGACTATGCAACTTTTACAAAGCTCTTCTTGAACATATAGCATTTTATGATTTCAAACAAGTATCACTGGACTGTAAGGACAGTTACACAAGGCTATGATTGATCATCTCAGCTTTTCTTTAATCCATAATTAACGGTGATGTGGACTTTTCTTCTACAGCTGTTCATGTACATTACGAAAGAGAAAGCTACAGAGTTAGAAGTGGGCTAAGAAACAAATAGTAAAACATCAAATACTGAGTTTTGAGTAGAGGATAATACTAGTAAAGTACTTGGTCCAATCCCTGCTCCACAGTAAGTATTCAAATAGGAAACAATGGCAGCTATTTTGATGCTGATTCTGGTTACTATTATTAGCTGAGCTGTTTTATAATTACAGGGGGAGGTTCCATGGCTAATACTTGCCAAAAAAAAAAAAAAAAATCCTGAAACAGAAACTGCTTTAACGCCTGTATTTCGTGTGGAAGAGCATGGACTTTGGGCTGGTGTCAGTCATGAGCTGTCTATTTCAAGGTTACCTTTGCTTGTAACATTGCCTGCCTTTCCTCTAGGGAGTCTGAGATCGTGGAGCTCAAGTCTCAGCTGACACGGATGAGGGAAGACTGGATTGAAGAAGAGTGCCACAGAGTGGAGGCCCAGTTGGCACTCAAGGAAGCCAGGAAGGAGATTAAACAGCTCAAACAGGTCATTGAGACCATGAGGAACAACTTGGCTGATAAAGACAAAGGCATTCAGAAGTACTTCGTGGACATAAACATCCAAAACAAGAAGTTAGAGTCCCTACTCCAAAGCATGGAGATGGCACACAATAGCTCCCTGAGGGATGAACTGTGCCTAGACTTTTCCTGTGATTCCCCAGAGAAAAGCTTACCCCCGAGCACTGCATTTGGCAAGATGGCAGATGGGTTATCTCTGGAGGAACAGGTTACAGAGGAAGGTGCTGACAGCGAGCTTCTGTTGGGAGACAGCATGGCCGAGGGCACAGATATGTTAGATGAGATGGTGACCGCCACCGCCACAGAATCTGATGACCTGGAGTTTGTTCATTCTACCCCAGGGCCACAAGCCCTCAAGGCTCTCCCCTTGGTGAGCCAGGAAGAGGTCAGTCTGGTGGTGGAGCAAGCCGTGCAGACCGACGTGGTGCCCTTCAGCCCTGCCATCTCAGAGCTCCTTCAGAGCGTGCTAAAGCTTCAGGACTCCTGTCCCACAAGCTCAGCATCCCCAGATGAATCTGGAGCTGACTCAATGGAAAGCTTCCCAGAATCCATCTCTGCCTTAATGGTTGATTTAACTCCAAGAAGTCCCAACTCAGCCATCCTTCTGTCTCCCGTGGAGATTCCATTCAGCAAGGCAGCTGTGGAAGCCGGTACAAATCGCCTCATGAGAGAGCTAGATTTTGCAGCCTACACAGAAGAAAGGTTGGACAGCATCCTCTCGCTGTCTCAGGGAGGCGTCGTGAGGCAGTACTGGAGCAGCAGTTTCTTGGTGGATCTACTGGCCGTGGCTGCCCCTGTGGTGCCCACTGTTCTGTGGGCATTCAGTACTCAGAGAGGGGGTACAGACCCTGTCTACAATATCGGAGCCTTGCTCCGGGGCTGCTGTGTGGTGGCCCTACACTCCCTACGCCGCACAGCTTTCCACATCAAAACCTAATTAGTCGTTACTGTGTGCCAATGTGTCCGTGTGGTGTTATGCCAGGTAGAGCAACAGCAGGTGGGTCAGTGGAAGTCTCTATTCTGTCGTTTTGCTCCTCGCTGTTTGATTTGCACTATAGTCAGTTGAAGCCCGGTCACTGTCGGAAAACCAGAGGTAATCTTCCAAGGCATGGAAACCTAGTTCTGGTAGCTGTCCCCACCAGAGTGGTGTAGAAAGCATGCTTATGCCCCTGCCGTGTCGTCTGAGGTGCCCGTTCTCATACTCATGGTTCAGGAAGAGAAAATGCAGTTCGCACTTTCACCACAGCCTTCCCCAAGGCTGGCATGTTATCTCCTTGCTTCGCTTTGTGCCGTTTCAAAGTGTGTAATTGTTCCAGCATTCCAATGGTCTTGTGCATAGCAGGGGACTGTAACCAAAAATAAAAATGTATTTGTGTAACTGGTTCAAAGAACACTTGAATAGCTCTTTATTGTCTTTCTTGAGGTTGATAAGGTTTGAGTGTTTGGATTTTTTTTTTTTTAACTAAATGTAGCTCCAAAGTCTTAAAAGGCTCATTAGCTCTTAAACCTGTCAGTGGATGGAACTGTGTAAATTTACAATGTTACAATGTACTAACTTATTTTTTGCTTATTATATATAGTGTTTTATTGGAAATTGTTTGTATCCACACACTTCAGCATGAAAATAAAAATTAGTGTTTCCATTTAAGTCTTTATGCCTCCTATAATTGTGAGTTTACCACTTTACAAGGCCAAATAAGTAGATCATTCTCTATTAACAATATTCTGTAAAATGTAACTAATCAGAGAAATGAGAAAGGAAAAATGGTTATTAAAGAAAGGTGAAGGGCTAGAAAGATGGCCCAGTGGTTAAGAGCAGAACTTAACTATTCTCATGGAAAACCTGAATTCTGTTCCCAGCACCCATGTGGCTCACAACACCTTCTTACCAAACACTAGTATACACTCAAAAAATACCTTTCCTCTCCTCTCTCTCTCTCACACACACACACTTAAAAATAAAAAAAAAATCTTTAAAAAGGAAGGTAAATATGTCCTACCATAAAAAGCATTATTTCTAAAATAAGAATAGCTCTGGTTATCTTAAATAAGCCATGCACTTGCTTACACACATAGTCAGTGGCATGTGTTAACTCTTTCCAGGAAAGGTGGGTGGTTTTGTTTAAGCTTGCTAGAGACTAGAGCTAGAGCTAATCTCCCTCTCCTGGGGAGATTACAGGAGTACTGTCCATCCTCTGTCCTCCTTCTTTTTCAGTGACAGCATGGGGGCGGGGGGCGGAAAAGATCGGCAGTGACTCGTTGATTCTAATGAGCCTTGTGAAGTGGGTATTCTACTTTACAAATGGAGCTAAAGAGCCTCAGAGGGCAAAAGTGCTCAAGATTTCTAAGTTCATCTTCAGAAGCCAGGGTTTTAAATGTCTGCAATGAAAATGCCTCTTCTACCTTACTAGAGAAATGGCGGTATCTGGCAAATAGCCTTTCACCCCAAAACTTTTCCTTCATAGCACTTTAAATATAATGTACTGTCATAGTTGTGTATTTATACCTTTAATGTCTTATTGCCCATATCTCCCATTGATATTTTAGCTCTGTGAATGGGGCAGGAGTCTGTGTTCTGTCGCATGCACAAGTGTCAAGAATTTAGAAAAGAATAATAGATCTAGAAATCACTGTATACTAATTCATCCAATAGCCACTTACTGGGATGTCACAAGCCAGGTAGCCACTTTACTCGGTTGGTCACAAATAGGCAGGCAGGAAAAAGAGAACTAATGTGAAGACTCCAAAAGTAAAAAAGCATTTACCATATTTTAGGAGCATGGGGAGAGGCCAGGATGGTAGAGAGAAGGGAATAAAGGGGAATCTGGTTCATATGGGGGTAAATAAACCATCATAGTGGTTTGGGTTTCCTGTCAATGCAATGAGACAATATTAATGGACTTAAGCAGAACAATGGCATGTTTATTTTTCAAAACTAACTGCTGGGTATAGGGTGTATCGTAGTTGGGCAGGAATGAGAAAGGAGACCAAGCACAGTTCTATTGTCACAGGGCGGATGGAAGATGGACTATTTGACTGTGGAAGTACATAAATTGATTAAGTACATTAATTGATAAGCATAGAAATAAGTAATAGGTGAGAGGGAAGGAAGGTAAAAGGAAAAGGAAGAAATTAAGGATAACTCAAAGGTTTCCAGCTTGAGATACTATATCAATGAATACCATTTGCTGAAAATGAAGAGTTCAAGAGAATCATGTTTGACTAAGAAAAAAAATGCAATGTCTATTACAATAGCTATGTGGAAATGCCAAGTAAGTAACTGTATACATACTTACGATGATCCCAGGAGCTACCAGAGCTACTTATAAAATTTGAGCTCCTTGATTCTGCACAGTATTTAAAAACACAAAACATGAAATTATCCAAGAAATGGGAAAGATCAAATACTAAGTCCTGTCTTACTCCCACATTTAGACAGAAGTGAGGAATGAAGAAATGATAAAACCAGAGAATAGGCTCCCCAAAAGATGAAGAAAACTAGGTGAATGGAGGAGAAAGAGAGTGATTTGAGCATAGTGTTAAAACTCTATGAAGATATATAATATGAAAACAAGAATGTATTCACTGGCTTTGATAGCAAAGTCTTAATGACTTCATCAGTTCACCTTTACGGGAGATTTAGGGATGGAAGCCAGAATGGGCCAGCTTAAAGAGTGAATGGAAGACCAGAATCTTGCCTGTCCATGCCGTGACCACATTCCCAGATCTAGCTGCAGATGTACACCACTCACCTTGCCTGATGAGTTCCCCCAACCACCTCCACCTGCACCAACTCCACATTCCTAGGTATGGTTCAATTGCTCAGCTCCTTTACTGGTCTTGTCTAGTAAGCTTCCTCAAAACCAAGCGTCTTAGTTTGGGTTTCTATTACTGTGAAGAGACACCATGACCACAGCAACTCTTATATAGGAAAAGGTTAATTGGGTGGCTTACAATTCAGCCCATTTTCATCATGGTGGGACATGGCAATGTGCAGGCAGACATGGTGCTGGAAAAGGGGCTGAGAATTCTACATCTTTGCTCCACAGGTAACAGAAAGTAGATTGAAACACTGAGCTATATCTTGAGCATAGGAGACCTCAAAGCCCATCCCCACAGTGACACACTTTCTCCAACAAGGCCAAACCTCCTCTAACAAAGCTAAATCTCAAAGTAATGCCATGGGGGGGGGGGGCAATTACTTACAAACTACCACATCAAGCCATGTGTGTTGTCTCCACACTTCCAGTCCTAGATCTGGCCACACTGCTCCTGCAGCAGCCCCATCTGAGGTGTGTTACATTCTCACATCAGACGCACAACCAATGAAAGAAGTCCATAAGCCCAGGTCACATCACAAACACACAAATAATATGAAAGGCCAAGCCAACAGGCCCCCCCAAGCCCACTATAGAAATGTCTGTTCTCCAATGAGAATTATATAGATGAAACCTAGGACACAGAATTTAAAAGAATCATCATAAACATGAAAGAATTCATGGAACTTATTGAAGACACAAACAAATACCTCCATAAACTTAAAGAGGATAGGAATAAATTCCTAAATGATGTTCATGAAAACACAAGAATACAGCTGATGAGAATGATGAACATAATTAAGGATCTGAAAACTGAATGCAGTAAAAAAGATATGAATATTGAAGAGAACAGTATGAAGATGGAATAAAAAAAATCCCTCAATAGTCCAATTAGAAAACAAGCCATACCAGATTTGATGTGTATGTACAAGGACTTCATACCCTACCCCACCAGATACTTTGCTGATTCACAACAGCTAGAAAATGGAAACAACCTAAATGCCTTTTAACTAAGAGATAATAAAATGTGATACATACACTTAATGGGAATCTATTCAGCTATAGAGAGATGGAGTTGCTGTGGAATAATAGTTAAACTTACAGTTTTCCTTAGTTATAATAAAAGATAAATTAGGTACGAAACTTTGGACTCATCAATTGGACCAAGAGCCCCAGTTGCAGGCCAGCAGGCAGGACTCCTACAGGCAGGCCTCACCACCACCACCATCCCACCAGACCCTGTAACCTACAAGAACCACTCCATCCTCTAAAGCCACCCATCCTCCAAGACTGTGACTGCTCCCCGAGACACAGACTCCACCAGCTCTCACTGAACCAAGAAGGCCAACTGGACTAAGAGTGGCTCCCTGAGACACAGACACATTGGCACTGATTGGAGAAAGAGATGGGTAGACACCAGTGCAAGAATGCATTCAACAACATAAAGAGCAATATGGCACCACCAGAACCTAGTGGTTCTACATCAGCAAGACCTGAACATCCCAACATAGAAGAAGCAGAAGAAAACAACTTTAAAAATGACTTTAAGAAGACAATAGAGATCTTTAAAGAGGAAATGAAAAATTCCTCTGAAAAAAATCAAGAAAAATAAAAACAAAAAATTGGAAGAAATCAATTAATCCCTTAAAGAAAACCATGAAAAAAACAATCAAACAGGTGAAGGAAACAGTTCAAGACTTGAAAACTGACATAGAGGCAATAAAAAAGACACAAACCGAGGGAACGCTGTAAATGGAAAATCTGAGTAAACAAACAGGAACTACAGATGCAAGCATAACCAACAGAATGCAAGAGACAGAAGAGAGAGAATCTCTGGCATTGAAGATAAAATAGAGGACTTTTTTTTTTTTTTTTTTTTTTTTTTTTTGGTTTTTCGAGACAGGGTTTCTCTGTGTAGCTTTGCGCCTTTTCCTGGAACTCACTTGGTAGCCCGGGGTGGCCTCGAACTCACAGAGATCCACCTGGCTCTGCCTCCCGAGTGCTGGGATTAAAGGCGTGCGCCACCACCGCCCGGCGAGGAAATAGATTCACCAGTCAAAGAAAACACCAAAGCCAACAAAGTCAAAACACAAAACATCCAGGAAATTTGGGACATCATGAAAAGACCAAACCTAAAAATAATAGGGATAGAAGAAGGAGAAGAATACCAACTCAAAGGCAAGGAGAATATATTCAACAAGATCATAGAAGAAAGCTTTCCCAACCTAAAGAAGGAAATATCTATGAAGATACAAGAAGCTTACAGAACACCAAATAGACTGGATCCAAAAAAGAAGTCCTCTGGCCATATAATAATCAATCCACTAAACATACAGAATAAAAAAAAATTAAGAGCTGCAAAGGGGAAAGGCCAAGTAATATATAAAGGTAGAGCCATCAGAATAACACCTGACTTCTCAATGGAGACTCTGAAAGCCAGAAGGTCCTGGATAGACATTATGCAGACACTAACAGACCATGAGTGCCAGCCGAGACTATTATACAAACAAAATTCACAATCATCATAGATGGAGTAAACAAAATATTCCATGATAAAACCAGATTTTAAACAATACCTATCCACAAATCCAGCCCTACAGAAAACTAGAAGGAAAAATCCAACCAAAGGAAGTTAGATGCACCCATGAAAACACAGGCAATATAGATAATCCCACACCAACAAATACCAATGAAGGAAAACACACAACACTACCACCAAAAAATAACAGGAATTAACAGTTACTGGTCATTAATATCCCTTAATAGCAATGGACTCAATTTTCCTATAAAAAGACACAGGCTAACAGAATGGATACAAAAACAGGATCCATCCTTCGGCTGCATGAAAGAAACATACCTCAACTTCAAAGACTGATACTATCTCAGAGTAAAAAGCTAGGAAAAGTCTTTCCAGTTAAATGGACTTAAGAAGCAAGCTTGTGTAGCTATCCTAATATCTAACAAAATAGACTTCAAACTAAAATTAATCAAAAAAGATCAAGAAGGACATTATATATTCATCACAGGAAAAATTCATCAAGATGAAGTCTCAATTCTGAACATTTAGGCCTCAAATACAAGGTCATGCACATTTGTAAAAGAAACATTACTAAAGCTTAAATTGCACATCAAACCCCACATACTTCAACTTCCCACTCTCACAGACTTCAGCTTCCCACTTTCACCAATGGACAGGTCTGCCAGACAGAAACTTAGATAAATAAGAGAACTAACAGATGTTATGACTCAAGAGGATTTAATAGACATCTATGGAACATTTCACCCAAACACAAGAGAATATACCTTCTTCTCAGCACCTCATGGAAACCTTCTCTAAAACTGACCACATACTCAGTCACAAAGGAAATCTTAACAGATACAAAAAAATTGGAATAACCTCCTACATTTTATCAGACCACCATGCCTTAAAGTTAGAATTCAACAACAACACAAACTACAGAAAGCCTACAATCTCATGGAAACTGAAAAATGCTCAACTGAATCACCACTGGGTCAAGGAAGAAATAAAAAAGAAATGAAAGACATCTTAGAATTCAATGAAAATGAATGTACAACATATCCAAACTTATGGGACACTATGAAAGCAGTGCTAAGAGGAAAGTTCATAGCTCTAAATGCCCACATAAAGAATTTGGAGAAATCTCACACTAGTGACTTAACAGCACACCTGAAAGCTCTAAAACAAAAAGAAGCAAACTCACCCAGGAAGAGGAGACACCAGGAAATAATCAAATTGAGGGCTGAAATCAATAAAATAGAAACAAAGAGAACAATACAAAAAATCAATGCAACAAATCAATGCAAAAAAGTTGGTTCTTTGAGAAAATCAACAAGATAGACAAACTCTTATCCAAACTAACCAAAAGGCAGAGAGAGAACATCCAAATTATCAAAATCAGAAATGAAAAGGGAGACAAAACAACAGACAATGAGGAAATTCAGTGAATCACCAGGTCATACTTCAAAAACCTGTACTCCACCAAATTGGAAAATCTGAAAGAAATCGACAATTTTCTGGATAGATACCACATACCAAAATTGAATCAAGACCAGATAAACAGTTTAAACAGATGTATAACTTCTATGGAAATAGAAACAGTCATTAAAAGTCTCCTAACCAAAAAAAGCCCAGGGCCAGATGGTTTCAGTACATAATTCTACCAGAATGTCACAGAAGAAGTAACACCAATATTCCGCAAATTGTTCCACACAATAGAAACAGAAGGAACATTGCCAAACTCCTTTTATGAGGCTATAGTTATCCTGATACCCAAACCACACAAAGATGCAACAAAGAAAGAGAATTACAGACCAATCTCCCTCAAGAACATTGATGCAAAAATACTCAATAAAGTACTGGCAAACCAAATCCAAGACTGCATTAAAAAAATCATCCAATACAATCAAATAGGCTTCATCTCAGAGATGCAGGAATGTTTCAACATACGAAAATATGTTAATGTAATCCACCACATAAACTAAAAAACCAAAAACAAAAACATGTTCATCTCATTAGATGCTGAAAAAGCCTTAGACAAAATCCAACACCCCTTCATGATAAAGGTCTTGGAGAGATCAGGGATATAAGGAACACACCTAAACATAATAAAGGCAATTTAGAGCAAGCCAACATCCAACATCAAATTAAATGAAGAGAAACTCAAAACGATTCCACTAAAATCAGGAACAAGACAAGGCTGTCCATTCTCTCCATACTTATTCAATATAGTACTTGAAGTTCTAGTTAGAGCAATAAGACAACAAAAGGAGATCAAGGGAATACCAATTGGAAACAGAAGAAGTCACACTTTTGCTATTTGCAGATGATATGATAGTATACACAAATGACCCCAAAAATTCTACCAGGGAACTCCTACAGCAGATAAACACCTTCAGTAATGTTGCAGGATACAAGATTAACTAAAAAAAAAAAAATCAGTAGCCCTTCTATGTACAAATTATAAATGGGTCCAGAAAGAAATCAGATAAACCTCACCCTTTATAATAGCCACAAGTACTATAAAATACTTTGAGGTAACTCTAACCAAACAAGTGAAAGACCTGTATGACAAGAACTTTAAGTCCTTGAAGAAAGAAATTAAAGATGATATCAGAAAATAGAAAGATCTTCCATTCTCATGGATAGGTAGGATCAACATAGTAAAAATGACAATCTTCCCAAAAGCAATCTATAGATTTAATGCAATACCCATCAAAATCCCAACATAATTCTTCACAGACCTCAAAAGAACAATACCCAACTTCATATGGAAAAACAAAAAACCCAGGACAGTTAAAACAATCCTGTACAATAAAGAAACTGCTGGGAGCATCACAATCCCTGATTTCAAGCTCTACTTAATATAGAGCTGTAGTAATAAAAACAGCTTGGTATTGACATAAAAACAAACAGGTGGTCCAGTGGAATTGAATTAAGGATCCTGACAGTAATCCACACATCTATGAACACTTGATTTCTTTGACAAGCCAAAACTGTACAATGGAAAAAAGAAAACATCTTCAACAAAAGGTGCTGGCATAACTGGATGTCGACATGTAGAAGATTGCAAATAGATCCATATCTATCACCATGAACAAAATTCAAGTCCAAGTGGATCAAAGACCTCAACATAAATCCAGTTACACTGAACCTGATAGACGAGAAAGTGGGAAATAGCTTTGAACACATTGGCACAGGTGACCACTTCCTAAATATAACACCAGACACTGAAATCAACAATCAATAAATGGTAACGGGGACTAGGGGGGTCCAGCCCCTCGATAGTCCCCTCCCTGGGTCCGGGAAGAATCTACAACCAGCTGATAATTAATCTTTGATAAAAAGAAATGAATCTATGTACACGAAACTCCTTAGTTCATACACTTTATTAATTCTGTGATAGTTCTCTCTCTACACAGCTTCTATTCTACTCTCATGTCTATCTCCTTTCTTGCCTGATTTCTCTATATTTATCTACTGTCCCCTCTAGGTTCTATCTTAATTCCTTCATCTAGTTCTGTCCCTTCTAGGTTCTCATCTATCTAGTTCTTTCCCCTATCAGCTCCTCTCCTGTCTCCTTCTCTCTCATCTGGCTCTTCCTCATCTTCTATCTCGTTCCTGAGTCCTCTCTTCTAACCCTTCAATCTAGTTCTTCTTCCATCTCAGTTTGTTCCTCTCAAGTTTTTACCCATCTAGTTCTTCCATTCTCTTTTCTCTTCTCCGTCCTGTGCCCTGGAAGTCCCAGTATATAAAGGGAGGGTCTGAGCTAAATTGTGTAAAGCTATTACTTAACGTCCACCTCTCCTAGGCGGTGTTTCTTGTGGAATTTACCGTAAGTCAGGAGACTTGCATGTGGGCTGTTATCATTGTTAGTCCTCAGAAGTTGGGTGCCCACCTGGGTGGTGTTTCCTGTAGTCCTTGAAGAAAGTGACTAAGAGAGATAATCTGATTCCAGAGAAAGCCTTTCCTGAGGCTGTTCTCCAAATACCTGGAATGTGTATGTCCAGAGAGTGATCAGTCTACACTGTTAGTCCTTCTTAGGGGGAAGTCAATTGGAAAAACTATGAAGGCACACATGATTTTCATAACAGAATACAGCTGATATATAACAAGCCAAGTAACACCAAAAACTCCTTGGGATTTGGCTTCCTCTGGAGGAATTCCCTGATTCCTCCAGGTAGTGACTTTGCCATAACCAGCTGAGTTCTTATGATATATTCCTGCGGCCTGCAGCAAAATGGGACCTCCTGAAACCAATTAGTTTCTGTAAGGCAAAGACCACAGTAAATAAGACAAAATGACAGCCTACAGAATGGGAAAAGATCTTCACCAACCCCACATCCAACAGAGAGCTGATCTCCAAAATATATAAAGAACTCAAGAAACTAGATATCAAAATGCCAAATAATCCAATTTTAAAAATGGGGTACAGAACTAAACAGAGAATTCTCTACAGAAGAATTCCAAATGGCCAAAAGAAATTTAAGGAATTGCTCAACATCTTTAGTCATCAGGGAAATGCAAATCAAAATGATTCTGAGATTCCATCTTATACCTGTCAGAATAGCTAAGATCAAAAACACTGAGGACAGCTTATGTTGGAGAGGATGTGGAGCAAGGGGAACACTCCTCCACTGCTGGTGGGAGTGCAAACTTGTACAGCCATTTTAGATATCAGTATGGCGACTTCTCAGAAAATGAGGAATTAATCTACCTCAAGACCCAATGATACCACTCTTGGGCTTATACCTAAGAAATGCTCAGTCATACCACAAGGACACATGCTAAACTATGTTCATAGCAGCATTATTCATAATAGCCAGAAAACAACCTGGGTGCCCTTCAACTGAAGAATGGATAAAGAAAATGTGGTAAATTTACATAATGGAGTATTACTCAGCTGTAAAAAGCAATGACATCATGAAATTGGGGGGGGAGTTAGAGGGGAGGGGATGGGGATGAGAACATGACAGAACAGGATGTTTAAGCTGGTGGAGGGATGGAGTGGGAGAACAATGAAAGAAATATCTTGATAGAGGGAGTCATTATGGGGTTAGGGAGAAACCTGGTGCTAGGGAAATTCCCAGGAATCCACAAGGATGACCCCACCTTAGATTACTAGCAATAATGGAGAGGGTGCCTGAACTGGCCTTTCCTTGTAATCAGACTGGTGAATACCCTAACTGTCATCATAGAGCCTTCACCCAGTAACTGACTGAAGCAGATGCAGAGATCCACAGACAAGCACCAGGCCAAGCTCTGGGAGTCAAGTCAAAGAGAGGGAGGAGGGATTATGTGAGCAAGGGGGGTCAAGATGATGATGGGGAAACCCACAGAGACAATTGAACCAAGCTGTGGGAACTCACAAACTCTAGACTGATAGCTGTGGAGCCTGCATGGGACAGAACTATGCCCTCTGCATGTGGGAGACAGTTGTCTAGCTTGGTCTGTTTGAGTGGGCTCCCTGGCAGTGGGATCAGTATCTATCCTTGGTGCATGAACTGGCTTTTTGGAGCCCATTACCTATTGTGGGACACCTTGCTCAGCCTTGATGCAGGGGGAGGGGGTTGGTCCTGCCTCAACTGAATGTCCTAGGCTTTGCCGACTCCCTATAGGAGGCTTTACCCTTTCAGAGGAGGAGATTGTGGTAGGGGTTGAAGGAAGCCTGAGGGAAAGGCAGGGGGGAGTGGAAAGAAGGATAAGAGGGGGAACTGTGGTTGGTATTTAAAATGAATAAAAAATTTAAAAATATATATTATTACATGTGAATATATATGTATTTTGAATGCAGTTATACCACATGGAGTCACAATGCTCTCCCAAGAGAGCTACAGACTAACAAAAATGCCAGTGCCAAGCATGGAAACCTCTCTTCAAGTTGTTAGGCGAGTATGAGTCTATGTGTGTGTGTATACATGTAACAATAATAATTAAAGAAATGGCCATGAATTTGACAATGAGTAGTGGACACGGGAAGAAATGAAGAGGGAGAGAGGGGTGGACATTATGCAAATGCAGTTACTCTTGTAAGAAATTCTCAACAACCAAAAGGTAAAGAGAGAAAGTGAAAATAAGTAAGAGTGTGCAGCTAAATTTGTTTTTGTTTGCTTTAAGTTTTACTTGGAAGTAGAAAAACATGCAAAACCCTACAAGGAGATACGAGGTCAGAGTTTGATTAGTGAATCACTGAAGGGAAAGAAAGTGGAGACAGAGAAAGAAGGGGTTACTTGAAAAAAAGGAAGTGTAAAGAAGATCCTGTCAGGGTACATGATGAGAGCTGTGAGTAACCTATCTACTGGGATGTACGTATGGGAGGCACATATATTTGTACTTACGCAGTAACTTATCTTGCAGTTCTAGTCAGCAGTAGAAGGATTTGGCTAAAAGGGGAAACTATTCAGGGACATGAATATTCGGAAGTGTTCCAAAATAATGAGCCATACTGACTCAGGTTCTTTCCTGCGGTCCAGCCCAGACTAAGAACCTGGATACAGCTTGCTTCCTTTGAAGTCCCTCTTTATGTTTATTTTTAGTCATTGCTAACTTAAGGCACTTTTACTTTAAAAAAAAATTATAAACCTATTTGTGGTATCTGCTTGGTGTCGTCATAAACCAGAACTCCACATTGCAATCAATCAATTCAAGATGGATCTAGAGAAAGGACTCCTACAAGAAATGATCTTCAAGAACTACACAGTTGTTAGGAAATAGGGGACAGATGATCACCATCAGCCAATTTCCTCCTTGCCTCAATGCCTTGCCTCCTTCATATAATTTAAAAGCTTCAAAGAAGGCAGTTCATTTGAGACCTTAGGCCCTGCACATCCTATGCACAGTGAACCCGTCACAAAGGTGAAAGGGGACCCTGCAGCAGTTACTCCTTTTCCTCTTATCTGCCTCCTTCCCATCCTCCTCCTGCGCTAGAGCGTCAGCATGTATAATGTGTGGAAAATTACTGCTTTTATTCAGACCCGTCTCTCAAATAAGTTCCTTGGAACAAAAAAGGATGGCGCATGCTTGCCTTCTGGAAGCTCAAGGCGTTGCCTAGCTCTGTGAACAAGATGATCTGATCCTGCAGATAGACGTGCCTCAGAGTTGCTTTCAGTAATTTGGGTGCCTGTGATATACGGACAGGAAAATGGAAACAAAATCAACAATTCTATTCTATTGCACACATTGCTATCCCATCAAAGCAAATGTTAAATATTTCCTAAGGTTATGTGAGCAAACATTTCAATTTATAAGGAAAGATTTTTCCCACAGGGATATGCTGACCTTTCCAAGTAGGGGGTGGGGTGCATGCACAATGCACTCAGACGCCAAGCATTCTGACATTTGCGGTAGAAGGAAGTCTGTGATTTGCATTTGTCCTAGGCTCCACCCATGCGGTTTGTCTGTGTTTTCTCTCTTGAGGGTTTTTCTTTTTACAAGGTTTGGAGTTGTTTCCTTACTTCCATTTTGGGTCAGTGAGTACTTATAAAATTTATCTAGTCCTAATCTTGCCAGGTGAAATAAGTGGTAATTTAGGAAAACAAATTTATAGCAAACTACTCTCGAGACAATGTGCACAAATTGCTAGCTGTCTGAAAATACAAATAATTAGTAAGTCCAAATAAAATGAAATAGGCTTATACCAGTTACTTTTAAACCAGCCAGGAGTGGTGCATGCATTTAATTCCAGCACTCAGAGGCAGAGGCAGGTGAATCTCTGAATTCCAGGCCAGCCTGGTCTACAGAGTGAGTTCCAGGCCAGCCAGGGCTACAGAGAGAAACCTTGTCTCAAAAATCCAGTAGTGATAATAATAATAATAAACCACTAGAAATGTACTCTGGAATGACCACCAATTTTGCCTGTCATGAGTGTCACATGATTCTATGAAAAAAATCCAAGTAATTTTTAAATCCAAGTGTTACTCAGAAGAATTTTAAGACTGAAGTATTTCCATTGAATTCAACTTTGTCAAACATATATCCATTAAAAAACATTTTGAACAAGAAAAACCCAATATATAAAACATATCCACAGCACAATGTTTTGGGGATGACAGTAAGCCTGGGACCTTGCCATCTGCCTTCGCCCGTCTCCTACCAAAATGAGGGCACAGCATCTGGAAGAGTTTGAAAACCACTTTACTATGTACCATGTTCTTTGAAAATTGTCAGCTTATGCAAGACTTCATATGGAAACTCTCAGTTAATTGGAATAGTATTCTGGTTAGTACTATTTTTAGAAATGTGTTTCCCAGTGTCATGTTGGTTTAACTGTGAAGAGGACGCATTACCTCCTACTCAGAGAAGGGAGGCCATGTAAGCATCTGGGCCCACAGTGACATAAACTGATGGAGAAGTCAACATCCCCTCTCAACCTGTAAATATCAGAATAGGCCTCATAGCTTCTTTAGAATGTCCATTCTTCCTTTGAATCAAAATAGCTCAATATTTGAAATGATTTACCAGTTTCTCTTCTTACACTAAATAATAGGTCCTTGCATTCTTAAACTGAACTTTTTTTTACACCATCATAATCATTTCAGAAATATTTGTTGTACAGAGAAAATGAAAACAGTTTTAACAATTTTCCTATCTCCCCGCAGAAAGCAGTGTAGGGGGGGGCACTTTCAAAATATCATCCATGTACTACTTTGATCCATAAGGGCTCCCTCTGATCAAGACAGATTAGGAAATCATCAGATGCAGGTGTACACAGTGTTTTATAAAATAAAGCACTTGTATTTCTATGTGTTTTAAACTTAAATGTGGCAGGTTAAGTATGTCTATAACTGTGTACATACCATACTTCATTTAGCACTACAATAAAATGCAGATTCAAAAATAAAAATTATATTTACTTTTGGTATTTTGAGACAGGGCCTCACACTGCAGCTCAAGCTGGCCCTGAATTGTGATCCTCCTGCCTTAACTCCTAAATGTTGAGATTATAAGTATTCATCGCCAGGCGGTGGTGGCACACACCTTTAATTCCAGCACTCGGGAGGCAGAGGCAGGCGGATCTCTGTGAGTTCGAGGCCAGCCTGGGCTACCAAGTGAGTCCCAGGAAAGGCGCAAAGCTACACAGAGAAACTCTGTCTCGAAAAACCAAAAAAAAAAAAAAAGTATTCACCACCACTATCAGCTTCAAAAATGTTTTGAAAAATGTATTTTGGAGCAGGGTGGTGGTGGTGCACACCTTTAATTCCAGCACTTGGGAGGCAGAGTTAAGCGGATCTCTGTGAGTTTGAGACCAGCCTGGTCTACAAAGTAAGTTCCAGGACAGCCAGAGTGGTTACACAGAGAAACCCTGTCTTGAAAAAAACCACAAAATGAAAATAGAAAAATGTGTTTTGGTTCTCCAGGCATAGTGACACATGCCTTTAATCCCAGCACTTGGGAGGCAGAGACAGGTGGATTTTAGATCTCTATGAGTTCGAGACCACCTGGTTTACAAAATGTGCTCCAGGAGACCACAGAGATCCTATCCCAAAAAATAAAAAAAAAAAAAAACAGAAATAAAAAAAGAAAGTCTCATCTTATCTAGCAATTGTTGCTTTTCTGCTATAAAATAAGCACAGTTTTATTCAACAAAAATCAACAAGTTTATAAACAGCGAGTGTATGAGTTAAGAATTCAAACTATGGTTTGAATATTTTAACAAATTAAACTATGAGGAGATAATTAGTCATTTATAAGGAAACAAAACTGGCAGAAGAGTAGAGTAAGAAAATCTAACGTTGACTAACCGTGTCTTTTGAATTTTCTATGTGAGAAGTTGAATGTTCTGTTATTCTGTGTCTCAACCAGATCCTACAGATGGTCACAGGTTATAGCAGAAAGGTCTCTAACAAGGCATAATACTGGTCTGCATATGCATGACACCTGTAGCCTTGACCTTATTAGAATTATGACCCAATCAAATGAGCTTTATGACCTAACTTTACAAATGTGAAATTATTGTTTTGTCCATATTTGACCCAAATAAACTGTGAACACCTAAAGACACAGCATTGCCACTCAGTTACAGTCATCAATTACAGAAAACAAAACTAAGGTCATTTATTAAATGTCTCATCTCATGCCCCCAGCCCCAAACCAATACAAGGTCTCACTATGTAGACCTCAGTGGTCTGAAACTCACTATGTAGACAAAGCTATCTTTGAACTCAGAAATCCACCTGCCCTTGACTGCTGAGTGCTGGGATTACAGCCATGTGGTACCATGCCCATTTTAAATAAGTTTTTAGAAAACACAAACAGATGTTATTTACTATCAGTTATTAATTCCATCTTCATTGAGTTAGAACTGGGAAGAACATCTAAAACCTAATATTTTTGGCAGTTCATAGCACATCCGGTTTAAATTTCATAGAAGTCATAATCCACTGGGAATTCTGATTAATCACTTTATAACCTACTCTGAAGCTTGACATTTTATACCGTGTTGCTCAAACTTCCTAAGCTGTATTGTGAAATGATGATTGACTTACGGGAGTGCCAGGTAGCTTAGATACAGTTTTTCAGACTTAGTGCTAAGCATGTAATATTTAGGTTTCCATTGCTATGACAATATATTGAGACAAACAACTTAAATGGAGGAACATTTTACTTTGGCTTACAGTTTCAGAGGTCATAGTCCACATGGCAGTGTCCTGGTCCCATTGGTTTTGGGACTGTGATAAGGCAGAATATCCTGGAAGGATAGAGTGGAGGAAAGGTTCTCACCTGTAAAAACTGAGAAGTGATACAGAAAAGAGGAGTGGACCATGTTCCAACATCCCTTTCAATGGTACACCTCTATGACTACAGGCCAGCAACCAAGCCTTCGAGTAACTTCCGGCAAGGCACGTTAGCTTAAGATGTATGACATCACACCCTAACTGCTGACATACTAAATCTGGACTTCAATGCAAAGACTATTGCTATGTGTAACTAGCCAGCCTCTCCTACCTTCTGCAAGGGCCAATAACAGCACTGAAGAGACAATTAGGAAAATATCTGTAGGACCTCACAAAGAAAAGTGGGCAGGGCCTGGCAACTCCCATTTATTTTTTTCGTGATTTACAACAAGCCCAGTTATGTAGTCCAGGCTGGCCATTAATTTGAGGCAATTCTGTCTCAGCCTCTTAAGTCTTGAAAATTGTGGGCCTGCCCTGCTCCCCCATGCCTAGCTAAAATCTCCAATTTATAGTCAACACTTAATAGTCTCATTTAACCCATAAAACCACCACCTCCATTTACTAAACATGCCCAATGGCTACAACCAAGGGACACTGAAGATTAAAAGATAGAAAGTACAACAAAAAAAGTTGTGCATGAAAATTTGGTGGGCCATGACTGTAATCTCAGCACTAGGGAGGTAAAGCAAGTTAGAATTACCTCAGCACTAGGGATGGCAAGTTAGAATTACAGTTAGCCTGACCATAGAGTAAGTTCCAGACCAGTCCAGAGGAGGGGGCAGGGGAGAAGAAAAGGGAATCCTTAGTTATAGTTGCTCCTATGATCTTGAAACAAAACTGAATATTCTAAGCAAAAATAAAAGAGATCACACATACATGTGTACATGCATGCACACAGTTCTTTTTGACCATACAGCAAGTCAAAAACAAAGAACTAGGTCAAAGGTAACATTGAGCTGAAGTTACTGGTGAATCAAATGTACTCTTCACAAACCTATCATCTTCTCCAGCCCTCTAACTTCCTTCTGAAAAGGCATAATCTCTTCTCCTTTCCTAAGACAACCAACGTATAGAACAAAGCCCATGCCTCACTCCACTTGGCTTCCACTGTTCAACTTGCAATGGTTACATTACCTTCCACACCTAATAAAGGGTTTCCTTTGAACAAAGGTATAGAGTGTGAAAGTGACAGCAATTGGTAGATTACAGCAAACCTGAACTAGATAGGCTTAATTAAGGTCAATGTATCAGCTGTATCTGGCTCATTCCATCCTTTTAGTACATGAAACATCGTAATTGTCTTAGGGTTTTTGAACACTGGTTATAGTTAGGTTTATACTTGGTAATAGCCTGGTCCAAATGCAGGTCCTATCACTGCTATTTTCTTATTAACTACCAATCTTCATCCAGAAATAGTCACTGTTGTGGCCAGAAGTGAATAGAATACACACCAAAACTGAGGAATCTAGATGAAAATGCTTTCGCATCATCAGTTCAAAATATTCAGTCAAATATCACCAATAGCCAAGAAAGGGCATTCTAGCTAAAGCTTATTAAGAAAAGGTTGGGAATTCAACATTTCTATTAAGCACATGAAATAAGCTTTACACTGTCTTTGATTATTTATCTCAAGCACAGAATTTAGGTTATGAGCTGAACTTCACAAACTATTTAGACCTGGCATAGTTCTTCTATTCTACAAAACATCTAAAACTCATTATACCCTGCCAGGCCATGGTGGCATATGCCTTTAATCCCAGCACTTGGAAGGCAAGGGCAGGCTGATTTCTGAGTTTGAGCTGGCCTGGTCTATAGTGTGAGTTCAAGAACAGCCAAGGCTACACAGAGAAACCATCCTGAAAACAAAACAAAACAAAAACATTATGCTTTATCAAAATCAAAAGAACTAAAAAAACATAAATTTGGAAGCTGAAGAACACAGTTTGCTACCATGAAGTATTTATCATATGTATTTGACTCCATGAATTTTGTGGGCATCATACATACCCAATTTAACATAGAAGTTTAGGTAAAAATATTATTCAAAAATGGTTAAAGAAGAATCTATTTCTTGCTAGTTGATCATATATGTTGTAATTTCTAACGAGTTTTAATTTCTCAAAAGCTAAAGAGTCAAACATAAAAATTAGCTCATATACTCAAAAAGCATGATGAAAGCAGACCTCAGTACTTTACTGCTATTGGGGGAAGGCAGTAAGATTAACTACACTAAAGGAAATTACCCTTTATGAATTCTACATTCATAGACATCATATATATCCCCATAATGACTAAAATAAATAAATGAGAAGAGATTATTAAAATTCTAAGTTTAATTCTACCCAATTGTGAATGTATTAGAGAAAGAATAAACATGGTAACTGGCAATGTGGTCAGGTGCTCAAAAACTCTTCGTACCAGAGTTAAAAGTCAACTGACTATAATAGTTAGTCTGAAATCTCAGGCTAAGAAAAATTTAAAAGTCTCAATGTACAGTTATTGATTTTTCTATGAAGTACTGCCTTAATTCAAGCATATTAATAATGTTTGGCCTGCACACTGTCTATGACATTGTAAAGCCCCACAAAATGTTAATCTATGTAATAACTATGAAGAAAGCAAAACATCTTTAAAAATTCCAAAGCCACAGAAAATCAGGCCAGTTATATTTCAATTGTGGAGAAAATTTAATGGTATTCATTTTAAACTGTGAGATATGATTTTCCCCCATAAAACACAATATGCAATTATTTCTTTAGACAAGTCAATCAGTATCACCAACAAAAAAATTATAACTTGGTTTGTAATGAATCAGTAATGTTATCTAGCCAAATGTATAGGTACCCTGCATTATGTAAGATATTAAAACAAACAAACAAACAAAAAAGAGAAATCTTCCAGAATCACTTTTTAAAAAATCAAATGAAACTGAAGCCTTTCTGCATTTGAAAATTAATGGCTTTTAAGAAGGATGAAGAACTATGGTCCTTAAAGACACTGTTAACATCTTGACATCTGCAATGAAAGGGAAAAGCTACTAATCCTAGTTCTTAGTCACACAAACTTGTCATTGCAGCTGATTTTCAACATTTATACATGCAATATAAATTACAGCTCTATATAATATTACAATACCATCCAAAAGAAAATAAGGATATACAAAATATTTGATAAATAAAATTATTGCATTTAATGTTATTTTTCTTAAAAATCCAAATCATCATATTCCTTAATGTTGTACCAAACAATGCCAGTTCAAATTATAGAAAATGTATGTCAACACTACCTGAAAACAAAATAAAGGAGGGTATAAAGCCCTACTTATATTTTGTTTAATTTACGTCAAGTGATCATGGAAACAAAGACTATTAAAATTATTTTATAATTATGCACAATGAATGAAAGCATAATAGATAGCAGAGTACTTTTCTACCATAAAATTATTTACACCCAATTTATTCAGCTAGAAACACTAGCTTGAGAGGTACTGGTCTGGTATATTCCACTTGAAATAACTTCTCTATAGCAAACAACTGTCTTATATTTGGAACATGTTGAAGAAAATAATTGTCTCATTATTTTTGAGTTTTGAGTCTTGATTACTAACAGTTCAAGGTATTGTGGGAGAATCCTGGTGTCCTGGATGGCTCAAACACATTAAGATCAAGCAGTGTTTGTATTCTGAAATGATCTCCAGTCCATACAAATGCTTGTCCTGTAGGCTGCAGGCCCAGGCTTCTCCTACTGGCACTGGGATGTGACAGGCGAGCGTGTGTTAGGAAAGCTTCACACCGATTTTGTTTTGCTCCTTCTTCATCAGACGCTGCGCCTCTTTCTCCATTTTCTTCCTTTGTTGTTCTGCTGCTCTCTTTTCTCTGTCTGCAATTTTCTGCTGCCTGAAGAGAAACACATTCATATCTTTACTTGTATAAAATACTGCACAGATAAAATAGCAAATAAATTACAGAAAGGGTGCCTTCTTATAATCAAGAAATAAATGTTTAATGTCTCTAATTTTCTCATTTCTCTGAAATTTTCAAGGATTTTTCAACAGGAGGATTTCTGCTTATCCGTAGAAGATGACTTCACAAACAGAACGTTATCTTTATGAACGAACAGGCAAAATGAGTGACAGAGCTCAAAGACTTACGTAGCCACAGTATTAATATGTAGGAACCCACATCTTCTTGCTTTGCATCTTTACCTTATTCCACAAAACTCTACTTGTATTCAACCACAGCCTTTGTGTGTGCCAGGGGGAAACTATCCAAAAAAGTTTGACACTGGAATTAATTCTATTCTTGTTCTAATAGACTTTTTTAATTAGCTAAGGATGTTAGAGACACACTGCAAAAAGGAAGTGGAATTTCACATGTACTTTCTACTCAGAACTACGAAATTTAAAGATTAACATTTGAGCAGCTCCATAAGGCATACTATAGTAGGTATTTATCAATGACTCTCTGTCTGGCTCTTAGCCCAGTACCGCTCCACTGACTAGAAATGACAAAAGCACTCTATCTTTACCAGTGGGCTTGTATAGGAAGGGAGGCTGGGCCTGGAATGATGACACAGGAAAGAGGGGAAGGAACCTAAGCTCGGTGTCAAAAAGTAACAAGTATGTAAGGTTGAAGAAGGAAAGCATAGGTTACCACTGAGCATGGAATAGGAAAAATCCAGGTCTGTGTAGAACAGTCCAGGCTGGGGCATTTAAATTAGCATATGTTCAACTTAAAGTTTATGAAAGTGATATGTTAATGCATATCAAATGCATATATACAAATATGCATGTGCATGCATGTATGGTAGATTTTCAGTAGCAATTACAAATGCAAGGAGGCAGAGTTACAGATGATTATAATTCCACAAAGGAGAAACATTTCTTTGTGGCAACACTCCAACTTTCAACATCAATTAACAAGTTTAAAGAATGAAAGAAAACCTATTTCACACTAGCTCTGCTTAAGCATAAGAAAAACCTGAAAATATGTACTAAAAAAGCAGCCCAAAACATTAGCATTAAAAAGTAGAAAGGAAAATAATTATAAAGGTTATAAAGAGATAAACTTGGACATGGTTCCTGTCTAAAATGAAAGTATCAGTAATGAACCGTCCAGGCACAAGAAACAATTGAGATTACTGAAGATGAATATATATATATATATATATATATATATATATATATATATATATATATCTCCCACCCAGAGTCAAGCCTGGAACTGCTTCAGTACTAGAAGCATACTCAAATAACTGACCACAGAGCTAGACTATTTTAAGTTGGCAATGGAAAAAATTCAGAGCTTAAAGAATTTGGACCACAGATACGCTTTCACAATGCTTAGTATCTTTCTAGAGGTAGCAATGCCACAAGCCTCCATGTCGTGTTGACTATACTCATGCAGCACACAGCATGAAGCTTGTCTATTATTAACTAATAATCTCATTCAATTAAACTGTCATCATTTTTGTTTTATTTAAGAAGTAAGAGATAGGATGGAAAAGGGAAGGTTTTAGAGTAACATGAAGATGTTCTGCTCATGGCTAAAATATCCGTAACACTGTCTGTCATTACGATTATTAGATTCAAATGAACAGCTCTTTCCTTGTGCTACATGAAACTAATAATTATTAAAACCCTTCAAATTTTCTAAGACATTTGATTTTTGTACCTATTATTAGTTTCTAAAGTTCAGAATAAAAATGTCTTTTTTGATGATTCTTGCAACATTATTTAGTCCACAATTTAAAAAATACCCTTTATTAAAAAGACTCAAACCAAAAGGAAGCTAAGTGTGAAAAACTCTCACAACTTTAAAAATGCGATTCCCCTTCCTGTTTAAAGAAGACATGCGGAAACAAGATTTAAAAGAAAAACAAAACAAAACCTCTATTTAACTGCACCCTCTGCTGGTTATTTAAGGTTACTATAAATTGGCCATTAAAGACAAGACAAGACAAGAAAAAAAAAACATAAAAATGAGTACAAGTAAAAGATAATTCACTCTCTATCCTTAGGGCAAAAACAATCATAACTTTAAAATAAAAATTCTATCACTATAGCTTCTTCTTCTCCACACACGTGTTTCCCGCAGGCCTGTTCACTCTCTGTCCCTTTACCTTTAATAAAACTCTTGTTAGCGGAAAAAAAAAAAATTCTATCACTATATTTTGCTAATTTTTTATATGTTATTTTACATGTATGTGTGAGCCTGAATGTACTTGCATTATGTGTGTACAAGTGTCCACAGAAGCCAGAAGGGGAGGCTAGATCCCCTGAAGCTGATGTGGGTGCTGGGAACAGAACCCGGGTCTTCTGGAAGAGAAGCACGTGCTCTTACCCACGGAGCCATCTTCCAGTCCCTTGCTATATGATCTTAAATGCATAGAGACTAGACAGACTTATATTTGAGGTTGCATCAGAGACAACAGTCACAGTTCTGCTTTTCGCTATTCTTCCCTTGCTTTTTGACTCAACACAGAAGTTCAATAACTGAGTTTATTACTCAAAGAAACACAGAATGAACATCCAACAAAAATGGACTTTAAAACTACAGAATAATATTTACTTTTCTGTAGAATGGGTTGTTAATCTGACTTCCCTGATTTATGGTACTTTCATGGACACCAAAGTAAGATACATGTAGAGTTTAAGGGTGCTTTATGAGCTACTTTTATTCAACTGTGAAGTTCAGACACTATATTAAACTGAAACAATAAAATCAAAATTACAACTGCTAATCTAGAACAGCGTATCACGGTGGTCACATTTCACAGTAGGGCATCATAACTACCATGTGGTATGTATAGGCAAACAACGTTTACCATTGAGATTATTATCCCTTGAGTCAGACAGTGTTTGAAATTCATAGTACATATAACAAGATATGAAATCTGGAATTCAGAGCATGTTCACTGAGAAACAAGCTCTATAAGGTTCAGTGTAGAAAAATGGAGACAGATATTTGGCAGAGTAGGCTTTCTTGATCTTAAATACAGGAAACAAATCTAAGTTCTCTATTCAAGGTGTACGATAAACATCATCCAAATACCTCAGAACTTCTTCTGCTTGCCAGGCTGCATCTTCTTCCTCTTCCCATGCGTTGGTGTTTTCTTGCCAGGTATCTAAGTCACCTAATTCTGACTACAATGAAAAATAAAGAGAAACAAAGACAGTAAAGAGCCATCATTTCTCAATACAGCAGTTCAAAACCAAAACAATCAAAACAGAGTGGTTGTAAGCCTAAAACCTATTACTCTCCTAAGGTTCCCGAACTCTGTACCAATCCCCAAACAGGGCCTAAATGATCTAGCCTGTAGGTTGTCTACAACTGCAGGTTTCACAATAATGCTATGATGTGTGACTTTCCCAAGTGGTGAAAATGTTCTAGGCAACTGGTGTAAGAGCGCACACCTAATGGAGCCAACGGCTGTCTGGACTGAGGTTGGCTCTACAGCTGAGAATTCACAGCTGGTACTATAAACCTGGTCAAAAGTCCATGGCAGCGGGGACATAGGCACTAGTAGGGAGCAGCTACCACTGCTGTTCTGCTACACAGACATGCTGTGCTCACTAAATTACCTTCTCAAGATTTAGGGTTGTGTCTATAAGTTGGTGCTCCTGTGAGCATGGATCAGAGAAGCTTCTTTTTCCAATCAGCTGGGGTTTCTGTAGACTCATAAGTACTCAAAATGACCAGAATCAGCGACTGCTGAATGCTTAGCTCTAAGAGGATAACTCTGTCAATACCTCCTGCCTCCACTACCAAAGCTCAGAAAACATCATGGAAGGGGCAGAAGGAACCAAAGAGACTGAGGAATGGTTAAAGTATTGTGAAATGCAGTCTTTTTGAAACGGCACAGCAAGAACTCACAGCAGCTATGATTAGCTGCGTAAGACTTGCATGTGAATAATCCCTCAACATTCCCTCGTGGGAGTGGGGAGGGGATCATGTGGCCCCTTTTACACCTAATGACCTAAAGTTACTGACAGCTGGTGAGATGGACATTTTCTTCAGTGGTGCAGGTACTGGCAAGTAAGCAACCAATTAAAATACACACACACACACACACACACACACACACACACACACACACACACAGAAAGAGAGAGAGACAGAGAGAGACAGAGAGAGAGAGAGAGGAAGAGACACAGAGAGGACAGACAGACAGAGAAAAGACAGACAGACAGACAGAGGAGAAAGAGGAAAGACGGAGAGACTATGTGGGTGTGCTGAAGACAACCAGATTACTTCAAATTCCTTCTTCATTTTATGTTTTACAGAATATTGTTTTCTATTTAATTTTGGTTTTCACTTTCTTAGTTTGGATTAGACAAGAATAAATTCTTTTTTTATTTGTTTGTTTCTGTTTCTTTTTGGGAGCAAAAGGGAGAGAAAGAATACAGATCGATCCCAGAATTACTGACAACGTTTAATGGGAGTAGTCTGTGCTGGATGTTAAGTTTAAAACTAGCAGAGTGCTTTCCAGTTCAGCATATGAGATGTAAGGTGTTTTCACTGGCACTTTCTGTTTCCATCCTATACAGATAAAATAAACCAGGCAAAAACTTATGAAAACTGTACCTTATTATTCAACTCAATTTCTAAAAAGATTAAAAAAACATGAGATATTATTACGCTATGTTTCTTGTTGTTAATCTTCCGTTTATAATATTTGCCCATTTCTCCACTGAAGTATTTGACATGACATTTAGAGATTTAAAATTATGTGTGCATATATATTACTGAGAAATTACCATTAAATACAGTAATTTCCTGAGTAAAAATGGCCTTCTAAGGAAAAAAGAAAAAAACTAAAGACAAGACAGGTGGGTTTGCATACATAAAACTAACCACATCTGAGACTAGGGAGGCAGCTCAGGAAAGTGCTCGCTATGCAAGCATGAGAACTTGAGTTTGGACCCTCAGCATCCGGGTAAGAAACTAGACATGGCAGTGTGTGCCTGAAATCCTAGTGGCTGGCAAGTGAGAGAGGAAGATCCCAGAGGTTCACTGGCCAGTCTCAACAACTGGTGAGTTCTAGGTTCAGTGATAGACCCTGTCTCCAAAAATAAGGTGAAAGTCACTCAGCATTGATTTCACCTCTACATGCTCACACATATGTTCTCTCTTTCTCTCTCCTCCCTGTCTGTCTGTCTGTCTGTCTGTCTCTCTCTCTCTCTCTCTCTCTCTCTCTCTCTCCCTCAAAAACATCCAAATGAAGCCAACAACAGTGAAAATTTGTAAAAGACGATGTAAAAAAAGATGAAAAAAGTAGATATCCTTAGTATAAAGTTTCCATAGTACAAATTATGAACTTCAGGATAAAAACAGAATATTTGATTTGAAAAATAGTCTACACTGACAACCTAGAGGCAGCAGTTAATGCTTCCTGGGGGAAGAGACATTTTCTTCAGTGGTATAGCCACAGATAAGGTGTTCATGCTCCCATAAATTGCCATTGTAAATAATCCCTCAGCCATGCTCTTCATAAACAATCCTAATAAAACTTAGTGGGTCATTAAAGAAAAAGACATGAAAGTAGAAATATCTACAATGTTACAGTTTCACATCATCATGTGTTATGAATATCTGTAATTGTGTGTGCAATCATTTAACACTATCTCTTTGTTATAATCAATCTCCTCCTCTTCCCACACCCTGAAAAATCAATACTTACGCACAAGGAAAGCCAAACAGCCCTATAGAAGGGTACATGATAAAAAACAAAAGATTTCATGTATACTTTGAAGGTGAACACACTAGTCCTCCCAAACCCAGTAAAGTCAACAGCTGTTTACAGACTCAACGCAGTGACTTTTTACAAACTCACTAGAAACCCTGAGATGGAACCTCCCAGTTTAATCACCCCTGCATTCCAAGACCACAGAGACTCTGTGAGACAATGATGTTCAGTATTCATTGTATCTGGGGTTTATAACTATTAGCTGGTGTAATCAATAACTCAAAGGAGACATCTAGGTATCTGTGAGGGTTTTAATTTCATTTTTTGTTTAAAAAGCTCCCCAGATCATTCTGATATACTTCCAGTGTTGGGTATCCCAACTTTCTACTCTGCCCACCACTTTTTCCTTTATAAAGATTCACTTAAGTCAAATTCATCTTAAATTACATCACAGTTTAAATGTAAACTTACTCTATGATGAAAAAAATTCCTAAGTCAAAACTTTCCTTAATCATATTAGGGGTAATTCCTAAAATTCTAATTTGTAAATATCACATTTTTGTCTCTATATCTTATATTATGTCTCAAATCTTCTCTGTATATAATGGTATCCTGACCAAGTGCCCAATATAATTTGTAATCTTATAAAATATTATGCTGGTAAAGCTATAGATGAACTTTTAAATTTGTTCAGTTACTTGAGAATTTTTTTCTTCTTAAAAAAAAGAAGAGAAAAAAAAAACCAAGCCTCTCCCCAGATTTTTCTTACTAACATACTTACTGACTGATGAATGAAAGGCATGTCTTGTGTAGCCGCCAATCTACTGGAAAAACCTGTGCTACCATCGGGGATACCAAAATTCAATGGTTCTCTCTTCTTAATGACAATCTGCAAGAAAAATTACAACAGGATGACAAGGATATTTTATATAAAACCATATAGAAAATAACTGATCAATAAATTTGGTAATGGCTTAAATTGTGCTTGTTCTTTATTATGCACAATGCAGTAAGAATTACCCTGTAAATAGTACCAAAATTCCCATGCAATTAGAACATAAATCAGTTTCATACTAAGAAAAATTGTAGCTCAGTTTAAAAAAATTCTTGTCTTTTTCTTCTCCCTATTTTATGAGGGTCCCTAAAATTATTTAAATAATAACATGTCTAATATTTTCTACCAAAAGTATACCCCACCGTCTTTAACATGTGGAATAGCTGTAAGTGAATTAACTCTTCCTGGCTAATATAATTAGACTATTTACTTGAAATATTGTAAATTTCAGGAAAACACTATCAATCTAAATTAATGTAACAAGGCATCATATAATATACTAAGTCCCAGCAATATATTTCTACAGGGTATATATCAACTAAGAAACTTATAAGTACCCTTCCTTTTCAGTACTGAAATATTTGAACAACACAGTAAAAAAAAAGAAAAAAGCACATAAGTAGCTGAAACCAAGAAAAAGCTGGCAAGGAAATACATAAGGAGTGTTGAATAAATAATATCTTCATGTTATATAAAATATATGTATCTCTATATACATATATATACAAGCATATGTATAGAATGTTTTCTGTATTTGAATAAAAACGAATGCTCAGTATAATTATCTGAAATAGAATAAAATGGAATAAATAACATTACAATATTAGAAGATGAAGCAGAACTAACTCTTCATTTATCAGAGTATAATGTGAATGGACAGTATGTATGACTGGTATCAAGAAACAGCAATATGTGATATATAAACAAGCATAAAGTTATTGAATGGCTACTTCTGGGAGGCAGAATTGGCTGAGTGATTAGACAAAGTCAGTCATGTTTCATTACGAGCTCTTCTCTCTTTAAGTACATACTCTATTTGGGGAAAAAGAAAGGACAGTAGTATTGTGCTCTTTCCAATATCTCTGCATCTCTAAGTGATCTCATTGTCAACTCCAAAGGGAGTGAAGGGGAAATGCTAACAAACTCATACCAACTTTACAGTATTTTACCATGGACTGCATGCACTAGCTGTATATTGTATATAATGAGAAATACTAATTTATAGATATCATCATACTTGCAACGTGTTCAAACTGTTGGCTTAGTTTCTCTTAGCAGAGACTCACAACTACTATCTGAGATACAATAGAATTTCTGGAAATGCTTAGTTATGTTAGAAAACTTGGAAATATACATTATCAGATCTATGTCTAGGTCACGTGAACACATAAAATTCTTATTTAATGTGAGAGAAATCAAAATGATAAACAGGCTTTCTAAAATGTACAATTATACTGTCTGGTTTTAACTGGAATCTAAAAAGTATTCTAATCTCCAAAAGCACAACTCTTCAACATACTTTCTGAGTTTTCCGTATAGTTGGTGTCATGTCCTTGAAATAGTCAGGTTCTAGCTGTTCCAGAGAACTTTGTTGTGTTGCCACATTCCCATTCCCTCCTTCAATCTTCACACTTGTGGGTGCATCTTCATCCCAGGAAGTCCACTCCTCCACATCTGTCTAAACGTAATTGATTGAACTGTCAGCCAAGAAGGGACAACCTAATAATCACCACAATCTTTATTAGAGAAACAGGCTTTCTAAGACACTGGTTTTAAAACTGTTTTGAGCCACAGACATATATGCAATTCAAGCCACATACCAAAACTTTTCAGGCAAATGCTTTTGAAAACTGAGCTAGCATTACATGTATAGCTCACATGAATGGAACCATCCATTCAATCCTAAACAAACTGATCATCTGACTTAAAAAAAAGTATCAACATTCTCCACAAGACAAGATGGAAGTAAAAGCCTCAAAATATAGTATCAAACGCCCAAAAATAAGCCAGAATTTTCAATATATAAGGAACCCATGAATCTTAAATCACATGGAAAACTAATTATAAAACGGCAATTCCACGATGATATAAATGTAGGACATACATGAAATTTGTAAATATTAAATGTTCCATAAAAGTAACAGCATATAGTTAAAACCAGTGGAGGGGGGGATTAGATGTTAACAAAGAAATAGATACAATATAAAGAATAGAGTAAAAGTAATAGAATAACAAACAATAAGAAAATCAGCAAGAGTCCTGACCACCCAATTACTTTGACCCATCCTAGTTTGAAAAGTCCTGTTCTGAAGCACACGCTCCATTTCAAACTACCTGCTTAGGGACAGACGAATAATCAACTGTGGTGGGCAAAGTGATTTGGTCTCCACTTAATTTCCTTCCTCTGCCAGATCTGAAAGAAACAGGATATAGTTCAAGAACAACCTAAACAAGCATGAGTATAAAAGCATTTTAGATAGTAATTTACTCAGAAGATGGACTTTTCAATTTATAATTATTATTTTAAATAATAACTGCTCAGAAAGGAAAAGCATGACTCAGCAATCTTGTCAAGCTTTCCAAAATCTTGGGCAATGTAGCTGCTTTTCAGTTTAGGATTCAGAAATATAGACAAAATTATAGGATTTGGAATGAATTGAAAACCAGACACATATGCAAGCCCCTTGAAGCCCTGTGCTACTCAAGTGCTCCGGGTTCCGTAGGTAAGGCTCTTCACTATTAACCAGGTAGGGCTAGTTTTACACTTTATAGATTTCTTGTAAAATTAAGTATTCAGCTATTTAAAAGTTTGAAAATCGGGGGTTGGTGAGATGGCTCAGCAGTTAAGAGCACTGATTGTTCTTCCAAAGGACCCAGGTTCAATTCCCAGCACCCACATGGCAGCTCACAACTGTCTGTAACTCCAAGATCTGACACTCTCACACAGACACACATGTAAGGAAAACACCAATGCACATGAAGCAAAAATATTTTTAAAAAAGAAAAGTTTGAAAATCAATTAGCCAAACTAAACCAATTTCTAACAATTTGTAGGAAAATACACTAAGCAGTTGTTAACATGATGGAATCTCTATTAACCAAGATTTTCAAAGTTACTTTCCTGAGTCTAGTGAGAATTACTCAATTTATCACCTACAATTTCCTCATCTGTAAAATGGATAGTCACACCTACATTTCTAATGTTCTTTTAAGGATTTCACTATAAAACAGATTTACAGCAACTAGAAGATCATCAGCTACATAGCAAGACATTAAAACACAGCATTTACTACAAGCCAGTAGCCTATAACTCATTCCCTTAGAGCTAAAGGAGTTAGTTTAGGACAAATTCACAAGTTTTATATTATTCACTTTTAAAGGATGAAGACAAAACTATTACAGCCAATTATAAAATTTATTCCACAAGTATGGAATTTTACAACACACAATCCAGGTTCGTTCTGACACCTAAGACAAGACCTACTAGAGCTGCTTTTCTTTTCTTTTTTTTTTTTTTTTTTTTGGTTTTTCGAGACAGGGTTTCTCTGTGTAGCTTTGCGCCTGTCCTGGAACTCGCTGTGTAGACCAGGTTAGCCTCGAACTCACAGAGATCCGCCTGGCTCTGCCTCTCCAGTGCTGGGATTAAAGGCGTGTGCCACCACCACCCAGAGCTGGTTTTCTTTATAAGTGAATGCACAGTCAGTCCTAAACATATTGACACTGGCAACAGAAATTCACAGTGACTACAAACAAAGTCCTTAATATGAAATCAAATACAGTTTCTTATTCTAACACTAACCTACACTGACCACAGTTTTAGAAACTGCAGATGCATGGGGACACCCATGTTCCATGGGGATTGTTAACAACACCTTTTACCTCTGTCTCATATTAGTACTCACTCCCATCCCACTTTCCCAGTAAATTTCTGATCACTCTTCTTCATTCTCTGACTTGAGCTTTTTTTTTTTTTCATCAGTTTTTATCCTTGAGGGAGATTTCAACAGTCAACCCATGTCTTCCAGCTGTTTCTTGACTTCTCATCTACCAGTGATCATTTCTACTCAACACCATTCCATCAACATGCTAACTCCTGAAGAGGCTCAACCTAGCATTGTGTGTAACTTCTAAACCTGCTCACTGAAAAGAGAGCTGATTACCATTTACACCCATTTTTCTTCTACCTTACCTTAAGTGTATCACTAAGTTTTTCTGGAAATATTTAGGCCCAAAACCTAACAGTCTAACAGTTCCACTGATTCACAGCTTTTCTTTTGAGACAGAGTTATTATAGCTCTGCCTTCTGAGCCATATAGATCCGCCTGCCTCTGCCTTCCAAATGCTGTGAACCATGCCTGGCTTCAGTTCCACTGATGACGAGTTCGGCCTGAACAACTTAGTACTTAAATATGTCCTGAGTTCTTAGTAGCCAATTGAAAAGCTCAATACACCTCCCTCCCTCCCTCCCTCTCTCTCTCTCTCTCTCTCTCTCTCTCTCTCTCTCTCTCTCTCTCCTCTACAATTAGAAAACTGACAAAAGAAGAATGCAACAGAGGACAGCCTAAGCGACACAGAAATACAGAGGCCAGCCTGGGAAGCACAGCAACATTTTGTTTCAAAACAAAAAAAAGGGAAAAAAAAAAAGGCACAAAATAAAAATTATTACTTTTTTAATTGGAATAAATTCCAAATTTTTACTACTGAAATACGTATGCCTTTTGTTCTTGCACAGCCTCTCAAGCCTTGAATCAGACTGAATACTGCCACCCTCACTTTCTGCTCTACATTAATTTTGGTGGCATAATTACTTTTTTTTTTTTGGTTTTTCGAGACAGGGTTTCTCTGTGTAGCTTTGCACCTCTCCTGGAACTCACTTGGTAGCCCAAGCTGGCCTCGAACTCACAGAGATCCGCCTGGCTCTGCCTCCCAAGTGCTGGGATTAAAGGCGGTTAATTACAACCCAAGAACCTAGCTTTGCAAAGATCTGTTACCAAAAAAGCTGTAGGCCCTAGTTCCGCAAATATGAGCTCCTTGAATGTGGATTCCATCAGTGCTCAACAGCTACTGAGTAGTGCAGCTCTGCTGGAAACTGTTAAACCTTCGAACACACTTCTGAATGTCATGGTGAGTCCTGAGGCACCTCCAAGCTGAGAAGCCACAGCTAGAGTGTGGCCATATGGTAAGACAGAAGGGTTTAGAATCTAAGGATAACCAGATGAAGCTAAACAATGTATTCTGGCCAATCTGAACACACACACACACACATTAATTTTATGTATAGTTTCCTTATTTAAAGTTTCTAAAACGCACTTTTATTTTATGTGTCTGTGTATTTCACATGTGTGCCTGTGTACCATGTGCACACCCGGTATCCACAGAGGCCTGAAGAGGGCAATGGATTTTCTGGAACTGAAGTTTACAAAGTTGTGAGCCACCATGTAGATGCTAGGAACCGAACCCGGGTTCTCTGCAAGAGCAGCAAGTACTTTTAACAACTGCCATCACTCCAACCCCTGTCTGTTGAAAGTTTTCAATATAAATATAAAAATAGCATTCATATAGAAATACACATAGAAACACCTATGCTTAATTTTGCCTAACCACTTTTAAATATTCCAAATGAAAGAATTCCTCATTTCTGTGGTGACGATAATGTTTAATGTTGGCCTGCTTCTTTCTACAATTTCACAGGACTAATTATTAAAAAAATCTGAATGAACAAAACTGAAATCCTTTCTAGATCTGCAAAAATGTTTTTAAAAAGCATAGAGTAGTGGATATTATAAACAAGACAATTACTTTAAATAAAACATTCCATGTCTTTTAAAGTTAGGAAGTAATTCAAAGCAATAAAGAGAGACATAGGTCAGTTTGAACACGGAATCATTTACCTGCATATTAGTCTCTTTAGGAACGAGAACACTGTTGCTAGGCAGGTACAAACTTTAAATAATCGAAACTGAGTGATGGCCATGGTGAGAGCCAAAACCTGTGGAAAAGGCACACACACAAAAAAACAACGTATTAGACACATTGCTGAAGCCATGTTCTTTTTAATTCAAACTAAGAAGTCCTTATGCAATAAGAAATATCAGACATTTTCACTTTTCTCTAAAAGCTATAAACATATCAGTAAATTCTAACACAATGTAAGTCATATAAAGAGTTTTTAGTAGCTGTGAGGAAGAATTCTCTTCATTCTCAGTCTCTGAAAAATGTTCTGCCTAAATTAGTACAACTTTACTTACAATTAAAAAACTCAAAAAGCATAAAATCATATATATTAAACCTTTCTATAACTTTTAAATTTGATTCACTTCAACATTTTAACCAGGTATTTTCATTATGTGTATTTCAGACGGAGAAACTGAACAGAGGAAAAGTCAAATAGCATGTTCTGAGCATAGCTAGTAAGTTCAAACAAAACATAAAGCCCATCTAGTTCAGGTTTGCAAATCTAGCCATCTGTTCAAAGACACACTGATGCTTGGGCCTACACTTAGTAAGTGTATTAATCCACAGCCTCCGAGGAATAAGGACATATCACATCCAACAGTAACTTCTCGGTTTTTAAAGAGAGTTCATAATACAGTTCCCTCAACTAAATGAAGTATTACACTAAGTAGGTTAAAAATTAAACAGGAAGAAAGAATCTTCACCTCTAGTTGGGGGGGAGGGTAATAAATGCATTAGAAAACTAAGATCTGTATCTTAACCTGAGAGGTAACAATACGATTTGCTTTGTTGTATATATTATCTACATATTATGTCTCAATATAAAAGCTCAACACGCACAACAAAACAGTAAAGAAAAACAAAGAAGAAAACTGGAAATCAAGGAAAACGCACTAACTGTCATGTCCCTGACCTTGACTGGTCTGTAGTCACTAACTGCAGTTCCTTCTGAAGAAAAACACAGCTAGTGCTTTCTGTTTCTAGGGTTAAAAGTAGAATGCAGACTACTAAAGGCACAATGGGAAAGTCCCACAAGGTTCCCTTAGCAATGTCATGTATTTTTGTGCATATGAAGACTGCCTATCTTAACTGAATGATCTATTCAATGACCAAGGCTGGAGGTGGCCCACTACTGAGCAGGTGCAAAGAACAGTGATTCTAAAAGAAAAGGAACCAAGAGCACATTAACAATTTCCTTCTTCAAGTAATATATATATTTCTGACAAATAACCCCAAAGTGGTGTACTAGGTTTCAAAAATGCAACAAAGCTCACTCCTTTTTCTCAAAGAATCTTAGAGATGCCAAATGGCTTATAAGTCTTATTTAGTTTCCCAATGTTGTCCATATTGTTTCCTGCCTTCTTGGTGGAATAAAGTCTTCTTAATCCCAGTGTTTTTCTACTGGGAAATTCCACACTTTCTACTTCATAGTATAGTAATATCTGTATACTGTTTCTGCCCCACACGATACTTCTCTAGAGGAGTTTTTTACTTAGTATGTTGTTACCATTTGCAAAGTAAAACTTGAAAGAAATATTTGATGCCTCATTATAGGTAGAATGAACTGAACAAATAAAATGGTGAATTAAGGCTTCATTTAAAGCTGATTGGTCAAAAGTAACTGTCAACAAAGAGAAAAGCAAACTTCTCAAAGAGAAGTTTGAGTACAGCATTAACGCCCTACACAGGAAATGGATGAAACTGGAGACCATAATGTTGGGCAAAATAAGCTAGTCAAAAAGACAAAGATAGCATTTTCCCCCTCATTTGTACAAGCTAGATTTCCAATACAAGAAGACATGAAAATAGATGTGGTACTATTTGGCAAGAAGACGGAGACCAGTAGAACAAGAAATAGTAATGGCGGGCAGTCAGCAGGGAGAGGGGGAACTACATTACATAAAGGAATGAAATATAATGAAGCCCAATATTTTGTATAGTCAATATGCACTAATAAAAACTGAGGGTAAATTTTAAAAATATAAGAAATTTTCAGAAAAATTATTTAAAAGGCAGCTAGAAGATTCATGGCATTTAACACTGGAAAAGGACATATAACCAAAGAGATACTCCAGGAAGATTTTTTAGGGGAAAAAAAGACATTTAATATTTTGGTAACATGCACAAGGTTCAGTGTTAGGCTGAGAACAAACTTCAGTCAGAGTCTTGGTAGCTACAGTCATTACCTTCTCAAACATCCTTAAGTGTAAGTCCTCAGTAAGTACCTGTCACCTTGAATGACTCCACCAAAAAGTAGAAATAAGATTTCAAGTTTAAATGAAAAAACAGAGAACCAGATTATTACTGATTACAGAACAGAATTCCTCCATAGCAATGAACAATATCCTGATTCTGTGATAAATGTGCTTCTGTAATTAATGAAAGAGACCTAAAATTCACTAACCATCTACTATGAACCAAGCACTATCTAAATGTTAGCTAACCAAATCCACAGAACTATTTCTAGTGATATAAATATTATTTTCCTCATTTTATAGAATAGAAACAGAGTAAGCACATGTTTCCACATTCCTATAACTACTTGCATTCAAACCTACATCAATTTGATTTGAAAACCAAGAAAAACTAGTCATAAACATCCTTAGTAATCAGGGGAGATAGCATAAGTTCCAGGATAAAATTTCCAACCAGTTTCACTAAAATGAGGAAAATGTAACCGAGCTATTAAGCAACACTTTATCAATTACACTGGCTTATAGACAAATTTTATTCAGGACTTGTATATAATGTTGCCAATTCAAAGGAATGAATATGTATTAGCACATACTATGTTACATATGCTACACTGATAAGGAGAAAATACTTCCCTGCACAGAGAAACCCTCTTTGCTACTGAATTGTCTTGAGTTTCTTCCTACATTTACTTTATTCAAAGGAAAAAGAGCCTGGAAAGACAAGACCCTACCAGTGTGACTCAGTTTGTTATCTCTAAATCTTAGCCAATGCCAGCATTTAGGTGCTCAAATACTTCTTGAACGAAAAGAAATTAACGGTTCTTGGGCCCTTAACATGTTCAGGATATAATTCAACAGTTTCACCATTTCCATTTAATAGATGAGGGCCATAACTGGCCTGAGTAATTTAAACAGGTTAAATCAGGATTAATTGGAAGAGAAGAATTCCAAGGCCTGGCTCTCCCTACATATTTCATTTGAAATGATTTTAATTTTATGCATATTGCTACAGTCTGGTTTCTAAAATACCCTATAGATCACCAATTAGGAAAATATTTACTTGTTTCTATTTTGTAATTTGGATGCTTTAAAATGCTTTCCAGATCCGGGCAATATTGAAATAACCTACTACCAAAATACACGAATTAATATTTTTTTTTTTTTTTTGCTTAAAACGACTAACAAAAGTCAGAAACTTTATATATGCCAGAAGAAGAGTTTTGAAGAAATGTCATCTCCGATTAAGCAATTGGAAAAAGAGTTCTATTGTGTCAAGTGAGAAAGATTTCTCTATACCTGGGGCAGAAGGCATAAAGAAAAAGAATCCTGCATGACAAAGTCAATCCTTCCTTGTGCTCCGTGATCACATCCTGGAGTAGAGATCCATCACACAATTCATGAAGCCAAGCCGGCTGATACCCACTAAAGGAGACACCTACTGCTGTACTTCTAAACCTGAGTCTGTCTGAGTCTTTTCACACAAATACTTCAAAGTCCCATGATCTACAGCAGCACAGAACATACTCAACTGAAGTCCGTAACTCGCTCAAGTTAAAAATCACCAAGCTCCCAATGAAAAGCCACCTGAACTCAAATATGAAAAACCAAGGGTCCACAGCAGAGGCAAGGAAGCAGAAAACAGCCGTGCAGTTTTGAAAAGCTGTTGTTAAAAAAAAAAATCGACCATTCTGTACCATCAGGCCTTCACAGGGGACACCGCCAGGACTGCTATCTATCTAGGTGGGTTGCCTTCTGAACGACTACACGGAGAGTTTCCTAACTAAACAAATGTGCACTTTCAGATCACCCACCTAGAATTTTTGCGGATGGGGAAAAAAAAAAAAAAATCATACCCACTGCACGGATGAGCAAAACAACACGCGAGCGAGCTTTCGGGTTACGCAATCCCGCGCCCGGAGGCGGGCGTCAAGCGAGGCGCTCTCCACTGCAGACGGTGGGAGCCGGGTGGGCTGGGGTGTGGATGTTGGGGCGATCGGGGCCCCAGGGGTGCGAGGCCCGGAGAGGGAGGGCGGGACGGCGGCACATGGCCCGGGGGGAAGACTGAACATGGGGCTTTTCCGGGTCGGCGGCTCGCAGGCCGGTCTCCCGTGCGTGAGCGTGGCATAGCGGAGGGCACACACCGCCGGGCCGGTTCCCAGCCACGCTGGGCTCTCCCCCGACAGCTCACCCTGACCCGGAAACAGTACCCCGGAGCGGTGGCCCGCCCGGCGTGGAGGAGGTCGGGGTAGAGGGCCGAAGAGGAAGGCGGGAGAGAGCAGGAAGTGCCGGGGAAGCGCGGCCACCGGCCCCCAGGCCCTGAACCGGGGGGGCTGGGGATAGAGGGAGGGTCAGGAGGCGGGTGGGAAGAGAGGGAAAAAAAAAAAGCCCCTCGCGGGGCGCGCGCGCGGGGGCCGCACACACTCACCTGCCCCTCCCCCTCCCCGCCCGCCCGGCGGAGGCTCCCGAGCTGCCGCGGGCCGCGCGTGCGCGTGCGCGTGCGCGCGCGAACACACACGCGCACACACACACACACACCGCCGCCGTCTCTGCCTCGAGCCCGCGCGCTCGCGCCCGCGCCCGCCCTCGGCTCAGTCCCAGCTCCGCTCATTCAAAGCCGGGCGCGCGCTCCGCCGCAGCCGCCGTTGCCGCCGCGCAGCCGCCATGGCCGCCCCTTCGCCAGAAACCCGCCCCGGGCCCCGCCCCGGCCACGCCCCGGCCACGCCCAGACCCCGTCCGGCCACGCCCAGACCCCGCCTCTAAGGCGGAGCTCGGGGCTGTCTCCAGGCTCTCCCTTCCGCACCCCGCCTCAGGTATCTTCCGGCCCAATAGGGGAGAGGCTGGTTCTTTGACGTACAAGCCGCAAGCCAATCAGCGTAGAGGGCGTGGCCAGCGCGACAGCCTTAAGGAGGCTTGAGCCTTTGGCCTTTTGTTGATAGCGGTGGCGGTTGGTTTCCCTGATTTTTTTTTTTTTTTTTGGTCGTGGAACGATTGGGCTTGTGCCAAGCTGTCCTCCTTTCCTCCCATATAGATGAATGTCTCGCCCGTAACCAAGCCCCTTTCTGTTCCATCCGTAAAACTTATCCTCCAGATGGGGCCGAGGGGAAAGCTGCATCTAGATTAGTAAACATTAGAGGGGTTCCTGTCTCAGAATGACTTGGATGTGACTAGGACAGACTCCCAATTATTGCAGCACCTGAGACGTTTACGAGTCTTTTCCAGGATTTAGCCTGCTCGGCTTAAATCTGAATTCAGTTTTTAACTGGAGATAAAGGTGCCTTTCCTCTAAGTCCCTCATTATATCCTGGCCTCCATCCGGGGCTAGGCATTTTACCAAGCCCCTGGCCTTATTGTGGTTTTATCTTAGAATCGGATATTTTCCTGTTGTGTGTTTGTTTTTGTTGTTTTGTGTTTACTTTTTTATTGTACATATTCGTTACTATGTCCCATAAAAAATGTTTTCACATAAGGATATATTGTACCTTAAACACATGCTTCCCACACACACAGACTGTACTACCTACACCCTTTTTTCTTCCACCTCCCATAGACCTTTGTTCCCCTACAGTCTAGGGCCTAAATAGTAGCAAAATTACAGTTATGAAGTAGCAACAAAAATAATTTTATGGTTGGGGTCACCACAACATGAGGAACTGTATTAAAGGGTCGCAGCGCTAGGAAGATTGAGAACCACTGAGCTGGAGTTTATTGCTGTGTTAGTCTAGTATTCCATAAGAAGCTACTGTTGGAAAGTGGCTGATAAGGGTGTGTGTGTATGTGTATGTATTTGTGTATATGGTATATCCAAAAGCTGAAAAGTTTCTTCAAATTGTTGCTCAGCTAGCCATTTTCTTTAAATACCTTTTAAAAGTGACAACTGCCTTGTTCTCCCACCATGATTCATCCATTATCTATCCATTTAACTTCTAGCTTTCCACCTCCCCCTCCTCCCTGCAGTCTGCTCCACATTTTTATTAGTAATTTATTGTGTTTTATTTTCTTTATCTTTGAAAAAGAATCTTGCTGTTCTCAAACTTAAGCCCCTCCTGCCTCAGGCTCCATGGTATTCTGGGATAACTGATATGTACCACCAATCCAAGACAGCAACTTAGTATGCTTACCCTGCAATTAGGAAGACAGTGAATTTAGGATTCTTACTCTGGTTCTAGGTAAACATGAATATATTGTTTAATCTTTTTGTCTGGATTTCCTCATAAGTGAACTTACTGTTCACAAAGCATTTAGTCAAGTGTGGTGTTGTTTGGGTTTTTTTGTTTGTTTGTTTGATTTTTGTTTTTTTTCTCTTCACTCTTTTGGTGGCTCACCACCCAGCTCCCAAATAAATCACACACGGAGACATTTTTTCTTACTTATAAATGCCCGGCCTTAGCTTGGCTTATTTCTAGCCAGCTTTTCTTAACTTAAATGATCCCATCTACCTTTTGCCTCTGGGCTTTTTCCTTTTCTTGCTTCTGTAATCTTAATTTCACTCTTACTCCATGGCCGACTGTGTGGCTGGGTGACTGGCCCCTTCTTTTCTCTCTCATTGATCTCTCTTGCTTCCCAATCCCTCTTTTTCTCCTTTTATTTATTCTCTCTGCCTGCCAGCCCCTCTTGTCCTTTCTCCCGCCTTACTATTATTGCTATTGGCCATTCTGTTCTTTATTAGACCAATCAGGTGTTTTAGACAGGCAAAGTAACACAGCTTCACAGAGTTAAACAAATGCAACATAAAAGAATGTAACACATCATTGCATCATTAGAACAAATGTTCCACAGCATAAACAAATGTAACACATCTTAATATTTCACAGCTCTTTGGCACATATCGAGCACTAATAGATTATAGCCATTTGATACTTCCCTACATCAAAGAAATCCCCTGCAGTCCCCTAAACAGGTATTCTAACTGTAATCTCTTTTATTGTCCAAATTCCAATAATCTATAATTTCCAATATTTTTCATATTTCCAAAGTCCAACAATTTTGACATGAGCTTTTTTTTTTTTCTTTTGGTTTTCTTTTAGATAAAGTTTCCCTGTGTCCCTGTAGATCAGGCTGGCCTCTAACTCAGAGATCCTGCCTCTGCCTTCCAAGTGCTGTGATTAAAGGTGTGCCTGGCTGTTTTTTTTAATTGATTACTTATATCTTTGTTACAAACAAATCACTTATTATGCCCCATGATAATTTCTTTTTTTGTGCTGCTTCTTCTTCTTCTTCTTCTTCCTCTTCTTCTTCTTCTTCTTCTTCTCCTCCTCCTCCTCCTCCTCCTCCTCCTCCTTCTTCTTCGTTTTAAGTTCACCACTTCTGACTAAAAGGAAGGAGGTACATACTTCTATAGAAATCCTGGTGCCTGCATTCTTGTTTCACAACATACAACAAAAGGAAAGCAACTGTACTGGCTGGCAAGTTTTATATCAACTTGACATGAGCTAGGATCATCAGACAGGGAGCCTCAATTTCATTGAGAAAATGCCTTCATAAGATAGGACTGTAAGCAAGCTTGTGGGGGCATTCTCTTTATTAGTGATCCATGTGTGTTGCTTAGATTCTAATGGATCCCTGAGGGAGGAGGTGAGAAGGTGTGGCATCAACAACACAGACACCTAGAGCCCATTGAAGGCAAATAACAAACTCAATTATTCAATAACACGGAAGGCCTTATGTACCCTCCTCCCAGCACCCAGTCTGTGTGGTCATCCCTCATTGGTTGGGTATGATCAGGAATTCTGACAGTTACCAGGAACTCTAACAGTTCCTGTTGCTAGGCCCACAGGCAGACTCCAGGTTGGCTCTTAAGGAGTACATTATGTGCATGACTTGGCAACTGGTCTGAGCCAATTTCCTTGACCCTTTGGGCCTGTTCTACTACATATCCACCCTTTTATTTTACTACATGGGCACTCAGCAGGAGTTGAGAGTTCTTTGCTCCGGCCTTGTTGACCCCGCCTCAGGGAGGCTCAGCCACTGGACTGTGACTGTCTTAGGTTGGCTTGCCAAACAAGCTCTTAACCGTCTTTGACTACCAGCCCTTCAAGAGCATCCATCCCTGGGGAGTCACCCTAGGTGGGGAGTGTCAGGCAGTAGTCTTTTGAATTTCAGAAAGCCAAGCATGCACAACCTCCTGTGGAGGGCTATGAGTTGGATTTCTAAGAGCCATTAACACCTATAGAGTTACCTTAGTGGCTGCCTGTTGTTGGATGTGCTATAGGAGACACTTAAAAAGTAGAAAGAGCAAAAGTACCACCCCGCCAATCAACACATAAGTAAAATCCAGGAGGGATCTAACAGCCTCTTTATATCATGCCAAACCTTTTTCAAAAAATAAAGAGTCAAAGGCCATAACCTGTGTTCTTGTCTGACTTAATTGGAAAATTTCATATGTTAGCTGTAATGGATAATATAGAAACTTAGCTGACCATGGGCCCTTAATATATTTAGCTAGCTCCCGGCCTGCCAAACTAATATTCCTCATCTCAAAAGGTATTATGCAAAATGAAGAAAAGCAAGGCTCCACAAATCTTCAGCCTTTAGAGAGGCAATGAGCAAGAAAGGGGAGTATATACATTATCTATCTTGGGTGATTTTCTCCTTGGTGGAAGCAGGCTGACCTATGGCCAAGTGCACATCTCTTGCTAAGACCCATATTGGTATAGTGGCACTCTGAGGAAAAACACAAGCATACCCCCTCCCATGGATTAGCAGGGGGGCTGGCAGCTGCCATTGGAGGGAGATAGGATCTCTCCATCTCACCAGGGGCAGAGGTGTGTTCCTTGGCAGAGACACCCAATGCTTGTAGCTGAGCTGAGCCCCTTCTAGGGCCTTGAGGTCCAGGTCTGAGACCTGTTGAAACTAGGCATTCAAACCAATCTGTGCCTGGTACACAGGATGGACATATTCCCCATGCCCTGTGAGCACATCATAGGTCACTAGGATGTTAAGCAAGATGTTCGTCCAGGCCTGGGATTCTGCCTGCTCATCGTAGGCTGATCTCCAACTGAGAAAGACTGCAGGCTCCAACACAGCTCTCAGCAAATGGTACCAACTGAAATACGTTTGTAACTGCATCGGCCATTGAGCAAGGACCTGCTGAAAGTAGGGGGAATCTGAGCCTGACTCACTGGCCGCCTTCCAGATGATGGGGAGATCAGCCATGGGGGTGGGAATCCAGGGCTGGTCATCGGCATTTGGGCCCATATTGACTGGGAAGGCTTCTATGGGCCTACGGACTGACAGTAGCACAGGCTGTGAGAGTTGTAAGACATCTGGCACCCCAGAAGAGTAGCCACCTCCTCAGACAGTCCAGTATTGGCATAGATTGCCCCAAGAATACTGCGGCAGAGGGGTAGCTGCCAGCAGTGGCTGTGGAGCAGAGGGGGTAGCAGCACATGACTTAATGACAGCTGCCTTCTCTTTGACAGTTTTGGCAAGACCCAAACCGACAGCTACATTTTCCTTGATAGATTTTGTGGGGCCCAAACTGACAGCTACATTCTCCTAGACGGATTTCACAGGGCCCAATTTGACAGATATCTCGAGGCCCAAACTGACAGCTATATTCTCCTTTACAGATATCTTGGGGTCCAACCTGACAGTTACATTCTCCTTGACAGATTTCCCAGGGCCCAAACTGACATCTATGTTCTCCTCATCATCCGATATCGTAGAGATATCTGACAGGGAAGTGGTGGGGATGATAAAAAGATTGCCCACCTTTTTCAACGGGATGGAAATTTGTATCGGACCCTTATGTCCTGTGCTTAGTGGGGGACTTTCATGGTTTTTAGGCCATGACCCTATATCCCCATGGTTTCTCCAGATGAGGGACAGCGATCAGGAGCCAAGCCTTGGTTCCACCTCCTGGGGGGTCAATTCATATGTGGAGGTGCCAAGCAAACTGAAATGAAAAAAAAAAAATGTGCCTTCCTAATGGAATGGGCAGACAAACATGACAGACAACACAAAAGAAGGAAAGAAGTGGGGGTCCCAATGATTACCTGCCAAGGGGACTGAAAGAACACCACACTGAGGGGCCTTCTCACCAAAACACACCGTCTTGAGGGCACTGTCAAGCAATGCTAGTAAAGAGAGGGAGACATCAGAACCTGTGCCGGGAGAAACAAAGTAACAGAAGCCCCATGTTCAAGTGCCATTTCAGTTCTTCTGGCCAGCTCAGTGGGTAGAGCATGAGACTCTTAATCTCAAGGTTATGGGTTCGTGCCACACATTGAGCGCTTGAATTCTAATGGCTCCCTGGGGGAGGGGGTGAGAAGGCATGGCATCAACAACACAGACACCAGGAGTTCTGCCCTCAGGCAGAATTCAGGTTGGCTCTTAAGGAGTACATTATTTGCATACCTTGGCAACTGGTCTGAGCCAATTTCCTTGGACCCTGTGGGCCTGTCCTACTACACATGTGGAAAGGTTCAACCAATTGTGGCTGGGGCCACCTCTGTACCGGTGGCTCTAACTTCTGTAAGAAAGCAAGTCGATCAAGCCTCATGGAGGTTGCCAATAAGCAGCACTCCTCCATGGCCTCTGCATCAGCTTCTGCCTCTGGTTCCTTCCCTGTTTGAGTTCCTGTCCTAGTTTCCTTCATTGATGAACAGAGATTTGAAAGAGTAAGCCCAATAAGCTTTTTCCACCCCAGGTTCCTTTGGTCATAGTGTTTCATCATGGCAATGAGAACCCTAGCCAAGACAACAACCAAACTAAAGATTGCAAACCGAACTTACTTTTAAAATACCTATGAGAGAAAAGAGAATATTTTAAATTTTGTTGGTGATCTCACAAGCCAACACTTCAGGATCCCACATTTAGAAACCACTTCTTGAAGTGTGCAACTTTAAATCTTGTCTGCTGCCCAAATCTTGGGGGGGGGGGTGTGCACACAGAAGGAGATGAGCAGATGTGTAAAGTAGGAAGAACAAAGGAGATTTTCAAATTCTGAGTAGAAAGGGCAATAAAACAGTCCACTAAAATTACCATCAGAAAACACTCATAGATCGTAACTGTTTCTGATCCTAACTGTACATGAATGACTTTTTCTGGATTGTCTTTCGCCCTGGGGTCTAGTTCATCCTGCCTGTTCTGTGCATAAAACATTTGCCCATGTTAAAGCTTCTGATCAGCCTCCTCCTCATTTTATTCAGGCTCCCCCTGGGAGGGTCTTCATTTTTTAAATTCTCCAGCTGTGGCTGAATCTGGTGCACTGACACTCATTCAGAGATTGACCAGCTCTGCACTTCCAGATCACCTCACTCAATTTCTGGCTTTTCATTGAAGGATGCCTCTTTTTATTTTCTTCAATTTTAGACCAACTGATAAAACTTAGACTTTAATAATTTTTATTAATGAACAGCTGTTCATAGTTGAATACAAATTATGAAGTCACATTCATTTTCTGATCAAGCGAGACAAAAGACCTGCAGCTCATAACACAGAGTGACAGTTTGAACAGGCATATTTGAAAGCATAAACCTTTTGATAATTTTAGTATATTGTTTTATTGGTCTGGCTACTAGAGACTTTTACTTGCTTTTAAAATAATAAACATCAATATTCTGGAAATTTAAATATTTTTAAATATCTAAAACCACTATTTATTAATTGGGGTTAATGATTTAATAAACAAATTGAACAGTCTAAAGCATCTTTAAAAAAAAAAACCTTCAGTGCTATTAAGTGAAAATTAACTTTCCATGAAGCAATTGCATAGTTTCTAACATTATATAACAACCAAGAGTAACCTATTGCTTAAAACAAGAAGACCTGTGATCTAAGAGCAATTGTTTGAGTTAGCCAAGTTTCTTTAGAAGGGGCCTGGATAGAAGTTTAGAAAAATAACACAAGTTTTATTTAATTTTCTTTCTACTAGAAATAGATTAAAGTGAAAAGAGGGTAAGTATAAACAGAGTTTACCTCTCTCTTTTTTTTTTTTTTTTGGTTTTTCGAGATAGGGTTTCTCTGTGTAGCTTTGCGCCTTTCCTGGAACTCACTTGGTAGCCCAGGCTGGCCTCGAACTCACAGAGATCCGCCTGGCTCTGCCTCCCGAGTGCTGGGATTAAAGGCGTGCGCCACCACTGCCCGGCTCAGAGTTTACCTCTCTTGACTGCCTGGTCCCAAATAAACACACAGAGGCTTATGCTAATTACAAATGCTTGATCAATAGCTAAGGCTTATTACTAACTAACTCTTACATTTAAATTAACCCATTTCTATTAATCTATGTGTTGCCACGTGGCTCGTGGCTTTACCTGTCCTCTAGCATGTCTTACTTCCTGGGCAGCTGGGATCAGGTCTCTCTGACTCGGCCCTTCTTCACCCCAGCATTTTCAGTTTGGCTTATTCTGCTTTGCTATAGGCCAATCAACTTTTTTATTAACCAATGAGAGTAATACATATTCACATCATGCAGAAGGATTATTCCACAGCAGATAAGTTCTCACTCTGTGTCTAGGCTCATGGCTTGGTGACGTAACATCACTTGGCTTGTTCCACATTCATCTGTTACTCTGTGGTTTAAGTAATCTGATCTGAATATGATGTGGAGACCCAAGGCCATTTATCATCTTGGGATGCAAATGTTGTGTTGTTGTACAACAATATGAAATACTAATATGGTTTGTCTTGTATGTAGGTTGCAAACTTGACAATAGTGTGAACTTACAGTGAAAGACTCAACCCTTCAGCTACATACAACAAGGTGGCCATGACAGCTGTGACCTTTCTTAATTTTAAGCCTCAGTTTTTATATCTGCAATATTAGGTTAATAAAACCTTTTATTTTGCAAACTAAATGTCATAATGTAAGCAGAAATGTGTTGGAAGCAGCAGTAAAAATTGGTGAAAGTTTTCAGGCATAGAAGCTTATAGTCTTCTTTCTCATCCAGGAAAACTTTGAGCTCACTACTAGAAATGCTGCCTCCAAGGAAAACAGAGGAGGATCCTTCCATCATTAGCAATGGATGTATTTGCCAGTAGCATATTATTTAAAAAGGAAAAGGAGTAGGATCATTAAAGGTTGAAGCTGAAACTTGAAATTAACTCCCACCAATATTGGCCCTTTGTTAAAAGCCAGAGTAAAAGTGCAGAGATCGGAACTGAAGCACAGTAAGCCTCTTCTTGGCTCCTCAGACTGTAGCTACTACTCACAACATTATCCATGCCAAATTTAATCCATGCTGCCTGTACCCCATCATTTCATCACAAGTAAGCATCCTATAATGTGTTTTAAGGGTTTTTTTGCACCCTATAAGCCATCTCAGTACTTTTACCATGTGCTTATTACAAATAGGTTTTAGGTGCAGCCTTCTTCAGGATCTTAACTTTACTGTTTAAAATAAATAGATTCAGTTACCCTTGTCTATCAGTTCAAAGCTATTTGGGAGGCTTTGTTTTAATAGTTGCTATTTAAAGTCACAATTTATTTCTAGCTGTTGTTTTGGATCTCCTTCTGGCCACCCACCTCTGGCTCTTGAAAATATAATATTAGCAATTCTTGTCAAAGATGTTGCTCTCTCTCTCTCTCTCTCTCTCTCTCTCTCTCTCTCTCTATATATATATATATATATATATATATATAACCTATATATGTATATAATATAAATATATATGTATATATATTTACTATAGTAAAGCTACTTATCTCTCATCATAATAAATATTATAAATGACATTAAACTCTTTATCAGGGAGGATTAAGTTCATGTTGCAATCACACAAGAAATACTAAAAAATTTGTCATATATTTTCTCTTCTTAGGAAGAATTTACATATACAAAGGCTCATCAGTCTAAATATATAAATTGCTCTAAAGAAAAAAAAAAACAGTGAAAGTGCTCTTGTCATGTGGTTGGATACACTCATAAATTCCTTGCCCAAAAGGGATTATTTTCTCTGCTCACAGGCACAGATGCCATCGCCATAGCAACCATCACTATTTGCTCTGTCACTGAGTGTGAATTTTATACAATGTTATTTAAAACATTAGGACTGTGAGTCAGGATGAAGTGCAGTTTCTGTAATATTTTGGAAGTATTTTTTATCTGAAAAATATACAATGCAAGAAAATTTTCATTATTCTCTCTATTAGTTAATTTACTTAGAGATTTTTTTTCTGTACTTAAAGATGCGCTGTGTGCCAAATCCTCACATGACCCTCAATCTAAAGGAACTTGTCAAATAAAGTCAGCATTCATGGGCAAATAATATTCCTGGCACTGCAGTTTTTCCATAAGGATTCAATCATTAATTCATAATAACTGAACTACTTAATATATTAGGTCCTATGAATGGGGTAACAAGCATCCAGACACTTACTGCATGTCCTCTAGTAGGTACTTTCTTTGGATATTACAAAATTTATGTAATTACTGTCTAGAGAGAAGTCAGAAGAAATAAATGGTAGTGTTTCTTTCACTGAGAAATGGATATTCTTGGTTATCTGGAGCCCACATGAATGAGATGAAAATGCCCACTGATGAGTCTGGACCCTGCAGATAAGAGTCCCCTGATCAACCACAGAATGAATCAAATCAAGATATAGGTTTTTCTGATTTGGATGGTATGGATAAATGTCTTAGTTTGAGTTACTATTGCTATGATGAAACAACATGCCCAAAAGCAAGCTGGTAGAAGGAAAGGTTTATTTGGCTTATGCTTCCACATCTATAGTCTATCACTGAAGGAAGTCAGGAGAGGAACGCAAACAGAGCAGTAACCTGGAGGCAGGAACTGATGCAGAAGCCATGGAAGGGTGCTGCTTACTGCCTTGCTCCCCATGGCTTGCTCAGCCTATTTTCTTATAGAACCCAAGACCACCAGCCCAGGGGTGGTCCTACCCACAATGGGCTAGAATCTCTCGCATCAATCACTAATTAATAAAATGCTCTACAGGCTTGCCTACAGCCCAATCTTGTGTAGGCATTTTCTTAATTAAGGTTACCTCCTCTCTTATTACTCTAGCCTGTGTCAAGTTGACAGAAAATTAGCCAGCACAGATAATGACTGGAAAAAAATTATATAGCATGGCTCAGAGAGACAAACGTTGCATGTTCATCCTGGTACATTTAGCCTGGCTTTTTAAATCTTTTGTTTTCTATGTTTAATTTGGAGTACATTTGGAAGCTAGGAAAATAGAAAGGGACCGTTTGCTATAGTGCGCTAAGAGAAAGGGAACAGAGTATAGGTAAAAACAAAAATTAAGAGGGGAGTTCTGGGGGCAGAAAGGTTAAAACAGGCAGCGGATGAGATGTGAGAAACAAAGAGGATGGAGGGGAGGGTGACCAAAATGAAGAATGTATGAAACAACTCTTGGAAACCTTACAACTCAATTAAAGAATATAATTGGAAGATATGAAACATGATGAGGAAAGAGATAGGAAGTATTGGGGTTTAAGGGTTTAAGAAGGGAGGAGAGCAGCAAGATGGGAGTTGGTCAACCAAAACTAAAGATGTATGAAAAACCCTATGGAGATACACTAGTTTGTAAACTAACTGCAAAATATTGTTTCTTTTTTAAAACTGAGTTTGGGAGTTTGAACTGAGGAACTTTGCCTAGGTAGAAAATCCTTCTCCCAGAAGACAAAGTTATTAAACAAAAATCTCAGTGTAAGTCATAGGATACCTCTGTAAAGTTGAGTTATTGGCCAGAGAAGCCACAGCATTCCCCAACACACAAAAAAAGGGTATCTCTTTTGCTCTTGGTTGTCCATCATAATGAAAAGATATCATTCTACGTTTTATTTTATTTTAATAACATTATTTTCACTAATTTTATAAACTGACCATGAGTTTCCCCTCCCTCCTCACTTCCCAGATCCCCCCACCCTGCTTTCCGTCTATTCCCCTTCCCTTCCACTCCTCCTCCATCTCCATTCAGAAAGTGGCAGGCCTCCTATGGGCTTGAGCAAAGCATGATGGCATATCAAGTTGCAGCAGGACCAAGCTCTTCTCCTTGCATCAAGGCTGGTCAAGGTAATGCAGCATGGGGAGCAGGATCCCAAAAGCCAGCTAAGCACCGGGGACAGGTCTTGATCTCACTGCTAGGAGCCTTACAAAGAGAACAAGCTACAGAACTGTCACATATATGCAGAGGGCCTAGGTGGGTCCCATGCAGGTCCAGAGTCTATGAGCTCCCACCAGCTCAGGTCAGATGTCTCTGTGGGTTCCTCCTCATGACCTCCCTGGATCATACAATCCCTCCTCCCTTTCTTCAGCAAGACTCTCAGAGCTCAGCCCAGTGCTTGGCTGTGGATCTCAGCATCTGCTTCCATCAGTTACTGGATAGGGTGTCTCTAATGACAATTAAGGTAGTCACCAATCTGATTACAGTAGATGGCCAGTTTAGGCACCCTCTCCATTGTTGCTAGGAGTCTTGGCTGGAGTCATCCTTGTAGATTCCAGGGAGTTTCCCTGGTGCCACATTTCTCACTAACGCCAACATGCCCTCCCTCCATCAAAACATCTCTTTTGTTACTCTCTCCTCTGTCCTGCTTCCTACCCACCTCCTATACCCAGCTCATCCAACCCACTCCCTCAAGTTCCCATTCTTCCAACCCCCTACCCTGCCCCCAGTTTACAAGGAGATCTCTTCTAATTCCCCTTTCCTTATAAATCCCTCTTTGGACCCACCTTGTTATCTAGCCTCTCTGGGGCTGTGGATTCTAGGTTAGTTACCCTATATTTTACTCCTAATATCCACTTATGAGTGAGTACATACCATGTTTGTCTTTCTGGGTCTGGGTTACCTCACTCAAAATGATTTTTTCTAGTTCTATCCATTTGCCTGTAAATTTCGTGAGGTCATTGTTTTTTTACAGCTGAATAATATTCCATTGTGTATATGTACCACATTTTCTTTATTCATTCTTTGATTGAGGGGCATCTAGGTTGTTTCCAAGTTCTGGCTATTACAAATGATGCTGCTATGAACATAGCTAAGCAAGTGTCCTTATGCTATGATTGAGAATCCTTTGGGTCTATGCCCAAGATTGGTATAGCTGGGTCTTGAGGAAGATTGATTCCTAATTTTCTGAGAAACCGCCACACTGATTTCCAAAGTGGCTGTACAAGTTTGCACTCCCACCAACTGTGGAGGAGTGTTCCCCTTGCTCCACATCCTCTCCAACATAAGCTGTCATCAGTGTTTTTGATCTTAGCCATTCTGACAGTTGTTAAGATGGTATCTCAGAGTCGTTTTGATTTGCATTTCCCTGATGACTAAGGATGTTGAGCAATTCCTTAAATGTCTTTCAGCCATTTGAGATTCTTCTGTTGAGAATTCTCTGTTTAGCTCTGTAGCCCATTTTTTAATTGGATTGTTCAGTATTTGATGTCTAGCTTTTTGAGTTCTTTATATATTTTGGAGATCAGCCCTCTGTCAGATATGGGGTTGGTGAAGATCTTTTCCCATTCTGTAGGCTGTCCTTTTGTCTTATTGACTGTGTCCTTTGCTTTACAAAAGCTTCTCAGTTTCAGGAGGTCCCATTTATTAATTGTTGCTCTCAGTGTCTGTGTACTGGTGTTATATTCAGGAAGTGATCTCCTGTGCCAGTGCATTCAAGACTACTTCCTACTTTCTCTTCTATCAAGTTCAGTGTAACTGGATTTATGTTGAGGTCTTTGATCCACTTGGACTTGAGTTTTGTGCATGGCGACAGATATGGATCTATTTGCAATCCTCTACATGTTGACATCCAGTTATGCCAGCACCATTTGTTGAAGATGCTTTCTTTTTTCCATGGTACAGTTTTGGCTCCTTTGTTGAAAATCAGATGTTCATAGGTGTGTGGATTAATGTCAGGGTATTCAGTTTGATTCCATTGGTCCGAATGTCTGTTTTTATGCCAGTACCAAGCTGTTTTTATTACTATGGCTCTATAATAGAGCTTGAGGTCAGGGATCGTGATGCCTCCAGGGGTTGCTTTATTATACAGGATTCAATCAAACCACAAGGACACGTGCTCAACTATGTTAATAGCAGCATTATTTGTAAAAGCAAGGACCTGAAAACAACCTAGATGCCCCTCAACCAAAGAATTGATAAAGATAATGTGGCACATATACACAATTGATTACTACTCAGCAGTGAAAAACAATGATACCATGAAATTTGCAGGCAAATGGATGGAACTAGAAAATATCATTCTGAATGAGGTAACCCACACTCAGAAGGACAAACATGGTATGTACTTACTCATAAGTGGATACTAGATGTAAAGCAAAGGACAACCAGACTACAACCCACAGCTCCAGAGAAACTTACTAACAAGGAGGATCCTAAGAGGGTCACATTAATAGCCCTGTGAAGGAGAAATAGATGAGATCTACATGAGCAAACTGGGGGTAAGGTGGCATAATGGAGGGCAAGGAATGGGAGATGAGAACATAAGGAAATGGGAGATTTTAACTGGAAGAGGGACAGAGTGAAAAACCAAGGAAAGAGATACCATGATAAATGAAGACATCATGGGAATAGGGAGAAACAGGGTGCTAGGGAAGTTCCCAGGAATCCACAAGGATGACCCCATTTTATACCCTACTAGCATTAGTCGAGAGGGTGCCTGAACTTGTCTACTGTGGTAACCAGATTAGTGAATAACCTAACTGTCATCATAGAGCCTTCATCTAGTTACTGATGGAAGCAGATGCAGAGATCCACGTCTGGGCGCCAGGCTGAGTTCCAGGAGTCCAATTGATGAGAGAGAGAGGAGGGACATTCTATGAGCAAGGGACATAGAGATCATGATGGGAAAACATACAGAGATGGCCAGCCAAACTAGTGGAAACTCATGAAATGTGAACCAATAGCTGTGGAGCCCCTGTGGGACTGGATTAGGCCCTCTGGATAGGCGAGGCAGTTGTTTGGCTTGAACTGGTTAGGGGGGCCCAGGCTGGTGGTTCAGGATCCATCCCTGATGCGTGAGTGGGCTTTTTGGAGCTTAGTGCCTAAGGTGTGACACCTTGTGCTGCCTTGGTGCCATGGAGGGGCTTGGACCTGCTCAACTGAATGTACCAGGCTCTGCTGACTCCCCAGGGGAGACCTTGACTTGGAGAAGGTGGGAATGTGGGGAGAATTGGGGGGGAAGGTTGGGGAGGCCGGAAGAGAGAGGGGGATCTGTGGTTAGCATGTAAAATGAGTAGAAAATTTCTTAATAATAATAAAAACATAACATTCTTCTAAATCATTTAAAGAGAAAAAAGTAAAATTATGTTATCTAATTTTTCTATATACACATTGATAATAAAATGTTAAAAATACAAAAAAATCAATTTCTAGTACAAAAATGCCAGAGAAAAATTATTTCAAAGCAAAGAATACAAAAGAAAAAAGGGGGCTATTATATGAGTGAAGACATGTGAAGTTATATTGTTTATGGATTCCTAAAAACTGGGGAAATATAAAAAAGTAGTGATTAAAATGTGATTTTTCCCATTGTCTATTATGGGAATGTAGTATGATAATTCTAGAAAGTTTTTTGAAAACAGCCAAAAGCTTTGAACAGTTAATTTAGTGTCTTTTCACAAGTCTGTGGCAAAGAAGAAAGCTTTTAGAAATCCCTTTTACTGCCAAGTAACATAGTATAAGACCTCTTGATTAAATGTCTATAGAAAAAAACTGACAAAAACTTCCAGTGGGTGAAACTAGAACTTAGGTAGAAAAAGATCTATATACGGTGCCAATTTTGCGGCGTTTACAATGCATGTATCTCTTCCAGAACCCTAATTTGTTCTGGAGATAGTAAATTATACATCTTGGGATTTAATTTTCTAACAGAAATGAAGTATCATGAGATGGAAAGAAAAGGGGAGTTGCCTTAGAAAGCCTGACTTTAAGTCTCAGCATGGACTAGAGGTATGTCTGACCTCCTCAACACCATCAGGACCAGACATTTCTCTGGAAATGACTGAAGTGGGTATGAAAGAGCTCAGTTACCCAGTGATGTAAGACCAAGCATCAGCAGTATCCTTTGACACGGCAAGTGTTTGTCACAGGGCTTTCATGCATCTTCTCCAAACCTCCTGTCAAGAACCTCTTACCTGCAGTTTCCATAAAGTTATGACTTTGTTCTATTCCAGCTGTTGGCTTGAACTTCTTCTATTGCTTCTTGCCATTCATTGGGCCCTCCCTGCTTCCTTTTCCAGTCACTTTCCCTTTTAGGCAGCCCTCCTAGACAATGCTTCTGACTGTTAGACGCTCACTAACCACCACCCCCCCCACCCACCCCCGCACACACATATACATGCACACGCACGCGCACACAAAAGTTCATAGCTCATCCCTGCACATCAGGAAGATGCTATACTGTGCAAGTTCTGCCATTCGCTACAAAAGATTGCTACTGGCTTTCTGATTAAATTCTTGGGCCACAAACTCCTCCATTGCATACCTTGCCCTTCAAGGACATATATTAAGTTTTCCATGAGTTAAATGTAAGGTCCTTTTCTCTTGGCTTGGGGTTAGAAGCTGGTTTCTATATCCCCTCTGTTTTGAAATGTGGCTTCTAAACACAGCTGTCTCCAAAGATCTGCTCCTGAAAAAAAAATCTTCTTCTAATATTTAGGCTTTTAGGCAACTTACTTTGAAACATGTTAAGTATTTGTGTGGTATCTCTCTTTGTACTTTGTCTTAGCCAAAATTTATGTTTTCATATCTGGCTAAAGGTGTGTCCTGTGACTAACAGAACAAAGAAAATTTCCTCAGGTGTATTAGCAGAAGGCTGCCTCTGTCCCCCAACCTTGTCTCTCCCCTTTTGCTTGCACAGATGCCTAACAGTGATCAAAGGTGAATATACTGGGAGATGGTATGTGGGAGACAGTGCACGGGCTTCATAGAATTTTATCAATTAACCCAAATTCATTTTGAGCTCCATCTGTGCCTGCCACAAAAATGACTGCCATGCCTTTGGTGGGCATTCTGCCAAGTTAATCATTCCCTTTAAAATTTTCTGAGTAAAAGTTATATTTTAATAGTCTGAAAGCTTTTGGGTAACTTTATTAATCTGTAGCTTTCTGCATTCTCTAATTTATTACTTTGTAAAATAAGGTTTTTTTTTTTTAATTGTGTTCTTTGTTGTTGTTTTGCTTTTGATTCTGTTAACCTCGGGAGTTGGAACACAAGCTCAGTAGAGACAGTTTTGGAAGGCAATGCGGACTAAATGGAAACTAAATTTGTCCCAATGGCCAGTTTTAGGGATGCCAAGAAAACTCTTCTTTCTTCTGGGATTCCTAGAATACTTGCAGATCTGAAAGGCAAGCGTTCAGCCTGAGGAAGGTGCAGAACAGTCTTGCCACCAAGACTGTCAGAAAGTTCAATGACAGCCTTTGGAAACTGGAGCTTTGTGAAGGTCACAGAACACCAGAAAAGGTTGGTTTCTTTGCTTTGCTTTTTGTTTGGCTTTTGTTTGCCTGTTTTGTTTTTGTGACTACATGTCGCAGCATGTAGCCTAGCTTGCCTTGGAGTCACTGTGGCAATTCTGCCTCTTTCTCCTCAACACTAGGGTTAGAGGCATGAGGCACTAAGCTCGGCTCCTTCAACTCCTTAATGGTACTTTGAGAGTACTTGGAGATGGAGTATCTGCTTCCACATGTGAGATTCCTGTAACTTTTCATGAAATAAGAACATGTAAGTATAAGGAATCAACAGAAACTTGTATTTTGAAGAAACTTGAACTTTTTGATTAAATATAAGGATTACATGTCAAGTATTATAAAAATACAAAAGTATTTTTGCATATTTCCTTGAAAATGCTGTAGGCTTTTCTTGTTGTGCAGCAAAATGGCTGGTACATAGCAGGTCTTCTGGTTCTGTGTTCAGCCTGTTCTTCAGTAGGCACTTCAGTTGCTTGCTGTAAAATAACAATAATACATTTTTTAAAAGAGGAGTAATAACATATGATACATTTAAAAGTATGTGTCATTAATTTTAACTTTTAATATATTTCATAGTTTGACTAACAAGGTAAAAGTAACATAAAATAATCTCAAAATTTGCAAATTTTACATTACCATTGATAATAATTTTTTGGTGGAGATGTATATAGAGTTACAATTCATATATAGTTTTTTTATGGTCTTTGTAGGTAAGCTAGCAATTTTATTTAGCAAAGCATGGTGATTCTCTCAAAAACAAAGTATTAAATCACAATGAAAACAGTGTTTCAATGTATTATGGGAATTAAATTTTTTACCTTCATTACAAATATTAACAGCAAAGCAGAAGCCATTGACAGCTTTTGGCATTTGGAAAAAGTCCTGGACACGACTCAATAATTATACAATTTACTATTGATTTGAAAACAGTATGCTCTTAGCTGGCAAACTACCAAAGTTGTGAGGGACAGTCAGAATGACTGTGGACAGTAATTGAAAATCAAGCCATTTATCAGTCACAAACTGCACTAACATACAGTCAGCAGTACTAACCATTTAGTCAATGGCCTTGTAAGTAATATTCATTGTACTATTAAACAATTTTGAAAAACAATCTGTTCTTTCATTAAAATTCTGGAGACACAACATCAGACATAAAGCTGACTCGTGCAGCTTGTGTGTTGGTTATTTGCCTATACACTTCTTGGCCCTCAGCTTCGAGCCCCACTTCCTTCTCCTCCCTCTCTCTCACATGTCCTCAGCTGTGAGAAGACAATAGTGGGTCTCAGAACCATGCTTCTCCCTTCCCAGCTGGACCCTAATTATTCTCAGCCACTAGAAGGTGAGCCATTCAGGCTCTTCCCCATGTCCCAACTGTTGATTTTAGTCTCCTTTGCTGTTATTATTACTCCTAGAACCAGCAACATGGTGACCTCTCATCCTGGCCTTCTTTACACCTGGTTTGGGATTTTTTATTTGAGTACTTGAGTAGTCTGAATGATTGTCCCACTTTAAATTCTTCTTCAGTTTCATTGTTTGTTATGTGATGCCTCCATTTCATTCATCTTCCCCAAACCAGAAGTTCTTACCTTTTAAATAAATCATAAACAGATTAATATTTGCCAAGCTTTTAAGCACTTTACACTTTGCTTGGCCGGACCCTGCCCAATTAACAGTTCTAAGTCAGAGGTGAGTGTTATTCTCCTTTGGAGAATTAAAATCAACTCTACTGCATTTTCAGTACATATAATACATAAAGAATATGCTCTTCTAGGTACTTGAAGTTTGATGAAAAATATATTTTGAATGCAAATTCAGTGCAAGTATATAAAGGCCTATGATAATTATATGAATGAAGAGACCAAGGAAAAGGGGAAAATATTTCACAGAATGGGAAGGGAAAAGGAAAGTAGACTAGAGAATGTGGGTTTTGAGCCAAACCCAGAAAAATGCTGAAAGAGGTAGGTAGAGTTGACAAGTAGATGAACATAGTCTAGATGGAGGGAGCGTGTGGAGTCGAAATAATGAATTAATTTATGTGTTGTTTATTATCAGTGCTGAGGTTGAACTCAAGGCCTTGCACATGCTAGTAAGCCTACCACTGAGCTATAGTAGCCAGCCCTGAAGTTGAAAATAACAGGAAGGTAGTCCTTAAAACTGGTTCTTAGTCTGTGGTCTTGATGACATTTTGTGTACAGTGACACCTGGTAGTTACTGTTATCACCATATGTTCCTGTGCTTCAAAAAGTGAAATCTAATAACAGTTTGGAGGGTAAAAGTGAATGAATTCATGAGGAAAGGTTTTGGAGACTAACACAGTGGATGAAGGAAAGAAGGAGACGTTAAACAAGGACAGATATGAGACATTCTAGTCTGATGAAGATGGTGAAGAGCTGGTGATGGATGTGGAGTCTGAGAAGTATGAACTGGAGGGGTCAGGAAAGCATGGTGTTGTTACTGCGATGAGGCCGGTGTAGAAGAAGTACATGAGGACTCAGTGTTGACTGCATTTAGTTGAAGGCATGCCTTTTCCTGCTCCTACATTTTTCTTGGCTCCTGCTTTTCCTTCTCTCTCCAAATTGTAGACATTTTATGCAACACTCCCAAGCTTCACATGCTACTCATAGAGTAACATAGACCATCATTTAGAATCATTCTAGCTCAGAAAGGCCTCTCTTTCTTTTAATCTCTTCAAATTCACTATCTGCTGGCCACATCTGGTCCTAACATCATTTTCACCGGGTTACACCTGATTGGCCACACCAATTAGAGCCCTGTGGCCACAGTTACTCATTCAGTGATGAGCATGTACCCCAACCCAGGTCAATGATTGGGCTGTGGGATTGGGCTGCTGAATCTGTTGAGGAGGTGTCTGTGTATTGTGTTGGCCACTGGATTGTATAACATAAGCATAAGTGTATGGGGACATTTACCACGAAGACTTGGAAGAGGAGTCAGCCTGGAAGTGGAGTTAACACTAAGAGAATAAAACCAAGTAATGGAAAAGCATCACCTGAGTCCTTGACTCTGCTGTGACAGAAACCGGACCACTGCTGGGCTTCTTAGCTAGTTTGTTGCATAAGCATGTCGAGCTGTGTCTGCGCTTTGTAACACCTGAAGAGTTCTGAGATTATCCACGCGTCTCCACCCCCACATTCTTGTATTCTACACATAAAGGCGGTATCATTTCCACAGAGCTGTCTTGTCTGCCATTGAACTTATATTTCTCTTTGTGTCTCTAGTGGTGCCAGACACAACTGCTGTCGGAACAGCTTTTGATTAGGAAACGCTTGCTGGCCCCTGCAAACCTGGAGACAGGTTCCATAAGAAATGAAGTGTACTTACCTGTTGTCGGGTTCAAGATGAGAACGGCAGCCATAAATACTTCCAAGAGCAACAGTCTTCCTACGAGGCAGCCTGTTACTACAGTCAGTATCCGGACAGGAGTACCCACAGTGGATGCTTTGCTGTGGCCACCACTGCTGCTGCCGCTGCTGCTACTTCCGCCTCCACCAGGGAGAGTCTGTGCTGACAGGCTGAAAGCTCTCGATTCTACCCGGACAGTATTATCCAGGATAAATTCAAGTTTATAATTTTTTCCTAGGGGGAGAAAAAGCATTGTAGTAGTTGACTTCTCTGCTTGTTTTCAGTCAGTTCCCATTCGTCCTTTATTAGCTTGAAAATCGTGACTAATTTCTAATGAAGTATTTTTGTAAATGGAGTCAGGTGACATAGTTTGAGTGCAGAGAGGGATAAAGAAGTTCTCAGAAGTTCAGCCTGCATCTAACCACCGGCATGGGAACAGTACTGTCCCTAGGCAGGTAGAACTGGGATGTGAAAAAAGCTACCACAGCAAGCCAGAGGGTAAACTAGTGAGCAGTTGTCCTCCATGGCTTCTGTGGCAGGTTCCTGCTTCGAGTTCCTGCCTGGACTTCCCTGAGTGATGGGCTACTCTCTGGATGTGTAGCTGAAATGAACCTTTTCCTTCCCTAAGTTGCCTGTGGCTGTGGTGTTTATCATAGCAACAGGAAATCCACTAGAACACTTTTGATTCTTTACAGTAACTGGTTTATTGACTCAAGGCTCCACAAATCCTCATCTGTACATATTTTCTCTCTTTTTTTTAATTAGTTTGCAGAAAGTCTACAAGTAACTTCCTAGTTCAGCTCTGAATCCTTGCATAGATTGTTAAATTACTACAAGTCTACCTTTTCTTAAATGAAAAATACATATATTAATTTTAAATTATAAATGTAACACATTTATGAGAAAATTTGGAGCAATAACAGGCAAGAAGAGAATACAAATCATAATTTTTTATGTGTGATCTCCAATTATATTTAAATTTCTCTAATCATTATTTTAATTTCTTTTTTGTATATTAAATGTATTTTATAAAAGGGGCCAATTATATTCAGAAAAAGGCATAATATAGCATTTTGATTTCTACAGTTTATTGACCAAAGCATTATAGAATATTTTGTCCATTCAAAGAAAATACACAGCTCTTTACTGAGGAGATGTATGAGGACCTAATATGGTCTACTCACCTGTTCTGTGAGGAGTGAGATCTGTATAGTTGGCCCAACAGTTGCTAAATGGAATTGTTGTATTTCCACTAAGGCCACCAACTTGGTTGTTATTGGAGTCCTTTAGGATAGCCCTCAAAGTAAGTGATGTAATTCCAACTGATACACAGTTACCCTCAAGAAAAAAGAACAGTGGAGAATTATAACAAATGCCCTGTCCTAGATCTTCAAAAAAGATCTACTAATTTTTACATGTCTATTTCAAATTAAAAATCTACAGAATCTCATAACCTCTCCAAAGGAGATCCTGAACATGAACAGAAAAACACATTCATTTCAAAGAAACATTTTGGAAACAGTAAACAGAAGAGGCTATCCAACAGGTATTAGTTTTAACTCTCACATTCAAGCTGCCAGGGAAGTGGGTCCCTTCCAAAATTATAAAGCTGTTCACTCTACACAATGGGAGTCAGGACTCACCTCAGGATCTATGGCCTTTACTGAGGGCTGCTGAGGAAAGGGCTGTCCTGGCTGTGCTGCCACCGGCTGAGCAACCACTGAGAGTGAAGACACAAACGCCATGTAGTGAACAGGAAATACAGATCTCTCAACTGGCTGGGCAGTCACCTGGGGTGGACAGAGCAAGGAAGTGATTTTTTTCCAGGACAAACTGCATTTCACAGCCAACTCAGCCAAGCCAAGTGCAGTATTCAGTTCATTTAAAACAGTAAATTAGACATGCAAGATTGGCATTGTTATAAATTTCCCTCTTGCTCAAAGCTATGACACAATGCTAAAAATATTCAAAGCAAGGTGCATGGGAAAAACTAAGTTTTAGAATATATGATCGTGTTCGATGCATGTGTGTATGTGTGTGTGTGTGTGTGTGTGTGTGTGTGTGTGTGTGTGTGTGTATTCCTGCAGATACATGCACCTATCTATGAAGGCCAGAGGAGGATGTAGGGTGTCATTTCCTGTCACTTCTCACCTTACCTGCTTGGGACTGGGTCTCAATAAACCTGGAACTAGCTGTTTCTAAGCCTGGTCAGCAAGTCATAATAATCTACTCCCGTCCCCTCACCCAGACCAATACTGGGCTACAGGCATGCCTGGCTATCTTTAAGTGTGAATGATGGGAATTCAAAATTCAGGTCCTTATGTGTATTTATTAGTTTTATGTGAACTTGACACAAGCTAGAGTCATTTGGGAAGAAGGAATCTTAATTGAGAAAATGCCCCAATACCATGGGCCTATAAGAAAGTCTGTCAAGCATTTTCTTGATTAATGTTTGATGCAAGAAGACTCAGCCCACTGTGGGTAGTGCCAACCCTGGGTGGTGACCTTGAGTTGTATAAGGAAGCAGCATTCCTCCACAGCCTCTGTTTCAGTTTCTGCCTCCAGATTTCTGCCTTGAGTTCCTGTCCTGACTCCCCTTCATGATGGACTATAACTGTAAACTGAAATAAACTCATTTTTCCCCAAGTTGTTTTTGGTCATGGTGCTTTATCACAGCAATTGAAACCCCAACCCTAAGACACATGCAGCATGCACTGTAAGCACTGTGAGTCATTGACCCATATTCAAACCCTCAATCTTATATTTTTTTAAACTTCATTATTATCATTTTAGTTACCCCATAAAAAGTAAATTAGAAATACATGCTATCTAGGTTTCTGTTTTGAAATATAAAGAGGGTCTTAAATTCCTTTTAAAAAGCAACACCATTTATAAGATAAAATACATTTTTATTCTAGATGTGTGTTCTTACCTTAACCCAGCCAGAATCAGTCGGTTGTGGAATAGGACTGGTAATGGACATGGAAGAGATATTGAATCCAAGGATAGTACTAATTTTGCCTAAGATGACCGCTCGTCCAAGAGAGTCAGAAATTTCCCGGAGTTCAGACAGTTGCATCTGACCTATGGGGGAAAAGCATTAGGGCATCTGGATTACAAGACAATGGAATTGTGGGAATATGCATAAGTTTTGGCCTTCATTTTGTTTGCATACTTCATCACATCATAGTATGAATTATCCAGGGGTTCCGGGGATTTTGCTACATCCAGCGTGGGATATCTGAGAGAAAAAATCTACATATACTATGCTCTTATGTCTGTTAACTTCATTCCTCTAGGACAAAATTCTATCAATATAACTACAGCTCCATCAGGCATTCAGGGCAGGAATACCTCTAGATGCCCCAAGCTCCTTATCTGTCTCTTTATTTCTCTGGGATGAAATCCCGTCTAAATAGCTTCAATTCTGTCCGGTTCCCTCTCATAGTCCTTCTAACGACTAAGCTCTTATGCTTCAAGCCTCATCTTCATCCTCTGTTTCTTCATTCTCCATCTCTTCTACTCTCTACTCCTGGCTCAAGAGTTCTGCCTTACCATCTACATTACCCCTATGTTCTTCTCTTCTCCCTAGTGATGCCATTCTTTCAGCTCTACAGAAAAATGCCTGTCTGTCCTTCCCCTGGCTACTCAGTTCTCTGCCTCCTCAGGAATGTTGCTCTACCTTCTACCTTGATATGTAAAAACCTCTTTTGTTCTCAGTCAATTGCTCTGGAGAGCCAATAGGCCTCAAGGAGAGAGGATGGTCTGAACTTCATTAGCACAAGAAACAAAGCTATGTGTCTCCCCCCCAGCTTGTCTTTGCTTACTTGACCTTATCCAAGTACTGACTCCAGCAGGGAATTAGTTACCTAGAAGTTTAGCAGGTCTGAGGAGCTGAACTGTTTGCCAATCTGCCTGGGCACGCAAGAATTTCATAACAGAAGACAGCTGAAATATTAAAGGCTGGATAACACCAAATATTCATGATAAATGGCTTGCCTTTTGACAGACCCTTGGCCAGTCAAAGTATAGCTTCAATACACATCTAAATCTCTATAACATATTCTTGTGGCTCGCCACATTATAGACTACTAACACTTTAGTACCTGAAAAGAATATGACAGTCATATTAATAAATTGGGGGAAATGAAAAACTCAAGAGAATGTTATAAGATAGAATTTAAGAAAGAAAAAGACAAAGGTAGAGAAGAACACACACACCTGAAAGAACAGTGAGAGAATGTGTCTCCTGATTTAAACTAAACTTTCTCATGTCATTCTTTGTTAAGTGAAGTATTGTCAGCCTTTTCTGTAACCACACATTACTTATTCAGAATAGAATATTTTTAGAACTTAAGTATAATAAGCATCTACCCACTATTAGCATGTGCATTAATAACTTGCTAAAGTTATCAGGTTCCTATCAACCTGTTACCTTCTTTGGACTTCTGGCAATTTTCAAGTCTGCACATGCTTTCCCTTCTCTCTTCCTTTCATGGCAGACCTGGGATTTCCTCTTAAACCTACCACCTCCACAAGGATTCCCACTTTATGAATTGACACCTCCATATGCCTTTGGATAGATTCTGATACTTTTTCTTGATTTCTTCTCCACTTACCTACCAATCCATATTTAATCATACACTAATTTTCAGCTTTCTTTGTCCTTACTACCAAAACCCTAGCCTAAAGTAGTGGTTATTAAAATAGATTTTAAATTGGCTTGCCATTTTCTACTTTATTCCAAGCACTGTAGTCAGTGATTTTTAGAAAACCACTGTAACCAGGATGTTATTAAGATCCTGCAGCTTAAAAGATCCACCATCTTCCACATCCTAAGTCATGCCTTCAGGACTCAAATCACCAAATTTCTACCATTAAGGATAAAGTAGAAAGCTTGGTGTTCTCAGCAACATTGGTCAATGAGCCTACATGACACATTGGAACCCCCACTCAGGGAATTTTCAGTTCAGTTCGAAAGGCCTTGCTTGCATGACTCAGACTCTGGGATAAAGGCGGAGTCTTACATATTCTTCTCTCTCCCCTAACTCCTTCCAGTTGTCCTCTCCAAGATCTCTTAAATGTGAGTGCTTCTATGGTCGAGGGTAGATGTACCAAGGTGCATCATTCCATGTCCACTGCTACCTTACAGTCACGGGCTCTCAGGCCAGTAGCAGAGTCAACCTCTGCTATGCTGCTTTTCCATTTCTCTTGATGGCCATCTCACTGCTGAAGACCTTAACATGAAAGCTTCTTACTCCTACCTTGAGGACTCTGCCCACCCAGAGGTTCCCTCAGTACTTCCGCTGCCTCTTTCTAGGGTGCCTGACACTATGTGAATGCCATATGACTATGTGTACATCCTGGATACCTGATGTTATCTATTAGCTGTATGACTATGTACACATCTTTATTTTTACTCCTCCATGTTTTTCCATGATTTATCCATTTCAAGCCAAGTCCTAGGGCTTTTCTTGAGACTTGAGACCCTACCCTATACTGTGCTTTGAAAACACACCATAAGCTTGCTTTTCCTTATGTTCCTGTGCCTCTGTTCCCTGTTCTCAGACCTGTATCTTATATTTATCAGGGTTTATCTGGTATTGCTACAAAGGGGTAAATAATCTATCTGCCTGTGTAACCTGGGCCTGCTGCAACTCCTAGGTTAAATCTATAGGTTAAGTCATACTGAAACCAGAACACTGGCCATATTAATCCAAGGAAGTACAGAGCTGATGAAGGGAAGTCAGCTATGACTCCAGGCAGATAACATCATAAAACTCATTGCTACAACATAAGCCTAGGCTTTCTATGTTCTTCTAAGCAACAGAGTTCCATTGGCAGCTTCCTTTTCTAATTGATTATTTTAACTTTTTTTTTACTGTTATAATTTTTTTATTTTATAATTTAATTTAATTTTGTGTATCAGCCATGGATTTCCCTGTCCTCCCCCCTCCCGCCCTAATTTCACTCTTTATCACTCCTCTATGAAGTCACCTCCTATTAAGTCAGATCCTTTTGTTTAATTTATTCTTGTGCAACCCCATCATAATTCCTCAATGAGTTATTATTATAGGAGTAGAGAAGTAAAAGGGTTTGTAGGCCTTTGGGGTTCAAGAAATAGAGGTAGTAGCATTCCCTATGGCCTGGCTAACCAGGCTCTGGTAGGTTTATTTATGACTTTACACTTTACAATGACATTCCTTTATCTCAAAGTCTGATATCCATACCTGTGCTAGAATTGCTAAAGAACCAAGTGGGAGCAGCTCCAATCTCTACTTCCATTATGCGTCCCATGGATCTCTTCTTCCGAAGACTCGCTCCTGTTATCCTGCTGACACGGATTTTGTCATGTGATATTTTTAGGAACAAGGCAAGATTTCTAACCAGATTGTGTGAGCTAAAAAAATCATCTTCGGTCACAGCAGGCAGTTGGAAAGAAACAAAGATGACTGTAGCCGTGTGGACTTCCACGGGTGTAGTACCTTTAACCAAAAGGTAAAGCATCTGGTAGGTTCTATCAAAGTAGTTCTCACCAGGGATAGCAGAACCCAAGTCAGGAAGGAATTGCTCTATAAAAGAAAAAGGCCAAGATAGCAAAATATATTTCTATTAGCACAATGGCCACACACAGTATTTCATATTTGTTTGAACTCCAAAAAGTTCAATGATACCATTTTCATAACAAAAAACATATTAAAAACCAAATGCTTATTAAACTAACTTGCAAAGTTATACTCCATTAAAATAATACTATTAATAGTCTATATATAAAATTTATTTCTAAAAGAATTACTCTATAGTCACAATATAAATGAGAAGCCAAACTAATTATACACCCAGGAATTAATTCTGTACTTATAGAATACTACTTATATATTCTGACTTTCAAAGCCATGGATGAAGGAATTTGGTAATTTAAAGTATAAATTTAATGGTCTTCTAATTCATTCTGTACTAGATGCCAATTCTTAAAGGAGCACTTACAGTTAATATTTTTAGTTTTATTGAGGACAGAAGGTATGTAATAAAAAGGAAGGATCTATTAAAACATCTCAGAGGAATCTTATGCCAATGAAATGGGATTACATGTAAGCTTGTAAAAATCTATGATTAATCAAAACAAATTCTCCTAGGGATTGTGAAATGGAGGTCATTGTACATTTCCAGTGTGTGTATGTATGTGTGTGTGTGTGTGTGTGTGTGTGTGTGTGTATGTGTGTGTGTGTGAGAGAGAGAGAGAGAGAGAGAGAAAGAGAGAGAGAGAGAGAGAGGATCAACAGAATTAAGAAGTAACAAATCTTGTAAGCCCCAAAGGCTGAACTGTACCACAGTGGTAGAACAAATCATGTAGCTTCTGACTGCATGTCATCATGTGAATCTAGAGAACATGCTTTGTGGTACAGAGTGGATAGCGGATACGAGGTCACATTCTTGTTAACAATGTCTGGACCATGCAGCTTAGTTGATTTTTTCATGTTATAACAATAATGAAGGACATAGAGATAAAGACAGTAGAGCATTAGACTATAGAGGGGCTTGTGGTATACAGGCATTCTGCATTCAATGTCCTAAAGCTTTAAAGAAATCCTGCTGAAAAATGCAATTTTTTAATTTTAATGTTTGGCTGGAGAAGTGATTATATGTGTAGTCCTTATTTTTGAGCATCAGCACTGAAAAACAAAACAAAACAAAACAAAAAACCCCAGCAATACATGAAAAAACAAACTGACAACACATATACACAGTCTAGTTGATCTATTAAAAGGCATCCGTAGTGTTGATTTTCAGCCCTTTGTCTCTACATTACATTCTGCTGATTGAAATAGTTCCTATTTTTCTAACTTTGATACTGCTTCATAAAAGAGTTAAACATGTATGAAAACTAAACTGGAAATAAATACCATGATTTGTATTTAAAAGGTTGGGTTATAAAGAGGTAATGCAGCATAACCACCAAAGGCGTGTGTTCAAGAACTGGGCAATGCTTTCCAGTCCTCACTTGTCTGTTCTGGCTTTGAGACTGCTCTGAACTGGACTGCATCCTCTCCAAACCCCTATGTTGAAATGAAGCCTTAATTCTCTGTTTGATGATATTTGTAAGTGGAGCTCTTTGGAGGAAAATCAAGCTTATGTAAGATTGTGAGTGAAGACTTCATTATGGAATTAGAAAATTAGAGTGGGAACAAAGCAAGAAGCCTTTGCAGTACAGGAAAAAATTTCCTCATCAGAATCTGACAGCAGACTCCCTCTGGAACTATGAGGATAAAAGAAAAAAAAATACCAGCGTGGAGCCAGGTGGTGGGGCTGCACGCCTTTAATCCCAGCATTCAATAGGCAGAGTCAGGCAGATCTCTGAGTTCAAGGCTACCCTGGTCCATAGAGCAAATTCCAGGACAGCCAGAGCTACATAAAGAAATCCTGTCTCCAAAAAAAGAAAGATTAAAAAAATGAATAAATAAATAATTTGTGGTGCAGTAAAAAGAAAAGGAAAGAAATAATGTGCTGTCTACTATCTAATGTCATTGAATTTTGTCACAGTAATCTGAGGAGACTAAAGTTGAAGCTTTGGCAAATGATATCACCTCCTGACCTTACTTTATTCAGCTGTTTGTTATTGTCTAAGGCTGTAATTCTTAATCTATAGGTCATGATCCCTTGGCTCGAACATCCTTTTCACAGGGGTCTGTTGTGGGATGTTCTGTATGCTCTGAATGTGTTGCTCTGATTGGTTAATAAAGTGCTGATTGGCCAGTAGCCAGGCAGGACAAAGAGAGAGGAGAATTCTGGGAAGTGAAAGGCTGAGTGAGGAGATGCTGCCAGCTGTAGCAATCAGAAGAGAGATGTAAAGTACCGGTAAGCCATGAGCCACGTGGCAACTTATAGATTAATAGAAATGGGTTAATTTGAGATATAAGAACTAGATAGCAAGAAGCCTGCCACGGCCATACAGTTTATAAGTAATATAAGTCTCTGTGTGTTTACTTGGCTACGGGACTGGCGGGTGAGAGAGCTTTATCCTGACCATGGCCCAGGCAGGACCAGGAAAACTTTAGCTACAAATGGCGCCCAATGTGGGCTACAGGGGTCACCAAAGAACATCAGAAAACACAGATATTTACATTAGGATTCATGACAGTATCAAAGCTACAGTTATGAAGTAGCAACAAAAATAAGTTTATGGTTGGGGTCATCACAACATGAGGAACTGTGCTAAAAGGTCACAGCATTGGGAAGGTTGAGAACCACTACTCTAAGGTACAATGGTAAGTCACAACATAAAGTAACATATAAAGCACTTAGAGTGGAGTGTCTGACATGTGAGAATGTCTCTGGAAATTTTAGCTATTTTAAAAGTAGTAAAAACAAGACTTGTTTTACAAATGGCAAAGAGTACTGACCACTCATTCATACTTCCAGGTCTAGCTTATATTTTGCTGTTTACATTTCTGCAATAGTGGGCCAAGATCATGGACAACACAGATAAGTGATATAAATATACTCATAGAACACAATATCTACTCTCAACAATATTAGAATCCTGTTTAATAAAAAGCCCTAAAAGAACAGTGATAATTCTTGGTTTATAAATATCACTATGTAGATAAATGTAGCCTTTTTCATATATTACATTTAAATCAATTTTATTATGTAATATTTAATTAGTAAGGTTGATATTATGATAGCTTTCTTGACAATACTTCTGATAACTGGAAATAATTCAGGCATTGACCTCTATAGAACAGAAATAAAACAGAAGGAAAGTAAAAACTTCTGAGAGAAATCTCTTCTGAACATAAGAATAGTTAAATTGCATACATGTCAAAGGAAAACTTTGTCAGGAAGTTTTCAGCATGTCCATGACAAAAACTCTTATCTTCATTCACCTATAGGTAAAGAGTTCTACCAGCAGTGATCTTTCAAAGCACTTTATCAATGATCACATCTTATCTTTTTGTTGAATGGGGCTAACAAATTTACTTCCTTCTTTATTCTCCAATAGCTAAGGAAATAATGTAATAATGAAATGTTTCAAAGAATGTTTGCAAGGAACCGAATATATATATATTCACATTCACACACACACACACACACACACACACACACACACACACACACACACACGTACTGTCCTAAAGAAATACCTGTGTTCAGATGCCTATGAAGTTCACAGAGTTTCTTTTGGGCATTCCATGCTGTATTTTTGGGGCAGACCAGTGAATTGTTCACATAGACATCCAAACGCTGAAGTGTGGAAAAAAAAATTCCTACTAGAACTGCCTGTTAAAAATAAACATTTATGTGTTTTTACTAGAGCAATAGAACAGACCGTTTAGAATTTAGTTCTTAAAATTTTGTTCTAACTATGCACAAATTTTATAAGATACTAAATCCAAGTTTTTGTGAACTTAGGGCAAATATTGAACAAAAATTAAAAATATGCTTGTATTTAACCATTCATGCAGGTATGATAAATTAACCCCTAAGTGGTAAGTCCCAGGAGAAGAACGTAGTGTAAGAAAGAAATGATTAGAGAAGCCACACACTAAGCTGAAGAAAGGGTCCCTTTCAAAGACAACGAAGTACAAAAGAGACTTGAATCCAGGAGCTGGGAAGAAACTTAACAGTGTTCTGGTTTATAGAAACACAAATTGAATCTGTAATGTTGAAAACTATTTCACAAAACTTTGGTATGAAGACTCATAAAAACCAGTGGAAACATAGGGCGATTCCCATAGAGTCTTGTGGGTCATTGTGAAAACTGAGTCACACAGAGATGAGTGGAACTGATCTTGTGTTTGCTAGAGGAAAGTTCTAACATTCCCTCTCTGGCTGAGGTGAGCAGATCACTGGAGGGCAAGAGTAGACACAGAAAGAAGAGGTGGCAGACAATTGCCTACATCTATGGACAAGATAATGTTGCTTCACTAAATGGTAGCAAGGGAATTGGTAAGAGGTCTTTTGACTCCAGGTGTTTGAAAACTCAGCAGAATTCACAGTTGGATTGGGTAAGGAATGAAACAGAATGAGAGATTAAAATAATAATGTCCAAGTTTTGTCTTGAGCAATGGAAAGGATGGACTTGCTATTACCTAAGAAGGATGTCTCCCATTTTCCCCCTGCTCCCTGCTTCATCTGGTCAGATGTTTTCCTGTACCTAATACTCTAGGACTTTGAGGTCTTGTATATGTAGAAAAGAAAATCTGAACTGTGGGACTACTGTTCAACATTATATTTTCCCCACTGAAGTTTGAATAAATTTAATGCTCCCAGTTGAGTTCCATGTACAGCAAAGATTTGACACTATCAAAGATATTTAAAACAATATGCTGAAAACATTGCAATAAATTTCAAAGTTATATTTCTTGTCTGTATATGCAAACACAAGAAAATGTAAGAATAAGAAAAACAAATACATAACTTTAAGTAATACATGATTTTGGTATAAAAATTCAGGCTTGCTTGCTAGTCACATGATCATAAATATCAATGTCAGTCTTCATATATGGAGCTCAAGAATCAATGCATGCTGGAAGGAGGTATTTGGTACATACACATTCTTTCAAAAAGAGAAAACCTATCCAGATTAATAGTATTTTCAAAACTACACCAATGGATCTTTTCAAATGAGCTAGAAGGATGACAAAATTAGAGAAGGCAGGAATGAGAGTTAATTGCTAGCAGTGTGTAACTATGACAACCTTTAAGGCATTATTTTTATCTAGGCTCACCTTATTATGTTCAACATTAAGCAACATTAGCCGAAGATTCTGAGGACTTGTCCCAGTGAAGTAAACCTCATACATTTTGTTCAGAGCCACTATGCCATGGAACAGGGACAATCTTCTTTGGCATGTATAACCAGCACACCAGCCATGGTCCTGTGGGCCTAAATCCATGCAATATCAAACTCCATGTTCTTATTTCATGAATGCTTGTCCTCCCCCCGCCCCCCACAAAACATGAAGAATCATCATACTTAAAGTAAATTGCAAGGGTTTAGTTCAGATACAAGCTCAGCATTTAAATCCATTATTCGTCCGCTGTCTACCCAGACATCTAAGGTGATTCTCACACATTGGCTTGAAATGGAAGGCAGAGAAGCAACTTGCTCCTATTATCCTTACTTTCATACTGATAGGGGTTAAAGAGATAACAATGTGTTAACCAGGATTTGTGTGATAGATTTGTATGTGACACTAATGTAATATGGTTAAGACTCGTAAGCTTTCTGGAGTTGTTTTCTAGGAAATGTGCTATAATCTGCCTCTTTTACTAAGATGGAGCCTCTCAGCAAAGAATGGACATTGTATTCCTGAACAAGATTCATTCATGTTTTTTGGCCACTGGCTCATTTGTTTATTAGTCAATCCATAAATTGCACAACACGTTTGATTTGGAGCTGTAGGGATTCAGCCTCAGGGCTCATGCATGTTAGTCAGGAATCTTCCCTCTGAACTGTTTCCTTAACCCTTTATATGTTTTATTTTGAGGCAGAATTTCACTAAGTTGTCCAGTTTAGCCTTGAACTCACTCTGTAGCGAGATGTTTATCTGTCTTGCCCTGTAAGAGCCAGCTAACAAGTTTGTTTGGATCAAGTCTTTATTGTTTTCTAATAGTAGTAGTAACTTAGTAAATTTTTGTCAGTAGCATTGGCACCACTGAAGAGTAAACATGATTAATGAACTAAAATCATCTTAGTCCACTCTATCATCAAGTAGATCCTCTGAAAAGCTAAGACACAGCAGATGATTTTCTCCTAGAGTGTAGACATTTTCAGAATGAGTACATCATGGCTTTCACAGCAAACTTCTCTGTTTTATTTCAATAAAAACAACATGAGACATGAATGATAAAATCTCCTGATGGATTTCTTCATTAAGTACAATGAATTTTCTGGCTCACTTAGAAACCTCATTAATATTTATAACTGAATTTCAATCAAATTTTAAATCAATATGAACTTCTAAATTTCAAGGAGAATGTAACCTTATCACTTAGCACACAAATATAAATCCTACTTTAAATATATCTTCTTTGTGGGCTTTAAAAAGAAAACTACAAAAATGTATATAAAATAAAAAATTTAAAGTAAAAAGACATATATTAAAAAGACATAAAAATTCACATTAAGATTTGAAAGGAAACTCTAGTGATATTCAGTAATTTTTACTGTATTTTTCACCAAGCCAACATAATTTTCATAAAACTTTCATGTTTTTTTTCCACACTAGTATCACCTACAGTAGACTTTTTTAATTAATCAATACTGTCCAATTTAAATTCATTTATAAAAGAAATGATGTATCATTACATTAAGTGGAAAACTTATCCTTCCTGTCAGAAGACGTAAATATAAAAGTAAATATAATGATATCTCTCCATTACAAAAATAGGACAATTTGACACTCTCCAAGACTGTAGCTACTCCCTGAGACAAAGCCCACCAGCACCAACTGGACTAACAGATGAGTCTTTGTTCTTATAGCTGAACACCCCAGCCTCTAGTCTTTGGGCCTAGGGGCACAACATTGTGCCCCCACACCACCACCCATTGCAGTCCCAGTTTCAGGCTAGCAGGCAGATCTCCTGCAGGTAGGTCGGACTACCACCATCCCCCACCAGACCCTGTAATCTACAAGCCCCACACCTCCCAAACTCACCCACCCTCCAAGACTGCAGTTGCTCCCTGAGACAGAGTCCATCAGCACCAATTGCCAGTTGGACTAAGAGCTTCTCCCTGAGACACAGAGTCCATCAGCAACAATTGGACCAAGAGCTCCCATTGGACCAAGAGTATCAATTGAACCAAGAGAGGCTCCCTCAGAAACAGACATTGCTTGCACTGAGTGGAGGAAGAGATGTGTAGACACCAGTGCAAAAATACAGTCAACAACATAAATGCCAATATGGCACCATGAGAACCTAGTGGTTCAACATCAGCCAGACTCAAACATCCCAATGCAGAAGAAGCAGAAGAAATTGACCTTAAAAATTACTTTAAGAAGATGACAGAGGCCTTTAAAGAGGAAATGAAAAATTCCCTTAAAGAAATTGAAGGAAAGAGAAACAAAAAATTGGAAGAAATTAATGAATTCCTTAAAGAAAGCTAAGAAAAAGCAATTAAACAGGTGAAAACTGAAATAGAGGCAATAAAGAAGACACAAATTGAGGGAACGCTGGAAATGGAAAATCTGAGTAAGTGAACAGGACCTACAGATGCAAGTATAACCAACAGAACGCAAGAGATGGAAGAGAGAATCTCTGGCATTGAAGATAAAATAGAGGAAATAGATTCATCAGTCAAAGGAAACACTAAAGCCAACAAAGTCATAATACAAAACATTCAGGAAATTTGGGACACCTTGAAAAGACAAAAACCTAAGAATAACAGGGATAAAAGAAGGAGAAGAACACCAACTCAAAGGCACAGAAAATATATTCAACAAAAATCATAGAAGAAAACTTTCCCAACCCAAAGAAGGACATGCCTATGAAGATAAAAGAAGCTTACAGAACACCAAATAGACTGGACCCCAAAAAAGAAGTCCCCTTGCCACATAATAATCAATCCACTAAATATACAGAATAAAGAAAAAAAATATTAAGAGCTGGAAAGGAAAAAGCCCAAGTAACATACAAAGACAGACCCATCAGAATAACACCTGACTTCTCAATGGAGACTCTGAAAGCCAGAAGGTCCTGGACAAATGTTATGCAAACATGAAGAGACCAAGGATGCCAACCCAGACTATTATACCCAGGAAAACTCTCAATCGCCATAGATGGAGTAAACAAAATATCCCATGATAAAACCAGATTTAAACAATAACTATCCACAAATCCAGCGCTACAGAAAGCACTAGAAGGAAAAACCCAACCTAAAGAAGTTAGATACACCCATGAAAACACAGGGAATTGATAACCCCACACCAACAAATATCAAAGAAAGGAAACATATAATACTACTATCAAAAAAAATTAACAGGAATTAACAATCACTGGTCATTAATATCCATTAATATTAATGGACTCAATTCAACTAAAAGAAGACACAGGCTAACTGAATGGATACAAAAACAGGATCCATCCTTCTGCTGCATACAAGAAGCACACCCTGACACCCAAACCACACAAAGATGTAGCAAAGAAAGAGAATTACAGACCAATCTCCCTCATGAACATTGATGCAAAAATACTCAATAAAATATTGGCAAATCAAATCTAAGAACACATCAAAAAATTATCCACCATGACCAAGTAGGCTTTATCCCAGGGATGCAAGGATGGTTCAACATATGAAAATCTGTCAATGTAATACACCATACAAACAAACTGAAGGAAAAAAACCACATGATCATTTCATTAGATGCTGAAAAAAACCTTTGACAAAATCCAACACCCCTTTATGATAAAGATTCTAGCGAGATTAGGAATACAAGGAACATACCTAAACATAATAAAGGCAATTTACAGCAAGCCAATAGCCAACATCAAATTAAATGGAGAGAAACTTGAAGCGATCCCACTAAAATCAGGAACAAGACAAGGCTGTCCAGTCTCCCCATATCCATTCAATATATTACTTGAAGTTCTAGCTAGAGCAATAAAACAACAAAAGGAGATTAAGGGGATACAAATTGGAAAGGAAGAAGTCAAACTTTCACTATTTGCAGACAATATGATAGTATACATAAGTGATACCAAAAATTCTACCAGGGAACAACTATAGTGGATAAACTCCTTCAGTAATGTGGCAGGATACAAGATTAACTCAAAAAATATAGGAAGCCCTCCTATACACATATGATAATGGGCTGAGAAAGAAATCAGAGAAACATCACCCATTACAATAGCCACAAATAATATAAAATACCTTGGGATAATGCTAACTAAGCAAGTGAAAGACCTGTATGATATGTACTTTAAATCTCTGAAGAAAGAAATTGAAGAAGATATCAGAAAATGGAAAGATCTCCCATGCTCATGGATAGGTAGGATTAACATAGTAAAAATGGCAATCTTACCAAAAGCAATCTACAGATTCAATTCAATCCCCATTCAAATCCCAATACAACTCTTCACAGACCTGGAAAGAACAATACTTAACTTCATATGGAAAAACAAAAAACCCAGGATAGCTAAAAGAAGCCTGTACTATAAAAGCAACCTCTGGAGGCATCACCATCCCTGACCTCAAGCTCTACTATAGAGCTATAGTAATAAAAACAGATTGGTACTGGCATAAAAACTGACATGTGGATCAATAGAATCAAATTGAAGACCGTGACATTAACCCACACACCTATGAACACCTGATTTTTGACAAAGAAGCCAAAACTGTACCATGGAAAAAAGAAAGCATCTTCAACAAATGGTGCTGGTATAATTGGATATCAACATGTAGAAGATTGCAAATAGATCCATATCTGTCGCCATGCACAAAACTCAAGTCCAAGTGGATCAAAGACCTCAATATAAATTCAGTTACACTGAACCTGATAGAAGAGAAAATAGAAGTAGTCTTGAACACATTGGCACAGAAGATCACTTCCTAAATATAACACCAGTAGCACAAACACTGAGAGCAACAATTAATAAATGGGACCTCTTGAAACTGAGAAGCTTTTGTAGGACAAAGGGCAAAATGGCAGCCTACAGAATGGGAAAACATCTTCACCATCCCCACATCTGATAGAGGGTTGGTCTCTAAAATATATGAAGAATTCAAGAAACTAGACATCAGAGTACCAAACAATCCAATTAAAAAATGGGCTACAGAGCTAAACAGAATTCTCAACAGAAGAATCTCAAATGGCTGAAAGACTTTTAAGGAATTGCTCAACATCCTTAGTCATCAAGGAAATGCAAATCAAAACGATTCTGAGATACTATCTTAACAACTGTCAGAATGGCTATGATCAAAAACACTGAAGACAGCTTATGTTGGAGATGATGTGAAACAAGGGGAACACTTCCACTGTTGGTGGGAAAGCAGACTTGTACAGCCAGTTTGGAAATCAGTATAGCAGTTTCTCAGAAAATTAGGAATCAAACTTCGTCAAGATCCACTATAAACCAGTCTTGGGCATATACCCAAGGAATGCTCAATCATACCACAAGGACACGTGCTCACCTATGTTCACAGCAACATTATTGTGGCACATACACACAATGGAGTAGTACTCAGCAGTAAAAAACAATGATATCATGAAATTTGCAGGCAAATGGATAGAACTAGAAAATATCATCCTGAGTGAGGCACTCAGACTCAGAAGGACAAACACGGTATGTACTCATGCTGTGGATATCACTCTGTATGCTGTGAATGTGTTGCTCTGATTGGTTAATAAACAAAGTGCTGATTGGCCAGTAGCCAAGCAGGAAGTATAGGTGGGACAAAGAGAGAGAATTCTGGGAACAGGAAGGCTGAGTCAGGAGTCGCCAGCCAGACACAGAGGAAGCAAGATGTGAAGGCAGAACTGAGAAAAGCTGCGGACTAGGCAGGACACAAGAAAATTTCAGCTACATACTCACTCATAAGTGGATACTAGATGTAAAGCAAAGGGTAACCAGACTACAACCTACAGCTCTAAAGAATCTAGCTAACAAGGAGGACCCTAAGAGGGATGCATAGATCACCCAGCGAAGGAGAAATAGATGAGATCTGCATGAGCAAACTAGGGGTGAGGGTGGGTAATGGAAGGCAAGGGATGGGGAATGAGAATACAAGGGAATGGGAGGTTTGAGCTTGAACATGGACAGAATGGAAGAACAAAGAAAGAGATACCATGATAAATGAAGACATCATGGGAATAGGAAGAAACAGGGTGCTAGGAAAGTTCCCAGGAATCTACAAGGATGACCCCCATCTTAGACTACTAGCAATAGTCGAGAGGATGCCTGAACTGGCCTACTCCAGTAATCAGATTAGTGAATACCTTAACTCTCATCATAGAGCCTCATCCAGTAACTGATGGAAGCAGATGCAGAGATCCATGGCTGGGTGCCAGGCTGAGCTCTAGGAGTCCAATTGATGAGAGAGAGGAGGGATTCTATGAGCAAGGGGCATCAAAATCATGATGGGAAAATGTACAGAGATGCATGAACTGTGGACCAATAGCTGTGCAGCCCCCATGGGACTGGACTAGCCTCTCTGGATAGGTGAGACAGTTGTTTAGCTTGAACTGTTTAGGGCGCCCCCAGGCAGTGGGATTGGGATCTGTTCCTGGTGCATGAGCAGGCTTTTTTGGAGCCCAGTGCCTATGGTGGGACACCTTGTGCAGTCTTGGTGCAGGGGGAGGGGCTTGGGCCTGCCTCAACTGAATGTACTAGGCTCTGCTGACTCCCCATGGGAGACCTTGCCTTGGAGGAGGTAGGAATGATAGGTGGGTTGGGGGGGGGGGCAAAGGCTGACGGGCGGCAGGAGGGAGGAGAGTGGAATCTATGGTTGGTATGTGAAATGAATAGAAATTTTCTTAATAATAAAATAAAAAGAAATCAACAATAAGGCAATTTGAAAACTTCTTTTCCACTTCACCATTATTCACTGACTTCTCTGATTATTCCCATATCCTCTGCTTTGAGAACCCAAAAAGCAGTCTTTTACATTGATTGCTTGCTACAGGAGCTAAGTGAGGAAAGCCAGAAATCAAGGAACTTCCAACTTTCTCTCATTCAATGTCTTCTGTTTCTTTCACAGGCTTTTAAAAGCAGATTCTGTGAAATAATGGCCATTTAGTTGACTCCTAGACTGTTTTTGACGCCACGTCTGCACAGCGAGAGCATGGAAATTTGTGTGGTCCTTGCTCAGTGCCTCTTCCGTGCTAAGCTTGCTGAGAGACTAGCATTTGAGCCCAGTGCTCTTTGGGGATACACATGAATCCCTGTCCCGTGCTTTTGGTAACTTTTAGAAGTTCATCTTATTAATTGAAAACCTCCTGGTCTCCAAAGTCGATCTGAATCTCTATGGAAACCATTTCTTTCTATTTGTATCCAGCTATCTAGGACCAGAATGGGAAGAGCCTAGACTCAGAACCTGAGGAATTCTTCTCAAAAGCCAAAGGGATAAGCTATGTGTTTATATAAACAACCTCTATTAGCCACAAAATACATTCAAAAATTCATAGAATGAAGATGAGAGGCCCGCAATACCCTTCTTAAATATTCTGAATAACACATTATCAAGCTTGCTTTTAATTTTTATAAGGCAAGGTGTATTTTTGAAGATGTTCAGGCCAATCTTTTTCCTCAAAATATTTATATATCCTTATCAATAAAGGTGTGAGAGTCTTTACAGGAATAACTTTTCTCTTCCTTTTCCTTTGCTTTGGCTCTTTTCCTCTTCATCTCCCCTTCTTCCTCTTCCTTCAAGTACTCAATATGAAATAAATGTCCTGGCTTTCTTGGATGGAGAACTGCTAAGTTATATCTCACTCTTGCACATAGATATTTCTTAAATATGGAAGGTAAAGAAGCCTTTATGCTTGTTAATTTTATATGTAAATAATTATTCAGGTAGGTCTCTGCATTAATGAAATGCTTTTACTAACTCAGGTTCACTTACACTGAACACTTACCATTAATGAGGTCAACATAACCATTGCTCATGATGGCCACTGGGGAAAGTCTTCGTGTTTCTGTGTCAGAATCTAGGCTTTCTATAACCATCATTGCATATTCCAGTCCAGAACACTGATAGCTCTGCCATGCTGGGATGTATTTACAGGTTGTGTCTCTAATAATCCCTAGAAACATGTGTATTAGTATTTTAGAAATGATAGGAAATCTCTGCAAAATTTCTTTCTGTTGTTTTTATCTTGTATATAGGATCAATAAGTGGAGCCAGCAAGCTATTGGTTCATCATCCAATTCTTGAGAAAAAATGAACTTTGTTCCATTAACTTGAGGTTTAATAATAGAATTATTATTATATTATTAGAACAACAAACCTTTATAAGGTGCTTTCTCGGTGACAGGAATTCTACTTCCATTCAAGAATGTGAGCATTGCCTTAGGGATTCGATAATCTCCAATTCCTAGTCGGCTGTTTCCATCCCACTCATACTCTGCTTGAGGGATCACTGACCCAGAATTCCCCAGAAAGGAACCATCCATGTCTCTAAGGAAGGATTTTCTTTTGGCATCACAAACCATGTCCACACAATCAGATGGGTTCACTTTACTGGGGAGAAAAGGTAAAATGAATGACTGAGGTTGCTGATTGAGTCATATTCCTAGTGGAACAAAGTAGCCTATGCAATTAGCATTGCAACAAAGAGTGATTTCTTTCATGGTGTTTATTTGTTGTTTATTAGTCTTTCAAAATGACAAGTTGCACATCTTGGAGATATACTTAGAACTATATGTTGGTATTCTATATTTTGTATAATCACAGATTTGATTTTTGTGTGTGGTTCACAATACACTAACATTTCTCCATACAGCAGATGGACATTTAGTCTGTTGTAACAGGATGGAAATCTCTATGTTGGCCAAGTAGTCTTTGTTAATTTTCTCGCCCTTCTTATCTCTACAAATGATAAATACTTACTACAAAATAATATAAATAATTAATAAGAGTTGTCTTTTTCACTTTCCTACCTGGTATCTTAGGCTCAAAGCTGCTATATAATCTTAAAGACTCTTGTCTATGCATATACAGATAAACTTGGATTGTGATCCTTCTGTTATATCCTGGTAACCATTTTTTTTTTGAGACAGGGTTTCTCCATGTAGTTTTGGTGCCTGTCATGGATCTTGCTCTGTAGACCAGGCTGGCCTCGAACTCACAGAGATCCGCCTGGCTCTGCCTCCTGAGTGCTGAGATTAAAGGCATGCGCCACCACCTCCCGACTCTTTAAGTAACTATATTGTAAATGTCTCCACGGTTCAACCTAAAATGGTATATTGGCTTCATCTTCTGTTACTTGCAGTGTTAATTGATTGTCCTCAGATATAATAATGAAAGGCTGCTGAATATGCAATATATCACCCATTCAAATCATATACTGTGTACTTAGAATTGCTATGACGTATACAGTAAAGTATGCCTCTCAGATTATTTTGTCATAAGAGAAATACTATCAGTTATCTCTTGCTATAATACATATGCTTGGGAGAATTTCAATAAATATTTTAGTAGTTCACGTGTTTTTTATATTCAAGTATGTGTAGGGTGCTTTTGTAGGCAAATCTGTAAGTAAAGTGCTCAGGGGCCCTCAAAATGGGTAGCTGTGTGTGCTGTCTTCATTCAAGTTCCCAAGAGCCTCAAAGGTAGATTTTTGTGAGTTGTTGAAGGGTACCTCTCAAAACCAAGGGAGAGAAGCAACACAGAGCATGCCTGACTGTGGTCTTCAGACAAGCATCATTCTGATTTTATGACAGGTTTTGGAAAGTGAACTGCATTGAGTGAGGGTGGGGCAGCCTTATTCTCCAGAATCAGTCAATGAATTCCCTGGGTTGCAAGGGTGATAATAACTATTTGTAATGCAGGAATTTCTATAATAGCAAATGTGAAAAGGCACCCATAGCTGTTATTGACCAACATTTAGAGCTTTTAAAGGCTGAGTGCACTGCTTGGCAAGGAAGATCTGGAAGATTACTAACAATATTTACTGCAAATAAAATTAGAAGAAATACAGTCTCCATGACCTAGACATTAAAATTATACCTGAAATCTGAAGAATTCAATGACCACTAAATAGCAGATATAAATTGTTTAGTAGGAAGTAGCTCTGTTAAATAAAACTATCACAGTTCAAAATTGATTAAACAAGTAAATGTTGGGCTGTTATCAAAATCAAATCATATGAAGTCGAGCTATTTGTGGAATACTGGGTTTTTCTGGGGGAAATACCCATTAAGTTATAGAGCAATGCTCCTTTTAGTCTCTGTAAACTGGTCAAATAGTTTTGACAGAATATTTCTTTTCTCTGATATCATCTTACACCTAAATTCCTGTTTTAGAAGTCCTATAAAAATATCATGAGTTGACTAGATTCTTCTATGACCTCAAATCCATGGAATCATTTTTTTGGAAATGTCTTGACATTAACTGATCAGAAACGGTCGCAGGTCTAAGTTTCTACGTAATTATGTAATTATAATGTGTTGTTCCTGAGCACATTTTTGGAGTGCCTGTGTAGGATATTTGGAAAACAACAGGTTATAAAACATAATAAAATGAAGTGATACAGAGATATCTCTTATCCCTTAATGATGATTGATGGAAAAACATTAATGTGGAAAGCAGATGAAGCCTGTATCTCCATGCTTTGCATTTAATGATGATGTTATTAATGGTGCATGGAAAATAGAGTGAGAATACATACAGTAAAGCTCAGTTTTTGAAACAACTGAGGATGCTTAAATTTATATTATTAAAGTCTGAATATCTGTGAATACTACTGGTTTCTAGATAGTAGTAGTTATTTTAATATAGTAATCCTTTCAGATATTTAATAGGGGATAGAGAACAGAACGTTAATAAAGAATATGATGAGTTTTCATAATGATACCTTATGTCAGGTCTATGTATAAATACTTTAGATTGTTCAATAGTATCAACCAGTTGTACATTCTTTACATGAATTGGATGCTGTAGATCTTCGTTTAGAGGATTAGTAATGAATATCACATTAGTTTCTCCTGAACAAACATCCTTAAATCCAACAAATGTTGAACCTAAAACATAAATAATACAAAAGTGATTAGCCTTCTTTGGAGAAATAGTTAAGACCAGAATCATTTCACCCAATATGTTTTTTGTCACTGCCTGGAACATGGAATTCTGGGTTGGTATGGCAAAGGCACCTCCCACTATTTATGATAAATGACTGCAACAATATCTGAATTACTGGGTAATTCTCTCCCACATTTTCCCTAGATTTGGTTATGACACTTGGTTTAAATAATAGGACAATATTAACTGTGGCATAAGAAGACATTCGGATGATGCTTTCATATTAGGCATAGTAGTCTTGATGCTTCTTGGAATTCTATAACTTTCAATGTGTAAGTAAGCCTAGGACACACGTGGCTCTATCTCTATCATTCCCATCACCATAGCTAGTGGCCAGCAATAGCCAACAAGCATCAAATTCTATAGAAAGAAGTAAGGCTATTTCTATCTAACCAGCCAGCCTAAATTCAACCTATAAACCAGGGGACACTCAGTGAAAATGCCCAGGGGACAATACCTAAAGAATTACTTGACTAAACAAAGTCTAAATAGTAAATCCACTGATTGTGTGCTAAAAATTGTTTAAAACTCTTCAAGTTTTTAGGGTGATTTGTTATGCAGCAAGAATTATTTGATCCATTGTTTTTATTTTGGCCTCTCTGTTTATATTATGTACCTCAGGCTGGATTGAATAAAAGACTTAATTTTTTTAATCATACTTAAAATTCAATAACGTAAAGGTCGTTTAAAAATTCTTAAATAAGTTTTTCTATTATATTTATTAAATATATTTTATCTTAAGAAATTCTGTGCATGAATAATAACATAAATATGTAGAAATAAGATGCAGTGATAGATACTGTTTGTACCTCGCCTAGATCTTTATTAAGCCAATGCGCTCAACTTTAGCTCTTCCTTTAAGTGTTACCTGCAAAGCAGTAACAGCTTTATCATTTCCATAGAATTTCTCTTGATCACTTATGGTGTCCTTGCCTTAAGAATTGACACTCCTCATCAACTGCTTATGCACGCATAGCCAGGCCTGACCAAAAGGAGTTAAGAAAGACTGCCAGGAAAAATATGGGGTGAAGTTTGTCTGCCACCGCTCTCTGAATGATCAGGTGGAAACTGGACCCCAGGGAACCCATATACTTGCTGAGTTCCTTCCTCTTAACCTTCCTTTCAATGTCCTTTTTCCTGAAAGCATACTTTGAACAAATCACTTTCCAAAAAATTCCACTTCTTAGTCTACCTCTAGGGAGTCTGATGTAAACAGTTGACAGATGCAGTGGCCCTGAGATATAATGTGATAAAATAATGAATTCAGATCACTTCTGTGGTAGGTGGGGTTTTGGCTGTCTCTAACATGTTATTATAGTGAACTGGGAGAGAAGTACATATACACAGACTCGAGTCAGCACTAGGTGACTTAACTGATTGGTTAGAAGCAGCCAAAGGGGCCTATTGCAAATTATGCAAATTAATATTAAATCCCTATGCCAGTATTTTTCTGTTTTCTAGAAGAAATATTAAATATTATTCTTCAGTATGTAAAAGTTAGGGGTCTAGGGAGATGGCTCATTGGGTAAGAGTGGTTGGTCTGCAAGTATGAAAACCTCAGTTTGAATCCTTAGAACCCATGTAAAAGGCCAAGCATGACTGTTCATGTCTTGAGGGGTCAGAGACAAGCAGGTCCTGTGAGCCTCCTGGATAGCCAGCTCAGACAGTGAACTTTCATGTCCCAAGGCAATAAGACAGTGAATGATAGAGGATGAGAAACATCCTGCCCTGGCCTTCTTCACATGTGTCCTCACTCACACCCACATACTAATGCACATTCATCTCACACACATACAATGCACACATATACATGTATGCATTTCGCTAAAGAACCATTCTTGAAATGGATTTTAAAATATTATTTCTTTTATTGTCATTAAAATACATTCAGTAGAGGCTGGAGAGATGACTCATAGGCTAAAAGTACTGATTGCTCTTCCAGAGCACCAGAGTTCAATTCCCAGCATCCACACAGCAGCCCACAACTGTCTGTAACTCCAGTTCCAGGGGATCTGACACCTTCTTCACACAGACACAAATGCAGGCAAAACACCAAAGCACATCAAATAAAAATAAATAAATTATTAAAACATATTCATCAGATCACTATGGAAATCAGCTTAACTACATTCTACTGACCATGAGGCATTATTAACTAATAGGTGCTTTACATATTCCTATAGAAATTGAGTAGATTTGTGAAAGACTATATCTAAACTTGCCTGAGACATCCAGAAGGCCACTGATTGCATTGTAACTCATGATTCCTGCATGGGGCTTCCGAGGTGCCATGTTATGAGCTGAAGCAAATGTCGGCCAACAAATCCCACTTCTCCCACCTTTTCGTAAAAAGAAATAAGTTAACTGAAGATGCATATGCATATACATTAAAACCAACAGTAGGATTCCAGAGTTTTACCTGAGGGAGGTCTAGAACTTCGATGTGCAGAGGTAAGTTCTACATTAGGGTTGTCATCAGTTAGGACATCGGAGCAGTTAAATTTAGGGCTACTTCCAACAATTAATGAGTTCTGTCAAAGACAGTCAAATAAGACAATATCAACACCCACTTTTCCTAAAAGAAAACATGATCATACTGAACTGTATTACAACAAAATACCATCTAAAATTTTCAGAAGTAGATTGTTCATTAAACAAAGATCTCAGGGGACAAAAGTTGAGACTGATGATAGAAAGAGGAATGAGAAATAACTGTGTTTGCTTTCATGCAAATATTTATATATTATGCATGCAGATAATTATATTAAATGGAATGTTCTGTTTCTGTGATGATAGAAATATGGACCTTTCCAGAAATAGAAGAAATACAAAGTGGAGGGAGTGCCATTAGCATCTCTGCTGTTTCAGGAAAACCTTGATGGAGGGGACGAAATTGCAGTGAACTGTCACAGATGATGTCGATAAGGAAGAGCAGAAGGCAGAGTGGTCAGGAGAAAGTGTGTCTGTGTGATCTCAAAGGCATGGACTGGTCACTCAGGACATTATTCTCCTGAGACCTTCAAGAATTTTGGTTTCCTCCCTGTCACTCTTTATCCTTATCCATAGCTTACCTTAATTGTTACTGTTTTACTAGAAATCTTGTGAGACACAGAAGGTGGCATGTAGATCATTGAGAAAATGGCCATCCCATTGTTCACCAGGGTCACATTGTAGATGTTCACACTCTCTGCAGTCTGTAATACAAGCTGAGGTTTATACAGTGCTAAGAGTGAGCCTAAGAGAAAACAAGCCATCACCACCTTCAATAATATTCACCTGGAAATAAATTCCATAATCCCAGCATGTCCAAATGGTAAATCCTTGTATAAGAGAACATCCAGGAAGGCCATCCTGGTTCATGTAGATGCCATACAATCCTCCATGGGCTTCATTGTCAAACCAGTTTTCTATGGAATTAGCCTGACCTTGAAAAACAAATATGAAATCAGAAATTTAAAATTACAAGGAATGTTTTATAGTTTTAATCATCACTATTGGTTAAAGATTATATATATATGTATATATATACATATATATATATTCTCAATGTGAGTTTTAATGTGATGATATCTTAGTGAATCTGCTATGTTTTTTTGGGGGGGAGGGGGCTTGGCATTCCCTCATCTAATTTGCCCTTTATTACTCAGAATAATTGTGGACTCACCGGCAAATTGTATAGCCACTTACACTATTAACTCCCCTAATTATTGTATTCATTTAAAACAAGCATGGATTTTATTTGAAAGAGCATGAAGTTTAGATTAAAACAAGTATAAGCTTGAAATGCAATGATTTGCATGTATAAAATTCATCTCCATCCCCTCTTTTTTTTAAAAAATGTGTTTTCTGGCCATGTCATTTTAAAGAGTCACTTTCTTAAAAGGCTGTTACTGAACCTTTAATTCACAATAACACTCCAGTCCACTTCCATTGCAATTCAAATGTTACCACTTGGTAGACATCTGGTGAATTATCTTTCCTCTCTTCCAGAAAGTTAGGTTCAGGGGAGAAGCCACCATGTCTGCCTCATCCATCATCAGATTCAGAGAGTGTTCCTTAAATGCATTTTGGAGTGATGTATACGTGAGTTCAGGAAAGCTGTTTAATCTCTTTGAACCTCAGTTTCCATGTATGTAAACAGTTTTAATCTCTAGTTTAGGATTATCTTAAAATCAACTTAAATAACCCAAACAAGTACAAATTCTCTCTATGAAGAACATTATACTCATTATTGATATACTACATAATTGAAGAAGATTTTAATGGAAGTCTTACTTAAGTCTAAATTGGATCAATTCCCTTAATACATTGGAAGAACTATATTCAACAAGCAGTGTCCTTCCTAAATTGCACTTAGGATGATCTCACTAAGGTCCCCTGATATCTGATTCCTCCCTGCTTCCATTCACTCCCCTCCCTTTTAATCCTTTGAGTTGTACCATTTATTTCTCGTCTTTCTGGGCTTGGCTTGAGTTTGTTTCTCCAAGAGTCTGTTTACATTCCCTGTTCCTACATAGTGAAGCCCCTTGAAAGAGATAGCCCCTTCTTTGGATCCACATGGGCCACCATCCCCTTCCCTGTATAGGAACGTAAGCCCCCTTTCCTCTTTTGTGTTTTATATTTCCATTGCTAAAAATACAAATGCTTTTTAAGTTTTAGTGTCTTTGTTCCATTCATTTGAAAAATTTGTTTTACTTTATGTACATGGGTGTCTAGGCTGAATGTTTGCCTGTGATAACTTATGTGCCTGGTGTGCACAGAGGCCGGAAGAAGGTATCAGATTGCCTGGAACTGGAGTTACAGACAGTTGTGAGCAGCCAGTGTTGATGCTGGAAATTGAACCTGAGCCCTCTGGAAAAGGAAGCGGGCAATGCTATTCACAGCTGAGCCATCTCTCTAGCCCATAGGCTTTCTCACAAACAATCTCATCTAGTGATATCAACAGTCAGTGAAAAATGTATTTATGTATCATCATACTTTACTAGTAAATATTTATATCCAAGGATTATATTTTGATTTTACAAAAAGCCATAGGAACAACTTCATAGAAGTTTTAGAAAATTATATTTTTAAGTTTTTGGCATGTCAAAGAAAAGCTACTCAGAGCTGTTGGAGACTTAAAAATATCTAATAAGACCATGTATCAAGGAATCAGTTAAATGTAATGTGTTTTAGGCAAGAATAAAATTGACTTGAATCAAATAGTTTTTGAATTAACAGAAAATACTGATTTATATAATCTTAAAAATAACTAACTAGAATATTAGCAGAGCAGCTGAGCTTTATGGTAAATATACAGTTTTTTTTTCTTGAAGCTGTTATAAATAATGCTCCAGTGAAACAGAAGCAGCACTAAATAGAATAAAAAATTTTCAGGTGGTGTTGGGGATTTAGCTCAGTGGTAGAGCGCTTGCCTAGCAAGCGCAAGGCCCTGGGTTCGGTCCTCAGCTCTGACAAAAAAAAAAAAAAAAAAAAATCAGATAAAGATCCATTTTCTTTAATATTCTTTCAGTTTCTAAGGGTGAAGTAGAAACTTTATAATTTATCCCTCCACTCTTCCCCACCCTCGTCAGTGTGTGTGTGTGTGTGTGTGTGTGTGTGTGTGTGTGTGTGTGTTTGTGTGCTGTGGGCCGCAGGAATATATCATAAGAACTCAGTTGGTTATGGCAAAGTCACTACCTGGAGGGATCAGGGAATTCCTCCAGAGGAAGCCAAATCCCAAGTAGGAGTTTTTGGTGTTACTTGGCTTATTATATATCAGCTGTATTCTGTTATGAAAATCATGTGTGCCTTCATAGTTTTCCCAATTGACTTTTCCCTAAGAAGGGCTAACAGTGTGGACTGATCACTCTCTGGACATACACATTCCAGATATTTGGAGAACAGCCTCAGGAAAGGCTTTCTCTGGAATCAGATTATCTCCCTTAGCCACTTTCAAGGACTACAGGAAACACTACCCAGATGGGCGCCCAACTTCCGAGGATAACAATGATAACAGCCCACTTGCAAGTCTCCTGATTTAAATTCCACAAGGAGACACCTCCCAGGGGGGCATCCAAATTTCAAGGACTAACAATGATAGCAGCCCACAGGCAAGTCTCCTGACTTAAGGTAAATTCCACAAGGAGACACCGCCTAGGAGAGGTGGGTGTTAAGTAGTAGCTCTACACAATTTAGCTCAGACCCTCCTTTCTTACAGCTTTACTAACTTTATAGACCTCTAACTCCTTATCTAACCACTTGTAGGAATATTTGGATAACCTTCTGCGCTGACAGCTATGCTCAGCCAGAACCCCAGTTCAAGCCTCCCTGTAATTATCATCATTAGCAGCATCTGGCCAGGTCCATCCCCAGATAGAGGAGAGTACTTTATCAGAGATACCTCTTTATTCTCTAAGAACAGACTTAACCATCCAGGCTACCTGTTTGAGAAGGCCTGGCGGATGTGCCAATTAAGCCTTACTTCCTCCTTTCCCAAACCTTACCTCTAGTTCCAGATCTCCCTTTAACTATCACCATAGGCATCTAGCTGTACACAGGTTGCCTAGCGACTGAGCACACTTTCCCCCCACCCTGCAGAAAAACGGCAGATAGCTTGGACAGATAGGAGCCACAGAAAAAAAGAAGACAGTTTTATTTTCTCCCATTGACCTAGCAACTTATAGATTCTTAACATTTTCTACCAATCACGTTTAAGATTATAGTTGAGCACATAAGAGCCCTCTTCTTAGATTTTACCTGAATTCAGCCTTTAGTTAATTCATTTCCCCATTGGTCACTTCCCTTTGGGGTTGCAAATGATAATTAATGGTTATTGCCTCTCAATGTGATTCTTATCACCTCTCCATTGGACCCTGGAAGCCTGGCTTTATATACCAGGACTTCCAGGGCATGGAGAGTCAGAGAAGAGAAAAGAGTATGGGAGAACTAGATGGGTAAGAACTTGAGAGGAACAAACTGAGATGGGGAAGAACTAGATTGAAGGGCTAGAAGAGAGGACTAGAGGAACAAGATGGAAGATGAGGAAGAGCCAGATGGAGAAGAACAAGATGAGGAAGAGCCAGATGAGAGAGAAGGAGACAGGAGAGGAGCTGATAGGGAAAAGAAATAAATAGATGAGAACCTAGAAGGGCCAGAACTAGATGAAGGAATTAAGATAGAACCTAGAGAGGACAGTAGATAAATATAGAGAAATCAAGCAAGAAAGGAGCTAGACATGAGAGCAGAATAGAAGCTGTGTAGAGAGAGAACTATCACAGAATAATAAAGTGTGTGAACTAAGGAGTTTTGTGTACATAGATTCATTTCTTTTCATCAAAGATTAATTATCAGCTGGTTGTAGATTCTTCCCGGACCCTGGGAGGGGACTATCAAGGGGCTGGACCCCCATGGTCCCTGATGTGTGTGTGTGTGTGTGTGTGTGTGTGTGTATGTGTGTGTGTGTGTGAACATTTCCATTTGTATGGGTGCATGTGTGTATGTGTGTGGAGGTCAGAGGATGACACTGGATATCTTCCTTCATCATTCTCCACATTATATTTAAGTGGGATCTCTCATTTGAATGCAGAACTCGCCGATTTTGACAGACTAGCTAACCACTTTGGGTGGTGATATTTTGTTTGTGCTCTAACAAATAAAGCTTTCCTGGAGATCAGAGAGACAAAGGAGCAAACCACAGCCACCTCTTACCCTGCCAACTCCTCAGCCTGAAAAGGGGTAAGCGCCTATCTCCTCCTGCCTTATACTCCTCTCTCTGCCCAGTCATATCACTTCCTGTCTCCTCCTCCCTAGGGCTGGAATTAAAGGCATGAGATCCCAAGTGCTGGGATTAAAGAAGTGAGCCTCCACCTCCTGTCTCTGTTTCTCTTTTAGACTGGGTCAATCTCATGTAGTCCAGGGTGGCCTTGAACTCCTGATCTTCCTGCTTCCTCCTCCCAAGTGCTGGGATTAAAGATGTGTGCCACCACTGCCTGGCCTCTATGGCTAACTAGTGGCTAGCTCTGCCCTCTGATCTTCAGGCAAGCTTTATTTGTTAAAGCACAAACAAAAATAATTGCTTCTAGAATGCCCTTTCTGTGGATCCTGGGAATCTGAACTCGGCATTATGCTTGTGTGGCAAGTGTTTTATCCTCTAATCTTATCTTTCCAGCTCTTATTTTCCTTTATGATCTGGCAATAATTTATGGATATGTTTAAAAAGTAAAAAAAAAAAAAAACTATAAAATTGTGTAATTATGAATTCCAAGTCACCCTGTTATGCCCAGATTGTGACCCCAAAGATACCACCGAAGACCTTAGGTACAGAATGCAAAAGCAAGGTTTACTTCTGTTTGTTTACAAGCCGCGGGCAGGGAAGCTCGATCCAAAGCACTCACTCGTAGTAACCGTGAGGCCAGGAGGAGCTTGCTTTTTCTTTGTGTGGCTAGCTTTTTAAAGGCAAAAACCACAAGTTCTTCAGGGGGGTTGGGGGAGTTTTGCACGGGTGCAACTCGGATTGGTTTACTTTTATCTCTGTTCTCTTTTAATTGGGTGAGGGTATGTAACCTTTGAATTTACTGGTTGGTGGTTACAATTTATTACTTTGGGGGCAGTCCAGCACAAGTCCCAGGCTTTGTCCTTGAGCCACCATGGGGGCTGGCTGGCCAAGCACGTACTGCACATAACTCTAAGTTGGTGAGGGACTCCAGACAGTAAACATCTGGCTGAACTTTGAGCAGTCAGAGTACGTGCAGAAAGGGAGCTACTGCAAGGACTATGTCTTTTGTTCATGGCACTCCCAGAAACTGCTTGCTCAAGTCTCAGGAAACTGAAATTGAGGCCTGATCTCTGAGAGAAGACTGAGCAGCCTGTTATGGCATCTGCTTTGTCCTTTCAACCCTGCTCCCTTGCTTATGCCTTCCACAAATTTTCTTTGTATGTTCAGCACAGTTTGTCTATGTAAATTTAAGTACCACGCTGATCTGGATAGAGTGGAAGTGGAACAAGGTCTTCACTCTTCTAACACCCACTGAATCAAGACTGGATGTAGCCATCAGAATTTGGGCATTGTAGCACTAGAAAGAACAGGGTTCCTTCAAAGTGGATCCAGGGGTGTATATAGAACTCAGTGATAGAGCCCTCACCCAGGATTCACAAGACCCTGCATCAATCCCCAATAACACACACACACACACACACACACACACACACACACACACAGCCATAACAAGTGGAACTATCTGTTAGACTGGGTGCTTCTGAAACCATGCACCTTGTTTTAGTCTTTAAAAGGAAAAGATACTATATATCAAAAATACAAATGATAATCACTCATTTTCATGATTTGGACAAGTTTTTCACTAGTTTTGGTAATTCTATGTTAAAGGACTCACTTGAGCATGGTTCACCATCAATGCGGTATCCTACTCTTCCAAATCCAGCAACCACGTTATTTTGTAAGACTGTATTTGTCCCTCTGTTTATCTGGCATGGGAACAAATAAAATGCTTAGGATTAGTCAAGTACACTATTATGCAAGCAATGTAAGTATATTTGACAACATGTGTGGAAAAATCTTTATTCAATATTTTGCTTTAATTATGATAACTCATCCCATTCAAATATATATTACAAATGAGATCACGTTTTTCATTTAGTAGTGATGGAGGTTGTACTCAATGCTTTATATGCTAGTTCTGTAACAACAAGTTAAATATTAAGTCTCATATTAAGTTCTTAAGTTCTTCATTGGAAAGATGCACCATAGAGGTTGCTTCTTAATTTAGTCACAGATGTGGTTAAAATTTCATAAGCATTAGGCCAAAGTCCAAAACTATAGGAAGGTTTTTTGTTACAATTTATTGTCAATTTAACTGATTCATTAAAAGAAAAATATCTGAGTCCATTACAAGGAAGTGCAAGATTCAGTAATGATACTGATTAGTTTAGTAACATCTGCTCTCATCAAAGACCTGGTTAGTTCAAGTAATAGTAATTAGTATTTAGTTTTACCATATGAGCTGAGTCAAAGTCAAGGAAAATGAAAGTGTGGATCATGGAAGTTTTAGCTACTTCTCATAGTATCAACAAAGCAGTATTAACATAAACAAAAGCAAAAACTCCTTCACTCTTTGAAGCATATTAAACAACTAGTTTTAAGCTGTGATACATTTTTTTGAAGTTGTCCTATGGATAACTTTATAGCTTTGGAATTGATCTTTGATTGCACTTTAACATCTATAAATAGATAAAAAGAGAATATTTTTACCTTGCACATGTGTGCTATGTTCCTGCTTTTAGATTTTTCCTTAAAATAGTTAGTAGTAACACAATAGCAAAACTCAATCTTTATCTCATCTTCCAAAAACAGGCTATTGTAAAACTCATTTCCATTACATTATTAAAGGTAAATAAACTAAAGGGGAAGTTGACTTTTGTCTTAACCTCCTGTAATTTCCATTTTCCTGTTTGAAGTCTTACTCTATACCTAAAATATACTGCAGTAATTGTAAAGAACTTCATGGGAAATAAGGATAAAATGAGTAATCCTTAATAAATATAAGCAGTCTTGCATTGAATGTCCACAAGATGCTCAGTCTAATAATAGCAGAGAAGGTCCATAATGGAACTTAAAAATGATGAATAACATTGGAGAAGATAGACAGAAAGATAATTGTTTAAACTAACAAGCATGAGTAGAAAGCCTGAACACACACACACACACACACACACACACACACACACACACACACACCATCATCAACAACAAACCCAATAGCATACATAATTCATAATATATTTTTCAAAGTTCATTCAGTCCTCAATTGGACATCTATATCACATCACATGTCCCCAAGACTCAGAGAATATGATGCAAGAGGGGCTCAAAAGATTGTAAAAGCCAAGGAGGATTGCTATAAAGTAGTGTCTTGTGGAGATGACAGGGCCATTCTACCCATGAACCCACAAAATCTTCACAAGATCAAACTAGTCAACATTCCATACTGGAGAAGACGAGGGCTTATGAGGCTCCACCCAGCTGAGGAGATATTGACAATTAATGATTGCTAGAGCAGGAAGGCCATTTTTTTTTTCTGAGAGTGTGGTCCCTAGTAGGTTGTCCATGCTCCAGCGGATTGCCAAACACCCACGAGCACAAAGGCAGCACTAATTGGACTTAGTGGGCTATAAAAAAGATAGGAAAAGGATATAAAGTTGGGAGAAGGCTATGTAGAGAGAGTTCTGATAAGAGTAGGAGATAGGAGTGATAAAAATAAATTGTAGATGCCCATGAAATTCTCAAAGAAAAAATAATTTTTAAGAAAGTTCATTCACTTTTTGAACTAATTTGCTTTAACAGATCATCAATACCTGAGGAAGAAATCCTACTCAATTTTGAGAAGTTACAACTTTCACAGAATTGATGTTTATGTTACAATTATTTGCAATTAGAAGGGTGTTCTCCCTACCTCAATTGCTGCATGCCAAAGCGTTGAACTCAAGTCTTTTCTGTTCTGGTAGGTTCCTGGCCAAACTGAAAGTGTAACCAAATTTCCCCGTACTCTGTTGGCATCCCCCCATATTCTTATACCTGTATTTTAAAAAGAGAGCAAAAGACTTGTTCATTTAGTAATAAACACTATGTGTAATGTCTTTTATTGTTTCTGCAAAGTTATTTTTTTTCTAGTTTGAGACTTAGAAAGGGTCCCCTGTCTTTTCGGTAGTGAACTTTACTCTTATAATGGACTTGCTGAATTAGAATCTTCTAGATCAGTGGTTCTCAATTCATGGGTTGCAACCCTGTTGAGAATGAATGATTCTTTCATAAGGGTTGCATATCAGATATATACATTATGATCCCAAACAGCAAAATTACAGCTATGAAGTAACAATGAAAATAAAGAACTGTGTTGAAGGGTCACAGCATTAGGAAGGTGAGGACCACTGTTCTAGATACTTGTTAAATCAGTTGACTTATGGGTTTCTTCAGATTTTAATAAATATATGCATATCTTTTGTGTACATTAAATAAGTTTGCAGTATACTTCATATGATAGAAATGAAAGAAACATACTCATATTGTGTATAATTTTTAATCAAGATAACCTTACATGTGGATAATCTTTATGATTGATATGTGAGGAATATCTTAAAGGTCATATCCTAATTCAGTAGGCTCAGTGGGTCAGTGGGTAAACATGCTTGCCTCAAATCCTGGCTACCCAAGTTCCATCCCTGGAACCTATATACTAGTGGAAACAGTCAACAGATTCCTCAAAGTTGTCCTCTAACCTCCACATGCATGCTATGGCACGGATGCCCCCTTCCTGTTCACACTATATACACACTGAATAATGAATACATCTAAAACGTATTATAAAGTCATAGTAACTAAATTTTTTAGATTATTTTATGTTTATAATGTTTTTGACTGTATGTATGGATGTGCACCACATATATTCCTGGTGCCTGCAGAAATCAGAATAGGGTATCAGATCTCCTGGATCTGGAGTTAGGAATAGTTGTGAGCCACCTTGTTGGTGCTAGGAATCCAACCTGGGTCCTCTTCAAGAGCAACAAATGTTTGTAACTACTGAGGTATCTTTCCAACCTAACTCACAGTAATTGAAAAGATAAGTGATTTGATAATTCACTTTAGGTCTCTGCTGTGTGATAGTACAGTCATAGCCATTGGTGGCTATTTGGATGTAAATTAAATATAACTAAGTAAAATTAAAATACAAATTTATTTCCACAACTGCACTAGCTACAATTCAGAGGCTAATTAACCACATGTGACTTAGTGATTGTCTTATTGGACAGTACAGACAGACCATTTGTACTCTCACAGAAAGATCAACTAAGCAAGCTAACTATAGAGTTTACAGTAAGATTGCCTCAGAAGGATGCACTATGTGACCAAAATATCATTATATTACCTTCTCCAACTGTAAAGTGGATGATGTTGTCATCTATGTCCAGTCCATCTGTCCCAAACACACCAATTGCCGGGGAGAAGCCGTGATGAAACGCACAGCCTCGGACATAGGACAAACCATGTTCTTGAATCTAGGGAATATTTGGAATAGATGAACATTTTTATAATAGAATCCAAATGCATTTAGAGAAAAATTTTAATTAAGTGATTTTTAATAAGCAAGCCTTGTAACATACACGTATTCTTACTTAGAAGAGATGATTTCCTTATAGTCTTTTAATTATGGAAGATTTTCATGTCATGCATTTATGATTAAATAAAGTAAAAAACATATGGCCATCTTAAATGGAGATTAAAATTTTCTCAAGAGCTTTTTCTGTTTGTTCATATTTCTATTATTACCTTTAAAATGCTAATGTGATAAAAATTGTTTTATATAACAATTGAATTGTTAGTAGTGATTTTTAAAAATTAATAGTGACACTTCAGGCAAGAATCATAATCCAGATGTTGATAGGAATGAGTCAGTGAATAGGTCAGAGGTTTCAAATATAAAAAAAAAATTGTAATTATTTATTTGTTTATTTACTCTCTCTCCTCTCTCTCTCTCTCTCTCTCTCTCTCTCTCTCTCTCTCTCTCTCTCTCTCTCTCTCTGTGTGTGTGTGTGTGTGTGTGTGTTGTAGCACATGCCTCAAAGTCAGAGGACAGCTTTGGGAGTTGTTTTTCTCCATCCACCATGTAGTTTCTGGAATTGAACTCAGGATGTCAGCTCAGTGAAAAGCTTTTATACCTGGTGAGCCATATCACAGGTTCAAGAGTTTTCAACAGTAAGCACAGAAATATTAGTTTTATTTCTCCTAAGGAATATGCTCTTTCCCATTTCTCTTAACTTTCCAGTCTTCTTAGAACAATTATTCTCTCCTTTTGCCTAGAGACATAAATGCAGATTTTTAATTCTGCTTATCTTTCGAGAAACTTAAGCAATTCTCACTTCGTTTAACAGAAAGTTATTCTTTGTTACTAAAAAATAAGCTGGACCTGTGACATGTTCCAGCAGGAAAAAAATGCTTTCCACTGAGCTGACAACCTGAGTTCCATCCCAGGACCTACGAAGTGGAAAGAGAGAGTCGACTCCCACAGCTTTCACTGACCTACATGCAAGTGGCTACAACATGCACATCATTCAATTTTATGACTTTTCCTATAGCCTTATTGACCTTAAATAAGCAGCTAATGATTGAAGCAAATGTTACTATGTGTATACACACTGATGGGCAGCATGGCCAAGGGAGTTTCCTTATATTAGAAGATACATTTATCTATCTGAAGATACAGCTATTTAGTCAAGTAAAATTCAAAAATGTACATATTTTAATTTGAACATATATAAAAACTAACTACAAATCTGTCCTAGGTTAAACAATACAGGTAAAGGATATCTGAGTTAAGAAAGAGGCTCTAAAACTAATTGTTTCTCTACTTTAACTCTGTTATGGGTTTTGTAATTTTTACAGTTAAGTGCATAAAAATCCAATTAATAGTGAAATATAGAGACTTTGGTTGGGACTGTGCAAGTGCTGTCTTAAGTGACTATGTTAATGACGCTGTGCAATATGTTTTACTTGTGGGTTTCTTACAATAAAGTCTTTTTATGAAAAAACATATCTTATTTTGAACATATACAAAAATCAAAGCACAAACCTGTCCCAGGTTAAGAAATGTCACAGCATATCTTGGATCTGTGCTGTCCCTGAAGCCTTCTTGACCACTGTGATAAAATTCCACATTGCTTATTCTTGCACTTCCTAAGGGAGTATAAGAGTAAAAGAAAATTTCCTAAAATAAATAAAACAAAAAATACTGAAAAGCTATATAAAACTACTCAAGTTTTTCATGGAAACTTTATTTTTCTTTGTTCCTTTACTCTGAATGAAATAATTATTCTCAATCTTTTCCCCATTGTTTTATTTTTAATTTTCCCTCTTTCCCCATAAAATCATAAAATTTAAATTATATACATTCAACATGCATCTAAAATATATAGTGACCCTTAGAATATCACAAACCATTGCAAATTTTTATTTATGTATTATTTATTTATAATCATATCTAAAGGACCAATTTTCTTCTATTTGATGGTAATATTGCCTTGCTAAGAAAGCACACATAAGGCATGGATATAATTTACCTGATGTTTCAATCTTGTTGCTATCAAGAGATTTTATTAAGAGAATTCTATTTCAGAAGCTCTTTCAGAATATGTATTGCCAATCATCTGCTGGTCAGTTTGTCATAGTACCACTGAGGTGACAAAAGATAATATTGTAGATCAATAATAAGAGTGGTAACAATCTACAGGAGATTACTCTGTGCCAAGTTCTGAAGCTTCAGGAAGTCCCTGAAACCAACTGGATGCATTGGGTTCCTCTGTCACCAGGGTTATATAACCAGGGTTATCTACAGAAATGACTGGTTCTTAATTCCAGAAAAATCTATAATAAGTGTTGGCTCTATTGGAAAATGAAGACTCAAAAATATTAACTCCTTTGTAAATGATGTAGCCATCAACATGGAAAAATTACTAAGATAAATGGTGGAGCATTGGCATATCAATACAACAAGCAATCATGGTGGATTAGACTTAGTGGTCCTCAACCTTCCTAATGCTGCATTCCTTTAGTACAGTTCCTTGTGTTGTGGTGACCCCAACCATAAAATTATTCCATTGCTACTTCATGACTGTAATTTTGCTACTGTTACGAATCCTAATGTAAATATCTGATATGTAGGACATCTGATATGTGAATCCCAAAGGGATCATGACACACAGGTTGAGAACCAATACATGGCTTGTATAACTACTAATAACAAAACAGAATTCTTTTTAGATTGTGGGGATGACTCAGTTAGTGAAGTTCTTGGCACAGAAGCATGAAGTCCTGATTTCTATCCCCTAAGGATCACATAAAAAGCCATGCATGGGCAATCCACACCAGCCAGTGAGTAGGTAAGTGACCCTCCGGCTAGCTGGACTGCTGCCACTCACTGGATCTGTTCCCCCAAGACCCACTTCACCACCCAACCCCACTAACCTCATAATTGTCCTTGTGGCCAGCCCTTCCCATTCCCTGAAACTCCAGCAGGCTCCACAGGCCCAGGTACAGCCCACACCAGTCAAAGGAACACCACATCCTCCACTCTGGAAGAAGACCTCAGCTTTAACATGAGGCTAGGTTGGACCTAGGCACCCAAGGCCCCTCAAACTTCAGCAGAGACAACCTACTAGACTTGAAGACTTGCCAGTCGCCAGAACCCTTGGCCACCTAGGCCAGAAGACAAGAGAGGAAATAGAAAATAAAAAAAACGAAACACCCTTCCAACAATGAAAAAACACAAGAATCAACACCTACACCTATATCACCCCAAATCCAGATGCCTAAACACCAGTGTAAGAACACAGTCAATAACAGAAAGAGCAATATGGTATCAACAGAATCCAGCAAAACTATGACAGCAAGACTCGTACATTCCAATGCAGCTGAAGCACAAGAAAATGATCTTAAAAATAAATTTATGAAAATGATAAGGCCCTTAAAGAGGAAATGAAACATTCTCTTAAAGAAATCAAGGAAAAAACAAACAAAAAATTGTAAGAAATCAGTAAATTCCTTAAAGAAACCCAAGAAATCAAAGAAAAAAACAATCCTTGGTATGTCAGCTGGTGTTGACTATCCAAGGGACGCCTTACCACCTATAAGGAGTGAATGGGGGTGAGGTGGGAGGAGGTGGGGGGAGAAAAAGGAGAACAGGGGAGGGGAAGGGGAACAGTGGTTGGTATGTAAAATGAAAAAAATTTAAATAATAAAAAAAACAATCAAACAAATGAAGGAAATGGTTCAAGACCTAAAAAGGGAAATAGAAGCAATAAAGAAAACACAAATTGAGTAAATTCTGGAAATGGAAAACTTGGATAAGCAAACAGGAATTACAGGTGCAAGCATCACCAACAGAATATAAGAGATGGAAGAGAATCTCATGTGTTAAAGACACAATAGAGGAAATAGATTCACCAGTCAAAGAAACTGTTAAATCTAAAAGACTCCAAACACAAAACATCCAGGAAATCTGGGACATCATGAAAAGACCAAACCTAAGAATAATAGGGATATAAGAAGGAAAAGAATTCCAGAGATTATATTTAACAAAATCATAGAAGAAAACTTTCCCAATCTAAAGAAGAACATGCCTATAAAGATAAAAGAAGCTTACAGAACACCAAATAGACTAGATCAAAAAAAAGAAGTCCCCTCCACACATAATAATTAAAACACTAAACATACAGAATAAAGAAAGAATATTAAAAGCTGTAAAGGAAAAAGGCCAAGTAACACATAAAGGCAGACATATCATAAATACACCTGACTTCTTTTTTTTTCCAGATGAGAGAAAATATTTATTAACCATATATGATACGGAACTTATACTGAACTAGAAAATAGAACACATTCTGTTCACACATAAAAGTGGTAAATACTCCAATTTAAATTTGACTTCTTAATGGAGATGCTAAAAGCCAGATGTCATGCAGACACTAAGAGACCATGGATGTAAGGCTTTGAATCACCATAGATGGAGAACAAAGGATATTTCATGATAAAACAAACTTTAAACAATACCTATCCACAAACCCAGCCAGCAGAAAGTACCAGAAGAAAAACTCCAGCCCAAGGAAGTTAGTTGCACCCACAAAAACACAGGTAATAAATAATCTCACACCAACAAAAACCAAAGAAGGGAAACACACACAGACAGACAAAGAGACAGACAGACAGACAGACAGAAAGACACACATACGCATGCACGCGCACACACACACACACACACACACACACACACACACACACACTACCACTACCCCCAACAATAACAAAAAATAAGAGGAATTAACAACCACTGGTCATTAATATCTCTTAATAGCAGTGGACTCAATAGCCAATAAAAAGACATAGGCTAACCGAATGGATACAAAAACAGGATCCATCCTTCTGCTGCATACAAGAAATACACCTTAACATCAAAGACAGATATTACCTCAAAGTAAAGGATTGGAAAAAGATTTTCCAATCAAATGGACCTAAGAAGCAAGCTGGTGTAGCTATCTCAATATCTAAAAAAATAGACTTTAAACTAAAACTAATCAAAAGAGGTAAAAAAAAAAAAAAAGGACATTTCATATTCATCAAAGGAAAAATCCATCCAGATGAAGTCTCAATTCTGAACATTTATGCCCCAAATACAAAGGAACCCATATTTGTAAAAGAAGCATTACTGAAGCTTAAATTACACATCAAACTCCATACATACATTAATAGTGGGAGACTTCAACACCCTACACTCACCAATGGACAGGTCTTTTGGACAGAAACTAAACAGAGAAATAAGGAAAGTAGCAGATGTTATGACTCAGATGGACCTAACAGACATCTACAGAACATTTCACGCAAGCACAAAAGAATATACCTTCTTCTCAGCACTTCATGAAATCTCCTCTAAAACTCACCACATACTTAGTCACAGAGCAAATCTCAACAGATTTAAAAAAAATGGAATCATCCCCTGTATCTTATTGGATTACCATGAGTTAAAGTTGGATTTCAACAACAACAAAAATTATAGAAAACCTGCAAACTCATGGAAACTGAACAACTTTCAACCGAATTACAAATGAGTCAAGGAAGAAATAAAGAAATTAAAGACTCTCTGGAATTCAATGAAAATGAATGTACAACTTACCCAAACTTGTGGGACACCATGAAAGCAGTGCTAAGCATAGTATATAGCACTAAGTGCCTGAATAAAGAATTCGGAGAAATCTCACACTGGTGACTTAATAGCATACTTGAAACCTCTGGAACAAAATGAAGCAAACTTACCTGGGAGGAGTAGAGGTCAGGAAATAATCAAACTGAAGGTTGAAATCAGTAAAATAGAAACAAAGAGAACAATACAAAGAATCAATAAAACAAAGAGTTGGTTCTTTGAGAAAATCAACAAGATAGACAAAATAACCAAAAGACAGAGAGCAAGCATCCAAATAAACAAAATCAGAAGCAAAAATGTGGGCATAAGAACAGACACCAAGGAAATCTGAAGAATCATTAGGTCACACTTTAAAATCCTTTACTGCACAAAATTGGAAAATCTAAAAGAAATGGACAATTTTCTGGATAGGTACCACCTACCAAAATTAAATCAACATCAGATAAACAACTTAAATAGACCTATAACCTCTAAGGAAATAGAAGCAGTCACTAAAAGTCTCCCAACCAAAAAAAGCCTAGGGTCAGATGGTTTCAGTGCAGAATTCTACCAGACTTTCAAAGAAGAGCCAATACCAATACTCCTCAAATTATTCCACACAATAGAAACAGAAGTAACATTGCTAAATTCTTTTTATGAGGCTACAGTCATCCTGATACCCAAACCACATACTCAACAAAAAAAGAGACTCACAGATAAATTTCCCTCAAGAACACTGATACTCAATAAAATACTGGCAAACCAAATCCAAGAATGCATCATAAAGATCATCCATCATAATCAAGTAGGCTTCATCCCAGAGATGCATTGGATGCATTGGAAAATCTATCAATGTAATCTACCATATAAACCAACTGAAAGAAAAAAAAAACCACATGATCATCTCACTAGATGCTGAAAAAGCCTTTGACAAAATCCAACACTCCTTCATGATAAAGGTCTTGGAGACATCAGGGATACAAGAAACATACCTAAACATAATAAAAGCAATATACAGTAAACTGACAGCCAACATCAAATTAAATGGCGAGAAACTCAAAGCAATTCCACTAAAATCAGGAGCAAGACAAGGCTGTCCCTCTCTCCATATCTAGTCAAAATAGTATTTAATTTCTATCTAGAGCAGTAAAACAACCAAAGGAGATCAAGCAGATACAAATGGGAAAGGAAGAAGCCAAAGTATTGCTATTTGCATATGATATGATAGTATACAAATATGACCCTAAAAAATTCTACCGGGGAACTCCTACAGCTTATAAACAACTTCAGTGATGTGGCTGGGTACAAGATTAACTAAAAAAAAAAAAAAATCAGTGGCCCTCCTATACACAAATGATAAACAAGCTTAGAAAGAAATCAGGGAAATAATGCTTTTCAGAATGGCCACAAATAATATATAATATCTTGGGGTAACTCTAACCAACAAGTGAAAAACCTGTATTACAAGAACTTCAAGTCTTTGAAGAAAAAAATTGGAGAAAATATCAGAAGATGGAAAGATCTCCCATGCTCATGAATCAATAGGATTAACAGTAGAAATGGCCATCTTACCAAAAACAATCTACCTATTCAATGCATTTCCCATCAAAATTCCAAAAAAATTTCTTTACAGACCCTGAAAGAACAATATTCAACCTCATGGAAAAACAAAAAAACCCAGACAATAAAGAAACTTCCAGAGGTACCACCATCCCTGATTTCAGGCCTACTACAGAGCTACAGTAATAAAAACAGCATGGTATTGGCATAGAAACAAACAGTGGATCAATGAAACTAAATCAAAGATGTTGATATAAATTCATACACCTATGAACACCTGATTTTTGAAAAACAAACAAAAAAAGCCAATTATACAATGGAAAAAAGAAAGCATCTTCAACAAATGGTGCTGGCCTAACTGCATGTTCACATGTAGAAGAATGCAAATAGATACATATCATCGCACTGCATAAAACTCCAGGCAAAGTGGATCAAATACCTCAACATAAATTCAATTACACTGATCCTGATAGAAGAGAAAGTGGGAAGTAGCCTTGAATGCATTGGCACAGGAGATCACTTCCTGAATAGAGCACCAGTAGTAGCACAGACACTGAGATCAACAATTCATAAATGGGACTTCATGATACTAAAAACCTTCTGTAAGGCAAAGGACATTGTAAATAAGACAAAATGCCAGCCTATAGAATGGGAAATGATCTTCACCAACCTTACATCTGACAGAGAGCTGATTTCCAAAATATATAAACAACTTAAGAAACTAGATATCAAACTACCAAATAATCCAATTAAAAATGAGGTACAGAGCTAAACAGATTTTTCAACAGAAGACTCTCAAATGGCTGAGCAATACTTAAAGAAATGTGCAGCATCCTTAGCTATCAGGAAAGTGCAATTCAAAATTACTCTCAGATTCCATCTTACATCAGTCAGAATGACTAAAATCAAAAGCACCAATGACAGCTTATGCTGGAGATGATGTGGAGTAAGGGGAACACTCCTCCACTGCTGGTGGTAGTGTAAACTTGTACAGCCACTTTGGAAATCAATATGATGGTTTCTTAGAAAATTGGGAATCAGTCTACCCCAAGACCCACATATACCACTCTTGAGCATATATCCAAAGGAAGCTCAATCATATCACAAGTATACCTGCTCAACTATGTTCATAGCAGCATTATTCGTAATAGCCAGAACTTGGAAACAACCTTGATCCCCCTCAACTGAAGAATGGATAAGGAAAATATGGTACATTTACACAATGGAGTATTACCTAGCTGTTAAAAACAATGACATTATGAAATTTGCAGGCAAATGCCTGGAATTAAAAAAAATCATCCTCAGTAAGGTAACCAAAACCCAGAAAGACAAATACGGTATGTATTCACTCTAATATCACTAAGTGGATATTAACTGTAAAGTAAAGGATAACCATACTACAATCCACAGACCCATAGAGACTAGGTAACAAGGAGGGCCCAAAGGGGACACAAGGATTTCCCTGGGAATGGAAAATAGAAGAGATCTCCTGGGTAGACTGGGGGCAGGTGGGAATGGGAGCCTAGGGAATCCTGCTGAGGAGAGGGAGGAAGGAATTTAAGAGCCAGGGGGGTCAGGGTCATCACAAGGGAACCCACAGAAGCAACTGCCCTGCTCATGGAAGCTCACATCCTGCATGGGACCAGTCTGGGCCCTCAGTGTATGTGTGATGGTCGTGTGGCTTGGTCTACTTGCTGTACTTCTGATGGTGGGAGCAGAGCCTGTCCCTAACGCTTTGGCTGGCTTTTAGAAACCTACTCCTAATGCTGGGTTGCTTTGCTCAGCTTTAATACAAGGAGAGGAGCTTAGTCCTACTTCAACTTGATATGTCATGCTTTGTTGGCACCCATGGGAGGCCTGTCCCTTTCTGAGCAGAGGTGGAAGAGGGGTGGATTAGGAAGTGGGACAGAGGGAGGTGGGGAAAGGGAATCGGAAGAGGGGGTAAGGAAGGCTGGAGTCAGTATGTAAAATAAATGAGAAATGTTAATTTAAAAAAAAAGCCACGCATGGTGATTGGGTCTTGATAATTAAAGTGCTGGGGAGGAGACAGGAGGATCTTGGGGTGCACCATGTCAAACTGTCTCGCCAAAGGTTCAGAGACTTTGTCTCAAAATATAAAGAGAACAATTGAGGGAGATGCCTGATGTTGAACTCTGGCTTCCATATGCACATGCTTGCATCTGTGCCTGCACACACATGAGCATGCATCTGTGCATGCGTGCACACGCGCGCATGCACACACACACACACACACACACACACACACACATACACACACACACACAGCTATCTTTGAAGGATGCAGGAGAATCAATTCCATAGTGAGTATGAGATGAGAATCAATGATTTTCTTTGCATTTCCATTTGTAGGAACTCTTCTTCAAGGCTGTGAAGTTTAATGAAGCTTATCAAGAAAAGTTTCCTAGATTACAAATGAGGAGGGAATGACAGAGTTAAAATACTGTCAGATAAAACTAAATTGGCTGAATTTATTGAATTGTATTGCAAAATAAAAATTAAAAAAATTAAAAAAACTAGATTGGCTAAAACTGGTATGTTAGTGATCACTAGAGGTGATGGAGACATTGGAATTTACTACATTTTTTTCTCTGTATTTGGTAGATTTGAAGTTTTCCTTAAAACAAATATAAGAGATGTTATAAAATAATTTTTATTTGACTTAGAAGCCAGTCTTGCTATCACTTTATGCCATTCCTGGTTTGATAATTTTTACTGTCTATGAAGATGAGGTAAATAGTTAATAATGTTAGGAAATTTACTCAGAGAGCAACACAGACTACATAATCTCTTTTAAAGCTTTATTTCTCTGTGTGGTCCTATGAAGAAGCAGGAATTATAAGCACAAGAGATAATGTTATATATTTCACTAAAAAAAATTGACTGAAATATTACCAACCTTTAAATATCATCATGTTTCCAGTGAATGAGCCAACCAGGATCCTGGCACCAAAAGAGTCCTTGGACCAAGCTGGGTAATCTTCACCAACGATTTTGATGTTCCTACTCAGTATCCCAACATCAGCTGCTAATGTGTAGCTCTGGCCAGTTTCAAGGATCTGCTGTCTTTCAGCTGCCAACAGAAAGATGGGTCATTGTCAATGCTAGGAAATATTTGTTTATTAGTTTCTTTATAATTCATAAGATAAACAACTTTCTAACGTGCCAAATGTTGACACAAATGTATAAATTGATTGGATAATCTGTTTCAACAGAGATACATGGCAAACTGAAATTAAGGTGCTATTATTTATATACTAATGCATCCAAAATACAGCTTCTATTTATATAATAAAATTAAAATTAGAAAGTATAGAGTTATTGTTTTCCTCTCTTTTTCCTTTGTTTCTCTAGACAGTTTTATATTTTTGTAAAATCTATGAAGCACAAATGTGAAAAAAAATCCAACATTGTTTTTTCTGAGACTGACTTAATTTGCCCAACGTGTCTGTTTCCAGTTGCATCAGTGTTTCTGAAAACAACATAACTCAATTCTTCTTTATGGTTGAAAAGTTTACCGTATATATATGCACCATATTTTTTCCTTATCTATTTTTCTGTGGAGGAATACCTAGAATTGTTCTCGGACTGAATTATTATGAATAGTGAGAAAAGGAGTGTAAGATAGTACAGGAGGAATAGACTTAAAGTAATCATATACTTGTATAAAAATATTCTTATATAACACAGTACCATGTACAATGAATACATACTAATGAAAAAAATTGAAAGGTAGATAGTGCTTAAGGTTATTTTAAATAAGAGTTACTTTTAAAAATCTTCGAAGACAGTTTGCAATTATATCAAGTTATACAGGAAAATATTATTGCGATGCTATTTGAAATATTTGTTTTAATTTTAGTCAATGAGGAAACAGAGTTATACCCTGTTATACCCTATACCCTGAGTGGAATTGATACTATTTTTCCCAGATCCTAGTATTGAGACTGGTCTACTTTCATGTACATATTGCATATGAACCAGAATTCTATATAAATATGCAATAGTGTATCAAACACAATTTACATATTTTTTGTTTTTATTTATTTTATATGTATGGGTGTTTTGCCTACATGTATGTTTGAGTACCACATGCTGTGCTCACAAGGGCCAGAAGAGGGTGTTGGATCCCCTGGAACTGAAGTTGTAGATGGTTATGCGTCACTGTGTGGGTGCTGGGAGTTAGACCCCAGACTTCCGCAAGAGCAGCCAGTGTTTTTTAACTGCTAAGCCATTTCTCCAACCTCAAGATAAAAGCTTTTAGAATTCCATGGTATATGAAGAATTACTTGGAAACTTAGAAAAGAAAAAGACAGGGTCTTACTGTACAGAATGTTACATAGTATGTCATTGTTGAATATTTGCTGAGTGAGTAAATGATTGAATAAAAAACACATATAGCAAGGATATTGGAATCCAAGACATAAACAGTAGAATCCACTAATGCCAAAGCCAACTACTCTGGCAAAATGTTTGTTAAGTTTAATCAAAGAATTATAATTATAGGATACATAACTAAAATATAGACATTTCCAGACATTTTAATTACATATGCATTTGATTAAAGAACAGCCACTTACCAAGGTGAGTGTAGGAAAGGCTATCATTGAGGACAAGAATTTTGTGCCCATGCAGAATTTTCACAATCCTTCTAGTCTCTGTCTGGTGTAAATCATAGCTTGTGGTAGTTATCACAATATCTTCTCCCTCCTGAGAAAAATTCAAGTGCCAAATGCAAGAGCAATTTTAAAAGTACGTTTATGTTTCTAACAATTATTAAACAATTCTAAATTTATGTCTTATTAGCAATCAGAGTATTGCTGTGGGTGGGATGTTCTGTATGGCAAATGTGTTGCTAATTAGTCAATAAATAAAACACTGATTGGCCATTGGCTAGGCAGGAAGTGTAGGCGGGACAAGGAGGAGAATAAAGCTGGGAAGTGGAAGGCTGAGTCAGAGAGACACTGCCAGCCTCCACGATGACAGACAGCATGTGAAGATGCCGGTAAGCCATGAGCCATGTGGCAAGGTATAGATTAATGGAAATGGATTAATTTAAGCTGTAAGAACAGTTAGCAAGAAGCCTGCCACGGCCATACAGTTTGTAAGCAATATAAGTCTCTGTGTTTACTTGGTCAGGTCTGAGTGGCTGTGGGACTGGCAGGTGAGAGAGATTCGCCCTGACCGTGGGCCAGGCAGGAAAACTCTAGCTACAGAGTATGACCAGAAATAATAAAGTATACATTTAAATCTCTAACTTTATTACTAATTCCCGAAAGAATTCTGGGGTATTACCTTCATACACATACCACGACACACACACAACCCCATGCCCACAAACACACATGTGCCATGTCCTCCACCCTCAACCACCCTGCACAGAAACACATACGCAATGAATAAATAATACGTAAAAAAGTTTAAATTATGAGGTTACTACCATTCTCTCATTTACTATAGACATAACTTGAATGTCATCGTGTTTCTAAGTTTGTATTCTTTCCAAATACTTAACATATAACATTAAAATTACAAATGATAAGGTAACCGAGATAACAGTAACATATATCTAAAATACTTCTACTGTCTCTTTTGCAAGAATTTACAATTTACAAATATTTATAACCAACAGCTTACATATTTTTGTTTTGTAACTAATGTACCTACGATGCTCTTGATATGGTTTGAAGAACATTTGATATCATGATTTTTAACTATTATCAGGCCATTCCTTGCAAGCGGACTGTAAGATATACACTTCTCATACTGTTAATTACAGGAAGTAAACAGAGAAGAAACAATTCCAAGTAGACTGATGGTATATTCATCTTATAACATACAATTTGTTTTCTACCTGCCAATCCACAGCATCCATCAGGGATAGGATTCTTGAGCCTGCCTCTGCAGTTTCTGACAGTTTAGTCTTATATACGGAATGTGGACGTCCATGCAGGTCCAGCTCACCAAACACTCCTGAAAGAGAGAAGCATTCCTACTTCCCACACATTCCTGAGTTAAGAGCTAGCATAGAATGAGACTATTCACTAATGTATTTTAGCAAGCTATTAAACATTTAAGAATGAATGGAATGAATTGATTGAGGGTGGCTGTGCAAAAAGCATTGTCAGTTAGAACCAGTAAACCCAGAATGAAAGGAAACAAGAAGGTTTACCACAATGTTATTTTGGAAAACAAAAAAATTGGAATTAGTGAAGATGTACATAAATGATTAAGTATGTTTCAATTGTATTAATAGTGGGTAACAGTATTCTAAAAAAAGGAGAGTTTTGTCTCTTGGAACTGATTATCTGGACCATATATCCATAATACATTGGCAAAGAAACAAAAAGTTGCATCATGATGTATTTATTTTAACCATGCTTCAACAAAAGGAAAACACAATAATTAATAAACAATATATGCACAAGAGGAATTGATTAAAATGAAAAGATACAAAGTTGTTACCTAATAGTTTTCTTCACGGTTAGAGCTGGAAAGATATAGGCTTTTAATAGTATTTTCTTTGATATTGTTTTGTAGTAATTGATTTCATTTTTTAAAAATAAACATAGAAAAACAAATATCTTTAAGACTGTGTTTGCCTGCCTCAGTATTGTCGTAGTATTCTTATGTGTCTCCTAAATGAATATGCAATAGTATTAATAAAGGCAGCTGTTAATTACTCTTGTAAGACCTTTGCCTTTTAGATTTAAATAGGACTATGCCCAATACACCAATGCCTCAGGGAAATTAAGCTCATCTGCAGTTGTGAGTAACTGACAGCATAGCCAACTGAGCCTCAGAGTGTTTATGAATACTGAAAATGGAATTATGTGTGGGGAAGTGGTCTTTTAGGGGGAAACCACAAAATATAAAAAGTATTATTGCTCTTTCATATCAAGGAAAGATTATGAGGAGACCAGTCTAGAGAAATAATATGCATATATAGAGCTTTACTAAATTTAATTTAATAATAACTTATGTTTTGATTTGAAGTATATATATATATATGTCAGTTACTAAATTGTAATGTGACATTATTTAATATTTTTAAATCTCCGATCCTTGTATGTTTAGTATAAATGAATGGCTATAAAAGATTGCACTGCCATACTATCATGAGCTAAATACTTTAGTGCTGTGTATTTTGAAATAGACTAAGAAAAAAGACAAGAGACATTTAGTATATGACAACACATACCTAAGACCTTTGCCCCTTGATTTGGTCCTTCTGGAAAAGTCCATTCTGGGGTAGAATGATTTCCTCGAAGAACAATCTGTAATTCTCCTTTAAAAGGGTTATCTTCCCAGCCACCAATTAATCTACCTCCCTGCAGTGAAGCAGAAAATTGTTAGTACTTAAAAAAAAATTGAGCAGGAGAAAAAAAATCACCCATAAAAAAGAAGATAGAAGCCTCCCTAATAAATGCAAGAATTTTGTTAGATCAGTCTTGTAGCTGGAAGTGACTTTAGCCTTAGTAACTTTAGTAACCTTAGACTTTGGTAGCCTGTAGCTGGAGTTTTTTCTCCGGGTTCCACCAAGCCCCGGCAGTCTGACAGCCCACTTATAAAATAAACACACAGACGCTTATGTTATTTAAACTGTTTGGCCTAATGGCTCGGGCTTCTAGCTATCTAGTTCTTACATCTTAAATTAATCCATTTCTATAAATCTATACCTTGCCATGTGGCTCGTGGCTTACAGGTATCTTCACATGCTACTTGTCATGGCGGCGGCTGGCAGTGTCTCCTTCCGCTTTCCTGTTCTCTCAGTTCTCCTCTCTGTTAGTCCTGCCTATACTTCCTGCCTGGCCACTGGCCAATCAGTGTTTTATTTATTGACCAATCAGAGCAATTTGACATACAGACCATCCCACAGCAATAGCCCTTAGCCTTAGGATAGATAATCTAAATGCTTTTCCAAAGTCAAATTCAATATGTATTTACTGTCAGAATCAGACTTAGAAATAAGATCTCCCAAGATCTAAGCTAGTGATGCTTGAACAGACTACACTATAGTTGGATGCATAGGTTATACACAATATGCTCCTAATATTCTGTCTAAGCCATACCAATCAAAGGCCATCATTGCTAATGATGGCTGTAATCAAATTAACCTAATGTAAGACTTCATCTATATTAATTATAAACTTTAGCCTTCATACTAAACCCATGAATTGGTATTTTTATTTTTGTTTCATAGGTGAGAAAACTGATGCTGAAATGAAAGCAGTCAGACAACTTATCCAACATTACCCAACTAATAAACAGTGAAGTAAGGATACAGATGTGGCACTATTCCTTAAGGCCATACATCTGCCCACAATCTTATGCTCTATAAAGCATCAAAAGGAGTTTCTGTTCTTTATACTTTCATTAAAAGTCTAGCAAATTCTTTTTAATATAGCATTTTTATTAATTCTTTGGAAATTTCATACAATGTTTTGGATCCTATTCACCTCCCATACCTCCCTCTAACTCCTGTTCATCCAGATCTACTCCTACCCCCTGCTCTCAAATTGATGTTTTTTTTTTCCCACCCATTTTTATAAATAACCCACCCAAACCAATTTGTGCCCGTATATTCATGGGTATGGGTCCATCTACTGGAGAATGTTAATCTGGTTAACAACCCATTTGGGGAGCTCAAAGGCCTAAGGGGTGAACTTACTACTATTATGCATCTAAATGGACATAGTATCAGACCACTATCTACATTTATATCTCTCTACCCATGGACTGTTAGTTCAGCTCTCAAATCTCATCAGAGAAGTTTGTTTGTGCAATAAATGCTCTTCAAAATAAAGCCTTAATAGCTTTCTTGTTTAGTCATTCCTTTCTCATAAATAGCAATAGAATGACAAAACAAGCTGATTAAGCTGTTACAAGCTCAGGACCACCTGAGGGTTACAGAAGAATGTAATGACTCTTCCAAGCAACTGAAGCAGTCCATTGATTGCTCTTGTCTTCATAATCCCATCTATATCCATTCATTCTTAAGAAATATTGTTAGTTTTCTTACAACAATAGTGAAAATCTTTTCATTTTTCTCTCCAGAACACCTAAGGTTTTGTTATTTGTCGGTGTGAACTCATAGTTAAACTTTATATAATACCAAAACAAATATTTTAAGTAAAACTGAAACAGGAACAAGGATACACTCAAGTGTATGCTGATATTATCCCAGTAAAAGAAGAAGAAGGCATAATTTAAAAGAGAGCAGAAATACATTGTAGGTATGTGATGCTTGCATTTTCTGGGCTACAACAGCTCTCTCTCTCTATCTATCTATCTATCTATCTATCTATCTATCTATCTATCTATCTATCTATCTCTGTGTGTGTGTACATACTAAATACCAATTCCTTAAATTTTCCTGTCAGAAATTAATAAGATTAATAGTATAAATGATAAGACCTCTCTCCTACCTGCACTGATATGTAGGTGGCATTCAAAACAACTCTTCTGTAAGAAGGGGCTGCAGATCCCACCTCAGATCTGTCTTCCATTTCTAGAACTCCCCATATAATGAGCTTTTCCACTGGGGGAATATCTATGTCAGCTACAATCCATGATCCTAAAAAACAATAAGAAACGTAACACAACCCACACCGTGAGGCTCATGACAAAATACTGACAAGCTCACTCCGGAGCCTTGTTTTTGAAGTCCGTGATTTCTTCCCACATGATTCCTGTATCTCACAGAATGTATAGGCTTGTTGTTTTGTAGCTGTTGTGAGTGTTTTGAAGCAGTGTGGTTACGTTTCTGAAACTGGCCTTGAACGCCTGTGATGAAGCAAAACTCCTTTCTTGGTTTTGAGTCTCAGGGAAACCAGGCAACGCCACCACACCCAGCTAATGTCATCAGACACAGAAAACGTGAAGATTGTGCTTCATGCCTGAAACACTTCTCTTTACAGTTACTCTTCCCCAGCGTGCAGTGCTTAAAGACAAAGACAACTCCTGGCACATTTGCTCCACCAAACCATTAATGTTATCCAAACGCTAACATTTTACTTATGTATAAAACTTGGTGTGTTTACCTTCAGGAATAACCACATTTGCTCCCGGGTAGGGTACAGTATAATTGTTCTCTGGGGATGATTGCCAAAAAGACTCATTTGACCATAAACTGAAAAGAAAAGTAATGTTTCCATTAATTGGCACCTCTATGCATTTAATGAGCACTTCCTTAAGGCACAGTATTTTATTAGATGTCTTGCAAATGGTAGAATGTGAATTAGATATTTAATAATTTTACTAACTAGCCAAGTTAATATGTACAATTAGTAGTATTCATAAAACATATACAAACTATGTACTTTTTATTGAACAATATTACTTTTAAAATTTTGAACACTTTTCTTCACATCAAATCCTTATTATGACATATGCCAATTTAACTAAACTAATTTAATTTCATTCAAGATATACCAGTTATTCCATTTTCTTATAAGATTTGGCCATAGGACCTTGAAAATCAGGGCATCCTGTATCTGTTTAACGGCCCCTGGCAAATGGTGCTATTTCACTGAGTACACTTTGAGAACATATTTGAGTTGACCCTGTGAATGGAAGGGAGGGAAGAATGATCTTATACTTGCCAAGGATAAATTGAGGTTGTGTTCTGGGCAGCAGCAGTGTAAGGTTTTGGGGTGATAGGTTTGCACCCAGAATGAAGGCTACATCAAACTGAAAGAAACATGGAAAGCACACTGGGAAGAAAGGGCCTTGACCATCTTTGTAATTGTGCCTTCTAGAAACTACTTGCTAATGTGATGATTCATATAGTTAAAAAAAAAAAAAAGTAGAGACCTGTAAAATCTGATAAGCTAGAAGGAAAAAATTTTTAACTAGAAGAATTAAAATTTGAAATCAATACTTGAAAAAAATTAAAAGTTCTCTTATGAGTTTGACATGATATCCATCAAAATGGACGCCACCCAAGACAACTTGGTAATAATGAAGACACTTAGCTTCTGATGCTAGACTGGACATGTGATGAGCCAGTTCAGAGAACTCATCCAACTCTCGTATGTCACTGGACTTGATCATTCCCACCTGTGTAATAAAGGACTTGGGACAGCTCTCACAATCCAAATTAACTCTCTGCTAATATAAGACTGTCAGCAACTTTTGCACCCAATTTTTATGAGCTTTCTCCATTTTTTCATGGGGAGTGGGAGTAGATTATAAAATGAGGAAAGTATGGATATGAATGTGTTTTGTGAACTGAAAGTCATTGGGCAGGAGGAAGGTAGTTTCATCTCACCCAGGAGAGATTTATAAAAGAAGATTGAACAAGAGACATCAAAGCTGTTAGCTGAAGAAGACCTATGTACTTGTAAGTGGCTGGTCGTTTCCTGGGAATTGGTTTTCTTGATGGTGGATGAACAGGAAAGCAGTCTTGGAGAACACAGCAGTAAGCTTGGAAATTAATGATCACATCTTTCACATCAGGATCAAGTGTCCCAGGAATGGGCTGGCTCTGAGGAAGGTCACTTCTCCCTGACACTGAAGTAAAATGGCTTAAATGAACATATTAACGTAATGATTACAGTACTTAAATCTATACAACATATAGCATATTTAGCATAGATCGCATTTTAGAAATATCACTCACTCATAAACAGGAAGTAGACATTGAGAAACTTCAACAAAATAGGTATCATTTTGAGAGATGAAATATTGAGGAGAATGAAAATATCTTAATAAAAATGAATGCCTGAAGGGGTGAGAGAGATAGTGCAGCTGTTAAGAACATGAATTACTCTTCCAGAGGACCCAGATTTATTCCCAGAACCCACATGCCAGCTCACAACTGTCTGTAACTACTGTTCTAGGGATCTGATGCCCCTCTCTGGCCTCCATGAGCATAAGGAAACCACAAAGAACACATACACACTTGCAAGCAAACCGTAAAAATGAACATACACACATGCACATAAAATAAAATAAGAGTGCTTTAAAATGAGTTTTATTTTATTCTTTTTTTTTTGCCTTTTGATTTTTGGTTTTTGGAGACAGGATATTTCTGTGTTGCCCAGGCTGTCCTGGAACTCTCTCTCTGTAGACCAGGCTGGCCTCAAACTCAGACTTGCCTGCCTCTCTCTGCCTCCTGAGTGCTGTTATTAACAGTGTGTACCACCACTGCCTAGCTTTAATTTTATTCTTAAATACTTTTATTTTCTAAAACTATTTTTTAATATTCATGGAATGTATACCAGCTGCCATTATATTAACTACCTCTAATTCTGTGAAATAAAGTAATCAGGACCTTGTGGAATTATACAAGTATTATCTTCAAAACTAAAACACAAGCTTTTAAATTAAAGGCCTTTTCCAACACAAATTTTATGTCTAGTATTTTTATTCAAAAAATATTTACTAGGTTCTGATAATACAGGGTACTGTATATCACATATTTCTATTAGAAAATTGTTCTTATCCTTAGGTTAAAAAAAACACTCTGCGTAGTGAATACATACCCAAGTAATAGAGAGTGCTGGTATTTGCTTCAAGATGCCAGTCTCCATTCTTGCTAGTATTCCAGTTCAGTGGGTTTGAGGAGCCATTCCTCATATCAACCACGTTAAACACATCAGGGTTTTGAGTGAAGTTATGTGATATAATGACATAGTCTTCTTCCTAAGATAGTTGCAGAAGAGTATGGCTTGATTTATCTAGAAATATGTTGCATATTACGACTTAATTTTAATGTTGTGCATGCCCGTGTAGTGTTACAATCACTGGTTTACCTTTCAATTGGCATTTATGTATTTGACTTGTTGCAGGTCTCTGTCAACAATGCTAGCTCCACCATCAAGGAAAGAAGAGGATCTCTCTTCTTTCTCTTTCTTATTCTTTTTTTCTCTCTCCATACACATGTACAGGTTCTCCACTCACATGTACACATGGATGTGGATGTTTCACACACATATGTTTTTAAGATATGTGCCTTTTCTATGATACCTTAAAATTTAAAAAACAATGCTAGATGTGGTTTCTGGGCCACACAAATATGTAGCATCAGTAGAAGAACATAGGAGGAATCACTGCAAGATGCTGATTGCAATTACTGAACACTGGAGAACTGAGGTCAGAGTATGGAGTGCCTACTCTCTCTGCAAACTTTTATTTCTCTTCAAAGATTGTCAATATTTGAAAATATGATGATAGAGATATGTGGTGGAAATACAAATACTGTATTCTGCAAATAATTTTCTCTATTGAGTTCATGATACAAATAAACCCTTAACTGATACTTGGGTCTCAATAAGTGTAAGTTATTACCTCAGTAATAAGGACAAAGGCAGGCAGGCAAAAGCATAATATGAGAACATGCCAAAACCTGCCTCCTTCTTAGATTTAGAGTGAATGGGTCCTACAGGGAGCATCATGAGGCTTTAAAAGATTGACTTGTGAAATAAGAGCATTCCGTGTTGAGAAATGGCTGACTAAGGTGAATGAAATGGTTCAATGAATGAGAGTGCTTGGTGTGGAAGCAGGATTACTTGAACTCCATTCCAAGGCCCCATATAAACCCCAAGTGTGACTCATGGTGCCAGTGTGTAAGCCTGCAGACTGGAGGATTGCTGGGGCCTTCTGGCCTCAGGGCTAGCTCCACAGACTAAATAAGATAGCCTATCTCAAGGGTGATCACCTATCTCAAGGGAATAAGGTAGAGACCAATAAAGACACAGATGCTGCCATCTGTATATACATATGCACATATACCACACATACGTAAACTCACATACACATGCATACACACCCAGAAAAGGGAAGAAAAAAAACATGGGTGTGTGAGAATGACAGGTAGGCTGCTGTTTTGTTCTTTGTAGCTTAAATTTAAATAAATACATTTAAATAAATCTCTTTATTTACCTTAAATCCATAAAACGTTGATGTGTATGATATGTTGGTTAAGTGTTCCACACCTTTAAAATACCAGTTAATGTGATTTGCGTTTGGAATCAGAGCCATCCACCCAGACATATGGGTTAGCCGTTTCTTCTGAAAGGGAATGATACTAGTGCCTGTAGGAGAACATAAAATAAGCAGCAACCATAATCTCCACCTTCATGAAATGCCTCTGCTTTTGAACAAGAGAAAATACAAAATTCTGTCTTCTCGTTGTGCCGGGACAGACAAGGAAGGAAGACGAAAGTAAGTCCGTTCCTGTAATTATCTCTCTGGGGGGATTGTGGAGCCTTGGTGGTGCCCTGTGTCACCCAGGGAAGAGCATGGTTTCTATGAGTCAGCCTACTTCTCATTAGCACATCCTGATTCTGGCTTTCTCTGTCGTTCCTCACTTCATGACCAGCATGGTCATAGATTTTTAGAAATCATACTAAGGTGATATCTGCTACTATATACTCCATCTAGAAATAAACATTTCTATATGAGGTCTGGGGACAGAAGTCTAACCTACGTTACTTGAATAATTTACCACTTCTTTCTTACTTTCTAGACCCTTACCAATTCAAAGAGCAAAAGCCACTTAACTGAGAGGGAAGGAACAGTGGACATTTCAAAACCCCGTACTTGCATAACCCACCATCTAGAAAGGGAACTCTAAAGGTAGGTGATAGATTGAATCTTTGCTCAGTCTCAAAGTGAGTCCAGGAGTGGGTCACAGGTATTTATCCAGTTTCAAAATACACAGTAAAATACGTGTAGAGTGTAGCTTTCTGTTTGAAACAAGGGAAGAACTTGGAATTTTTGCAAGGAATATTTTGAGAGGATCTTATGGATAAGGAATAACAATATTGCAATATGTCAGTGTGGATTAATTAGACTACTCATAGGTACTTTTAGCAGTTAGCATATTGCTTGTATATTCATGTTATGAAGATTTCAAATGGAATAGGCTACTATTGAAATACCTGGTTTTTGTTTCAAATTATCAGTCACCTTATCGTTGGGGTATTTGGAAATACTGAGAACATATTAAAGTGCCATTTTGTAATTATTTGCAAAGTGTTGAAGAATAATGTTGAATATTGATAACATAAAAAGACAGGCAAGTGTATTTGATTCCTTTCTATAGTCATAATTCCTTATGTGTTTGGAATCGGCATTCACAGGTACAGATTTAGTTATCAAAATGCTGCATCATTTGACTTTACCTAGAAAATGTAAAGAATAACATTTGTAAATATTATAAAGATTTTTGTTTAGAAAATCCTTGATTCTCACAGGCTTTCACCCATTATGAGAATCTTCAGTCTATCATAACAGGATGTGGAAAAGAAAGCTCTTTCATTATAAACAGATATTTATTTTATACAGATAAGATATAATTTATGATGGTTCAACTTAATGAGTTATTTTTAGTCTACATTGGTATGTCATAAAATAGCAATAACTTACTATCCAATTGATTACATTAGACATTCAAGCCATTATTATAAAACAGACTTTGTGTTAGATGACTTTTCTGAACTAGAGGAAGATGCAAGTGTCTGAGCATGGATAAAGTAAGCTAGACTGAGCTGTCCTGTTTAGCAAATTATGTGTAGTAGAGCATTTTCAACTTTACTACATTTTCAACTAGGAACAGGTTTATCAGAATACAATCCATTGGAAGTCATAGAATATTAGTAATTTCTAAATAGATGGATAAATGGATAGGTATACTAAGAGATAGATAAGTGTGAAGATTTGAGTCACTCAAGGTAAGCTAGCTAAGGTGTGAGAAAAGATATGCTTATAGAAAGCCCCATACTGGCTCGATGATCATTAAAGAGAGAAAAAACCCTTAGTAAGGACTAAGAGAACTAAGAACCTTGTCTCTCAGACACTAAACAAGAAAATTGTCCTCCATAGGCCAATGTGTTGAAGGTATAGTCCCCAGGTTGGTGTTATTGAAAAGCAATAGAACTTTGAAAAGGTGCAACCTCATAGGAAGTATTTGGGTCATCAAGAGCAGGCCCTCAAAAGGGAATGGGAGACAGTGATTCAATAGCTTTGTTCCACTATGTGTTCCTCACCAGGATGCACTTTCTGGTCTCAGGCTCAAAAGCAGCTGGGCCTGCTGATCACAGACTGAAACTTCCAAAACTGAGCCAAGATAAATCTTGCTCCATACAAGTGAATTATTTTCTCAGACTTTTGTTATAATGGAAAGATGAGTGACAGCATAACACACTGTAAGGAACTGCAGAGGTCAGTGAAACAACCAAAGATTTATGACATATGAAAAGCAAGATTATGATCACATCCCCATTTAGCTTTCTTTTTGGCTGAAAAAAATTGCATATGGATTGTGAATAATAATAAATTAATACAACCTAGTCAGGTAATGATGCCAAGTACTGCAGGTGTGCTAAGGACAGTATTATTACGGCTACAAATCTACAGTCCATGACACTTCGTATACATCTATTGACCTAAGAAATGCTCAACGCATCCCATCTCATTCAGTAAGCATAACAAAAACTTGCCTTCAGATTGATATATCTGTCTTTATTGCCTTGCTCCAATGGCTACAGTAACTTTCCTGCTCTTTGGCATAATATTGTCTGGTGGTTCCTCAGTCAACAGACTATCATATATCTACTTATTGTCCCTCCAGCGCTCACTTTGAGTAGCTGGTCTCCTGCCTGGAATCTGACTGGTGTAAGTGTGCTCTTTGCAATGTTCAGAACACCATGAAGAAGATGATGACAAACACTTAGGAAAACATTGAAATCAGTCGTTTAACTGTTCCAATTTGCTTACCAAAAGAGTCTGAGAGAACCACATCTTTTTCAAGTAAAGATACTGGAGTAGGCTTGTTGAATGCTAAACGGTGAAAACTGACTGAGGCATCACAGACAGATCCAGGAAAACCAATGCTCCATGCAGCCTCTTGAGTGCAATGTGAAGGGTCTAGTAGGAAGCTATGTGGAATGACAGTGTGCCCTCTGTGCCCTGGGAAAGAAACAGAAGCGGCATGATTGCAGTTTTATGTAAGAAAATTAATAAAACTGATCTACAACGCATAGATCCTGTGACCACAATATTACCAGTAAATTCCAGAAACCTTGGTAGTGGTTTCTGTTTTCAAGAGACAAGGATGCATAGGTTTCACGGCAGACTTTTCTGTCAAGGGACTCACCACAAATGTGTTCGAAACACAAGACCTGAAGCATCCACAAGAGTCAAAGTAAGGGATGGGAAGTAGCCCAGGTGACTTGATTCAGGATTCACAAAATGATTTGAATCTGAGAAGTCTGCTCATATATCATGTGCTTTTAAACAAATACATAATCAGTTACTAGAGATAGCCCCACATGGCTAAATAATCATTAGAAAGGAAACACATTCTTAGGAAGGACCAAGGGGACTAAGAACCATGCCTCCCAGACACTAAGCAAGATAATTGATCTCCATAGGCCCATGTGGTAAAGTAACTAATCTTTCAAACCTGCACTAAATTAGTGGATAAAAGTTATACATAACTATTGACAGAACCACTACAATAGCCTCCCTCCTGAAAACCACAGTTAGAAAGGGAGACAGAACTCGGACCATGTGAACACTGAAAAGAATGTTATTTCGTCTTTCAAGGAAACTTTCAGAACTCAGTCACTACTATCTCTAGGCTTATCTGTCAGTTGATTCTTATTAGGTATTAGGTAACACACTCACACATACTTCCTATCCTGTTTAGACAGGTCTATTATTACCAATTTGTAAAGATGAAAACCTTTGGAAATCATGAATATATATAGAAAATATGACATATTGGGACTTATGTTACTTAAAATTATAGAACAAACCCTATGATAAATATTGATTTTTCTAGGTTTAACATTTTATTTAATAATTTAATAAACTTTATTGTAAAAAAAACTTGCAAATAAAAGTCATCACACACTGACCTTAACCAGATCTAAAGTTCATACATCTCAATAAACTTTGATACAGTTAGAGTCGCCACTCTGAAACTATGGAGTTTTACATTGAGTTTTATACTTTCCTTATCAAATATATTTTTATACGCTTATCCACCATCAAAAACAAAAAAATACATGACAGAGTTGGAACTAGAAAATAACAGCTACATTATATCCTCTTCCATAATTCTTGTCCATTTAACATATTTTTTTAAAAAATGCAAATTTAGAATTTAAACTAAAAAGGAGTTGACAGCAGGCTGCCACTTCTTTTAAAAAGTATTCTAATCAGGTTATATTCTGACTGCATGATTTGAAAATGGAGTTTGAATTTATATCTATTTGCATGGAGTGTGGCTGAGTCCAGACTTGGGAATGAAGAAAACAATTTTTCTCTGAATGAAAAATGAAGGCAGATAATGGAGTTCTAGCATTGAAATGGCAGTGAGCAGTGTCCCCACGAATGTTCCATAAAACTGCCATTAATTCATAATCAAACTGCAAATGGAAGAGAAAAGGGACATGTTTGTAGGATGCTTCTGACAGTTAGGATCTTTTTCAAAAAAGAATATTTCATCAGAGCCTCGTGTTTCCTGTAATTTTCAAGTCAGTAGCATAGTTTACTGCTGGGCTACAATGTGTGATCCTGGTGAATCAGCCTTAACCATTCAACTTCACATAAACTTAATTAAGTATAGTTCTGATGTACTTTCATCACAGAGTGAAGAATAATATTACCTGTAAGTGAACCATCAACGTCAATCAGTACTGCTTCATGTTCCCATCGAAAGCCAGCCTTATTTGGTGCATGAAAATACTGGATGTCGACAAACTTTGTACTCCAGCCTCCACATCTGTCATTACAAACCCCAGTGATTGATGTTACTCCCAAAGCCACACAGTCGTGACGGTCAAAATTCATAAAGTGCACAGATGACACAGTCAGGCCTTGACTAAATGGGAGAACCAGGCCTTTTGAAGTGCAAAATGCAGGCCCCATTCCCAGTTCATCAAGATGACCAACAATTTTGGCATTTTTAATCACAGCTCCACTGGCTTCTCCCCATCCCCCAACATAAGAAGCCAGGATCCTCTTGGTCTCAATTCCAGCCTCATAATTATTCACCATCACAAAGTTGTGGAACTGCAGGGCCCCTCCATTGACCCATTCAGCTCCTTTTTGGCAATTCCAGACAGTGAGTGAATTAAAGATAGCAGGCACTGGGACTGTAGAAGTACAAGATCCCGTTTGCATGGGGAAATATTCTTCAAAAATCCACAGTCCAAACCACCCTTGAGAATGAACAGTATTGTTAAAGAATTCTCCAAGAGGAACTCTTTTTTGGCAAATGTTTCGGTCATAGGATGGGCCATCAGGGTGGTCATTCATTCTGTACCAAAAGCCAAAGTGAGTGCCACCAGCAGCCACATTGTGTTGTATGGTGTTGTTAGGGTTGGTTACCCAGAATGCAGCTGGAGTCACGTCATCATTCAGTAGACTAGTACTTTGTTGTACAAAGATGGCCAAATTATACTGTAGAATATTGCCATGTTCAATACCATCTTCTATGAAAAATGCTCCTCCTTTTATATCATATATAATATTCCTCTCAACAAGAAGGTGATGTGTATTGTGGATTGTAACAGCTCTGTTGTATGCTTGATGAATCGCACAGCCTCTTACATAAGACTTGAACTGTAAATCTCCAAGTAGGTGCCAATGTATTGGGTATCGTCCCAAACGGAAAGCTTGGCCAGCATGGAACACCTGTCAGGCCAGAAATCAGAACTGTTCAGTAATTTCCTGTTTCAAAATAATCTCCAATTTCAAATTAAGGTACGCATATATTTATATTACTATCTTCCACATTATTCATGTCATTATTTGAGAATAGTATTTTATTATAAATATAATCTGTTATATAATACAAAACAATACGACAATAATTGTTAGGGCACGAATGAATGAGGGAGCACATAAATGGAATAAGCAAACCTATTGTTGCAAGGTAGTTTTGCTCTTTACTATGTGCCCAAACCAATCCTTGATTCTTTTGTGTTATACCTCCTCTCTACAACTAAACTTTTGTTTAATAAAATAAAACTCTCTACTACTGAACTTTTCTCTTTAACAAAACAAAGTTCTATGCCTTTTCTTGCCTGATCCTTTGTTTTCTGTGTATAAGAAACACTTTGGGATACTTACAGTGCCAGACACTGTATTGTTTTATATGCAAGGTCACAGAGTTTACCATAATCATAGGAGGTCACCATTTACTTCATCTCGCAGATGAAGAAACTGTAAATAGTCCGAGCACCTTGTCACATTTGCAAAGCTTGATGCAATCCAAGTGGGAACGAATCCAGGTCAGGCGCAGTTAGTTAGTAACCATTCAGCTCTGTGTCCTTTCAAGTCTGTGATCTAATTATCTATGATTATTTATCCATATTATCTAATTATCTATGATCTAAGATACAAGATGCTCACATGTATGATTTAACATAAGCCAGTTGTCTAAGGAAAGAAAATATCAAAACAGCTATTTATTTTTATTTTCTTTCTATAAAATTAACTTCATTAATTCTTAATATACAACTCAATCCTGGAATTCTCAATCAGTTCATATCTCAGATGTCACATGTGTAATTTATCTTAAGAAAAGACTATGACAAAATGGAAGTGTTGACTCTGCCACTATCAGTGCTATCTAGGGGTGCCCAGAATGGGTTTATGGATTTTGATATTGTGTATTTAATCTCTTCCCTACTCCTTTCTTCACTGAGTACTTGATAGTAACTGATAAGTCTTGACTATTATTAAGTCTGATTATTAAAAAGACATGAAGAAAATTCTGAAATCCTTAAAATATTAGAGTTTCAGTAAATAAAGGTGAAGAAGAATTTGGGTAGAAATTTTAACTGAACATGGTAAGAAGAGGGCTTTCTTATGAAGTAACATTGAGAAGAAACCCAGTGGAAATAAGTGTGGAGTATGCAAGCTTTGATGAATGAGCATTTAAAACTGAACAAAGAACAAGGGCAGTGAACATAGTCAGAAATGTGCTTGACATAGTTACAGAAAGAGGCCCACATGGCTAAGCTGACTTGAACAAGTCACAGGTGACAAAATCATGAACAGCTGGAATTCAGGTCCTATGGTTCCCATGAAAAGGAATTGCATTTTATGTTTTAGATGTAATATGAAGCCATTATTAGGTTTTGAATTGTGTATGTAGCCAGATCTGATTTATTCCTTTTAAAAATAAAGAAACAAATATTTGGAATGATCAAATAATTGGCCTATTAAAATTGTTCAATAACTGTCTACTATCATATTGGAAGTAGGGTATGGCAAACAGTAGGAGCTCAATACACATTAACTGTACGACACTTTGGTGATTTAACAATGGTCCTTACCTCTACATATTCTATTCTTCCAGTTACCATGTTAGCCCCAGATAAAGGAGCATGCAACATAATACAGCCTCCAAATTGGTCACTTCCTATTTCTTCTCCAAACTTTCCTTGAAGGCATGTCTGTGTAGCAAATTCTCCTTTAAAAATATTTTAATGCATTATTCAAGACCTTACAACAATATTCTTGTTAAAAATTTCCTTATACTCATTTCATATCTCTTCATTTACATATAATTTTAACCTCATTCTGGAACATAATTATTACATATTCATATCATTTTTTTCTAGATAATAAGAAAGTGCTCTGTCTTATTCATCTTTGCATATTCTAAAGCATCTTTTAGAGATAGTATTAATAACATTTGAATGGTTGAGTGAATAATGATAATTATATTTTGTTTATTGTTTCTGAAGCTTCATCTTCAAATTGGGAATTAACATAATACAAAATTATGCTTGTATAGCACTAGATTCTGACAGCCCATTTTGCATAACAGGAAGTATTCTCATTTTAAACAGCTTGAGACTTACTTTCATATCTACAGCGAGACTTGATGTAGATAAAATGGCATCAGAAAATAGGTCATTTAACATAAAATCCAAAGAACTGATGCTTACCTTTGAAGAAAAAGCTATTAACTAACTTGTGTCTGTTATTATATCATCACTTACTAATGACTACAAAAATATTAAGAGATAACTTGTCAAAAGACATTCTGCTTTACAGTATAAACACATCATTAAGATGCATCAATATCCAATAATTCTCTGCTGTGTGTACAGGGCCTTTCACTAACTCATCCCCTTGAACTTCATTATAGTTGTTGACTTATTTCTGGCCAATGGCACAGAAACAGAAACAATATACAACATTTCAGAATCTAACCAATTAATTGGTGGCTTGCCTCTTTAGTCATCTCAAGTTTGCTTTTGAGATGATGAAAGCCCATATTGAGACAAAGCCTACATCTGTCTGAATTCTGAAATGATTATAATGAAAAGGAACTCCTTTTGACCCATATTAGACCAGACAGATGGAGCACAAATAGGAAGTATCCTTTGTTATTGAAAACCATGGATATTATGGGGCATAAGTGTAGTTCTGTGGCTTGTAACTAGGGATAATTTTGTTTCCAGAGAATACTTTCACAACATCTGGAAACCATTTTTAGCTGACGCAGTGATAGGAATGTTACTAATATTTGATTGGTACAGGTCAGAACTATTGTCAAACATCCTACAGTGCACAGGCTAGAACCTCATGCAAAGAATGATTCAGGCCAAACTTTCAAAGGCATTCGCACTGCCCTAGCCTATCTTAAAAGTTATAGACCTATATATTTACACCCATATTTCCTTATCTTCTCATATATCCACTTTTCCATCTAGTCAGCAATGTCCATGAACTACTCACTACAATATCTATCTACAATGAAACTACCCTTACATATAATACAGAGCTTGGAAAAGAGGTAAAGAATCATTAAAGGTTTGCTAAATAAAACACCAAGTACTGTATTCTGCATTTTCTTGGTAAATCTAAGTGATGTAGCTTCTGGATGACATATGACTCTGTAGTCATCAAGACCACATAATAAAGGATCCTGAGAATAGAAACATATAATAAGAAATCACAAGACTAGAAAGGGACTTCATCAATGGATTCTAAGCACACTAATTTCTTCAAATTGGAATCAGTAATGGTCATTTTCATCCTTACATTGCAGATACTTTCAAGCCATCAATGTTTCTAGACTTCCATACTTAATGTCTACATGGTATGCTTTAAAGTAGAAAATAGAATAATACACTTCAATATAAAGCAACAAGTCTTGAAAATTAGCATGATCACTGACAGATGATGGATGCTAAGTATACCTGTGTCAAATCCATCAGGACATGATGGAATTTTGTCATTCCATTCCACATTATCAGACCCTCTTATTAAGATATTTCTGGTAAGAATTCCAACCTCTGCCCTTGCTTCAAACATAGTTCCATCAGGGAGCGTGACAGTAATTCCTAAGTGTGTGTAGTTCAGTGGCCTAGTTAGTGTTATGTTCATCCCATCAACTGATACCGATGCAATGGTCCGTTTCTCATTCTCTCCTTGACTGTGTCTGCAAAATTTTAAGAAAAAAAGTTAGCATACACATTTGCCGTATTTGTTTTACACACTTGAATACCTCACTCATAAAGTAAGGTGCTTTTTTTCTTGATTACTTTTTTTTAATCGATGTGACCAATATCTAAGAAGATAAAACAAACTGGAAGGATTTATTTTAAAATATACTTTAAGAGATATAGTCTACCCTGTCAGGGAAGGTGGAGGAAGGAGTGCAGGGCAACGTGTCATGTGGCCTCCACAACCAGGAAGAAGAGGGCAGATGGAAATGTCCAGGGCTTCCTCTAACCAGGCTCTCCCTCCTAAAGATTCTACAGCCTTCCAAAGCATCCCCAGTTGGGAACCAAGTTTACAAAACCACAAGTTTATAGGGAACATTTTGTATTCAACTCACAGCACTGAGCAATATAATTAAAGTTCCAGTTAATACAAATCAAGTTATGGATAAAATTATAACAGTCTTGAGCATAGAATACATACATGTGTACGTAAAATATTTATCTGTATTATACCTGACACTCTTTTTTTATTAATTAATTTTGTTCTCATTTATTTTACATCCTGACCAGTTTCCCCTCCCTCCTCTCAAGTAAGGTAAGGTGCTTTTTAAAAATTTCATGCCATATTCTAAAAAGATATTTGAGGAAAGTATTTTATACTTAGAGTAAGTTTTGTGACTCATTTCAAATTCAAGTGCTAGATTTGTTCAGACTGGACAAAAATAAAGTCATTTATAGCTTTTCTCAGCATCCTGGAAGACATATACGATGCCTTCCTATAGCCACGAGCATCCCTGGTCCAAGGTGTCAATCATAGCAATGTAGAGAAACGCTCACAAAGGAAAGTCATTAGAAGTTTCTAAGCATGCTGGGTGGTGGTAGCGCACACTTTTAATCCCAGCACTTGGGAGGCAGAGCCTGGTGGATCTCTGTGAGTTCAAGGCCAGCCTGAGCTACAGAGTGAGTTCCAGGAAAAGTGCAAAGCTACACAGAGAAACCCTGTCTCGAAAAACCAAAAAAAGAAAAAAAAGTTTCTAAGCAGAGAAATTACTCAAGTGCAGTTTATTCTCCAATATACTTAAAATTCTAGCTACAGTAAATGACTCCTGTTAATTCTATGATATATACATTCATATACTTAGTTCTTCAGCAAATTTGGAGGCTAGCTTGCTTTCCAGGCATAGAGACAAACCCTGGAAATAGCAAATAGAAAGGGCCTCTGAGTTTAAGCTGAGGGCACCACGACATTCTATTACAGTTTCTACAAAGTGTAGTTGGTTCTGTGAACAGGTAAGCTTAGGGGAGATGACTGAGCTTTTCTTCTGTTCTTTTTTTCTTATAATTCTTTCTTCGTTTGAGAAACTGGATAAAATGCCAGTGTCATATATAAACTAGATTAAAAATGAACTCTTCCCTCTTTTGCAACCCTTCTAGATTTCTATTACCACCCACACCCTTCTCCGTCGGCACTCAGAACAATCATACTGCTGTCCTCTTTGTACCTCTCCGTCCAGGCCTCTGCTCTGGCTGCTGCACATTGAATTATTTTGCATTATTTTGCCTGCTGAGCACTTAACAAAACAAGACAGATGCCACAATCATCTAGATAGGGTAACCAAAGTTAAACTGGAAGCAGGAGAAGCCAACGCAACAGAAGTTCAAGGGTAGAGCTGAAGGGATTTGATACGCAGGAGGAGAGGATCATGGGCACTGGAAGTAAAGGATTAGACTCTGGTACAGGGGAAGGAGGGCACTTGGCATGACATGGACGTGGACATTTTAAACAGTATAATGATTTTGTTTAAGGATAATGAAAGAAACTAGAAGATACAAAACAAATTTGCTTTCCAAGATGATAGGGTGGCCATAGGAACCTAGAATTCCTAAAGATCCATAAGAAGAGCTGTGGGGACAGAGACAGGGCAAGATGGAGACTTCAGGATGTTTAAGGGTAAATCAAAACCAGATCTCATAGGTGGAATGTGGAAGCAGTTTAGGCTGTTCTTGAACTGTCTTAGACCAAGAGGCTATAGAAAAGAGAATGGTTTTTTTTGTTTGTTTTTTAGAGTCTCATCTATCCCAGGTTTACTTTGAACTCACTGTGTAGCTGAGGATACCCTTAAGCGTTGCCCTCCTGCTGACCCATTGAATGCTGGCTTTACAGGCATGTACCGCCATGGCCTAGTTTCTATGCTGCTGCAAGGTGAAGCCAACTGAGGCTTTGTGCATGCCGGGAAAGCACTCTGCCAACCGAGCTACATTCCTAGGAAGTTACAGATGGCATTTTTAACGTCATATGAACCTAAACTCATTTTTCTTTCTTCGGTAGTGACATGTCAAGCTCATGAGGCACTTGCTCTGAGGCACATTTTGCTACTGTGTCTATCACACCCTCACCCCCCCCACCCCCACCCCCTCACCCCCACCGCACCCCCACACCGGCCCAGTGCTTGGCTGTGAACCTCTGCATCTGGAAAAAAAAATGTTTTCTTAACTCTGATTTTATAAATTCTCATATTGGATTTGTAGGGGCGCCCAAAACAGCTTGACCACACAGGTGCCATGACAGGCTTAGAGGCCCAGACACAGCTTCTGACAGGCAATATCTGGACCCAGGAAAACCCTTAAGCTGACCCCACCCAGGGGAGGCCTGCATCTAAGAAGAAATACCTGACATTTTGAACATTCCCTATACCCCTAGACAAATGTCAGCCAATCAGGATCCTGAACCCTGGAAATCCTCTCACCCCAACCTCTGCTATGGTAAAACCCCACCCTGCCTGGGCTCTGAGCTCCCTGCTCTCACTGCTGCATCAGACAGAGTCCAAGCTCAGAGCTTGAAAATAAAGGCTCTTTGCTTTTATATATGGGATTCGGTCTCCATGGTGGTTTTTTGGGGTCCCCACCATCTGGCCATAACAAATTCACATATGAATAGTGAATTAGATTTGATGGGAAAACCCTTAACTCATGTTTCTTGATGTTTTGGTTGTGAACCTAGCTGCCAGCTCTAAGTCATGTTTCTTAAAACCAGCTCTATCCTAAATTGTAAAGCTGCTCTTTTATTCCACATAGAAAAGCTATAAATAAGAATTTTCTATTCTATTAGTGAGCCCCGTGATTTTCCTCCTTTTTTATTTTGTCATTATATAATTTAAATTTCCTTCCAAGGGGAGAATAAAGAGGCACTTACAGAACTAAGTTAGTAAGTATATATTTATCTCTCCCTAACATCTGCAAGCCTATTTTTAACCCGAAAAATGGCATCTTGCGTTTTAATTTTTAAAGTCAGTCATGGGCTTGGCAGATCTGTTTCTTGTCGTAATTACTCTTCATTTCCTGATAAACATAACGACTTGCAATCTTAGTGTCTGTAATTTAAACACCAAGCTAAACTACAGTTCCTCTCATCCCTGCTCCCTGATATTCTTGGGGCAGCTGTACTATATTTTAATTTCTTAATTGCTAGAATATGTAACTAAATGGAAATTAAGGGGTGTAGGCAACTTCAGTTGTGAAAAGTTCTGCTAGCTCTCTCTGATTTCTTCTCTACTCCATCACTACCTCCAGTTTTGCTCAGTGGGAAACACTGCCAGCCAAGCCTGTAGGACAAAGGAGTTCCGCCTGCAGCTCAGCATGTCCTCTGGTGACCCCAGACGAAGAAGCTTGTTTACATTTTTGTTTTCATGAATGTCTTTAGCTAAAGCACCACTCTGATGTTTTCAAATGACTTTTAATAGCAGAATGCTTCTTTCCAGGGAAGAAAATCTCATCTAAGTACTTAACCGTGTAAAATATTTTATTGCTACAGATGGTATTACTAAGGTTCAGATCTATTCACGTTCTTATAACAAATTCAGTCACTGAAAATTCAATACAGTGGTGATCACACAGAGAATAACATCTGACCCACATGTATTTGGCTGTTTATAGTTTTTTACCAAATGACTCAAGTTAGAATAAAATACTTTGGGGGAATTCCAAATCATTCCTCTTTTACATAGATTTTTTTTTTAAAGTCTGTATCTTAAATAGATCAACATCACTAGATACCTGTGTCCTGTGCTAGCAATCACGATGCTGTCCCCTGCCTTCCATGTCACTGCTTCTTGTACAATCAAAGTCCATTCTCCTGCCTTTGCAGTGTGAGCCAACCGAGTCCAGACCACAGGAACGGGCAGACCTGGAAGCCGCACACAAACCGGGCATTTCTTCAGATGTGTTTTCTGGGTTACTTAAGTGCTTTCTGCATTTGGATTATGTCAATTTGGGGGAAAGACTTATTTTACCTTAGGATGTCAGCACTTACCTCCAAAAAGAAAGGTGAAAAATTCTTGCTTCAGAAAATTAACCATCAGGTTTATAATAACATGCCTTTATAATAATGGATGCATGTATAAAATTAGTAAATTGTGCTTCTGCAATGATGTGTTCTGTTTGTGAAAATCTTTATAGAAACAGTATAAATTCTGATCACATTATCATTGCCAGCACGAACTGCTTAAACTGATAATATACAGATAAATCATACATATAAACTTCTAAAAAATTATAATAGGATGGATATACAGTACCACATAGAACATCTATGGTCATAGTATTCCTGTTCATGGCATTTTATATCCACAAAAAGCTATAATTTTCCCCATATGAAAGACATCAGTGTAAAAATGACTCAGTCCATGCTTATGCAATGTCACCCTGGCACCTCAAACATGATCATACCACATTCCTTGATGACAATTTCCTGAGATAAAGCTATAGAAAAGTATCACTGAACATTTATTTTTATATTTTAGAAATGTCCTATATTCAGAAATAAAAATGAAGATATTACCATCTTCTAATTCCCAAATTAGTGCCTTTTCAGACAGAGTAATGAGTACGCAGAGTACATAGGGAATTGCTGATGGAGGTAATAGTGTTTGGCCATCCATTGAAATGGCTATAAAAAAGGGTACTGGATGGCCCAGAAGGAAGGCATGGCCTCGATTCTGAGACTTGCTTGTGGGGGGCTCTAGACTAAGGGGCAGAGTCAGAAAGAAAGAGGGAACAGAGACTCTCCCAAGATAGCAGAAGCCTGGGAAGTTCATAATGGAATGTCCTCAGCCTACCGTGCAAATCCAGGGTGCCCTCTCGCACAGCCAATGTTTTAGCTCCGTATACGGGGAGCTCTGGCGATCTAAGATGCCCATGCAGGGTAATGACAGCCTGGTGCTGAAATGGGGATGCTTCTGTCCCAATCTGAAAGAATTCACAAACCTTGTCCAGAAAACCAAAACTCAACAATTCACAATTCTTAATCAAGCAAAGGTAATTATTTTTCCTTTTCTTTCCCATTTGAGAATTCTCTAGTCATTCATATCTTTCTCTCACCATGTAAGCCTTAAATTTTTTTCTGTGGATGCGTTTTCATGTGTGTGTGGGTGCATGTGTATGCTATTGTAACACAGGGAACATCAATACCGAAAGGACTCAGCTTTTAAACAAAGTTAGCCTGGTCCCTCAAATGCGATGAAAGCCAGTGGTTCTACATGTGGGGACTAGAATGGGACCCCCAGTGTTGCTTCTCAGGTGCTGCCCACTTTTTGTTGTGTCTTCTTGCTAGCTCCTCCCAACCCTAAGACCTGAATTTTCAAATGGGTCAATACACACCAGCTCACCTTCAGAAAGCATGCCGACTGACCCAGGGCAGGTTTCCTTTTACTTTATATTCAACAATACACTATGTTTTCTCTATTAAGATGCAGGAATATTCTGAGACTCAACCTCCTGCAAGTTTGTTACACTAATGAAACCCATCTAAACAAAGACAACTTCAGGAAAATTTGGAGGGATTAACTATTTATTTTATACATACTATTTTAAACAACAAAATTAGGTAAATATATTATTTTCTATACCTGAAGAACACCCCCATCTGTGATTAGGATGTTTTCTGCCTGGAGTTCAATATCAGCTTCATCAAATATCAGAGTCCCACCTATGAACCACATAATTTTAATATGTCATGAGACCCCAAGAGTTGACAGCAAAAGAAATTCTAGGGAAATTTTAAAAATTCTAGGGTTATTTCAATTATCATTAAACAATGCAACTACACAAGTTAATTCTGTAAAACAGGGCTTCAAAATATAAATTAAAAACAAAGACATGGTGTAAGGCAACTTGCTAAATAGTCTTATTAATAAAAAATCCTGCAACCAGATATTGGGGTAAAAACTGAGAGATCAGAGGAATAGGACAAGCCACAGCCAACCTCACCTTACTAACTCCTCAGCTTCCAGAGAGCTACTCCCTGTATACCCACGCCTATATACCTTCCTGTCTATGCCCTCTTACTTCCTCTCTCTGCCCAGCTCCTTCACTTTCCTCTTTCCGCCCAGTTCTATTACTTCCTGTTTGTCTGTATAGACCTACAGACCTCTATGGTTAACTAGTGCTGGGAATTAAAGGCGTGTGTCATCACACCTGGCTCTGTTCCCAGTGTAGCCTTGAATTCACAGAGATCCGGATGAATCTCTGCCTACAGCGTGCTAGGATTAAGGGCATGTGCTACTACTGCCTGACCTCTACGTTTAATATAGTGGCTTGCTTCTTCCTCTGAACCTCAGATAAGCATTATTGAGGTACACAAATAAAACATCACCACAACATGGTTATCTTTATAGAAGCCATTATAAAAGGTCAGCTCTGATCTTTAAAAAAAAAGTTAGTGCAGAAGTTTTTACTATTTTGTGCCACAGGAACAGCTTGAGTAGCAAAATTGTTAAGAATATATTAAGATGCCTTTTTATAAAATGGATGTCAATTTGAAGATAGGAAAACTTTACCTTCAGATAACAAATATTTTTATAATTGCAGAAGCTAAATAAAATCATAAAATTACAGTAGTCATCAAACACATAAAACCTTATGTCAAGGTTTATGCACAAAAGCTCCAAGCACTTTATAATTATTGTTTAATATTTCCTTTGTGTATAACTGTAATTGCTGCAGTAATTTCATTATTATAGTAGAGTGAGAATATGAAGAAGCAGAGAGAGCCTGGGTGAGAACTGAAATCAGGTTCACGGCAAAGGAGAGAATTGTAGTCAGCTTTCAAGGACAGTCGCAAATGCTGTTATTTCAATCAATTAAATGTGAGTACATCAAGATGTTTACCATCTTCTCATACTATTACTGAAAAAAAAGTTTCATAAAGCAAAGTTTGAAGAATGTAGTGGCAACACACTAAATAAACTCATAATTACAAACAGATTTTAAAAGCCTAGTACAAAGATGAATGCTCATAATCATTTCATAGAAATAAGCAGCGGAGTCTATTACACAGATTGTGGGAGCTCACAAAGGTTTTCTAGTTAGAGCTGAGCTTGCTTTACACAGCAGGGCTGCATTAGGCGATGGCTGGACCATGTGTAAGATCACCAGGTGTTTGGGATGGTCTACACTTGCTGTGCTGGGGGAGGTCTTTTGCCTCACCCCTTGGCATTCCTTTAAAAAGCCCTTTAGTACCAGGCGGTGGTGGCGCCTTTCATCCCAGCACTTGGGAGGCAGAGCCAGGTGTATCTCTGTGAGTTCCAGGCCAGCCTCATCTACAGAGTGAGATCCAGGATAGGCACCAAAACTACACAGAGAAACCCTGTCCTCGAAAAACAAAAACAAAACAAAACGACAAAAAAAGCCCTTTAGTAGGGACAAAAGGGGCTGGTGGGTTGAGACCCAGACCCTCCCAAGGTTTTCTATCTCTTTCTCTATCCCTCTATCTACTAACTCCACATTTCTCTTTGCTCAAGAGTACCCTGGGGGAGTAAGAGGGAGCCTGTCTCCCGCAACAGATTTCCACAAATTTACCTTGAATGAGTAACATTTTCAGAATAGGAGTACTTTGGTCCAGCAGAATTATCTGTCCTTTTGTAATAACAGCAAGTGACCCTTCCTCTGGTGGGGGGTTTCCTCCCCATGAGGAGTTGGCAGACCAAACATCAACATATAAGAAGTCAGCGTTCTCCTGTAACAATGTGTAAAGAAGCCATAAAATTCAGAGGATTTATCAGAAAATTTCTCAAAAAAAAAAAATAGAACAAAATACATTTATCTAAGTAATGAAATGAAACTCACTTTAAAGATGTTACAGGTGACTCAATTATTTCATGATTTTAAAAAGTTAAAATCTATTATTAATTATGCCACACATGAAATAGTTAAAACATAAAATAAAAAATGAATGATAAACCACAAAAATGTGCACTGCTTAAGTTTAGTACAGGAACAGTTAAATTACTTGTTGGAGCCATGAAAAAAAGATATCCACTAGCAATCAGCCAACCTCCAGGGTGCTAGACATGCATTGCTGTGACTACTATATGCAACTGCTATTATTACCAGTTTGGCCATGCCGATGGTTCTGATGCTAACACGAACTGGTGCCCACCCTGAAGGAGAATGAGCACTTGTCGTGCAGATGATATTTGTCTTGTTGGAGTACTGGACATCACATTTGTCATTGGCTATGGAGACACGAACATCCTGTGTGTTTTCACTGCAAAGGAAGAAAAGGTTAACCATACATGCTTATCTTGAATTTCTACTTCACATATTAAAAGCCCTGCATTCATATGTTACTGTAAAATCAGTGATCATGCCCTGTGGTCTATCAAAGTGCAGGTTGACACTATATTAAGATTCAGAAATGTTTGTTAAGAAAAAGTAAAAAAAGACTTTAAGACATCAGGACATAGAAATGTGCAAACTAGTAAGTGTTCCAATATTAAAGGAAAGCCTGCCTAGGTTCAAGCCATCAACATTCTTTGTGGTCTCTAAATAGCTGCATTTTACAAATTGTAGAAATTGCTCATGGATTTTTTTTCCTTTGCAATATTTTGAGCACAGTCACAAGCCTTAGAATGTAACCTCTACTTGAAATGTGTGCTCAAAGTAACTGTACACGCTTGAGAAACTGAACTAGTCTGCCATGCTTTGAAGTCAGCTTTGTCTACCGAAAAATGACGGCGGTGCGGCTGAGTAACGGCATCTGAAAAAGAGCCTGGTTGGTTGCAAAGGAATGGATCTGATGAGGGAAAAGATGGTTCTTTTCCACCAATGAAACACATTGTGGTTGGAGAGGAGCTGGTGGGGAAAGCACAACAAATGATTTGTGTTTGTCTACTTATTGCTGATTTGGGGGCAAGTCATCTCATCTCTTGAACCTTAGCCTCCTGAACATTAAGTGGGATAAAAAACACCTTATATGGCAGAGAGGGAAATTCCTGGGGGTAGGAAGGTCTCTAGCACAGAGTATGTATTCAGTGAGTGCAGGTTGTTAGTACTGTTTCATACCTCAAGCATGACTTACAGACAGAAAGATCCACATTATGAGACTGTACTTGATTACTGTGAGGCTTTGGAGAGAGCAAGTGTAACTAACGGCTTGTGTCTAGAAGCATGTTGGTGTGCGCCTGTGTGAGCAGTACCTGAATCCAGATCCTGTGACTGTAAGTCTGGTGCCCCCTTTGGTGCTGCCCCTCCTGGGAGATATGTCAGTGATGAGTGGAGTCAGAGACAAGGTGTATGTGAACAGCATCGCCAACTGGGATGAGTCCTTCCCGTTGACCACACTCACTCCACAGGCTTGATCAGGTCCCCTGCCTATGAGAAGAGACTCAAACTGAGAATACTTCTGCCATCAGGCCCAGATGGACTGCCAAAACCCCTAAATATTTTCATTATAATTCTGCTTTTCCCATGAGCACTTCGTAATGCCCATAGGTTGTACATGAGCTAGCAAAGTCCTCTAGCAATAGTTAAAAAATATCACAGAACCTATGTATACTATTAACAAGGAAAGGAGAAAGAGAGAGAAAAAAAAAAAAAAACCTCTCAATTTTCTCTTAGAACTGCTCTTGTGGACAATTCTGCAAACCTGTCAGTTTAGTTAGTTATCTAGTCCTAGCAGGTCCAACGCTGAAAATTAGAATTGGGAAAAGGAGAGACAGAAGCATAGGCACCAGAGGAGGCAGGGGAGGAGCAAAGGAGCCCATGTAACATAAACAAAAGAAGAGGAGTTAGTGTTGAGACTCACAACCTGACAATTTTCACAGTACTGCTGTATAATTTTATCAAGATATAAACTCTAGTGTTGAAATGACAAATAAAACTGCACATCAAAAATACCAAGTAAGCAAAAAGTTCACAAAACTATAAAATATCATGTTAAAATATTTGCACATAAAGCATATTCTTTGTTAGTTTAAAAAGTCACATAATATATACCTTCTCAAATTTTGTTAAATAATGATGAAAAATCTTTACATCATAGTAGATAGTTGAGATTCAGAACCAACCAAATTAGCACTAACAATGTCGCCATTTAACAGAAAAATTGGAGTAGGGAGAAGCCTAGTTACCTAGTTGAGGGTTAAAAAAGAAGTAGCAAAATTTGAGATTCAGGGATTACCCAGAGCTTATGATTTATTTTTTTAACCAGCAAAAATAAATAAGAACTATAATAACAGAAAATCATGTATCATGTCCCAGATATCCATTCTTCTACATATATTAACCCCACGGTAACTATGAAGAATGCCACTAAGTGAAACCCAATTGGGTACATGAAGAATCTGGGGCAGAGAGAGGTTCAAAAGCTTTCCCAAAGAAATGCTTAGGGCTCAAATCTTGTTGATGACTGCCGAGGTTCGTACACAAAAGAATTGTACTAATTCATCTTTTAAAGTTACTTTTACCTTTCGAGATTATACTATAAATACATAATTTGCACCTTTTTTCTTTCCCTCCAAACCTTCCCGTATGCTGTTCCTTGCTCTCTTTCAAGTTTATAGTTTCTCTTTCCATTAATTGTTATTATATTCATCTATGTATACATATTTACATATAGATTTCTAAATACAACATGATCAGTCTGTGTAATGTTACTCGTGTGTATGTTTTAGGGGGCTGACCATTTGGGACTGGATAACCAGTTAGTGTGCTCCTCCCTGGAGAATATTATTTGTCCCTCTCTCGGTATTCACTAGCTGCCGTTAAAGAAAACTTAACTAACAAGAACCAAAGACATGTTCTCCATTTGAATGCCCAGTTAAGAGCCAGCCACCAATTGATGTCACAAACTGAAGTCTTTGGAGTTGCAAAGGTAGAAAGTAAAGTTCTGACCAAATTGCTTGAAGTCAGGATGGTCATAAATCAGACTCAGCTACATCAGAAGAATTCAACAACTTGAGAAAAGAGACTAATCGTCCTAAAACTTTCATTTTTCAAAGGCTGCCCTTTTTTTTGAGTACTTACCATTATTAGGTGGAATCTCACAGAACAGCGTTGTAGTGTTAGATCCAAGTTTGTCTACTGCACATTCGGAGCCACAGACCAATATAGCTGAGTTCTGTGGATCAAATCCAGCGCCTGTCACAGTCATGGTCTGGCCACCACCAAAGCTCCCTGAATCAGATAAAACTGAATGAGTACGCAGAAAACTTTCTCTCTGTACATATTTGCTTTAGTTAAAAACCTGAAAAGGAAATTGCATTACATAAACTTTCTTAGATTGAAGTTTATTATATTATTAATAAAACCAAATATCTTTTAATTGTAGTGTTTAAATTTTCAATGAATAAATGTTATTTCTGGTAACTTAGGTAAATAATTCTAGAAATTAAAATTTAATTTAAAAGAGATGTCACAAAGCATTTCCAAGAACTCAAGACATACATGGAACATTACTGCTTTGAGCATATTCATCATACTCTTTGGAGGTTTTTAACCATGAATTTTAAACTAGAAACATTATTTTCTGTGGAAACAACTATATTTCAGTTAAACTAAATATTATTGTAAAATTTCCTCATATAACTTGACAATTTAAAATTGGAAAATTTAAATGATACAGTAGGAAGAGAAATATAAAACCTACTATTTTGGAATTTTTAATTAACACACATATATTAATTAGTTGGACAAATGAAGTATTTTTATGCTTATAAGAAGTGCAAGTTATGGCAGGGCTTTAAGAATATATTTCTAAATGTGTGCTGAAATAATATAAACTATCTTATCACCTTGTGTTGGATCAATATTCTGAATATAAAGTGGGTACTCAAATACAATGGAGGAGAGGGCAGAGCCTTTTGTCTTGTGAAGCATCATAACAGGAAAAATGCCCCCTGCATGTTCTCCCACAATGCACTGTAACACACTGTCATTGACAGTAGTCACATTACACGCACTGTCTTTTATCATCACTGAAACTTCCGAGATATCAAATCCAAGGTTAGACCCCATTATTTCAACTTCAGTTCCTGGTGGACCTTAAAACAAAAAGGAAACCATATAAATACATACTACATGCTAGTGTTTCTATATGCACTTAAATATGTAGCTTTACTGCTGTGAATAAACTAATATCCAGTTGAGCTGTGCATGCCTTTAACCCCAGCACTCTAGAGGCAGAGGCAGGTGGATCTAGATCACTGAGTTCAAGGCTAGCCCAGTCTACAGAGCAAATTCCAGGACAGAAATCCTGTCTAGAAAACCAAACCAAACCAAAATAATATCCAGTGTTTTAAAACTACATGAATAACAGTACACAGGATGTGTTAGATATATATTTTACTATAATATATAACAGCCTATTATGCATTCATTACTTATGACTTATCTTTTTAAACCGGTAGAGAAAACAGAAAGAGGGAAGAATGATCTAGAGAGGGAGCTACAGATTTCTGAGCAGGAGACTTAGCATTTTGTGCTATTTTCTCCTTTGATCGTAGCAATTTTTTTGAGAATAAGCTGTACTTTCTTTTGCTCATATATGTTCAGGAGCTATACTTTGAGAAAAAAAATGTCATGATATGTAGTTAATTAGTTACAGTTGAAAAATAGAGGAAATGAAACTAATTTAAAGAAAATGTTGCTGTTAAGGCCTTAAATAGACACAAACCCAAAAATTTCATTTTAATCTGTTCTTTCAGTTCTTTTTTTGACAAAATAATACTTTTATTTTCAACCTTCCCATGCATTCTAGTTAGTTTTAAACACCTCTTACTTTGTGTAATGGCAGTTAGGTACAACTGTCTTTGCAGGGCCGGAGATAAGGCTCAGCAGTTAAGAGCACTGGTGCTCTTCCAGAATATGTGAGTTTTATTTCCAGCATCCACATGATGGCTCACAATGGTCCCACGAGTGGCACACATACATACTTGAAGGCAAAACGCTTATACACGTAATAATAAAATAAAATTATAACTGCCTTTGTGCTTTCATTTCCATGTGAAGTCATTGTATACATATAAAAATATTTTTGTCTATTTTTCTGCCAATCTTATATTGATTTAATTATCAAGGAAGATAGAGACTCCAAGATGATGAAGACTATTGCCCTCCTTATATAGCCCCTCTTTCTCCATATACACTATTATTTTATATCAAATTACTATTACCTATAAGACCAAGTATTGCACATGTGAGTTTTCTTCTTGCTTTCCAATTTCTTCTCATCCAAATCTGTATTACTTGTTGTCCAAGTCATAACAAAGATGTCATTAATTAATCATTAAGCTAATTACTCATAGTCTGCCATTTCTGCTGAAATTATTTAATGATATCTCATTTATTGAGTAAAGTTCATTGTTTTTCTTTCTTTCTTTCTTTCTTTCTTTCTTTCTTTCTTTCTTTCTTTCTTTCTTTCTTTCTTTTTTTTTTTTTTTTTCTGAGACAGGGTTTCTCTGTGTAGTTTTTGGTTTCTGTCCTGGGACTAAAGGTGTGCACCACCACCGCCCAGCAAAGTTCTTGTTTTTCTAAGCAAGCCCAACAGGAATTTACTCGTTGATACCTCTGCTTATCTCTCCAATCTCACCTTCAGGTAATTAGCTAATTCCTTTGTTTGTTTGTTTGTTTTTAACATTTGTACATTGAGGGCAATAAACATGAATAGTGCATAGGGCATTAAAACAGGTACCAAAATACCTAAATTTTACATGAATAGATAATGATCTTTATAGCTTATTAGAAATTAAAATTTACAAGCAGTTACATTTAATTCTTATAATAAAAATTACTTTATGATTGACTAATGAAGTAAATATTATGAAAACAGAAATAATTATGAGTCATTACGATAAAATTACACATGTTAATGAAATAGTTCATGCTAGCAATATTTTCAAATATAAGCTAAAATTGTTTTAAAAAGGTTAAAAATTTGTTTGACATTTGAAATACTATGTTCTTGTAGTGTGATCTAAAGCCTGTCTCATTACTAAATAAAGCAGCTCAGGGCTCACTTTCTACTAGTTTCTTAACTGTCACAGATGTTCTTTGGAGGACACATTCAAAGACAGAGATGGAAGGAAGAATTGTCATAGAAGCAAGAAACAAATGCCATTACTTTCAGTGACATCAAATAGACATGTCACTTTATGATGGGCGGGTGCTTCCAAATAAACATATTTGCTCAGTTTTAAAGAAAAACTTAGTTGTAAACTTCCTAAAGGTGGGGAGTGCATCTTACCCGCACATAATAAATATATTTCCCATTAATACAAACAAAAAAGACATTTTGAATCACTTATTATATTTAACATTCTTAGTTATATATTATTAATGAATTTCTTTAATTGTTAGTAGGTAAGTACATATATAATAGTGAAATTGATGTTAAGGGAAAGAGATGTCCAAATGTCATTGTGAAGTTAACTCAGACATCAAGGCCATTGTGCTAGTTACTGTTTTGTCAACCTGACACAAGCTAGGATTATTTGTGAAGAAGGAACCTCAGTTGAAAAAATATCTTCATTGGATTGACTGAAGGCAAGTCTATGGAGCATTTTCTTGATTAATGATTGATATGCAAAGGCCTGGGCCAATCGGCCAGTACCAGCCATGGGCAAGTGCCACAGCTGGGCAGGTTGTCCTAGGTGGTATAAGAAAGCAAGCTGAGTAAACCATGAAGAGTAAGTCATTAAGTAGTGCTCCTCCACGGCCTCTGTTTCAGAACCTGCCTCCAAGTTCCTGCCTTTAGTACCGACTTTGACTTCTTTATATGATGTACTGTAATAAGGATGTGTTCACCAAATAAACCCTTTTCTACACAAGTTGTGTGTTGTTTCGAGTCATGATGTGTTTTCCCAGCAATAGAAAGCAAACTAAAATAGCCATTCTATTGACTTAAGTTACGCTGCAGCTGCTGTTCTAGGACCCCTCACACAGATGATGAACATTCAAATAGCATGGAGATCAGAAACTGTGGCACATGGCAAAGGATAAGATGCCATCTCCATCTAAATATGTCACTTCCTCATAAAGAATTCTGTTGTCCCAACAATAATCAGTTGGAGTTTATAGAAATAAAATACTCTGTATAATTATCAGTGTTAATAAGATCAATCATTCGTGAATGATAATAGTTGTTTCTTGTGCCATATCAGTTTTAATGACATAAACTACTCACTTTGCTCCTAAGGCAGTCATCTATTTCTCCCTCATTTGTAATTTAGGTCAAGTTGATGGACATTGTGTTCTTATATAAAAGTTGGAATTTTATATTGAGAATGCATGAAAAGAATACAAAATAGAGACTATAGAAATTGAATCCCATACATTGTATTAATTGGCTGAAGTAGAACTAAGCAAAAGATATACTTTAATATCATAACTCTATATTAATGAATATGACTGTAATACGACATCAATACATTAAAAAGGTATGTAGAGACTGGAGTACCTCTATTTGGGATGATTCTTTTGAGAAACGGGGTATCCTCCATGGTATACGTAAATGACAAATGTGGGTAAATGACTGCATTAACAGAGATCTTCAGATTGGCTGTACCAGCTCTCCCAGCTGGGGTGCTGCAGGAGACCTCACTGGAGTTGATGAAGACAATTTGACAAGGGTTATCCCCAACAGTAACTGTGGTGTTACCAGGAGAAAAGCCATTGCCTGTGATCCTCAAAGTGGTTCCACCAGCAATGCTTCCAGAGCTTGGTGACACAGAAGCTTCTGTCGGGCTGCTGACAGTCAGGTTTCCCAGAGCCAAGCCCTTAGACCCAACCACAACATGGAGAGAATGAAGTCCAGCAGCTAGCGGAGTCATAAGAACAGTAATGTTGTTTTGGTTAACTTCTATTGCTGTGAACTGTTGACTTCCAACAAATACAGAAATCTCTTCCAACACTGTCCCAAAACCCTCTCCTTCAATAAGGATATTTTCTGATCCTTTGATAGAGTTGGGGAAGACTCTTGTTACATAAGGAGTAATGTTTTCTAGATATGAAAAGCTGCAGTTGCCCTGACATTGGGCAGGTACTCCATGTATTAGAAGGTCTACAAGAGCAAGCTGTTGGGGAGCAGGAGAAGTTTCACATTCAACAGCTGTATAGCTCACAGTTAGAACTTTACATGGGAAATCTCCCATAAAGACTTCTACATCAGCAGTAGAAACCATGAATCCAGAGCCTTGGATGGTCACCCTTGTCATTCCTGTAGTTGACCCTGCTTTTGGCAACACCATATCTATGTTTGGCAAAAGTACAAACCGTCTGTCAAGTTCATTGGGCACTGTGTTGATAGCAGTGCCTAGGTTGTAGACAATCAAAATAACAATTTCTCTGATGCCAACATCCATTGAGTTTTGAGGATCGATATGACACATAATAGTATTTTCACTACTTTCTTCTACAACACAAGGGTAGCTACCAATTGAAACCTGGAAGAGAAATGAATATGAAATAAAGTATATTAATACATAACTCTCATATGAAATTTATGTTTGTATTAGCATCAATTATATTTTTAAAAAGATAACTCTGTGAAAAATTTGTATCCATAAAATTAATTTAGGGAATTGATGAAGACACATCTTAAATTGATTTTAAAAGTAATGTCATCATTGCACAAATGTGTTAACAACTATGCTATTCACATTCACCAAAAAGTATAAAAACTAAATACTCATAAGCTGGATAAATGAATAGACTTGATGTGATATACATGCTATACACTGAAGTATCTATTTTGTCATGAAAAGAAATGAAGTACTGAAACATGAATGAAATTTCAAATATATTACGCCAAATAAAAATAGATGTTCACAAAGAACTTTATATCATAGGAAAATTTTCAGAATAGGCAAACCTATAGGGAAGAAAACAGATTAGTGGTTACTAGTATGCCAAAAATGTATGAAGGAGGTGAGTGATGCCCAAGGAGATTTCTTTTATGATTATGACATGTTCTAAAACTTATTTCAGTCACAGGTATACAACTCCATTAATATACTATTAAATATACACAAATATTTGTAATTGTAAACTTTAAGTGAGTAAGTAGACAGTTATAGATCATAAATCTTATGAAATTAAACTAGAAGATTGTGGTTAAAGTATCTTCTTTCCATTGAGTATGTAGACAGGGAGAAGAAGAGATTTGACTTGCTTACCTTATTAGCACATGTAAGATTACTGAAGCCATGTCCACTGATAGTTATGAGTTCATTCACTGTTCCCGTAGAGGGAGTAATGTTGCTTATAGATGGCGAAATGCAATTTGAAAGCTCAAAGAATAATTTATTTGAATTTTTAACCATGGTGTCATTCAGGCCACACAGGGGTTCTGTTGCTAGGCAGCCTGTTGCAGTACTTGCCAAGTGCAAATTCTCTGGGCCTGCTTTAGACAAAAGAACAATCTGTAAGCCATGTACACCATCCTAAAACAAGAACTGCGTTCAGACTCCAGTTTACTTTAATGAAGGAGGCAGGTGGTTTTAAATTCTGGAGATTTGGGTATTTTTTTTTTAACAGAGTGATTTTACAAAATACCCTCTAGCCTTAGGAAAAGACAAACGCAGGGTAGACCCAGTCATCTGATATCTACTCTACAAAGGTCACTTTAAGTCTGGGTCATCTGGAGCAGTTTCTATGTTTAACCATCTTACCTGGAACATATGTTGCTTCAGTGTTTCCCACAAACAGGTGCAGGGGAATGTGCCTGGTTTCAGCTGGTAAAACATTAATGATTCCTTGGAGAGCTGTGGAGAGAGTCTCATCAACATATCCGCTGCTGTAGTAATGGATTCCAGGAGAAGTAAACTGGTAGGAAAATGAACCTGCCATAAAATAAGATTGTACACAAGAAATATGAGCCAGTAATGAGTTTTTGAAAACTAGGTGAGGAAATTAGGAATTATCATTTAAATGTACGTGCAGATGAAAATTTTCTTATTTTTTATGTGTCTAATGGCTCAAAAGGAAGTAGTAAAGAATGATTCACTAGCTATAAAGGGATACATACACACATATATATTGTGATACCAAAAGGCAAGATCCAGCTTTATTTTTTAAAAGAAACTATAGAAAGTCAGGCCTAATTTGTCAACTTTTAAAGTAAAATAACACACAAGGAAAGTGTAAATATACTGTTACAAGCATAGAACAAACTAGTCAATCTGAAAGGCACATTAACTCTTAGCTCTTCTATAAGAAATGCTGATAAGCTGATTCTAAGCAACAAAAGTTCATTATTTATTATCAGATCTGAGTGACTAAAACATATAGTCCTATTTTCATTGTACTTTGCTGAATAACACATGTTTCAGTTGGTCAATTATCATGGCATCAATAAAGATAATAAAGACCAGAATCAATTATAGTATATTTAAGATAATCATTTATAAGTATTTATAATGTTTTTTAAGTAGGTATAAAATGCCAGGTAAACTACTTCCTGGTTTTATTTGTATGACTAATTTATGTGAACATATTTACCAAATCTAAGAAACAGGAGCATGATGAAAACTTCAACAAAACAGAGACATACCTGATGCAGATTTTTGCCTGCCATTTGTAAATCCTTTGCCATCGTAAGCCACACTTCCAGGGCTGGAGACTGAGAAGACTCTGTACCCTATAGTCTTAAGAAAGGGGTGTGCTTGCCAGTGCCACACCACAGTATCACCCACAGTCACATTTAAGATGGATGGTGACCAGGCATAACCTAGTCCATGCTCTGGGAATCAGAATTGAGGCAAAATTTAAAAGACAAAGAAGTAAATGTTTGAAAAATTAACCATGAAAACAACTATTTTTACAAAGTGAGAATAACTTTTAAATTAGTACTGTTCACTTCTGTTTGTACGTAATTTAAACAATCAACCAAAATAAAAGCAGGATAACGAGATGTAAATGAAGAAATAAATTGTAACTAATAACTCCAGAAGTGATAAGAAGGAGACACTGAAAACAGCTGGATGCTTAATAAATAAGTTGTTCATAAGTATTACCTGGAATGTTTGTAACAAGCTGATGAACTCTTTATTTTTTTTAAAGATTTATTTATTATATATACAGCATGTATGACTGCAGGCCAGAAGAGAGCACCAGATCTCATTACAGATGGTTGTGAGCCACCATGTGGTTGCTGGGAATTGAACTAAGGACCTCTGGAAGAGCAATCAGTGCTCTTATCCTCTGAGCCATCTCTCCAGCCCCTGAGCTGATCAACTCTTAGCACATAAAATTTTTTTGGCACAACTGGGCGTGCTCATAATTTCAACTTGAATTTTCTTTCTGAAATTCATGACTGCTGTAGCTCTGGAGGTCCTGGACTGCAACAAAGTCCCTAGCAATTCCTGACCATGAAATTATAAAGCCTATCCTTCTCAACACAAGAGTGTCTCATAAATGACTACATATGTAGTACATAGCCCGGCCTTAACTCAAGAGTATGTCATATATGACTATATATGTAGTATGTAGCCCGGCCTTCTTAACTCAAGCTCATCACATATGTGACTACATATGTAGTATGTGTTTGACTTTTTAACTGCATATGGAGAACATTGCAAAAGTATATAAGAAACAACATCAATTCTTTGAACAGCTTGAAATGTAAAATAAAAATCAACTCAATTTCAGCATGAAGTCTCTCCCTTTCTTCCCAACATATAAATGTTGGTTGGTATCTTAGCCATCAGGAAAATACAAATCAAAACTGGTTTGAGATTTCATCTCACAAGGGTCAGAACGGCTAAGATCAATAACACAAGTAATAGCTCATGCTGGGGAGGATGTGGAACAAAGGGAACACTCCTCCATTGCTGATGGGAGTGCAAACTTGTACAGCCACTATGGAAATCAATATGGCAGTTCCTCAGAAAATTGGGAATTGATCTACCTCAAGACACCGCTATTCAGCTCTTGTGCATATACACATGGGATGCTCCATCCCACCACAAAGAAACTTGCTCAATTTTGTTCATAGTGGCTTTACTCATAATAGCCAGAAACTAGAAACAACATAGATGTCCCTCAACCAAAGAATAGATAAAGAAATTGTGGTACCTTTCCACAATGGAGTATCACTCAGCAGTTTAAAAAAACGACATCATGACATTTATAGGCAAATGGATGGAACTAGAAAAAAAATCATCCTGAGCGAGGTAACCCAAACCCAGAAAGACAAATATGATATGTTCTCACTAATAAGTGGATATTAGCTGTTAAAAGGATTAATAGCTGTTAATCATGTTACAATCCACAGACCCAGAGAGGCTAGGTAATAAATAGGGATCTAAGGGAGACATAGGAATCTCCCTGAGAAAGGAAATAGAATAGATTTTTGTGGGTGGACTAGGGGTGGGTGGGGATGGGTATAGGAAGGATCATATGGGGGATGGAAGGAGAGGGACAGGGACAGACGTCTGGGATTGGAGGGCATTTAGGGGCTGATGTAAGAAACCTACTGAAGGGGAAAATCTCAGGAATCTACAAGGGTGACACTTGCTACGACTGTCCATCTTCTGTAAGGAGGCAAGGCTTTCAAGGCTTCCAGTGGTGGGACTGGATCACCAACACAGCCACAAGACCTTCAACCTACGATCTTTGCTGCCTGCAAGATGTAATGATGGGGTAATGATGGCACCGAACTTGTGTAAGTGGCCAACCAATGACTGGTCCAATTTGAGGCCCATGCCAGGAGAGGGAGCCCATGAAATGACTAGGATTTCAGAGCTCAGGCAGAAGAGGAGGAGGAGGAGGAGGAGGAGGAGGAGGAGGAGGAGGAGGAGGAGGAGGAGGAGGAGGAGGAGGAGGAGGAGGAATTATGGGATCCAGAGGGGTCAAAGACACTGGGAGAGCATGGCCCAGGGGAATCCACTAAGCAGGGCTCATGGGTGCTCACAGAGGGGTCCTTTTCCTCCTACTGTGTTGCCTGACCCAGCCTTTATGTGAGGGTTTGTGCCTGGTCTTGTTGTATCTTGTTTTGCAATGTTCAGCTGATGTTCTTGGGAGGTCTGCTCTTTTCTGGGGGGAGACTGGGAACCAGGAATAGACCTGGGAGAGAAGGGAGGTAGGGAACTGGAGGGAGTGGAGGGAGGGGAAGCTGTGGTCAGGATGTATTTCATGAAAGAAAAATAAACAAAAATTTTTTAACAATATTGATTGGTACCGAAATGTGAGCCATTGTTGGTAATTCTGAATACAGTCCCTGTTGAATGAAGAGTACATTTGATGACATTTTCTGATGATGATGTAATATTGCACGGGAAAGATCCTAAAAATACAAAGGTAGGAAAAACATTTTCAGTTGACTTTGTGAACTAGAGAGATGAACTATCAGTAGTAAAGAGCCAATGCTTAACAAACTCTGTCATACGGGAGGATCTTAAAACTTTTTGTTCCCGACGGTGATCATGGTTATATTTTCACAGAAGTGTTTTATGCACATTAAATACGCAGTGATAATTGATTAAAACTGAAAGATTCAAAAGCAAAGTTGTTCGCTTTCTCACCAGCCCTTTAACCACAGACACTTGACCTTTTCTACATTAATAGAAAAATGAACTAGAGAGAGGGCTCAGCAGTTAGGAGCTCTTGCTTCTTCTGCAAATGCTCCGAGTTCAGTTCCTAGCACCCATGTTGAGTGGCTCACAACCATCTATGACCCAGCTTCAGGGTGTCCAGTATTTTCCTCTGGCTTCTATGAGTACTCATATGCATGGACCCACCCTCCATGCACACATTAAAATATAGACCAGCAATTAATAGTATTTGCGTAACCTTTCTTACAATGTTAAAAAAAAACACTGAAAGTATTTGTGTAACAGCCCAGTGCCTCCAGCAGATCCTTTTAATCAAGGAGAACCTTAACAGCCCCCTGCAGGACAAAGGTTTTACCTAAGAGGATGGAATTCTCAGTTGGTGTTGTGCTGAACCCAGAACCCATTATAATGATTTCAGTGCCACCATACAAAGAGCCTCTCTGTGGAAACATGTGGGTAACTTCCAAAATGTACCGAATGGAAGCCTTTAGCTTGTTCCTGAAAAGAACAAAAGAAGAGATTTCCGAAGAGCTTCCTCACCTCAGGCCCACAGTGTTTGGGGAATAGGAAATAACTGAGTACATATGTAATTAGACATAAATTTTTCAGACCAGATAATCTGGTAATAATATTTACTGTGGTCAAATGTATATGTTAATTTTGAAAGCTAGAATTTTTAAAAATCTAATAGCATAAGTATGTGAGATGAAAAGTCTTAAGATAATACAGAAAATATGATGATAAGAAATGAGGTCACAAGAAATAAATGAAATTCTTTAAAGTTTGACATTTTTACTATAATAATATATGAAGGCAGATTTACATGTAAAAAAGGTAGCAACACAATTCCATACATTATTGAAGTAGTTATTTTTTGTGCGATTCTGTTTAATTTTTCCTACTTTTTGAAAACCTGTGAAGACTTTCCTTCTCATTATCTCAGGGAAAGCAGTTTTTACTTTGTTTTATTATAGATATTATGCCATCAAATTGTGCATGTTCTTTTGATTAGATACATCCTATGTCCTAAGTCCCACCATGACAACACAATCTGTAGATCCCAATGAAGTTTGGTGTTGCTTTATGTAACTCCTTTAGCGTGCTGAATTGCCGTTTCTCCAACAACCATCTAAATACACAGTTTGTGTCTGACTCTGTACATACTATTGTCCAGGAGCAGGGAGTTGTAGGTAGCTGTGAGTCACTCAACATGGGTGCTAGGAACTGAACGAGGAGCATTTGTAAAAGCAGCAAGAGCTCCTAATTCAAGAACTCTGTGAGCTCCTCCCTGTAAACCCACCAAGGAATGCAGCCCTAGAATCTTGGGTTTACTGGCCCTCTGGCCCTGTAAGATTTTGTGGCAATTGTTTGTCCTTCTATTCTGACACCTGCTCTCTTTGCCTTCTTTTAAAGCCATTGATTCAGCTTGCTCTTCTTCAAAGTATTCCGAACGAACAATTGTTTCAGAGAAGAAAAAAAAAAATGCCATTAACAGTTTCAGGGAAGAAAATTCAAAATTCCCACAGGAAGTAGAATCAGTGAGGGACTAGCTCCACTCCTTTCTTTAGATGGCCAGATGTCAGCTCACCTAAGTCACCTTCTCAGAGAATTCTGCCCTGTCCCATGGGATGCTAGTTCCCTCCATTATACACTCTTATAGCAACTAAGATCCACTATTAATAAACTTTTTCACATTTATAATTGTTACAGTACTCATTTCTTTGCTGAGAATCCTCCCAAAAAATTATGAGTACCATTAGTGCAGCAAATTATTGCAAATCCAGAATTAAACAAGTGCTCTCCCCCTGCACTGTCAAAATTGTTTAAAAAACATTTCCTGGATGAATGTAAGTCACATGACAGATATGGAAATCCAATTGCACAGAGATTTTTGTATAACCTGTTCTAAATTGTTTGGTTCAAAAACCAAAGTGTTATTGTGTATTTTATGATAAATTTAAAGCATCTTTTCTATAAGGAGATATAAAAAGGTAAAGAAAGCAATTAACATATTTGGAACTTAATGATTTTTTTATCTCAATTTTATTAGCCCCAACCATTCCACAGCTCTATCAGTTATAATCAGTATCATACCTTGTTGATGCCAAGCCCCAGTTTCTGACTTTGACATAGATGTCATGTTTCCCTGGAGGTAACTCAGGCAAAAGACATCTAATGTCTGTGAAGTTTGAGTGAAGAACTTGGCAGACTTTTCCTCCAACATACACCATATTTTCTATGATTTCATTTCCAAAGTTATAACCCTTAATTGTTAAATTGATGTTTCCTATTGTTTTAAAAGAAAAAAATACAACTTGTTTTACAAAAATTTAACTTTTCATCCAGCACCAAACTTGCATATTAACCAAATCAACATATTTATCTTTCATTGGAGTTAGAAAACACTGAAACTTTCAGAGGCAAAATTCAAAAACTTGAGTTCATGCTTCCATATACACATAAAATGCATATTTGTTTCACAAAGAAAAAAGTGTTTAAGTACTTTGCAAAGATACAGTATCTTTCTCACCATTGTTCATGTTCAGAACAAAATTATAAGTTGACTTATTTGTATTTAAAAGTAAAGGAAAGTAAAGAGCATATTTCAAAGTAAGGAGCAAAACTTGGTAAGAGACTATGCTTTGAAATACTTTTGGAAGTGGTTTCCATATATTCATCAAATGATTGATTTTTTTCTATTTGTGTATTTGTGTGAAAAGTCACTTGTGGACTCAAAATTACAGCAATGTGACAGGTGCTACAATAAAGATGTAGTGAAGAGTAGCTTGAGATCACACAGAAACTACTACTATTTATGAAGCTATCACTGTCCTAGATGATCATTAACTCAAGAATGGACAATGCAAATGTACATATACATTATGGGTTTTATTAAGCTGTGAAGAAAAAGGATATTATGAAATTTTCAGGTAAATTGATGGAACTTGAAATAATCATACTGAATGAGGTAACCCAGACCCAGAAAGATGAATGATTGATCTTACTGAAGAACTTACCCAAAATTGCCCGTTCTTTAGGGTTGAAATCAGTGATAACTGGTGTTTGTAAGCAGTTGTAACTAAAAATATCCTTTGCTGTGGCTTGAATTCCATTGGTAATAACAGAAATATCAACTGTACCTTCAATTCTCTGAAATACATGGAAAAAATAAAATAGAAAATTTTAAGTGATGAGATATTGAAATCCAGTCATTTAGCTGGGGAAGATAATCAGTCAATGTTTGTGTTGCATGCATGAGGAGCTGTTTGATTCCTAGAACACAAATTAAATAAAAGAGAGAGAGAGAGAAAAAGAGAGAGAGAGAGAGAGAGAGAGAGAGAGAGAGAGAGAGAGAAAGAAAGAAAGAAAGAAAGAAAGAAAGAAAGAAAGAAAGAAAGAAAGAAAGAAAGAAAGAAAGCAGTAAGAAGCCAGAGGTGGTGGCTTGACCTCCCATCCTAGCCTTGTTGGCAACATCTAGCCAGTAAGACACACTGAAAAAAACACAATGGACAATTCTTGTGGAACTATATCCAAGGCTGTGCACAAACACATGCGTGCGTGCGCGCGCGCGCACACACACACACACACACACACACACACACACACACACACACACATTCAGTGGCTGAAGAAAGAGAATCACTGTAAATAAACTTCTGAAGTTGTTTCATTTCAGTCATGAATCAGAGGTAGTCTCAGATATTTAAAGTTGTCATATTAAGCACAGGTTCTGCAATTAAATTCTTAAGACAAAGATCAATGGTCCTGCATGGTTTATGATTCATTTAACTGCATTTATATTATTACCATTTTTTGTTTTTGCTTTTCCTTTGTTTTATTAAGGTAATTTTTTCAATTCATTTTACACATCAGTCAAAGATCGCCCTCTTCCCTCCTCCCGACCCCCCAGATTCCCCCTCCAAAACCACTCCCCATTCTTACCCACAAGAAGAGAAGGCCTCCCATAGGGAGGCACATCCAGAAGAGGCAAGTCCAAGCCCTGCCCCCTGACTCAAGGCTGCACAAGTGGTCTCATCATAGGTAGTGGGCTCCAAAAGGCTCCCTTATGCACCAAAGATGGATTCTGATCCTACTGCCAGGGGCCCCCTCAAGCAGATCAAGTTACACAACTGTTTCGCCATGCAGAGGGCCTAGTCCAGTCCCATGTAGTTTCCACAGTCATTGAACCAACTTTCATGAGTTCCCTCTAGTTTGGTTTGGTCGTCCCTGCATGTTTCCCCATCATGATCCTGATACACTTGCTCGTAGAATTGTGGAGAGGGTGCCTGAACTGATCTGGCTTGCCCCAGGGATCAGACTAATGAATACCCTAACTGTCATCACAGAGCTTTTCTCCAATGACTGATGGATACAGATGCAGAGATCCACAGCCAATCACTAGGCAGAGCTCCAGGAGTCCAGTCAAAGAGAGAGAAGAGGGATTCTATGAGCAAGTGCATCAGGATCATGATGGGAAATGTTATTAGAGTTTAAGGGCTACACAATGCAGCTGAGATGCTCTGGGCAAATGGTTTTCCAACTGATAAAGAATAAGATACCGTTTTTTAACCCTTTTTCTCTTGCTATAGATTCAAATATAATCCTACTTCATTCACAAACTAGGTTGAATATTTAATCTACTTTCATACTCTTTAAAAAATATAGCTTAAACACTATAAAGCACTTCATACTTTCACTATGGCATCTGTGCAAATTCTCAGGCAGACTTTATTCTCTGGCATTGTATTAATGCACGTGTTGTATTTAGCTGAATGATTTAAACAAAATGTTTTTCATATTGTCATAGCCTATAAATTCTTATTCTATCATTCAGTCCAATACACACTCAAAGAGTTTTTTCCCTAGACATCTTACCGATGTCCCTTCTTCCTCTGTTGTGTTTTGAGATTAATGAGTGCATCGGCATTTATCATCTCTTTGCACATAACTGGTGAGCCATAGACCTGATTTAAATTTAAATATAATTTGGGGTGGGGGAGTTCAAGTTTCTCTGTATAGCCTTGGAACTCACTCTGTATACCAGATTGTCCTCAAATTCACTGAGATTCCCCTGCCTCTGCCTTTGGAGTGCTGGGGTTAAAGGCGTGCACCACCATCACCCAGCTTTAAGGATGATTTATTAAAAAAAAAAAAAAAGAAGAAGAATGGCTGATTCTGAGGCAACTAGATGGCTCAAGGGTAAAGGTGCTTGCTGACGACTCTGTTGATCTGTTTGATCCCAGGAAGATCCCTGGAAGAGATGTGACTCTGCAAACTTGTTCTCCTACCTCCACATAAGTGCAATGACGGGCATGTGTGCACTTATGCATGCACACAAAGTAATAAATGTAAGTTTTCAATACAAAAATACAAATAAAATAAATTTATTTTTATTTATTTATTTTTGGTTTTTCAAGACAGGGTTTCTCTGTGTAGCTTTGCACCTTTCCTGGAACTCACTTGGTAGTCCAGGCTGGCCTTGAACTCACAGAGATCCACCTGGCTCTGCCTCCTGAGTGCTGGGATTAAAGGCGTGCACCACCAATGCCCAGCTAAATTTATTTTTAAAAATTAAACATGTTTAGATTTTTTTCATTGAAATTTACAGAGTATTAATATTGAGTTCTTTTCATCTTTTAGTTTATTCAGAAATTTTCTGATGACCCTCTAGTGCTGATATAACATTAATCCTTTTATGAGACTCTGATCTCCAATTTCCACTGAATTTTATCTTTACTTTGTTTCTATTTTTATTATTTCAAGTGAGATGCATTATTTATTGTTGTAGTTTTGTGTAAACATCTTCATTGTGATTTTTAAATGTCTCAGATGTGGAGATAATATTTTGGTTTTGTATTTTAGTTAAAAGGTATTGAAGAAACAGGTTTTACAGATAATCATGAAAACTCTGAAATTTGTAGAAATATAACATTTGTCTCTCTGCCTGTGTAAATGTTTCCTAGTTGATAAGGTTAGGTCTGTTGGAGGTGAGGGATGGCTGAAGTCAGAGGCCTTACTTTCGATGTTTGGCAGGTTATCATATTCAAATCTCCTTCAATCACATTGCAGGTTTCATTTCCAACCAAAACAGTAGAATTTTCACTAAAGCCAAATCCAGCTACAGTCAGCAGAGTACCACCTTTGTGAGAAAAACAAAGAAAATAAAACCCCAAATCAATTCAACTACAACAGAAACTTCCTCACCATCTAACTCATCATTTCTGAATCACCCAGTCACACCAGAGGGATGGTACATGGATGGAGAAGTAGCCGTGCACAAAGTTACCACCCCAAGCCCGGCTAAGCTCTCAATTGCATGGGCTTTTTCATATTGGCTTTGGGATATGTAAGCATCAACCACTCTGACCTGGAAAGAAGTCACAATATTTCTATTTACTTTATCTCATGTGTGTGAAACGAGGGTGAATTAAGACTTAAATTTTAATAACGCTAAGCAAAAGGAAAACTAAGAAAAAAACACAATAAAGTAAAAGTAGAAGAGAAAAAAATAAAGTAAAAATAAGTAATTAAAACACACACACAAATCGATATCAAAGCAAAATTTCCAATATTAATCATGGTTAAAAAAACACCAAGTAAGTGAAACAGCACAAGAAAAATGTGTCATTGTCCGTGTCAGCCTTCCTTTGTCCTGTTTGTCCCAGAACTTTATTCTAGGTCGAGTAGCTCCATGGAGACTCTGGTTACAAATGGAGCAGCTGGTAAGCAGAATAATAACTAATAAATCTTATCTTGACATAATTAATGAGGTTGTTATAGAAACACGTAATAATTGATGATATTAATTCAATAACCTATGATGTAAGTATAAGCAGTCCCCGACTTGTGCCTCATAAGGAAGAAAAGAATTAGCCAGCCATTTAATCTCTGTGCCTTTCAAAAGGACACTGTCCTTGGTCCTATGAGGGAACCTTAGGGTCCATGCCATTTTCCTGGCACTAGAAATAAAACACTGAAAACCCAGTTGTGGAAATGTATGTGGTCACCTCGGTTGAGAACTGTTAGCTATTACCTGCCAGGCTTCCAGAATCAGGCCAGACATGTGAGATCTGACTCCGATAAATGAAGTGGGATCCCTCACTCTCTAGATTCTGTGCTAGTCCAACATCAGCAATGGACACAGCAACTGGTACATGTCCAGCACTTCCATTCAGAATCTGGCACTTGATCTCATTATCTTGTGATAAAAAGAAGAGGAAAATGATAAAATACACGTGGCAGGGTTTTTAAGATAAAAAAAAAAAACCCTCAGTAAAATTAATTTGCAAATATTAACATTGGCATTTGTTTTTAGACTCCAAGAAATATATTCAAGGTAGACTACTTATGTTTTGATTGGGACAGGGAAGTCTTAGTGGGAAGGTAGAATCTTTGCAAACTACTCACTGCTGTAAATTAGTTACTTCTAGGAAGAGTGAACCAATAATGAAAGCATGTCTCAAAACATTTCCCAAACAAGTTGCACATAAAAATTTTTATCATTCTAATTTTTAATTCAAATTTATACTAAAAATTTTTACTAAATTTTTGGCTCAACATATTACTTATGTCCAAAATTGAGTAAAATAACAGGTTCTATCAATAAAAGTGATAAAACTAAGTGAAAGCATTTCTTCACTTTATTTACTACAGTTTAGGTAATACTGTTAAAATATTGGCTATATGACCTCAAAAACACTTTTCAATAAAAATCAACAGAAAGGATTTGGCAAGTGGTCTTGCTCATGGGATTTAAATCTGATTTAATTAAGAAAAAATATCTAGGATTGTGAATGATAACTTTTTGGTGAAATTAAGTAACTGTGTTTCCACTAATGTCAAGAAGCTAAAAATGTAAACGATATTTAAATTCTGCATAACTGGAAAGAGGTCCTATGGAACTAGAAGTCAAAGATATAGTCATGTCTTCTTGCCTAAGACAGAGGGTTGGTAATATAGTTCAGTGGTAGAGCACTTACCTAACATATCTGAGGTCCTGGGTTCAATCACCAGTACATACAAAAACAAACAGCAACAACAAACATGGCTAGAAACCATGGGACAACAAAGTCATACTTTGAACATTTTTTGTGTCTCAGATATACATCAAAGTATGAGAAATCTTGTGCATTCAGTTTGTAAGGTATATCTGAATAAATGTATGGCAGGTCACTCTTAATGGGATGAAGACACTGCATAACAATCAGTCTGTGATTATATATTCTTTTAATATATATATAATATACAGTATTATATTTTTATATATATATAGTTTTCCAGACTAGGTTGCTAATTTCATGACTCTATATATACTAGAAGACATATTATATTTATAATAGCTCTTTCTTCCAATTCTCTTGGAGAAATCTCTGACATTTAAAAGAACCTACCATCCACAGAAAGAAGAGAGCAACTGGTAGACCCAACAGAGACCGATACAGCTGATGTGGGAGAAAATCCAGAGCCCGATATGGTTAGTATCGTGTTTTCTGCATAGGACCCTGAAAGTGATAAATTTAAGACACTACATTTTAGATAAAGAAATTAGAACCTACTATTCTAAAAATCAGATATTTCTTAAGCAAAACTATGCCTATCTTCCAGAAGATATAAACAATAAGCCTGAAATTAAGCAAGGGGAAAAGACACATTTATTTGGTGATGTTATTTTCCACATAATTTCTCTGTATTGATAACATATTTCATGCATTAATATATATCAGAAAGTTATTTCATTGATATATGGAATTAGATAAAATAAAAATGTATTCTAATGACAAGCAAGTTGATAGGGCAGCAAGCCATCATGAAACCGTGGAGGAAAAAATGAACTACAAGTGACACTTTTCATTTGCAGAGGACGTGGGGAGAGGAGATGGACCTTGAAGGCAGAGGAAGGGGAAGTTGGGAGAAGGTACTGGAAAGAGGAAGGTGATCAGCTGGAGGAGGAAAGGAGAGGAGAAAAGAGAAGGAAATGGAGGGTGAATATGATCAAAATATATACATGTATGAGAATGTCATAATGAAGCCTATTATTATGTATTATTAATATATTCTAATTATAGATAAAAACAAAGTATACAGGCCCTGAGAAATGACACCCAAGGTTGACCTATCACCTACACCACACACACACACACACACACACACACCCACACACACACACACACACACCACAAAATTACTATATATGTATGTTAAATACAAAAGGCATTAAAAAAGCATGAAAGAAAACACACAAAATCTATTACTGTAGTTGCCTCAGGGAGCTCTGGATACTAGGAGTAGGAATGATACTTAAAAAGAATTTTGGCTTCTCATAATATTTTTTTAAACTGGTGATTGGAATGTGTATAAAAAAAGTAAGCAGTCGTTAATTGTCAATGAAGAAAAGAATGGCTGGTTTCTATTGTACTTTCCCATTATTTTTAAGTTGATCAAATATAATAAAAGGTAGTTCAAGTTGTTAATTATTTTGAGCCCAAAGTAATTTTTAGGAACTGCATACAAAAATGGAAAATCACTAGCAAATACAAGGGCAAAAACCAGATAAAGTTTACTAGCAGCTACAAAGACTAAATATAAGATTATGATTTCTGAATTTGTCACTATAGTTAAACACTTACTCCTTACAGTCCTTATCCCTGATGCTTATTTAAATTTTTAGGAGCTCACACAAAAAGCACAACTACATTTTCCCCCAATAATAATGCTTCCCCTAAGTGGAGTTGAGTTCTTGGCATTAATCGTTCGGTTTTCTCAAAGTGAATACTCAATTCTCTTCTTTTGTTAAACCACAGCTATCTTGTTGCTTGCCTAGTTGCTAGCTCTGCTGGAAGTGTTCTCACACAATGAATGTTAATACATACACTGGAAGAGTAGAAGAACAGTGTCTCAGAGTCACAGGGAAAATATAGAGACTGATTCTAACTTTGAAAGTAAAGACTAGGAAGATTAATGACTTATATGTTGGCTTCCTAGGTGGTATTTTTTCAAGTAATGAGTATTCTTTCCGTAGTTCCAGCTAACAAATAGTTTTCACCATATTGAACTGTTTGCCTGCCTTAGTGACAGTAATATATATTCAAAAATCATGATCACAGAACACATTTTTCTAGGTATCCTCCACCTCGTATTTCAAGTTTAAAAGCAAGTGTTACCTTCAGAAGGTGTTGTTGTCAAAATCAGGGGAGTAGCCATGGGATCCCATGTAAAGCCACAGTCCCCTGAACATTTAGCTGGAATTCCATTGACATAGACTTCAACCTTCAAGTCAAGAAACATAGACCAAAAAAGTGAACAAGGATAGAGCTCAGTACAATATGCACAAAATTTAGTAATGAAGTATAGCAATCATCCTTGAAAGCACGTCTTTATGCACAGGATTTAGAGCAAATAGAACATTGTCTGCAAAAAATGTGTTTATACTTTCTGCTTTGACATTTCATTCATTCATGTATCCATTCATTCATCTATTCATTTGTATAGCAAATGTGCCATTAGGCTTCTGATGTAGTTGTAAATAGGAATATAATAAATACATGAAAGAAAACAGATAATCATAGTAAATCTAGGCTAGAAAGTTATATAAGTTAAATCATGAAGGCATTGTTTTAATTCGTGCTATGAAGAAAAATAGAGGTTGCTTTAAGGAAACTCATCTATACTCTCTATATTTTAATGTTCTCATCACTAAAGTGGCAACATTAACAATTATCTGATATAAATATATAAAGGTTAAATAAAATAATATTTTACTAATTCTGTCAGTGATAGATTTTAAAAAGTCTTTCATCATTAGAAAGATAATTTCCCCAAAAGTTGGAGAATAATAATGAGTTAGTTGGTCAACTGTTAACAAAAATATTCACGTGAAACTCAAGTTGTTAACGCTCCTGTTTTACAAGGTCATTGGTACATTAGTGTAAATTAGTTATACAGTTGAAGTTATAAATATTATAGGAAAAGCTTGAAAAATACCTGTGGTTGATGACTGGGGGTGCGGAGCATGTCTCCAGGTATACGTTGTCTAAATAAGCCACCTTCCTTTACTGTGGTAACTGTCACGTTAGCCTTCTCTCCAATAATGTTGGAATCATTAATCTATTTTTACACAAAATAAGTTTACTTAAAGTAGCAATGGAGAGTATAACCAATTTAAGCAGCATGGCTGGAGAAAATAAAAGCTTAAGGATGAAAAAAATTAAAAGTTTAGTTACGCTTGTTTCGAAAAAAAAAAAAAGTTTTCCAGAGTAACAATAATCAATTCAAAGAAAAATGCATTAATTAAAATATAAATGAACTAAACAAAACAAATTAATTTAATTTTATTATCTTAGAATATTCTCTGCTCTTTCTCAATACGGCTACTTTGGTAAATTGTTAGTAAATAGTTAAAAAGTTGAGTTATTTTGCCCCTTTAGCATTTTTCATCTCTGGCTATCTTGGTGTCTTATTCTTAAATTATATTGTCTTCTAGTCATAAAAATAAAGCTAAATTATGTCCATATGCATAATCTGGTCATTTCAAAGTCTTTATTCTGGTATGGCCACCTTCTGATATATATAGGTACCAGCATGGACAGATGCCTCCATGACGGACTCTGCATGAGCTAGTGATGATGGACAGCAATGATGAATTAGCAGCGGAGACTGGTGGGAAAAGAGTGATGGATACCAGAGACAGCAAGCTAGCAAGAGGAGGCCGGTCTCAATTAGAGAATTGTAGACTTCTAGTTCCAAGCATGTGCGTGTAAAATAACCTCTGTGTCCTTGTAACTGTTATATTCAGCACATCCAGGTGAATTTTATGGTCACACGCTTCTGTGTGTTTTTGTCTACTTTCCTATCTCCTCATTCAAATATTTCCTGAGTAGGGCTCTGCACTTTCTTCACCTTATGTCAAAGCATCTTTCCCAGTGAATATATGTGGGTCCTACGTGTGGCTACACAGTTGTCATTGAGGGTTCTGACATTTCAACAATCATTCTCCCATAGAAAAGATTTAGGTATTTAGAGTTTTGTGGTGAGAAATGATGCAGTGGTGACTACCTTTTTGCTTATACCATTTCACATTTGTATAATTATTTCAATAAGATGGAATTATATAACAGATTGCCAAATCACAGAAAGCTGTATTAAGATAGTACCACATAATCCTCAAAACATTTGGCCTACTTTACATTCTAACCAACAGGTATGAAAGGAAATGCTAGCTCATATCTTTATCATCACTAAATAGCATCGTCCTTCTCTGTGTGTGTGTCTGATTTATGCTTTTGTTTACCCGTATGTAGTGTGTGTGTGTGTGTGTGTGTGTGTGTGTGTGTGTGTGTGTGAAGGTGTGCATGCCGGGTAAACACAAATCCCAGAGTATCCTGCTTTGTCACTGTCTGTAGAAGACTTGTTTTACTTTTAGACCCTATGTATGCCCAGTTCTTCTGCACTAATCTCCTTCACACATGCCGGCATTCACCCTTCTTCCTCTCCGGTGTTCAAAATATAACAGTGTCAAATAGAGGACAGCTTTAGATTTGACTTGAAGAGGTCATCTTTACAATAACAAGTTTTCCATGGAATACAGCTCCAGAGGAGGAATTACAAGTGATGAGGCTAATTATTCTTCTGTTCTCTCTTAATTAACAGTTGAATTTATCTGTGAGATTGGCCCTGCCTGTGTACCATCAAGAGGCTTCTCACAGGGATTTAAAACACCAACAGCTATTCTCCATAAAAAAAGAACACCTGCCTGTTTATGAGCCAGGTGCAGTGGCACACAGATTTAATCCCAGCACCTGGGAGGCAGAAGCAGGCAGATTTCTATCAGTTCAGTGCTAGCCCCGTCTACATAGCAAGTACCAGACCGGTCAAGGCTACATAGTGAGACCCTATGTCAAAAACAAAAAAACAAAATCAAAATAAAACAAAAACCAAATAAAATCAGTTTATGGTTTGTTTTGAAAAATCCACGGTCCCCAGTTCTTTTTAGGATTCTAAGAAAGAGTACAAATTAGCAAAGAGCAGAGATGAGGAGATAGAAGTTGCACTCATGAAGGGACCTGAAGAAGCGGCTGCTTTCCACAGGGGCTTTTCCACTTGATGGTCCATGAGTATCCAGCGCAGGTTCCCTCTCTGTTTACTGAGACTTGTCCTATTTCTTCCAGGCTCTGCAGGGCAAGCTGCAAGTCTGAGGCTGACACGGCAGCGGGGATGCCTGCATCACAGAGAAAGCGAAGACTCACAAACTGAGCGCTCCTCAAAGTACCGTGTATCCAAAGTATCACTTGTCAATCACCCACCTCCTCCACTCCGGTCAAAGAGAAATTCAGAGCTTTTATCCCATGTACATTAATGAGAAACAAAATTATATGAGTAATGCATCTCAGTGTTGTCTTGGTTTAAAAAACTTTTATTTGCCGGGAAGTGGTGGCGCACGCCTTTAATCCCAGCACTGGGGAGGCAGAGTCAAGCGGATCTCTGTGAGTTCCAGGCTAGCCTTGTCTACAGAGCAAGATCCAGGACAGGCACCAAAACTACACAGAGAAACCCTGTCTCAAAACAAACAAACAAACAAACAAACAAAAACCCCAAAACTTTTATTTGAATGTCAGTTTGCTTTATGGATAATCTATAAGTCATGAATGTAAGAGAAATTTTAGAAATTAAAACAGTTATATATACTAAGGCAGTGAAGAAATCACTCAAATGTCATTTGTTCTGCAATCTTATTTCAAGTTATTGACAATTTTAACTATATAAGTCATGTAAAAAGTGCTACTAAAAGTAAATGTACCAAGCACATATTACTTTTGTTTAAATCAACACTCGCTGTCTGTTGGATAAAGACTGTGATGCTCAGATATAAATTAACATTTTTCTGGCACTAGTTGTAATATTTTACAAAGCGAAACTAAACATGTACTAAAACTAAAACTAAACAAGTATGAAGCCATACATAAATGTTTATTTCTACATATGGTGCTTATTACAGCCAGAGTTTTCAATGGACACGTGTGATAGTAGATACCATTTTGGATAGCACAGGTATAGATGATTTAATTAAGATCATATTTAAAAATCCGTTAGAGGCCAGCCTGGTCTACAGAGTGAGATCCAAGACAGGCACCAAAACTACACAGAGAAACTCTGTCTTCAAAAAACAAAAAACAAAACAAAAAAAGATTTGTTGGGTGGTGGTGGTGCACGCCTTTAATCCCAGCACTTGGGAGGCAGAGACAGGCAGATCTTTGTGAGTTCAAGGCCAGCCTGGTCTAGGGAGCAAGATCCAGAAAAGGTACAAAGCTACACAGAGAAACCCTGTCTTGAAAAAAAAAAAAAAACAAAAACAAAAAAAATCCTATTCCAATCCCATTTTATAAATATTTTAATATTATAACATTTCTGGATATCACAGTAATGATCTCTTTCAATGTATGTATCATATAAGGCCATAACTCTATATAAGGTCGTAATTTCAACCACCTCCAGAAAAAGGACTCAAGAATTTATTTATTTATATTTTCAAATAAAAATGTCTATAACTTATAACAGTAACTTTAGATGGGTGCATTCTTTCTTAAATTACCAAAAGAATAGTCAGAGACAAAAATGCTATTAATTACTGACTTTAATATGATATGCATTATTATGTATCCTTTATTTAGATATTTGAATGTAACATAACTATACACAGCAATTATCAAGAATAGTTAACATTTAATATCCAATGCATAGATGTGTATTTGAACAACTTTAATATATCTCTGGTAATTCTAAACACTTCAAATATACCTTTCAGGGTATGTCCATAAGCTTGGATGTCAAAGCTGCCACTTATAGGTGGAGAAGCTGCATGAATCTTTTGAATACGAATCTTTGAGTCCCCTGGCCAATTATTTCCTCTGTAAACCGACTCATTCTTTGTCTCATTTGTGGTTATCTAATTTCCAAAATAAATATTGATAGAATGATTAAACCTAACAATGGCTAACACAATTTCCATTTCATCATGTAGGATTCTGTGACGTGACATAAATGAGCCTCATATATTCAGGATTCCTCAGGACATTAAGGAGAGTTCCATAAATCAACACAGGCCATGCCTATACAGCTGCAATAATGAGGCCAAAGTCAACTCAGTCATCTGTGCAGCCATCAGCTGGAATCACAGTAATACCTCATTAATTCAGAGCATACCCTCCATCACTCAAGGAGCAAATATTTATCAAGTAAGCACTCTTTTCAGGGTACAAAGCACACCACTGTGTGCAGGCAAAGAAGCGTGAGATGTAATCATCACTATAAAAATGACCAAAACACTTTTTGGAGAAATAACTGTAGATACATAACCAACAATATATTAGAGTGACTGTTACAGCCTCACTAAATAATTTTAAAGTATTGAACACCAATCAACTGACAGAAGCAATATGTGTTATCCATATCATAGATTGTAAGTGTAATAAGGAATATTATAGTCTCCAATCTCTGGCCTTTTGAAGTTTTCTGTCCTTGTAGAACTGAAATCCATACAGAAATAAGTAACATAAGTGATAGAAAAAAACATATATGTGTATGTGTGTACACGTCAACTTTATCTGTGCTAAAGATAGGAAATAATGCAAACCTCCATCAATAGAAAGGACAAACTGTACTCTATTTGTACTGTAGTATATAGCAACTCCAAAGAGTGAACTATCACAAAAGGTAACGAAGTGAATCTTGCAATATTGATAGAGAAAATTTGTTTTAAATCATGTAAACATTTATGATTCTTTTGGGATAAAGTTTTAAAATAGGAAAAATGAATTATTGATAATAGAAGGCAAAATAGCAGTCATGGGGAAAGCTCCTGTGGATTAATGATTTTCTTTTCCTTGATCTAAAGTGATCTCAATAATCAAAGTTAGCTTTTTAAAACTCACTGAGTTCATCAAGGCTCAAGGGATACACTATGAACAGCAACAGCAACAACTCAACCATATTTCTAAGTACAAATAATGAACACCTGGAAACCATAACTTAAAATAAAAGACCAGTTATGTATTCACTTGTAAGTGTATATTAGGTGTTAAGTAAATGATAATCAAGCAACAATCCACAGACCCAGAGAGGTTAGGTAAAGAGGAGGCCTATGGGTGGGGTGCATCTCCCTAGGAAGGGGAAATCAAATAGATTTTTGCCGGTTGACTGGGGGCAGGTGGGAATAGAGGAGGGAGATGCCCAGTGGTGGGGAAGGGTAGAGGGAGAGCGCACAGGGAGAGACACTGCAATTGGGGGGACATTAGGAGGGAAACCTAGTGCAGTGGAAACTTCCTGGAATCTATGAGGGTGATTCTAGTGAGGACTCCTAGTAATGGAGGATACAGACTCTGAACTGGCCATCTTTTACAGCCAGGCAAGCGTTCCAGTTGTGGGACTGGGTTGCATTCAGTCGAGTTTTTGGCCAAGGTGTTCCCATGGAGATCCCTAAACAACCCAGACTAATGTTAAGACAAAGGGTCTCTCTCCAGAAACTGATAGCGGAGTCCCATTGCTAAGGACAACACCTACACAGCTCTTCTGTAGTCTCTTTGATGTGGGAAAGTCCTCTGAAGGCTACTGAAAGAGAAACCTGGACACCAACCCAGTCACAAAACCATCCATCTACAGTCTTTCCTGACTACAGAATCTGCTAGGGCAATGCTAATACAGAACTTGTGGGAGTGGCCAACCAATGTTTGGTTTAACTAGAGGCCTGTGCCACCAGAGGGAGTCCATGCCCTACACTGATTGGATGGCCAGGAACCAGAGACTGAATAGCTAGCCCAGAGACCTAGGGTAGAACCAAACACAACTGAGTGAAGCAGGGGGCCCAGGGGATCAATGAAATGACTCCTAATGATATTTTGCTGTACTTATAGACTTGTCCAGTCATCATCAGAAACACTTCCGCTGGCAGCAGATGGGAGCAGACCCACAGCCAGACATTATGCAGAGAGAGTCTAGATTGGAGGTCTCCATTGTGTCCCTCCACTCAGAGATCAGGGAACCCTGCAGAAGAGGGGGAGGAAAGACTGTAGGAGCCAGAGAGGATGAAGGATACCAGGAGAACTTGGAAATCAACTAAGCAGAGCTCATAGGGGCTCACAGGGTCTGCATGGATCTGTACCAGGTCCTGTGCATGCATGTTATGGCTGTTAGCTTGATGTTTTTGTGGGACTTCTCCAGCAGTGGGAGCAGATGTTTCTCTGACTCTTTTACCTGCTCTAGGGACTCTTTTCCTCCTACAGGGTTGCATTATCCAGCCTCGAGATGAGAGCTTTTGGCTTATCTTATTGTATCTTGTTTTGTCATGTTTGGTTGTTGTCTCTTGGAGGCCTGCTCATTTCTGAAGAAAAATGGAGGGGGAATGGATCTGGTGGAGATGGGAGGTGGGGGGACCTGGGAGAAGTGGAGGGAGGGAAAACTGTGGTCAAGATGTACTGTGTGAGAGAAGAATATATTTTCAATAAAAAATGCAAGACCATTTATAATTGAAATTGAAATAATTGCATACAAATCAGGCAAAACATATTCTGAGTATGGCGAGATGGCTCAGCTGGTGAAAGCACTTGTTATGCAAATGTGAGGATTTGAGATTGGATCCCAACACCCACATAAAGAAGTGGACATATCCATAAATGCCTGTGATCCCATAGCTACAGAAAAGAGACAGGGAGATAAGTGCAGCTTGCTGACCACAAGCATGTCTAGGCTTCAAAGAGAGACCCTATGTCAAGAATATAAGGTGAAGATTAATAGAGCATGGCACCTTATGTCTTCTTCTGGCCTCCACTTATGTGTATATGCACATAACACACGTGCATATAGCAAACTCTCTCTCTCTCTCTCTCTCTCTCTCTCTCTCTCTCACACACACACACACACACACACACACACACACACAAAACCCATGTTCTGAATCTGACTTAAGAATTACAAAAGTCTGATAAGAAATAATCAAAGAATATCTAAAATGCTAATTTTGTAAAAACAGATTAAAATAAATCAAGAGAGATAATTCATAGATTAGGGGATTCAACATAATAATGATGTTATTACTCCAAACAATCTATAGATTTAATGCAATTGCTATCAAAATATCAGCAAGACTTTCTGTAAACTCAAAAAAGATTGTAATAGAATGTATATGAGGACAGAACCTAAAATAAAGTGCTTTAACATAAGAATAAGGCAAAAGAACCCACTCCATTCAATATTCAAGCTTACTGTGTAGCCACAGTAACTAAGAGAGTGTGATATTGGTGGAAGGAAATACATATAGAGAATGGAAGAGAACACATACCTATAAATATAACCACAAAATGTGTTTAAGTGCATGGAAATCATCCATTAGAGGAATGAAAGTATCTTCAATAACTGATGCCAGAGCAACTAGCCATGAGCAAATATGCACTATCCTAAGACCAAGTCTTATTAAAGCTCAACTCAGAGTGGGTTATAGCGTAAGTCTGAAATATAAAGTCTTTAGAACTAAAATTAAGGTAATGTTCTCAGATTTAAAATCAGGAGAATCATTCATCAAAAGAAAAATTTCCTAAGTTGCAACCAACCACAATTAAGCACTCTCTGGGAGACTTTACAGTGCAAATGAAAAGGCAGGTTACCTTCTCAGAGAAAATGTTAGTTAACCAATGTATAAAGATGTTATAAAACTAAAAAAAAATGAGCAATCAGCAATCCAATCTCAAATATAGAGACAGGCACTCCACAGACAATACACGAGTGCTGAAGAAGCTCATAAAATTATGTCCAACATCTCTATCCATTAAAATGTAAATCAAATCCTAATGAGATTAGTGTCATCTATCCTAATGGCTAAAATGAAAAGCAAAATGTGAGACCACAAAAATGTTGGAAAATTTGTTTGGCATCTGGATCATTCAGGTATTGTCGGAAGGAATGTATAGTAATGTGGCCATTTTGGAAAAGAGCATAAAGTGTCTTTTAGAATGGTAGATGTAATTACCAAATTATCCTATAATTGTAGCTTCTATGAACACAACACCCTAAAAGAGCACTAAATGTGAATGGATCTCATAGGAATTATGCTCAGTGAGAAAAAAGCAATCTTAGGAGGCTGTATATCATTTTGTTATTTAATGTCTTGATTCATTTATATCATAATGTTGAAATGATAAAATTATGCAAATAGATCAATGTCTGTCAGATGGAAATGTGTGGCAGGAAGCTTGTAAGGAAAGTGGTTTTTGGCTATAAAAGGATAACATGGTGGATATTTATAATAGCACAGTTCTGCTGATAGCTTGATGAACCTACAGAAATGTATAGAAACACACATGCATGTAAAACTGTCAAAATCTCACAAGATCACTTTGGTGGTTGTACCAACATCAATTTCCTCATTATCCTGTTATGTTGTTATGCTATTAGCAGAAGAAATTATTATTGAGGGAAAATGGCTGGGGGATATGAGATTATCTTTGTTATTTTTTTCTAAATTGGATGTGATATTGCAATTATCTCAAAGTTAAAATTTCTAAAATAATGTGTGTTGTATCATTTATCTTGCATGTGAATATGCTTTTAAAAACACAAAGCAAGTCCCATATTCTCCAATTTAACCTTGAATAAATAACTAAAATTGCATTACAATTAGCAATTACTGGTGCAAATGAGGAATCTTGGGAAATGAGACAGTGGTGCTTGTGTTGGAAGAACCCAAAGCCCCAACTCAGCACATTTTACACTGTGGTTAAGTAAAGCATTTACAGGAAATATGAGTATCTTGAAGGCAGCAAAACTAAACACTGATCCAGAATGAGGTAAAGACAATGTTTTGGAGAATAATTACAGTTCTTCATTATCTTCAATAACGAAGTTGGTGACACGGTGAGAGGTTTTCTGCAGGTCTCTAATTACAAGGGTCAATTAAACTTTAATTTTGAGCCTTCATATATGTTTTTAATTTGTCATGGAAATGAATCTAATAAATTACATAATTTTATAGAAAATTAAGTTTTCAAATGTTCATTACATTTTTTAGTGCTGAATTCTGGTTCAATGTTTGAATTTTAGTAGTTTTGCTGCTCAGATTCCTTTAGATCCATAGAAAAACACAACCTCCCTCTTTGAACAGATTTTCATGCAAGCAAATTAAATGCTGCTGTTCATAACAGAAAAAAAAGTAAAACATTGCAACATTCAACTTTTTCTTCAATGACTTATATTTAAGATTCTCTTATGTGGGCTCCGAGGTGAAGAACACTGGCTGCCATTCAAAGGATGAAGGTTTAATCTTCAGCGCCCACATGGCAGCTCACAACCATCTGTAACTGCAGTTCCAGTGATCTGATGCCTTTTGTAGCCTCTATAAGCACTGCACACATGTGGTGACAGACATACATGAAGGCAATGCTCCCATACACATGAATAAAGTAAACTAAAATATTCTTTAAAAAATAATCTCTACTGGAAGAGCCCATGAATTTTTATATTTACAAGGAAAATTCTATGTAACTCTGTCATACTTTCTTTCTTCCTTTTTATTACATTTTAATTTAATTCTCTCTCTCTCTCTCTCTCTCTCTCTCTCTCTCTCTCTCTCTCTCTCTCTCGTGTGTGTGTGTGTGTGTGTGTGTGTGTGTGTGTGTGTGTGTGTGTGTGAGAGAGAGAGAGAGAGAGAGAAAGAGAGAGAGATATGTCATGATGTGCTATGGAGGTCATGGAGGTCATAGGATAACTTGTGGGACTTGGTTGTCTCTTTCTACTGTGTGGTTCCAGGAATTGAACTCAGGCCCTGTAAACGAGCAGCAGGCACCCTTACCCAAGTTACATCATAGGACTCCAGTCTTGACGTTTATGGGTATTTACCTGTGTTTTTTTTCCATAAAGACACATTTTTTAAAGGAATTCTCAAAGCATTTTCATCTTCAGGGTCAATAAGTCTATATGCCATGATCACTGCTTGGCATAAGAGCTATTCAATTGTATACTAGCATTTTTTTATTTAAGAAAATGCACTACATCAGATCTGATGGTCATGAAGTTGAAAGCGGTAACTACAAAGCTCTAGGCTTACCTGCCCAAAGCTCACAGCCATCATGGGTATATTGTGACTGCAGTTATGTGAAGTCATGGTAATAGAATACTGAATTGCTGTAGTTGATCCATTGAATTTGGTCTTATTCACTTGAAAATACTTTAGAAATATTCCTTTGTTTGCTAATGCTGGAAGTCTTCTCTTTGGCATTTCTGAAAAAGTAAGTGAGAGATAAAATTACAGTTTTTAGGTTTTGCTATGTTTTTGACAGAATTCATATATGTATAAATCTATGACCAGGACTTGGTAAATGATACTAAGATGTGTAAATAAAATTTTCACTTGTAGCATTATTATCACATAAGTCTATGAAAACTTTCACGTCAATCTTATTAGAAAGTTGTTACCGTCAAATAGCTAGCTGCATTTGAAGAACAGTGTTCTTTCTTAAAAATTGTTTTCTCAAAGATAAGCAAAGCAAAAAATGTTTGCCATTGTTTAGTTATTAACAAGCAAAATCCAGAATCATAAAATTAATTATTGATATGATGGGAAGAAGTCACCATTAAGAATTCCTTTATTGTTAAAATAACCACACAGCCTTGTTCATTACAAATGAAGTGAAGTCATGATACTACTGAGGTAAAAGAGCAGATCATTAATATTTAGAGATAAGTATTTTGTCTCTACCACTGAATATAAGAATGATTTCCATGGTAATATTCTAAAATCTAGCTTTAGAATGATGAACTATATATAAAATGAAAGAACATACCACCCAAGGCTGAGACTGTAGGTGTCTGTCCAATGTACACTGCATCCACATAGATGGACTGGAATTCTGATGATTTTTGTAAGCTAATCCTTTGTAGAGAAAAATTGGTCCCAGCATATTTGGTTTGCAAGAAATCTAGAAGATCTATGCAAGTGTAGATCCACCTGAAATATGTTGAATAATTTTGTGTTTAAATTAGTAATACATATGTATGTATGTATGCATGTATATGTAATATAAATGGCATTACAATTTAAAGAACAACAGGCTAGAGAGATGGCTTGATTTGGAAAGTGCTCACTGCACAAGCCAAAGGACCTGAGTTCAGATCCCCACGTCTATGTAAAAGCCTGGTGCAATGAAGCCAACTTGATCGTGGAAAGAAAAAGAAGTGAGACTGTCTTTATAGTCTATATATTGTAGTATAAATTTTTTTGAACCTGTAATGCATCTTACTTATTTCCAGACGAAAAGTTATATTCAAATTGCATATCAGCACTTCTAACGATCTTGCCACTGTCTTGGTACTTGAACTTCAGACCAACGTAGTTGGCCAAGGATCCCTTGTATGCTAAACAAAACTACATGAAAAACACAGAAGGGGTTAATAGCAATATTTTACAATTATTTTCTGTGATAACAATTCAAATGACTACAATGCAAATCAATATATATTTACTGAACATTTTCATATAAAGTATATCAGAACATTAAAAAACAAAAGCAGTAGATTTTTAACCTGTTAGCTGTGAGAGAATTGGGAGACTTCCCCTTACAGAAAACAAAACCTAATGATAATGTCTTTGTGTATTTGACTGTGATTTCCTTTTTAAAAAAATAGAAAATATTCCTCTGTGAGAGTGAATTATCTAAAAATTCCAATTAAACTTTATGCAAATAATTTCTTCTGAAATTATAAGATAAAGCATACAACATGACAATTTATTTCCTTCTTCCTCTTATTGCTCTCTCCCTCCCTGTCCCTTTTCCTTCTTTTTTCTTCTGAGACTCACCAGGAGAAAGATCACAGAAGCCAGAATGTGAATCATTATTCCTGTCCAACATGACATGATTCAAAATGGCAAGCACTTTTCCTAGTCTTAAAATTTCATGAAATTTTATTAGCAGGGTATTTCCCAGATTCAATTAGCGTATAGCTTTCACAAGCTCACCTGATTATAAGGAAATAATAAAATGTCTCCATATGGTAATTTGTTTGGCTTAACATCTGCTGAATCAAAAAGAACAGCTGGGTTTTTCAGGGAGTAACGGCCACAGTAAGCATCCGTCTCAGTTGTCTTCTGCCCTCTATTAATATGTTCCTACAGAAACAACAATATTTCAAAGGAAAATATGATTTATTATCTTGCTTTTCTTTCAGCATGTCCAACTAAGTTATTCAAGATCCTACTCTCATCTCATTGTTTCTTTGGTATTTAATTTGAAATAATCTCTTCTATCTATGAAATCTTCATACATTCATTCTGCTCCTTAATCATACAATTTGTTGTATGACTGCTTCCAAAGTCCTATAACCTTTTTTTTTAAAACTACAATCTCATTAAAGATGCCTATTCATTTTCCATGAATATTTGTTTAGTACCACGTACCAGGTTTTTGTTTATATTTATTTTATTTTTCATAATTCAACTGATGGAGAACACTATCCTTATATGAAGGGGTAACACTCTGGGACAAAAGAGCTAAGGATTATGTTAGTCTTGATGAGAGGTGTCTAACTCATATAAAAGCAACCTCACTGAAAGTGACAAATGAGTTGCCTTTAAATAAATGGGAATTGTTCAAATCAGAGAAATAATCAACGGACTCCAGAGGGTAAAAATCTGTGTAAAACATCAAAGAGAGGAGGATCCTAGTGCTGCAAATATTGAAGCTAAGCAGAGCACAGAAACGAATTCTGGAATAGTGATGGGAGATGCAGTAATGAAGGAATGGAGTATAATCTCGTCCTCATAGTCAGTAGGACTACATTCAGATACACACATGCGCATTAAGTTGAAAAGGCTGCCATTAAGCTGAAAACTTTCCATTTTATCTCTAATAAATCTGCTAGTGCAAAGTATCATGTAGTATTCATTTTAAAGAATCGTAGTTATTTCTAGAGTATTCATCTAATTTAAATTATCTAGACTCTATATTTTATCTTTGGGTATGTGTGTGTGGGTGATATCTGTACATGCATGTTTATGTGTGAGGTGTACATGTGCCATGGCACACATTTAGTGATCAGTCCACACCTTCCACCTCATTTGGGTCTCTTGCTTGCTGTTGCATATACAGGCTAGCTGGCTGTGAGTTTCTGGGAATTCTCATGACCACCTCGAATCTCACTATATGAGTGCTGGAATTACAGAAACTTGCCACTATGCCTGCCTTTACTTGTATTCTGGACATATGAACTCAGGTCCTCACATTTGTACAAGTGTTTGTTCACTGATCCCTCTCCCCATGCATATGTCATACTCTTGGAGTGTCACTTGGAAAGAGTGCACATCTAGCATTCTCAAGTATTCAGAAGTAAAAATTAGAATATATATTTTTAATATTTTCCTCTATATACTAAACAAATTTATATATCTCATAAAGAAAGAAATAAGAATTGTAATAATTGACTAAGTGATTTCAAAAAGCAAGAAAGGGAATTAACTGCATAATTTATTCCTTCCCACACAAATTATATGCTCTGAAGCTGGTAAGGAAGAGAACATATTCTTCACTCATGTGAAGAAAACATATAAACAAAATCTTGAAGTTCTTATCTTTACCCATTTTGTTCACTGTCTACTTACCAAGTAAATTCGTGCGTGATGGAAGTACTGTTTTCACAAATGACTGATCTTAGAGTTAAGAAGATGCTAGACTGAGCCTTGCCAGCAAATCTGTACAAAATTACCTTTGCAGTTTGACTTAGAACTAACAACTAGTGTTAGCTCAAGAAGAGAAATCACAAAATCTCAAACACTTATGGAAAGTTTGGTTGAGTCCCTCTCAAGGGTCATTAAACACTACATACCAGTTCAAAATCAGTTTCGTAGTCTCTGAAGTATTTTACAAGAAATCCTTCTTCCAGATGTGAGATTTCTGGTGGACACTTGGCACTCACCATCTCTTCCACAGCTACCTGAAACTAAAAGAACAGTGTGGGCTTTAGTAACTTCTTTCTAATCAACTTAGAATATAGTAACTCCACTATTAATTTGACTAATTAGCTCTCTATTGGAATATTTTCATGAGATAATTCCCATGTTAGCCATAATTAGGATACTTTCATCTATAATTTCCTAAGAATTTTCAAGTTAATATGTGATTGTTTTAGTGTCCATTGGTCTTATCAAGAAGTTTTTATAATAATTATGTCCAATTAGCTATTATTATTATCTTAGTTTTTATATAATGCAGGCATTTTATTAAGTAGTGTTTTAAGGACAGCAATAAAAAATTGAAATAAATAATTACCTAATTAAGCATATTCCAAAAAAATGATTTCCCCAATACATCAAAATCAACTAGGAAAAATATGCTGAAATATATTCTATTTTCAAAAGAACAGATCAAGCACTGACTGTAACCCTAAATTTCTAATTATCAAAAATACTAAATATTTTGGATTAAATAGGAATTTCCATACACTCATGAGTCTTATAACTTTTATTTCTATTTGTCTAGCAAAGCATAGAAAATGATTGTTGCTTGGAATTGTTGGCTTAAGGCAAAGCATAATATTTAATCCCCAAGCAAATACTAATTGAAACTCACTGTATACGTTCCAAGACTAGGTAACCCACAAGCATGCTACCTTTAAAAACAGCTCCCATTCCGCCACTACCCAGCGTAATAGGTCATATTGACACAGGTCAAAGAATTCCTTTCTTCTTCTCTCAGTCTTTGTAATATTTCTTCCCTTCTTTCCTTATAATGAATTGGCCAAGACAGTAGCAGAAGTATTACATCTCCTTGAAGTATTATTTACATCATAAGATTGATATTTAGATGGGTTTCTTTTTTAATAAAATAAAGTATTTGAATTTTGTAATAAAGTCTTTGCTGTATCTATCTTTAAAGATCTCGTTGACTTTCACATAATGAACATTTGGATTGGGGGAGAAAGACAATACTGGGATGGGTAAGGGGCACACATCTCCCACACAAACCCAGAGAATGGCTGTGATAGTTTTTAGATGTTTTCTTCAGAAAAATGGGTGGTCACACTAGATTGGCTCTGTGCCCATTTGAGACAGAAGCATGTATGATATACATTTCATTAAGTTAACCAAATGTTAAGTGGTTTTCACTGATGCCATGATGCAATGTCCTTTCTTATCTGCCTAAGAATGGACTATGTGAACTGTGAAAGGATGCAGAAGAAATACATGGTAGAATGTTCCTGGAGCATACTTCAGCTTCCGACGACTCTGGGCCAAGGGGCTTAGAAGCAACGCCATCCCAGTTTAATGTGAACGTCTCCAAACTGGGTTTTCCTCTGGTTTGCTCTGTGATATCCAGCGTGATATTATTCCCTTCAAATACTTCATAACCAAGCAGATCAAAGTCTCCTGCGTGTGGAACCAAATAGAATTTAAAAAAGATAATTAACATGACACCCGTAAATCTAAAAGAGACATTCAACTGTAACCAAATTGATTATATTTGGAGTTCCATTAACGTGAAAGAAAGAGGAATGGGGAAGATGCAGAGTATTGTAATATAGTAGATTTATTCACAGCAGAAACAGCAAAGTAACATTCGATCCATTTAAATTCTATCTATGGGTTAAGAGGAAACATATGAAAAGCAGGTTACATTCAAATTGGGCAGTTAAGGGGAAGAGAGCAGCAGGGTATTTAAAACACTAATTTATTATTTTTCAATGTAAGTATTTTGGTGCAAAAATCTGTTCAGCTTTGTTGCCTGTCAATAGAGCATAAAGTCTATTTCCAATAACGGCTTACACTCAAGACTTGTGCACAAGGTGCCTCTTTGCGACAAGTAAGGCCCTGAATTCCACTGCCTCTCTCTATTGGGTACAGTATTGTAATATACTCTGTTTTGATTTTGCCATGGATTTGTTAAGGTCTCTGCTGAAGTTTCAATGTTTCTCTATGATCTGTAATACAAATGAAGCACAAGCTTACCTCTTGCTGATACAAAGGTTATTGTGTAGATATAGCTCTGGAGATCCCTCTTGCTGGTCACTTGAACTGAATCTGGTTTTATAGACCAAAGGTCATTTAAAGCTGATTGCAACATGAAGTCAGAAGCATCAGCAGGCAGCCAGACTTTGGACAAATTAAAAAAGGAAAATAGAAGTATTGAAATCTTTCTAGACTACTGCGGCCCAAATTGATGTCTTATACTTAAATTTATTCTTCATAACATTAAAGTCATCAAGCAGAAAACTGATCTGGGATAATAATGTCGGCTGTTTAATTTGTTAGTAATGTCTTTGATTGTAGGGAACCATATTATTTTAATATTCCATAATCACAAGTATTGCATGAATTAATTGATATTTCTTGCTTAGGACAACAAAAATTGTTTAGGATTATTAGTTAGGATTTATTAATATAGAAATATGTTATTAACTGATAAATTAGTATTTTTTGTAGGTGTATTACTAAGACAAATTATGGTAAATTCAATTCCTAGTTTCTGAACTTATACCTGTGAGTCATATGTATATAAATATGTATATGCTTATAGGCATAATGTATTAATATTTTTATAAATAAATATGATGATATATGTGAGAAAGTTATTTTCTTTTTTCTTTTTCTTTGGGTTTTCAAGACAGGGTTTCTCTGTGTAACAGATTCTTTCTAACTTATCATTGTGCTGGAGTGAATACTTTATACCTAGGTGTATACATAAAAGCAAATAATTCTCTTGTTAGTATAGCATACCGGTCTTTTCCATGTTGTAGATGAGTCTGTATTGGGAAAGTGAACATGAGTTAGTTCCCATACATGGGCTGGTTACTGCAACCTGCTGAACTTCATTAGTAGCATTAGTTGTCTCCCAGTTTTCCAATGTTATAATCTATTTTCCAAATAAATAAAAAAATTAATATATAGACATAAATGAACTTTAAATCATTGTAATTTAGCCATTCCATATATCTCCACTATTCTGTTTTAATGTAAATAATATTTTAACAAAATGTTTAAATGAGTCTTATGAAATAAAAGCCTGATGGTTATAGTATAGATATATACAACATAGACAATGTCAAGACAAAACTCAACAACTACAAAATTACATTCTCCTAACATACAACCTAATAACTAAATGGAGCCTGTCATACATTTACTCTTTTAAGGGATAAAGAGTGAACCCAGGGCGTCACAGAAGTTGAACAGATATTCCAGTGACAATCCTCACTACTAGACACTGATTTTTCAGTAAAGTGGATCTGTCATCACTGCAAACCTGTACTTCCGGAATGACTGTTGACTGAGACTTGATGACTTGTTCTTCATCTACTGCATCTCCGGTCTGCTGTTCAGTGAAGACATTCTTATATTGGTACAGTCCAACATCAACAAATGCACTCAAGCTATACTCTTGCAGCAAGATTTCAATGTAATATCTGAGAAATAGAGTAAGGAAGTTAATATTTTCCCCAAAACATAGGTCATAAAGTATTTTTAAAAAATGAATAAAACTAGTAACACAAATAAAAGTTATTAAATTGTAATAGTGTATAAATGTATAATTAATACAAGGTTTTATAGCAGTCTGTTAAACAAAATTGACTATGTAATATATAAACATTACCATAAAGTAGTTCTATTCAGGTCAGCCAATAAATATTTACTGGAGAAGATAACAACCTCTAATCCTGAGGAGCTGGAACAAAATAATGGTGCAGACCATGGTAATACCTCTCCGGAACACAACACTGAGAACAGCAGGAAGTTAAATGAAGGAGCTTAGAGCTTCAAAGAAAACAGCAACTAGGTTTGCATTTATCATAATTCTATAGCTCAGTGGATGTATGAGTTGAGGTTGAAAGTTCTTGATATGGTTTGGAACATGTGTTCTCCAAAAGGTCAAATGATAAGGGCTTGGTGGAGAGCTTATGGCACTATTAGGGTAATGAAACTTTTATCAAGTGGAGAGAAGTAGAAGGAAGTCTTTGAAGACATATTTATGAGAAAGATATAGAGTCTTTCTTCTTCTATCCCCATCTCTATCTCTCCTTCCCCCCATCCCCAGAAATACAATGAGGGCAATGGGCTTTGTCCACCCATTACACACTCCCTGCCATGATGTACTGGACCAGCAACAGGGCCTAGGGACCATGAACTATAACATCTGAAACCACGAAACAATATCAGTCTTTCTTCTGTCTAATTTGATCATCTCAGGTGTCTATCAGTGACAGAAAACTGACACGGATCTATAATAATATGCCTTAAAGGCAGCTCTATTTGTCATTTAGACTGATTGTGTTTCTCCAACAAGATTGGTGCAATATTTAGAACTGTTGAATTTTTAAGAACACCTAACCTTCATCTAACTTTATGTCTGGGCCAGAAGTTCTCAACCTATGGGTCTCAACCCCCTTGGGGGCCAAAGACCCTTTCACTAGGGTCATGTATCAGATATCCTGCATATTATATATTTACATTACAATTCATAACTGCAGCAAAATTAGAGTTATGAAGTAGCAATGAAATAATTTCATAGTTGGAGGTCACCACAATATAAGGGACTGTATTAAAGTGTCACAGCATTAGGAAGGCTGAGAATCACTGGTCTTGACTAATGGTCACTGACCATCTCCTATATGTGAGTAAAATTCTATTCTCCATTGAATCTCTGGGAATGTCACTATCATGTCCATCTTTGATGAGGCTACATATAAGCATTCCTATAAATTGTTTCATCTTACAGATGTAAGTTCATAGAAGACCCTGAAGGAAAGGCATTTATGATGGGTGAGATCATGGAATTTTAGGTAGTCTCCCTGTTAAACTGGTACTGGAGGATGAATGACAAGAGGCTCTGAGGTGCCTTAAGGATTGGCTAAGACCAATTGAGGTTCATGACCCTGGAAGATACACTAAGTTCTGCATTCTTATTGGTGGCGTAAAAATATTAACTATGCATTAGAAACTCAAATTAAGCATTGTATTAACATTATTTCGTTCAACTCACAAATGCCCCATTAAAACAGGTATCATTTTATTCTCTTCAAAGGAATGAAAGAGACCTAAAAACATTAAGGATTTAAAGATTTGTTTTTTAAAATGGGCAAACTTACCAGCATATAGAAGACATCAATGAATAACAAATATATATTACCAGTGGCACTTATAAAATTGATATGGTTTTGTGGGGTAATTTTCTCTCTAACAATACTCAAACCCTCAGATATTGGAACAATGAAACTAGTGAAGTGAAGTAAGTACCTGAAAAGCCGGCCCTAAAAAGCATTAAAATCAATGTTAAACTTCACAAAATTATAATTTCTGCAATAGGATTAATTTAAAATTTAAACTTACCTGTTTAGTGTCATTATTCTTGAAAATATAGAATCACATTTCCCAAAATTGTGGAAAATAAACAATTATAAATACCTTTGTGGTAAGGACACTGAGCCTAGGGCCTTGTGCACACTTAGCAGGCTTGTTACAGTGAACAATGTCCTCAGCCTCTGAGAACGATTAACTCTCTAAATCAAGACAGCAGACCATTGTGTATACCAGTAAAAACAAATTAAAATGTTTTAAAATATAAAGTTACAATTTAAACACCACACAAGAACTAAAATACAAGAAAAAAAATGCCCTTACGCTTTTCCTTTCTGAAGATGCATCTCATCAGATCTCTGTGTTGAACTTGAAAAATAACTGTTGGCATTGGCAGAGTGATATGCAATCTTCACCTTTTCCCAGAAAGAGAGAAGAAAGAGTTTAAAATAAAACTTCTCAACAGTTAATTTTCATTTATCACTACTTCAATTTTAGAAATTTTATCAATAGGAAAATGTGAAAATCCATCTTTTTCTTCTAAGATCTGTTATTCATAGCAACATTAACTTTAAGAAAAGCATCAAATCTTGATTTGTTCCATCCTTTCCTAATACCAATATCATTACCCAAGTCTACTGAATAGTTCTAGCCTTTCCAATAGTAGAATTGCAGCAGAAAATAGCAGCAATACAAACTAGGGATAGAGCTGTTATTATTATTAAACAAATGGACTTTTGTTGTGGAAAAAAAACTCTTAAAGAATTGATCTAAATTACTTAGTTGTATGTACACTTGGAAATTACCCAAGCTAGCTAAATGCATAAGAGGGTGAGAGGACTTTATGATTCTCATTAAGAATAACTATATCACCCTTGAATAACTGTGTGAACAAGCTATGGAGCATTAGCGTTTATAAACTGCAAATGACAATCTAAGCCTACCTAGCCAACACAAGAAAACATCGGGTCAAATAGATTGAGCATTAAAGTGTGATTTTTAAATTGATTTATTATTTTCACACTCTTAAAACTGTCTTGAGAGACTAGTCCACAATACGAAAACTTCAAATGAATACTAGTACTCAATAGAGTATTTATTCACGGGTGTAAAAAATCCAAAGTTTAAAAGTCATTAGTTGTAAGATGTGTAAGCTTAGTAAACCCGCGGAATAGCATAGCCAGTAATTTAAAATGACAACAAACAACAATTGTATTTACCATATAATACTAATACAAAATAAAAGATGACTATGAAATTGGATTTCTGATTCTACCTATGTAAAAACCCAAAAACATATTGTAGCATTAAGACAAACTTTCATCTCATAACTGAGAAAATGTAATAAGATTTTTAAATTATTTTAAATTTCCCTTTTTCTGGTTATAATTACATCATAATATAGAAAACTTCCTCTGTGTGTGTGTGTGTGTGTGTGTGTGTGTGTGTGTGTGTGTGTGTGTATGTGTGATGTTTCCCTTGGCAAAGGATTTGATTAGGGAAATAATTTTCTTTCAGACTGTCAACTTTCTACTAGAAGTTTACAGTATTGGAGATAACATTTGTGTTAAAATAGCAAGGACCTAATCTCATGAAATCATTTCTCATAAGGTTGTTAATATATTCACTAATTTTGATTAAAATAAGTGAAACACATTAAAGAGATTATAATAGTGTTTTCATGCTGTCCAATAGCATCTTGCAGGTTCCCTACCTACCTTGTCCTCTGGGTGTCCAGTCTGGCTGAAATAAATAGCATAGCGGTCATCACCTCTAATATAAAATCTATAAACATCAGAATCTGGAGGCATCAAAAATCCACTGAAGCGTGCAACAAATGTGTCTTGTTCCACGGGCCAAACATAGGAAGCAGAATCTATCCAACTGGCACCCAGGTACCCTGGGGTATGTTCATTGTATTCAAGTATCTCTTCTAGATGTACTGGCCGGCTGTTATTCCAGACCTCCATCTTTAGGCCTCTTCCACCTACATATAATTGCAATAAATGAAATTGTTCATCAGGATAACAGTGCCGTATCTCAATGGCCTATTTGGTGGTCATTACTGAGGTCCTGTGTCAGTTCATGTTTTTAGAGCATATATGTAAGCAGTTACACACACCCTAGATATGCCTGATCCTAGAGACAGAGTGCTTGCTATCAGAGCCATCCAGTGTTCACTTATTATTAATTTCTCTGAGTTGATAGTTCCACCCATACTAAGCATAGAAACGATAGTGTGGATGATATGCATTTTAATCATTTTATACCTGGTTAATTCTTTAGGTAAGATGACAACACGTGGCTATACTATGTTGCTCAACTATATGACTGATGCTTCACATAGCAAAATCCCAAAGCTTCAAAATCCAAACCATTTGATTACAAAAAAAAAAAAACAAAAAAAAAACAAAAAACTTGGCTTGATAATTTTCTCTAACAAAAGTTATTCAATAACTGGCTTGCAAAGCGTGTAGTAAAAGTACAGATATTGGCGTTTTAATATATCTCTCAGTATTTGCTTTCCTTTGTTGTTGCTTTTTAGAATGTTGATTCAGGGCTAAGGTGTCACCCACTTCTAGATTAGGTGTACCTATACTTGTAGGATAAACTCTAATATGTCATCTGCTTCTTGGATAGAATCAAAGAGGGAATATTCTCAATTAGGTGTAACTACATGTGTTAGATAAACTCTGAATTGTCACATTCTTTTTTCTTCTTTTTATGAAAAATGTAACACCATCAGGTCAACACCTTCCTTCAGCAGTCTTCCGTTTGTTTGCATCTGTTAGCTAATGCTCTTCATCTGAATTTGCTGGGGAGAAACTTGAGCACATCAAAGTCAGCCTTTTATGGCATCAGTGGTCACTGATACACAACTTTCCCCCAAATCATCAGTCATTGATATAAAAATTGTTTTGTAATTTGAGAACATTTTCCTTATATTCAAAGCAAAGAAGTCTAGGAGGTTGCAAATGATAATTTGTTAATGTGGTGATATTTTAATTGTGCTGAAATGTGATTTTATTTGTATGTTAATAAAGTTTGCCTGAAGATCAGAGGTCATTAGTGAGCCAGGAATAGAAGTCAGGTGGTGGTAGCCCACGCCCTTAATCCGATCACATGGCAGGCAGAGTCTCTGTATGGTCAAGGACACAGCCAAGCGTGGTGACCCTTGAGTCTTTAATCCCAGTACCAACCATAGAGACCAGGAGGTCTGTATAGACAGGCAGTGACGAGGATGTCATGTGGCTGGGCTTAGAGCCAATGAGAAGGCAGAACAGGAAAGCAATAAAACACAAGACACACAGGAAGAAGCTCTCTCTGGGGAAGTGATGGCAGCGAGGTGGTAAGATAAGGCAGTAGTGGCTCTTGCTCTGATCTCTTTGGCTTTAACTCTGTATTTGGCTCTGTGTTTCTTATTTAATAAGACCGTTTAGAATTTCGTCTACAATTGGCACCCAATGTGGCAAGAATTCATTAAAAAACTGTTGGTGGCCTCACCAATGGCATGATAAAGAGTAGATTTCATTGTTTTCAAAAAAGTTGCTGCTCCACAGAGCCTTTCAAAGATGCAGTATGCAGAAACAGGATTGCCATACCTGGCAATCTCAAATGCAACAATGAGAAAGTCTACAAAAGAACTTAGAGTGTCATTTCTCCCATTTCTTTTACACCCAGATCATTCTAGGACAGTCAGATTTAATCCCCCACATTTATACTTTAAGCACAAAAAGTTTTTTTTAATAATTTTGAAAAAAGCACTATTTTTGAGATTATAATTTATTTACATTTATCTCGTCTTCTTCCTCAGAACCCTCCTATACACTCCTTCTAACTCTCCTCCAAATTCATGGCCTCCGTTTTATTAATTGTTATTGTATGCAGATGCATACGTGTGTGTGTGTGTGTGTGTGTGTGTGTGTGTGTGTGTGTGTGTGTAGATGTATATTCCTAAATAGATCCTGCTAAGTCTTTATACAGTTACTTGTATGTATGTTTTTAGGGATGACCATTTGGTATTGGGTAATTATTTGGTGTGTTCTTCCCTGGCAAAGACAATTTATCCCATGATCAACATTCATTAGTTGCCTGTAGTCCTTTGTGTAGGGTTGAGGCCTCATAGGCTGTTAGAATTTCCACATTGACTGTCCCTATATTCAGTAACCACAATGGGATTTAAAGAAGTAAACCACTTCATTTTTTTCTAATAAGGTCATGCTATATTACAAAAAGATGTTAGAATTTAGGGTCAGTTTTCTCCAAGGTATAGCTTTGATGCAGCTATTTTAATATAAACATGCCCTCGGGTTTATAAACATCGGGTTCAGATGTTGCTCAATTAACAGAGTGCTTGTTATAAAAAATATCTGCCGGGCGGTGGTGGCGCACGCCTTTAATCCCAGCACTCGGGAGGCAGAGGCAGGCAGATCTCTGTGAGTTCCAGGCCAGCCTGGTCTCCAAAGCAAGTTCCAGGAAAGGCGCAAAGCTACACAGAGAAACCCTGTCTCGAAAAACCAAAAAAAATAAATAAATAAATTAAAAAAATAAAAATAAAAAAATAGAAAATATCTATGGGCCTAGAAAATATAAACCAGAAGGCTTGTAGGAAATTTATTAAAATTCCTAAAAGTTCAATTAATATTTTTATACTAAGAATATATCTCAATAATAATTTTTCCTGCAAATACAGAAATTGACATTTTCACTTACAATAACTTACCTGAATACATGGTTTTGAGGATCTTAGGCTTGGGAGGAGTCTTGCAGTATATACTATTTTCTGTGACATTCAAAATATCACAGGATTGACCTACAGTGAAGCAAAATATAAAGCTGTTGCAAACAATCTTTATATGTAAATCACACCAGCCAATCTTGAAAGGCTGTTAAAACCTTTTATTAGATTTATTAATTTTATTTTATGTTTGTTTTGCCTGAGTAGATGTTTGTCCACCACATGCATGCTTGGTGCCTGGGAAGGTCAGACAAGAGCATCAGATTCCCTGGAACTGGAGTTATGAATGGTTGTGAACTACCATATAGGTGCTGGAAATTGAGCCCAAATCTACTATGAGAGCATTAAGTGCTTTTAACCTCTGAACCACCTCTCTAGCCCTTGAAATTCTTTTTTAATTAAAAAAAATGTATAACCAAATGGCAAAGCTGGGGCTCTTATGCCCTTCATATAGTCTTCAGTGGGCTCCTCACTCACTAGTTGTTACACTTCCACAAACGAAAATTGCTTCCTGGGAATATATCACAAATCTGAGACAGAAAATTTCTTTATTTTTTTAAAAAAAATATATGGGGAAAAGCTCCTAAAACTACATGTAAGTATAACACATGTCACTTCTGGGTCCAAAGGGAAGCATTTAGTTTTGCTTTTTACTGATAATTGAACATTCAAGAAGTTCAGATTGTATGAAGGTACAGGATCCCCAGCCCTCTTAGGTGGAAACTCGGCACCTTTATTGCAGTTCTTCTGCAGTTTGTATACAGTATTTTTGTAGGTAGACTGAGAGCAAAACAGACAGGGGTCCCAAGAGGAGCATTAGCACTTCTATGTAAACACCCTTGCACTTGGTAGAAGAGTCTGGATTTTAGACCCCAACACAGGCTTCACATAAGGCCAGGGCAAGGTAAGTAATTTTTGAAATAGCCATCACACTCTGTAAAGAGTGAGGATGAGGAGAATAGGAAGGTGTCTTTACCAAGTTTCATTTGGTGGCTTGGAATATTTAAACTGTGGATACGCCATTTGGGCAGAGTCATAGACTGAGTCCTTAGAAGGTAGCACAAACCTGGAAAAGAGGGCTATAGTAGGGAATTGTGTGCCTAGTGCATGGGCAGGAATCTGTCCCCCTGGCTATCAAGTGATGTGATATCGTGACCCAGTTGGGGGAGCCCCACCATGGCATTGACCTAAGCCCCGTTAATAGCTGTGTAGTTCCTCCCAAGAGGGATCCCGAAAAGACAAATCACAGTGATGTGTCGGCAGAGAATGAACCACCATGGGCCTTTATAAATGGGTAGGAAACTGATATAATGCTGTTTCCAAGGCTAATATCAGCAGTAGTCACTGCTAATGCTTGAAGAGTAGAAGAAAAAGTGTAAGAGTATCCCCCAATAACAACTAAAGTCCCCCCATTATTAGCAAACTCATTGAAAGGTAACTGCAGGTGAAGAAGGACCTTTAAGAAATATCCCAGAGGGTGTCGGGTGTCCTCAGCTGCAGTGAGGAAGTGGAAGGTGGCAGTCAGGATGCTCTCTGGTGCCGCACTTGGAGTTCAAATTCCAGTGGCACAAGGTTTCAGGGGGTGGGAAGAATATTAACCCCCAGAGCCAAATATTTAGGGAAAATACCTGGTATTAAATAGATGATAACAATGGTGAGAAGACAACTTTCCACACAAATTCCTAAAGAACAGGCAGGATTTGATCTTATAAAGTAGTACAATAAAAAAAAGTATAAAAAACTACCTCCAACTAGAACTCTCGCTGGGAGATCGGTCTGATCAAAGAAGCGTCCGTGGACTGTCAGCGTGGTGCCGCCCGCAAGGCTGCCTTTTGAAGGGGAAATCATCGTGACCTCTGAGGAAGGAATGCACATTGTGTAAAATGTGGTAAAGGTCACACTCAAATCCAATCCGCTTCTTTTTACAAAGATTTCCGTGTATCCCCGTCACCATCGCTAACTCAAGAAAGCTTGAGAGCACCTAAGGTAGACTGCCAAGGGATGAATTCAGGCTTCCCCTGGTGCAGTCTAGCAAAGAGGCTGATAACACAGCTTTCACAGAGTCCTCTAGCAGGGAATGGTATGAAAAAGACAGTGGCCCTCAGAAGGTTGCAGAAGTAGAGAAAACCTGAGTTGAGCACAACCAGCTCCCAAAGAAAACAGGAAGAATTAAGGTCAAAGCACCTCTCTCCCTACAAGGTTTTGAAGAGCACATAACATATTTACAGGGCAACACGTTGGTTCGGCAGGGTGTTATTATACAGTCCTGGTGGGCTTGGTACTCAGTAGTAGCCAAGGCTGACCTTGAGCTCACTGCAAAGCTCCTGCCTCAGCCTCACAAGTGCCAGAACCATAGGCAGGAGCTATTTTTTGTTTTGGACTGACATCTGATATTTTCTCAAAGAAAAATTCATTTAACTATGGTTATTTTTTTTGTACAGAAAGGTTTAGCTTTATTATTAAAACAGCCCAGTCCAAGACATATGGTAAATCAGTACTAATTGTTTTCATAAATATTTTTCTTCTTGTAGTTACATATAATCTGTAACATTTAATATGATCAAATCAGAAGGTGGATATCTTATTTTCTAAAATAACCTCAATCTCTGGATAATTATTATTATTATTATTATTATTATTATTATTACTATTATTATTATGATATCACAGTTTTATACAGTAAATAAATTTGAAGGACAAATCAAGATTTCCCACAGCCAGTTGATTTGAACACTCACACTATTCTTTCATCTTTAAAAGTAATTTATTTACTGTTATTTTATACACATTAGTGTTTTGCCTGCAACCATGTATGCCGCAATCAGATCCCCTGGAACTAGACAGCTGTGAGCTGTTATATAGGTGCTGCAAATTGAACTTGGGTCCTCTCGAAGAGCAGCCAGTGCTCTTAACCACTGAGCCATCTCTCCAGCCCCAGAATCCTTTATATTTTAATGCCCTTGGAATTTCAGCCTGTCCTTGGGTCACTTCTGATCTGGGAAGATCAGTTCTTCTAGCAGACTTTATACTTGCTTCTGATACTCTCCTGGGAGTAGTTTAACCTGAGGTTACCTCAAAATAATTAAATAAAATTAAAGTGTGCTGGGGATTTTTGTGGACCACACTGAGAGCACAAACCTGAGAATACTTGGCATGTGGTTGAAATTGAGAGACTATTATCCCTTAACTCAACAACTAAAGTTGATGAGAGCATGTTTCAGCACTCTCCCTGCTAGTGTGGAGAGTTTATTTTTCAACTTCACACTGAGAATAGCTTTGAGGGTTTCTAGCTCCTTGTCACGCCTTCAGTGACATGCTTCATTGTGGGTATTTCTCATTTACTAACAGTACATAAAATAATACACACCTGATTGGCATTACTATATTTGGTTGAGTGAAGTATACAGACACCTCTCTCACACAAAAGTGGGGGAAATGTCACATACCTGCATATGTTTGAAACATTGAAATTTTATTGAGAGATGACACAAAATACGTCATTTTCTCTGGGAAACTCCTGTTGAAAAAAAAAAGTTCTTTGTTTTAAAAATCACCTTTATTGAAGGATTTTGTTACTCAATTTGGTTACTACAATGGTAAAAATTACATCATAGTCTGCAAGGTAGCAGAGCGGAACCATTGAGGAAGACAATAGAATGTTCCACACACCCATTTGCTTGTTGGTTATGCATGCACATAGATTTTGGAGAACTTACTAAACTGCACATTCCAGATATCTACTGTTTATTATATCCAAATATTTTTTTAAAGATTTATTTATTTATTTATTATGTATACAATGTTCTGCCTGCATGTATGTCTACAGGCCAGAAGAGGGCACCAGATCTCATTACAGGTGGTTGTGAGCCACTATGTGGTTGCTGGGAATTGAACTCAGGACCTCTTGAAGAGCAGCCCCTGCTCTTAACCTCTGAGCCATCTCTCCAGCCCCCCCCCCCCAAATATTTTTAAAATAAAGTTCACTTTAGGAAATTTTTTGCAAAAGGATTAAACCAGAACTCCGCAGGAAGACTCCGCTTTATACAGGTGAGCTGTTCAGCTTGCCACCCACACCACCCTTTGCATAGCATCTCCCCGGGATTCAAGAACACTGAGTTAAGAGTGTTCAGTGTATAGTGTCATCAGATCTTCACATGTGAGGGAGATAAACGTCAAAGAATTAATTTAGTCAAGGATACAAAGCCAGTAAGAAAAAGCAGAACCAGAACCGCAGCCCAGGCCCCTTGTATCCAGAGCCCAGCTCCTAACTAGAGACTGCATAGTACTCCCAGCCAGCCACTCGCTTGTGTGATAGTAAAAACAGTGAGAGCAAGATTTTGCTCACAAGGATTAAATCATCCTTCACAAACACAGAGCTCTAATAGATGTATATATTTTTGATAGACAGTCATAATTCCATAACTAGAAGGTTGAAAAGAATCCTGAAAATTAATACTGTTATGATAATTATTTCAATAAAGTCATGATTATAAAAGATTAAAAAATTCAAATAATAATTTAAGAGCCATATATAATGATCATAATCATAATACACTGAACTAGTCTCTAAGATATGCAAGTCTTTTGGCTGAGACCAAAGGTGAACTCTGCTATCAATCTAACCCAGGTTTTACAATCTGCACTTTCAACACTGAAGTGTCTAGGAAAATACTTTGTTAAATTTGTCACTTAAGGAGACCATCTAAATTTGTCTATTTTCATATCATAAGCTTTTCAGTTGATTCCCATGATCTGAAACCATGCCAGCGTCAATAACACTGTGTCTGGCCAGACACTGCATCTTAAAAATGAATGCTGCTTCTGAAGTTAACAGGAAAATTGCCTCCTGAAATAAAATTTGAATGTAATTTATTGTGGATGACACTGAGGTGATTTCCACTAATTTATTGATAATGACTAGGCATTTCTCAATTAAGACAGCCTCATCTGAACCTTATCAGTTTGGAACAGCTGTTGTTTGAACTTGGGGAAACAGAGCATCAAAGGTTGGGCATTCAAAGAAATGCAAAATGGATGCCAATATGGCCTTTAATTGTTTTATTTGATATGCAGGGGTGCTCTTAAAACTTGTAACATACTAATTTATAACTTATAAAATGATTTAACCCTTTTTAATAATACCATGTAATTTTAAACTGAAGATTTCTATGTGGCAAATGTCTAAATTTAAAAGCTACCTTAAATTCCTAAGACTATTTTATATAGAAACATTGTTTTCTAAGTTATATGTCATTAATGCAAAAATATCAGCCATAAGCTTTCTTTTGTCTTTTTCTTTCTTTCTTTCTTTCTTTCTTTCTTTCTTTCTTTCTTTCTTTCTTTCTCTCTCTCTCTCTCTCTCTCTTTCTTTCTTTCTTTCTTTCTTCTGTTATTTTTCAGACAAGGTCATGTTTTGTAGCCCTGATTGTCTGGTATTCTCCATATAGCCCAGGGTATCCTTGAACTTATGGTAAATCTCTTGTCTCAGGCTCTCAAGCACGGAGACTGCAGGCGTGCACCACCATGCCCAGCTGGTCATTAGCTTTAAAAAGAATGAAAATGAAATTAGAAGTCAAGCCACACAATTAACAATTTAATGGAGTGTTTTTGTCAACATTATGTGTGAATTTGAAAGCTTTAAAAATATTCTTTGAAACAGGGTTTCATTTTGTAACCCAGACCATACTGGAATTCATTATGTAGCCCAGATGGGTCTTAAACTAGACCATATTGGAATTCATTATGTAGCCCAGATAAACTTGTGACAATCCTCCTGTCTCAGCTTCTTGAGTGCTGAGGTTACAGGTCTGAGCTTTCCTGATCAGCCTTTGGTGGGTTTTTAGATGGAGTCCAAGCCCGTTGGTGCAGCAGGATTGATTTATGTATGCTGCACAATCATATTCTGCCTTGATCACTCAAACCATTTACTTTAGAGTAATTACTTCTCGGAGAGATGCATGATGGATTTGGCAATTAATGATTTTTATATAGACTCAGAAGCAAGAATTCATTTTATTTCATCTTAGAAAGAATGAGATTGAGAACCTAAAATAACTCTATGTGGTTCTAGAAATCATTTAAAACTCAGTAGTGGTTGGTTTTGACACTGTTTTGTAAACTCTTTGGTAAAATTCTACTGCCTAATTCACAAATTCTTTGAACATAGGTCTGTCCTTACAGAAAATAGTTATTAAGTCACATTGATATTCACGTTGAATAATTTTCACAGATGTTTTCTAACACGTTTGTGTATCTTCTACCCTGATTTGTGCTTGAATTATACTAATCTTCATGTTTCTCTTCCAGTCCACATTGATCTATAATAAAGTATCCAGCGTGGGCATCGTTTTGTTAGAAAATTTTTGCTTCTATGTGTTTAGAACTAAATACAATGATAGTGGACCTTGTCCTGATTGTAATTGCAGTTCCATGCAGGGAGGGACAAATTCTGAATCCCTCCTTCAGCCTGTGACACTGACAGGAATGACACCATCTACTTTTATTACATTGCCGTCATTCATTTCACACTTTTAATCATTGAGCCCTTCTTCAATCAAAAAAAATAAATCAAAAGGCCTATGTATTATTGATTCACTACAACTTTATTAGTATCAGATACTAAACAGTATTACTCATTTGGATGTCTGTCACCTAGCTCATTTTCTCAATGAAAGACACTATGACATCTGGGGCAGAACAGTTCATGCACGTTTGATACATCATGGTCCTGCTCACAAGAGTCATTAGCATGCACAGTTTTCCTGACAGTCAGGAAATGCTGCCCCAACACACATCTTCAAATGTTCCCAAGAGTGCAGTAGCCCTGCTTGGTAAAACTCCTAGGTCAGAATTTTAGATAGTGAGGAGATGTGGGACTGAATGCTGAAACCCTCCATCAGTCATGGCAGAGTGCTGAAATGATATGGCCAGGACGTGGATTTAGACAGCGTGCATTAGCTGGTTCTACACACTAGATACTTCTGATGAACTATTTAATATTCATCTCATTTTTTCCAGTGGGAAACAGGGTGCATGATAGCTTGCTTTATAGGTTCTTTGGAAGATGAAACTAGATAATGCAGGTAACATGCTGAACACCATGCCTGCCACGGTTTTATCATTATATATCAAGAGCTTGCAACACAATGAGATATGTACATTCTTATTTTTCTACCAATATTTGAAAGCATTTTTACTGAAATATGGGAATAGGAAATTTGGAAATAAATTCTGGTTTTACTCAAAGACAGAGCTCAATGTTATTAGTAGTGGTTCTAAGACAGAGTCTTGAAAACTATATCACGTTTTCAACATTCTGAGTATGGATATATTAAAGGAAAATATCAGGTAACATTAGTCATGACACTTTATTTATTCTTACATTAATTCAAAACAAATTTTATTTTTGTTCTGAAAAGAACTACAACTAAATCAGAAGAGGAAAAAGACATAAAATAACACTTTTTCTGTCTCATAGCTACATTGTCCCTTTTCATTGTTTTTATAAGCTAGATTGACAATAACAGAAAGCATTTTTTTGTGAGTCACAAGTTATAAGTGAACAGGAATTACAGACTCTTTAAATGTAAATTTTGGTGAAGAACATGATTAATCCTTTAATCTCTGCATCAATAGAGCAAAGTAAATATATACTTTATTTACCCATTTGAATAAATTATGAAAATTATTATTTACAAAATGGCCTACCTTCCATAATCACTATCTAAGATGAAGCTGACATTGTGATGACCTGGAATTAATTAAAATACACAATCAATTAAATTCTCAATCAGAAGAGGACAATAACTCTACATTAAAAGGCTGATTAAAATTTAGAGAAATTTATAAAAAAATATACTTGACCTATAAAGCCCTAATGAAGAGAAAATCGAATTATTTTTAAAGTATGTACAACATAAATTTATATAAGCAGGTATTTTGAAGTTGTAACTGGAAAATCTGACAAAATACGATTACAAACGATGAATGATAAAAGATGGTATGTGTACTGCCCTGAAGCCCTTTCATTCATTCAAAAGCTATCTAGTTGTTTAGAGCTTTGGCCAGCAGTAGCAGGTACAGTGAAAACAAAGTGTGTGTCCTTCTTCTAACACAACACATTATCGCGGGGAGAGTAGAGCCAGTCAAGAGCAGTGACACAGAGAACTAACCTTTATGATAACGTTATCAAAGCAAAGAAAAGGGAGGTCTGAGAATGGAAAACAGGGGTCTGAGAAAGAGTTCCTGGCCAACAATTTTATCTGAAATGTTCAGGCTAGAATGTTTACACAGGGCCTGAGACAGAAGGGTGGAAGCTCGCTCAAAAATTAAAAGCTATGTAATGGGAGCTGGAGGAGGCAGGGGAGGGTAATGGGGTAAATATGATAAAGTACATTATATGCATGTATGGAACATCACAGTGAAACTCTTATGTATAACTATATGTACTAATAAAACCTTAAAGAATTAAAAGATCTATATGTTTGGAGTATACAACATGAGAAAAAAAATTCCCAAGGGAGACCTTACCCCATCTGAATGGAGAGAGAGGAAGAGTGGATTGGTGGCGGGGGGTGGGGGTGGGGTGGGGTGTGTGTGTGTGGGGTGGTAGAAGGGAGGTTGGGGAGGGGACAAGAGGACAGGAGGGAGGGGAAACTGGTCGGTATGTAAAATAAAATACAGGAAAAAAGAGAATGAAAAGTGAGAACATCAGAATAAAAAAGTTAAGTATATTTTCTCTTCTTTGTGAGATAAAAACCACTAATTTTTCTGCCTTTCTGTTTCTGATCTCCATGAAGAGAAATAAAGAAGAAAAAAGGGTGCTAAATTAAAGAATAAATACAACAGCGGAATTAGTCATGAATCCTCTGAGGGAGGTACGCAGTACAAAAGAAGAAACAAATTACATCTTGTGCAAACCTCAGGAAGAAACGAAGTTAGAGATTTGAGGGGAAATTAACCTGGGGAATGTCGAGGAGGAACTGAACCAGGGAAGAGCCAGGCTAGAGAAAAGCGTCAACACTCACCAATGTAAGTCCCGGTTGTCTTACAAGTCGCAGACCCTGCGTCTCCATTGGGATGATCGAGTTTTAGACCATACCTAGCAAAGTAGATAAGCTCGCATCGAAATTCACATTGATTATTTGATACCATCACTCCCTAAAACATCTCATGACTTCACAGCACAGATCCAGATGGCAGCTATTGCTGCAACTAAAATTTCAGCAAAATGAATCACTTCTCGGGCTTTATTGAAGATATTTCAATCAAATTCATTTATCAGTCAAATAGCTTATGATTAATTTTGGTATCTTTGCGAATGCTATTTTAAGGAGTTTAAAATGCTATCAAGTGAAACAATGATCTCATAAAGCGATTTCTTAGTACAAAAGAACCTAAATAGTGTACTACACTAATGACATATAGATGTGTATAAGGAAGAAGCCAGTTACATAAATGAATATGAATTTACTACACACAAGATAATTATTACAACACATATAGGTATGCATTATTTACGATTACTACTTAAAATTATTACATTCATATGAATTTTTATTTTGAAAATTATTTTAATTACTTACAAGTCATCAGAATGTGGTATGAGGAGTTCACAGGGCATTCCTCCAATATAAATTCTGTATAAATATTTTGTATTAGAAAAATCAAGTCATATTTAATAAATTATTTAAAATTTTACTTTTTACCAAACTCAGTGGCTACCTTATTTTTTTCCCTCAGTCTCTTATTATTCATCATTCACTCCTTAAACATCTATTCATTATCACTATGTGTTAGTACTTGCTCTTGGCACTGGGACACATCTGTGAATGTGAGACTTCTCTATACTTTTGTGACAGACAATTTTCTGGGAAGGATCACTAAATATGACAATCGTGACACTTTTGGCATAAACTAAGCATGAAACAAAACAGGGACTTAGCCACTGAAAGTTTAATAAAGTCGTATAAAAATATTTTTGTAAGTCTAGTATGTATGAATTAAATATCAAAACATTCAATGTCATCACCAAATGCTTTTGGAAGCTCACATTTGACAATTATTTTGTAACCAGAATTTATTATTTGTAGTATCAGAACACATTACCCAGCTTCTGTGAACTCAATTCCAAGCTACATATAGATATGAACTATAAAATTTGATGACTTTTTTTTTTTTTTTTTTGGTTTTTCGAGACAAGGTTTCTCTGTGTAGCTTTGCGCCTTTCCTGGGACTCACTCTGTAGCCCAGGCTGGCCTCGAACTCACAGAGATCCACCTGGCTCTGCCTCCCGAGTGCTGGGATTAAAGGTGTGCGCCACCACCGCCCGGCTAAAATTTGATGACTTCTATTAGAAGAAAATGCTGATATTTTAAATGTGCTTTTATGCACAGTCCTTTTTTTCATTTTCTTAAATCAAAATATAATTACATAAATTTCCCCCATTCTCTTTCCTCCCCCAGACCCTTCTATGTCACTATTCTCCCTTCCGAATTCATGACCACTTATTATTGTAACATATATGTATAAGTGCATAAATATGTTTCTTTTAACCATTACAATAGGTTTCTTAATAAATAAAAAGAAAAATAAATCGTTATTCCCATTATGGAGCTCTGTCAAGTCGAATTCTCCTTTTAACCTTCTGTCTTATTCCAAGCAAATAATAAATTCAGCAGCTAATATAGGCTCTTATTAGACAGATTTAGCCATTGTGATCATGCTATAATATAATAATTATTACCCTCCCATTTTCTTCCATTTTCAGATGAAGAAACCGAAGCAGAGATGTGAAGTAGCTTGTCCACGTCTAGCTAGTGAGGGATACAGTAAGAGTTCAAACCCAAGTGTTCTGTGTTCTCACATGTGCTAACTCCCCTGGGTAGAAAAAGTATGTGTCTAAAATAGTACCCTATTTGACCTTAAATGTATATATGTTTTAGTATTTTTCTTGTTGAAACTTCTAGGTCAAAACTTGTGAATAGTACAAGTTCTTCAACTCATTTGAGTGTCTTTTATGATTTATGCCTAGACCAATTTAGGAAATTTGGCTGAAAGGTCTCTTCACTTTGTTCCTAGTACACAGGCCCTTTGCAACTCAGGTAGAGTAAGTGTCTTGGGAGCCCCAGGGTCATAATCAACAAGGTACAGATGAGATCACTGACTGTTTAAGAATTCTCATCCTCTTAGCAGGTGAAAGGTTCCTACACTTGCCTGTAACCTCTCAGATTTCCAGGCTACAAGGGTTAAGTAGGCTGACCTCTGAGGCTCCTTCTGAATGATTTTGTGATTTCATAAAAAAGGTTTCATTGATTTCCTGTTACGGCACAGAAATAAATTCTAATGGTAGGGAGAGGAATCTCTTTTTTCAATTTTAGCTTTATTTGTTATTGTGTATGTGTGTATGATGTGCATCTATGAGGCTTTGCATAGGCTGGGACTTGCTTTCTTATGTGTGGAGGTCAGAGGTCCACCATAGGCTCTGAGACTCACACTCAGACAGATGGGCTGGGTGGCAAACATTTTGACCTGCTGAACCATTTTGCTGGATTGGAATCTCATTTTGAAGCTTATAGCTTCCATTCCTAGAATCATTATAGGAAAAGATAAGTGAGAAAATTCTAATAGTTGTAATATAAGTCTTTCCATAACACTCAATTATACTGAAGCAAACACTCTTTACTTGCACTGAATTGTGCATATAAAATATTTCTCTTATAATTATTTACATATATGTACATATTCACTATAAAGGATTATAAAACAGTATATACTACCCTGATTTAATTGTGAGTTCTGGGTCACAACATGCCATATTAATCATTTTGATTTCATTTAGTACAAATCTTTACATTGCTTGTTTAGAAAACTATATACATAAAATTGTTTTCTATAATCTTTTTAATATTTAACAAATCTTTTAACTACTATACAAACTGTAAATTGAGTTTATCCATCATTTATCTAATTTTAACCAGTATTCAGCAGGCATGAAGCACCCTGAAAACAATAGAATGGCATCTACACTTCCTTAGGTAGGAAATGGAGACCTTTCTGTCCTTTAAGAAAGGGCTGACATAACCCCACATATGCTACAGGAAAACATTCCAGTGACAGCCAAGATCTCCAACACAAAATGTGACAGTTGTTTTTTTGACTAGCCAGTGCTATTATCATCTGGCCCACAGCTAGTAAATAGAGTAACCAAGACTAAAGCTCTGGCTGCTCATGAGCTGTTGACTGTTCCTGCTTTCTATACTCCCCCCATATCAAAATACAGTAGAAGGGTGTAGATTTGTATCAGAAGCTTTGAATTCTACTACTAACCTTCACTGAGCTATGCATTCCAGGCCTCAGGTATGTTCACAAGTAAAATGTGGCTGGGTAAGTAGTAAGTTTCTCTATTAATCAAGTTCCATGGCTATACCCCAATTATTACTAGACATCGCCTTCACAGAAAAAGGAGTAATTTTAGACCAGAAAAAAAGGAATCCGCTATACTCTGGTTTTCTTCCTCTGTAACTGAAACCCTGACCAGTTCCATCCAATTGTAGTTGACTTTTATATCACTAAGACTCTATTACTTTTAGAATATCATGTTTCCTCTAAGAGTTATAAGATTATTGTAATATTTTCACAATAACAGATTACCTCAGAATCCTAACATTTCTTCCATTTGAGCTCAATGCAGTATTACTTCCATAGACGTCAGTGAAGAGCTTGCCTTGAATTGTTATTAATGTACCTAAAGGTAAAACAAACCAAATCTTCAAATTGGTTCTGGTTGAGAGTATCTATGTGTACATTTCATTCCAAAACATTATAGATTATCCCAATAAAACTAGAATCCAGACACATATATTGATTGCTCAACACTATTTTTCTGTATTGTTTTCAAATAGCTAAAAATATAGCAAAACATGAAAGAACATCAGTAAAGAGTCATAGATTAATGTGTTATAAAATGAATAACAGGATGAATTTCTTAACAAATATTATTTGAGTCAGTATTTGACTTACTTGGAAAGAAAAAAAGTCCCACTTTATCCCAAATGTTTAAAAAGTAACTTAAATAAAAACAATATAAAAATGAAATTAAAAAAAACTCCTGAAAACAAGATGGAAGTTTTACAACGCGTTTATATAATCAGGATGTTATGGTCTTCCCAAGTATAAACAGGAAGAAAAAAATAGAGATATTAAAATCTATAGATTGAGTGAAGAAAACTACTTCACAGAAAACTATTAAAATTTAAAGCAAATTATAAATTCAAAATATAATTTCACACATATATGACAAAAATGAACATTTAATATCATTGCAACAAAGAATTCCTAGTATGGAAAACATGACTACCACTAGATTCGGGTGGTTCCCACCTGGGATTGCAGTACTTGGAAGACAGAAACAGAACTGCTGTGATTCAGGTCCAGCCTGCTCTACAAAGCGAGTTTCAGGCCAACCAGGGGTACACAGCCAGATCTTGTCTCAACTCTTTTAAAAAGCCAAATAAATGAACAACATTTAAAAGAAGACAATGAAAAATAAGCCCTAGATAAATTTGGTGGCATACATCGAAGAAAGGAGAATGATTTAAAAGCAGTTATTTTTTTAATCAACCTTTTTGAAACAAACTGTCACTTTGTATCAGCTAATTTTCACCCTCATCTTCTGAGTTCTGGATATGCAGACATGCCTACCACAAAATTCTTGACAACAATTAGGACTTACATTAGTCCAGGCTGAAGAAAAGGGCATTCTCACGTATTTCTACAGGATTAGAAACTGGTAAGATCATGTTATCATAATAAACACTAGATACTAGCTAAATCTCTAACAAGGAAAAACCATTATTAGTGATTAAGATTCAACCTTTGTAAATAATTTTTAAATTAGTCATTATTTTTGTAGTCAGAAAATGTATTTATGAATTAAATATACTTCTATACACTAAAAGGAAATTAATTGCCACAAACCCAAAAACACTTCAATTGCCATAGAACAGACCTGGAGTCCCAGATAGAGGTGTGATGCTCCTTATTGTTGGGGTTCTAAAACTTCTTGCCTGTGAAAAATATTTATAATCGTGTCAATTAGATTCCTATCTCTATTTTGATCCTAATTTCATGATTCTGTGTTTTTTTTTTTATTATTTGTATTTCAACATTACCCATAATCTGACTGTCAAAATAGATTTTCAGATGAAAAAGGGAGTTTAGGGCATTTTCTGTTTTTTTTTTTCAAAATTTTTTCTTTATTCTCTAAAAATTGTCTTGCATTTCACAGTATCCATAGTCTAGAATTTTAAAAGTCAATTGTCTCTTTGTAAGCAGTATAAGCCAAATCACAGCAATAGCCCTTTAGTAAAGACTTTTGGGAATGGATGAAATACATTTTTAAGACTGCTTTTGATTAATCTTTTGTAGAAAAATAAATAACAAAGTGTATTTCAAACATAAAAATGAAAAGTAGAAACATCTCAGCAAGGCTTAGTCACTATGCAAATGGTTTTCTTCTAGAGCAGAATTACAGGGAGGTCATCAGTATGACAGAAACTCCAATACCTGTGACAAAAGCCCCCCAAAGGCACACATGTTCCAATCTGTGCATACATAAGGATATACACAGATGGCTACAAGTGGACTGAAGATTGCTAAGTAGCTGGCCTTGAAATAACATGGGAAACAAAGTGAGAGTGGTGTAATGAAGGATTAGAATGTCGTTGCTGGTTTTGAGACAATGAAAGATGAACAGGAGCTAAGGAAAGTGGGCAGCATCCAGCAGCACAAAAAGTCAAGGAAACGTTTTCCCTCTAGAGTTTATGGAAAGAATGCTGCCTCTCATAGGCACCTTGCCAACTTAGACTCACATCAGACTTCAATCTACAGAGCTGTAGGATAGGATACTTGTGTATCAAGCCACTGTGAGGATGATTTGTTACAGCATCAAATTAGAAACAAATACCTACTTCTCAGTCATGCTTGAGTACATGCATGAAGAAGGGGATAGTCAATGGTTCAAATGGATATTTAAGTTCAACCACCTGCTAGTCATATGATTACATGTAAGTAATAAAATTCTTCTGTGCATCTATTTTAGAGATAATAATATGAGCATCCAAAAATGAGATTGTTATATAAGTTGAAAGTTAATAATCATTAAATATTTAGAACACTGCCTGACATACAGTATATAACACATTGAACAATTAATCAAATAAACATGACCATTCCTTTTTTGCAGAATAAAACAAGAGATAGCTAATAAAAAACATAAATATTAGTAAGTGAAAAAAGGTAGTATTGATTAAGTAAAGAGCAGAGCTGATAGACAAAACTGGTCATCCTAAGTGGCACTGAGACATCATGGTATTCAATATTAAACAACTTGAAACCTAAGTGGAATTTTAAAGAATGTATAAGACAATATTTGGAGAAACATATTTTCATAAATACTACTATTTAGAAAAAAACTAAATTTGAGGGGTGAATGTGTTCCTTTATCAATTATATAGAAAGAAGAATAGTTAACATTACTATTTAAAATGGAGGGGTGACTCCCTTGACAGAAAGAAAGGAGAAAATCAAACCCAGAGCAGAATTTAGAAGGAAGGGAATGAATGACGAACAGGAAAATGAGTTCAGGAAATGAGCAACTAATTCATTGATGAAACTAGTGTAAGGAGGCAGAAACAAAGCAGTGGTAAAAGAGGTTCAGTTAGTATGGAAGTCAATTAAAATGGAAAATTACATTTCACTACCTGTTAATATATCTTTTAATGTGGAAATGGATAACAATCTATAAAACTAAAAAAAGTCCAGGTTTGTGAGAAAGAAATAAACTCAATTATTGACAATGAAAAGCTCCTGCATACACTGAAGCTGCATGCCCAGCTGCTGGTGAGTCCTTTGCAAGTGTTATTTTCTGCAATAGGCACCCCATCCACACTGACTCGAACGGTGTAGGTATCTTCTGGCATTGCTCTGGAAAATAAATGAAGAACACATGAGTGTTGTTGGTTGTTTTACTATTTGGGGGGCCCGCCACCCAGCTCCCAAATAAATCACACACAGAGAATTAATCAATCTTAATTATAAATACCCAGCCTTATCTTCGTTTGGTTTCTAGTCAGCTTTTCTTCTTAACTTATCTCATCTACCTTTTGCCTCTGGGTTTTTCTTACTTCTGTTCTCTTACGTCTGTAAATCTTACTCTTGCTGTATAGCTGGGAGGCTTGTCCCTGGAGTCCTCCTCCTTCTCTGGCCACTTCTTTTCTCTTCCCAGATTTCTCCTTCTATTTATTCTCTCTGCCTGCCAGCCCCACCTATCCTTTCTCCTGCCTTGCTATTGGCCATTCAGTGCTTTATTAGACCATCAGATGTTTTAGACAGGCACAGTAACACAGCTTCACAGAGTTAAACAAATGCAGCATAAACAAAAGTAACACACCTTCAAATAATATTCTACAACACATGAGACACACAGTAACTTCTTTCAGCATATAGTAACAGTGAGAACTACTGCTCCAGTCTACATCATTGTTGAAATAAAGCCTCAAATCCTAATTGATCTACTACCGTAAGGTCCACTTTCATATTATGAAAAGAACTTCATTCTAAACCACCCTATATTACAAATTATAATACCATTTAACAAATGCTTGTTGTGGGTTCACATATGGGTTTGTATTAAAAACTAAAGTAAATGGTGCCACATCCAGCAATAATAATCATACAAAGTGTGCCACCCTGGTACACTTAGTTACCCTGGCTACACATTTCAAAAGCTGTTAATAAGGTCTCCATTAAAAGTTTCTATGGCCCTTGAACAGGTAGCAAGCCTAATGCAGATAAAATCCTTCCAACATGTGTTTAAGTCAGTATTAGAAGTTGCACTTTAAAATGGTTTAATATTCTCCTAAATTATTAATAACACAGATCAATTTGAGGTGATAGCAAAGAATTTGAAATGTTACCATACAAAATGATCATCTTTAATTATAGTAAATATATGAATATTTGAATAAGGTCAATTAAACTGAACAGGAAAGCATGATTTGAATATTTTGAGACACATCATTATTAATTACTAATAGCAGCCATTCATTTCTTAGAAGAGTCCAGTAATGTTAAAAATGATAATGCCTGATGGAAGCAGATGCAGTGATCCACAACCAAGCACTAGGCTGAGCTTCTAGACTTCAATTGAAGAGAGGGAGGAGGGACCATAGGAGTAAGTGAGGTGAAGACATTATGGGAAAACCACAGAGACAGCTGGCCCAAGCTGGTGGGAGATCATGGACTTTGGCCTGTCAGTTGGAGAACATTCATGGGACCAAACTAGGCCCTCTGAATGGGGGTGGCAGTTATCTGTTTTGGGAGGCCCTGGCAGTAGGACTAGGACTTACCCAGGATACATGAAATATTTGGAACATATTCCCTAGGGTGGGATACTTAACTCAGCCTTGACACAGTGCGGGAGGGGCTTGGTCCCGCTTCAACTTATTATGCTTTGTTGACTCCCCAAAGGAGGTCTTACCCTCTCTGAGGAGTGGATAGGGGGTGGGATGGGGGGAGGTGGGGAGGGTGAGAGAAGGGGAGGGAGGGGTAACTGGGATTGGTATGTAAAATGAAAAAAAAATTGAAAATGAAAAAATAAATAAATAAAATGATAATGCCAATAACAGCAGAATGTGTGCAGAGTATATATTTATGATGTCATCATGTATAAAGAGCATAATAATTGACCATAATAATAGTATAAACCAATATCAACATCACGAAATCAAATATAATGACTAGTAACCAGAATTATTACCTATAATAGGCAGAGTGATCAAATTGTTAAAATACCAATATACATAACTGATTTCTGACATGATGAAAATAATGTTATTAAAGGCGTATTTAAACAGACCTAGTATAGCATGTAATATGAGTTGAATGACTTGAATCTTTCTCCACATCACAAGTAATTGACTGGAAAGAAGAAACTAATTGCACATGGTTTCCCAATTCAGTATTGTCAGCTCCATAGTTGAACTGATTTGCTTGAGAAAAACCTGCAAAAGTAATAAAACTATTATTAATGACATTCCATTTCTTGAACTCTAACAGATATAACCCAGTATTGAACCATTATTTATAACATAATAATGAACAGTACTGAAGGAAAAAGTTAAATTTATTACATACTTATCCCTATGTCCATACTCTGAGAGCATAAATATTGGCCTTGAATTAACTTATTCATGACTTTTTGTTAAATACACATAAGGTGGAGAGAGAGAGAGAGAGAGAGAGAGAGAGAGAGAGAGAGAGAGAGAGAGAGAGATCACACTTTCATTTATATACTCTACAATCCCATGTAATGAAGCTTCCTGTGGGCATGTACTATATAGGTTCCAATGTTCTACTTAATTTCACCAGAGAAGCCATTTGAGGCAACAAAGACATGTGGAAACTTCGAGAAAGAAGACAGGCAGAGATTGAGCCAAAGTACACAAAAATCTGTTTGCTGAAGTTATGATTAGAAATAAAAGTAAGAGCAAGAGTATGCAAAGCTAACTCTTTCTAAAGGACTGAGTGGAGGCTATTCCTCGTATTACACAAAACTGCTATGCCCTAGACTTTCTTTCTTTGTTTTTCTTTTATTTTTTTAATCAAGAGTATCATACATTCCGAACTGGCCTTGAACTCCTGATTCTCATTATAGATGCCTCTCATCCTTAACCATTGCCACAGCTAACAGAGTAACAGCAACCTTCATCTCTCAGTGGTGCCTTCTCTTTAATGAATCATATTGCTACAGTTACCCTTTCTTAGTTATCCTTGGATATTGGAGCCAAGAGATATGTCCCCTAAATACCATGAATTCCAGATATACTCCTCCCCGTTATTATGAAGCAAAACATCATTACTTCTCTGTGATAAGCAGAATGAATTATCTCTAGTCGTGTACTCAAAATGCTTGATGAAATCAAGCTAATAAGTATTACTGGTAATTTCCAGTCAGTTAACATCAAAACTCATGTTGTAATCCCTAGGAGAAGCTTTTCCTACCTAGGAACTTGGACAGCAAGTTCAAGTCCAGCATAAACTAAGATTTCTCTGCTCCTGGCAGACAAGGCATTCAGTGATAGCTTTGGTGAAAAACAATGCCTGTTATTCACCATATGCAGCCTCCATCACAGGCCTGTTCTTCACAGACCTATTGCAGAAGCCTTGAGCTGGCCAATGAGGGAAGCTAGTGTCTTGAGTCATGGAATCAGCCTGCATGTTCCACTCCTCTGTGAGGACACTCTCTTGTAAGAGTTAGCTTGAGACATAGATTTGCCTACTTTGTTCTTGGTGCCATGAGTCCCCTCTCCTGCTCACTTCTAAGAATTTCTTGTTCTGATCTTTCAGTGCTTTTCTTTTCAGACCCTGCATAATCATTAGCTACAACCTTGGAGCCATACACAGATATCACTTAATCTTGAACCACTCTCTTCTGCATGTCAAATCACTGACTGTACAATCTTTACAGCTCAAACTACCAGGGACATTGGCAGTGGGAAAGGGAGACAAGCATTCAAAGTGACTTTGCATAATCTGTGACTGAAATCAGAGGTGATGCTCTTAAGTGACAGAGACATTAAGAGACATATAAAGATGGTCATGGGAACTTTTCAGAGGGTGGAAGGCCTAAGAATATCTAAAAGAAATGCATTTCAGGTAGAGGGAACAGAATGTACCAAGGCAGTAGACGGACCATATTTGTAGAGCCAAGTAATCGAAGCTGTGGTTAGAGAAGTCTAAGTATGAAAATGAAGAGAAGAACAAAAACAGGAGAAATGTAGGGATTTGGATAATTTCTGTGTGTAGAGAAACACTCAAGGCTTTGACGCAAATGAGTGGTCTTCTAGGTTCACTGCTATTCTGACCATGAACTTCTCAGCAAATGATGAAAAATGTTCAGATTAGTGATTCGTTTAAGAGAACATTGAAGGCAATAAGCACAAAAGACAAAGCTTGCTAATATTTTTCAGGAATTTTACTATAAAAGGAGTCAAAGAACTTGAATTATAGCTGGAGATGGAAGGCAGATAGAGCAAGGAGGCTAGTGATGTTCCTTTAACACTATTTTTAGGTAGGCAAATGAAAGTATCATCAGGCTGATGGAGATAATGAAACTGAACACAGCAAATGGCTAGTGCAAAACAGTAGAAACTTAGTTTAATCTTATTTATTTAGTTTAATCTTGTATGGAAATAAAAAAGTATTCATAGGAGTAATTAAAGATACACTGAGTAGTTTATGATGCATAAAATATTTTATGATGTTAAATAACATTAACCAAAATAAACCTAAGAAATGAAACCAATGTATAAGATTAATTAGATAATTGATTAATTAAAATACATTTTTAAATGTTCTTCAAATAATGTTAAAGAGGCACTTACTGTTATTCTAGTATAAAGGTAAATCATATACATTTATGGAATTATCTAAGATACAACTGTTTTATAAATTTAATTCCTTACAGTTTTGTCCAGATTGCTTAAAATCCAAAATTATTAAATTTTGAATTTTAAAAATATGTACATTTAAGAATATTTTCCTAAGCTGGGCGGTGGTGGTATACACCTTTAATCCCAGAACTCAGGAGGCAGAGCCAGGAGGATCTCTATGAGTTCGAGGCCAGCCTGGTCTACAGAGTAAGATCCAGAACAGGCACCAAAACTACACAGAGAAACCCTGTCTCAAAAAACAAAACAAAACAAAAAAAGAATATTTTCCTAAAGATATCAAAGCACTTAACTTTAAAATACCACTATGGCAAAATTTTTGACTTACAGTGAGTTTGAAATTACCAAAATTTTTATTTTATGTCATCAATGTCTAATATAAGCTGTTTACATTTCATAACATAATTACCTTCAGACTGTGGCTCCGGAACAATAACTTAATATCAACGAATAGGAAAAAAAATGGTGAACCCTGAAAGGTCAATAAACTTTACTTCCTTTGTACAATACTATTTACAATAATATAAATGACACTGTGACATTAATATTCTGTTTATTATACTAATTAATGTTAGGAAAACATAAGTAAATCCAGAAAGGTATGGTGTGACTCGCTGTCAAATTAACTGGACATTTTCATAGCCTACAAAGGTCCACTAGACCACATGCATGTAATACTGCCTAGTTTAACATAGGACTAGAAGCAAGACTTCATTGTGACAGATGCCCATCACACCCTCCAGCTCAGATAAAGCTACCTGGGACAGTGCCTTTTCATGGAAAGAATCCAGGCTTTGACTGTCAGCTCCTGGGCTGGAGTCATAGTGCCAGCACTTCCTGCCAAGCTGACTTTAAACAAACCTATAAACTCTCTTCTTCTCCTCATCAGAAAAACCTCCATCATCTCTGCTGTTGGACTGCCAGAATGCTAACTAGTGGTGTGTAGTGCTTAACTTGGTACTAGTTCAATAAGATCTCATCTAGGAGTTCTTTAATCAGCTGCTGTCATCCTAAAAAACGCTAACATTCAGATCCAGTGTTAATATCCTTCTAAAAAAACACAGGACCCAGTAAGCACTGCTTATTATTTGTTACCAAATTTTTTTTTGTTTTTGTTTTGTTTTTGTTTTTGTTTTTGTTTTTGTTTTTCGAGACAGGGTTTCTCTGTGTAGCTTTGCGCCTTTCCTGGAACTCACTTGGTAGCCCAGGCTGGCCTCGAACTCACAGAGATCCGCCTGGCTCTGCCTCCCAAGTGCTGGGATTAAAGGCGTGCGCCACCACCGCCCGGCTTTGTTACCAAATTTAACTTCCACCATCCTCTATTTTTCAATTCTTCTCCTTTCTTTTCTTTCATGAATAATGAAAGTAAGAAGAAACTCAGCAAAGGATAGAGACCTTATTCCTCAAAACTGAAACCTTAATCAGACAACTTATTCAGGCATAGATTTACAAAAAATACAACTATAAATCTTGCATATGAAAGATACTATCACTTAATTTGAAGTTTGAAGAGTATAAAGGCAGTTAGTAATAAAATAGAGTTGTGAAAAGATACATGAAAAGCCCAAGGCAAGCACTTGCCAACCCAATCTTTTTCTTTTGCCAACTTCTGCTTATCTTTGGGGTTCACATTGAGTTTACAGCATGCAGGAGGGCTGCTGGAAACTAAAGAATGGGAAGTTTTACTTGTGATCTGCTTCAGGATGTGACACACGTGTTTATTTTTATATTGGGTACATGCTGCATCAATGATATGCTAACACAGGTCTGCACTTTGGCATTCTGAAGACAAGTACAATATTCAATAACAATACTATCAAATGATTACATCAATTTTACCTTAGGACTGCCTATAATATCAAGCATGAATGTGTGGCATTGTCCAAGTTAAACCAATGAGAAAATATGAAGAAAACTAGCAAGACCTTTAAACATTTTAATTATACATTCTGCCTTAAAAGCACAGATTAATGGGGCTGGAGAGATTGTTTGGTAGCCAAGAGCACTAACTGCTCTTCCACACGAACTGCTTTTGGGTTGAAGCACACACATGGCAGCTTGCGACCACCTGTATCTCTAATTCCACAGGATCTGACACCCTCTCTGGCTTCCATGGGTACCAGGCATGCATGTGATGACAGATGCACATGTTGGCAAGGCAAAAAAATAAATAAATAAAAATTACAAGTAAATAAATTAAAAATAAAAATAAGGCCGGGTGATGGTGGCACACGCCTTTAATCCCAGCACTTGGGAAGCAGAGCCAGACGGATCTCTGTGAGTTTGAGGCCAGCCTGGTCTACAGAGCGAGCTCCAGGACAGGCACCAAAGCTACACAGAGAAACCCTGTCTCGAAAAAAAAAAAACACACAAACAAACAAAAAACCCAATAAATAAATAAATAAATAATAAATAGAAATAACAAAAAGAAATGCTCAAAAAATAGAGACATGTCTGATGTTAAGTTAACCCAAGGAATAAAAAGGAGTGCAAACAGATTATTTGGTAAAATTAATTCTAAGTATAATTCTAAATAAGTCATTGGATAAAAAGCTGACACCTTGGAAGTTTTCCAAAGTACACGATTACAGGAAGGGCTGGGTGTGCCCTGGAAACAGAAAGGATGAGGCTTTGGATGGAAATTCCTTACATGTTGATTTTCTTTTTTCTTTTTTTTTTAAAAAAAAAGCTGGAGATAGGCATTGCCAGGTACACAGGGCTGGGTCCCCCTGATAGCAGCAACCCCGCAGTTACACCCATGCTGTTATCATGGGGCAGTGTTGTTTAAACTGGCCGTTGTCACACAGTGTAGGGTGTTTCGGCTTCTCTAGTTTACAAAGCTGGTTTGAAAGTGAGACGTCCTTTAATGTTGTAAAACCATGGGGAGGAAAGATACAGAGGAATAAGTGGAAGACTAAAACCAAGCCTATGAACACAGAAGAATAAAAATAGAAGTCAATTGATAGAGCATAGACTATGTGACAGATACCCGGGTTATGTCACCCTGTTCCACAGTCACATGAGCACCAGCAGCTGGGAAATGATACCTATTTTACTGACGAGAATGCCAGCAATCACAGAATTAACTTGCTCCAATGTAAAATCCAATTAAAAGCCAGTTGAGCCTGGCGGTGGTGGCGCACGCCTTTAATCCCAGCACTCGGGAGGCAGAGCCAGGCGGATCTCTGTGAGTTTGAGGCCAGCCTGGGCTACCAAGTGAGTTCCAGGAAAGGCGCAAAGCTACACAGAGAAACCCTGTCTTGAAAAAAACAAACAAACAAAAAAAGCCAGTTGGATTGAACCAAAACCTGTATCTTTTCCAAAATATAAAGTGTCTATGATTGAATGCTTCAACACAATGTGTGTGCCAGCTATTCTCATAGAGAAACAGAAAGGTAACCAAAATAGCATATATCTTTCTTTGCCCTCCCAAAAACAACCTGGCTGCTCTCCCCAACACACTCCCCTTTTTCCCTTTAGTGCTTGGAGTGGAACCCAGGGTCTCATGTATATTAGCCAAGCAAACTACCACTGAGCTACACAAACCTCAAACCCAAGCATAGCCTTTTGAGCAAAAATAACCTTTAGAAAACCTTTGTCTTTTAAAAGCCAAGAGTCATTTAGATACTGTGAAGTGTCAGTTGTCAGATTTCTAGTGGGTGGAATCACAGAGAATTCAACTTGCAAATCTATACTTTCTCCCATATCTTGCTTTTGCATAATACATTTTATAAAAATAAAGCCAGGTGATGGTGGTGCACATCTTTAATCCCAGCACTCGGGAGGCAGAGGCAGGTGGATCTCTGTGAGTTCGAGGCCAGCTTGGTCTACAGAGTGAGTTCCAGGACAGCCAAGGCTACACAGAGAAACCCTGTCTCGAAAAAAATCAAAAAAAATATATAAATAAATAAATAAAATATTCATTCATAAGCTTTGGTGTATAAGTTCATTATCATTGTTGTATACAAATTTCTATATACATCACAGACATCCAAAAACCAATTTTAAATTTACTTTTTTGTTTAAAGCTACAATCCTGAAGTATGATTATCATACAAAAAGCTATACAGACGTAATGTACTGTATATAATTTAATCAGTTTAGAGATTTAAAATATACCCATAAAACATCACTACTAGCAATTCTTCAAACATATTCATCATTTTGAAATGTCTCTTCCTAGGCCCTTTCACTTATTTTTTTAAAAATTGTAATAATAGCACTTAGCATGCAATCTTCTCTCTTAGCAGACTTTAAGTATGCAAGTCATACCATCACCAATAAGACACTATGATGTACAGCAGACCTCTAGGCCATACTCTTTTCTCATAACTAAAACTTTGTGCAATTTAGCCAATACCCATCATTCCACCTGCTCCCAATCCCTGACACCTACCATGCTAAACTCTGCTTCTATAAAGTAGCAAAAAACAATATTTAAACTCAGTTGGGAAAGAAAGACGTGTACCAAAACTGTTTTAGTTAGCCACAGAGAGTTATTACAGAGGAGAGAGGGAAAAAATGTAAAGGTGAGGATGCAGGTGTCGCCAATTCAAACGGTATCTCACTCATCTAGAAACTCTGCCAAAAGTATGTAGATAGTAGGGATCAGAAGGAAAAGGAAAAATTCGCCTTAACACCTTACACTTCTTTGCTGAGAAGTTTAAGCATGATTGCCTCAAGGGTCACAAAAGGGCAAAGATTACAGCCGGGGAACGGTGGCTTTGAAAACTCCTAAGCAGACCTGTTCTGACTGTGTGTAGCTTAACTAGCTGTGGTGTCTGTACCAGGAGTTCAAGTTTAGAGACAGAAGGAAAAGTTGGGGTTGTTGATTTGAACCATTAAAAGTAATAAAATACATTTTAATATATACAATAATAACTATTTCCTTATGCCAAATTCTGACTCCAAAGGCTTACTTGTTGTTTATAAGACCAAATAGAAGATTTTGTCAATGTTTCTTTTTTTTTTCAAGTATTTCTTTCATATTCTTCAAAAATTCCTAAGTGTCTGAGTACTGTTGCCGTTTTTATTCCAAAGGCCTGATGGCTGACAGAACCATATATTTATTTCATCCTAGGAGGAAGTGCACTTTGACTCTATCTACCATCTATGCTTTCACTCTGAGACCAGGCAAGGAGAAAGCATCATACATAACTCATGCCTTGATGCAGCATGTGATAGGGCTTGGGTGGCAGCAGGAGGGAGCCCACACTTTGCTCTGTGTTATCTTACATCTTTCATTAACATTCTGTTTCTCCATCAACATCCGGCCTCTCCACCCCCAGCATATTACATTCAAACACTGAATGAGTAAAATCACCAGACCTGTGAGGAAAAAGGGAAAGAACTGCAGCTCAGTTAAAGTAATTCCTTTCTCTCTACCTTAACCATTAAATCCAGATCTTTCAATGTCAAAGAAGTCATTGTAATTAGAGTCCGGGTGATCAAGTTGACAATAACGTGGGATTGTTGTTTTTGGTGTTTTTTTTATTATTTTATTTGTTTATTCATTTATTTATTTTTGTTCTCAAGGAGGAAGATTTCAACCACATTGGCCAAGTGCAGAAACTATTATCAGTGGTGTGTGTTTTGTGTTGAGGGTTACTTTAACCATAAAACTCTAAGAGGGGAAGAGTATCCACCTAGAGTGTCTGTAGCTCTGAATTATGTGGAATAATAAAGTGGAACCCCAGTACCACAAAATTAAAAGAGGAAAACGCGGTTTGCCCGTGGGCAAGCAAGGGCCACCATACCTTCTCCTTTGATAGTCAGTCTTGTCGCTCCATTTATACTGCCGTATTTAGGTACAACTTCTGTCACTTTGGGAATTGTCTCCGGGCCATCTGAAAGACACACGAAGATGGTAGCAGTGAATCAATTGTCATCAAGCACCATATTTCACATTCATATTGTAAGATGTGAATCAAAGGTGACTGATGCCTGAACAGTGACTTAAGGACTTAAAATAACTTACTAACACTGACTGGCCTTGTGCAAAGAACTTCCTTGGGTTTACAAAGAGGAAGACTCACATAGCTATTTTCAACATTTATATCTACCCTATTATAAGACACTCGGAAACCCTTAATCGTGTGTCATGCTCGGCTAGGTACAGATCCGGAACTACACACAGCAGCTCACATAGCACAGGGAACACCTGCATGGAGAAATGGACTGCTGTGGAGCACAGAGTGCCGTGATAAGGAGGGACAAAGACAGGTGCTGTGTTTGAAGATGAAAGCGTTTCCTGTCACTTTAGGAATGACAGATAGCTCCTGACAGCTTTCCAGCGACTCAGTGGTGCTGAGGGCTTAGTGTGAAGACCACTGATCTCCTCACACTGGGTTAGCTTCCTGCAGATAGAAAAGTGAACATTAGTGCCAGCTCCCCCAAAGTCTAGCTTAGCACAAAATGATAGTAAGAGCAAAGGGTCCTGGGTGCCTTGGAAAAGACATTTCACTCGTACTTCTGGGACCGCACTAGTTTCTAGAATGGGATTCCTCTGCTGCATCGTGAACGACAAATAGGAACTAGTCAGCCTGGATCTACCACGAAAAAATAGAAGGAGTTGCTGGGCCAGCAAAGCAAACCTTAGCAGTTTCTCTGGAGAACTGCTCGAAATTTTTTAACATGAGTTGGAAATACAAAGCGCAGTGGCAAGAAGTGTTTTATTTTCTGCTTAGAGTGGCAATTTAACTAGAAGCAAAAACTATCGGAGTAAGTAGAAAATATTAAGACACAAAGAACAGCTACAGAAATTATTGCTTGGAATGGATGTTTGAAAAAAATGTTAAGGAAATTATGATTGCGTTATTCATTGTGGTCTGAAAACATGTAGCATGGACTTGATTTATGGTAGCCATAGCTCGTCAGTATAAAGGAGGCACCGATGCCCAGACCCAAGGCCTGTGAGCTTCAGGTTAGCACAGATCTCGAGTTGGCCACGTGTTACAATATGTTCCTACTTCCTGTGCCTGCTCCCAGAGAGCCAAGAGAGGATCGGCGGGGAGCTGGATCCTATCTCCAGACATTGCCGCCTATCTCAAGTTCATCCTCCCCTTATCTCAGCACTCAACTCCAATTTCTTATCACTTTCTCCCCAGCGCTCTCCTGGGGATTGCTTTGAAGACGCTGGGCAGCTTACCCTGTAATTGACTGACACCCGCCACAACAACCCAATCCTTGCCTCCTGGGACTAGTCTTCCCTTCAGCAGAGAAAGAGACCTAAGAAGACCAAGGGGAGGGAGAACTCAGGTGGTGTCTACTAACTGTCTCTCACCCATCACGTAGCAGCTTTTCTAGTCTCTTTACAACTGTGCCATTTTGAAGGGAGGTGAAGAACTTCCTTAGTTCAACCCCCAGCATTGATAACATTTGTAAGAGCGTTTTTTTTTCCAAGCTAGCCGTATCGGTGTCTTTCTCTGGACCGTACCTCTGTTTCAGTCTCTCCCAGTACTGTCTCTGTCTGTACCATGTCAGAAGGCCCCGTGTGAGGCCTTCCTCCCAGGACCCCAGGTTCCCAGGAGTGCCTCTGCCCAGGGCAGATGGCAGGTGGTCCCGGAGCCTCTCTGTGACCCGTGTAGCCTGATGTCTGGATTGGCTACTCCCCCACCGTCCTGACTGCTTACCCGTGCTGGAATCTGCTGCATATCGAAACAGCCCCAAGAGAAACCAGGTCCCCGAGAGCCACAGGTGTCCCATCGCAAGCCAGTGCTGCAGAGTCTGCACCAGCCCCTGGCTCGCAGCAGCCTCCTGCGCTGAAACTTGGCTCCCGACGCTGCTCCTGCGCACGGGACTCGCCCCAGAAGCCAAGGAGAACTTGGCCCACAGAGGCCCGGCCCGCCCCGCCCCCAGCTTTCCTGCTGTGCCTGTGGGACTTCATAGACACAGACACACACGCAAACACACAGACACACACACACACACACACACACACACACACACACACACACCTCTTTATTTCCCCCACCTTTATTTTCCTTCTTTTAAATTCTAGAGCTATCTATTTTTATTTGCCTGTCTACCTTGCTCATTAATCGTCCGAGATACGTTAATTATATAAGACCACATAATACACAAACCCCGCTCGTTTTCCTTCACACAGGATAGTGCTATCCCTCCAGCTGACAATAATAAAAACCTTGAGTGATAGCTCCAAGTTTCCCAGACACCGTGTCTATGGCAAAGCAGACACAACTCACAACAATCGATAACCTCCTTGCTGGTACTGGCCCCGCTGTCATAGGAGACTGAGGCAGAGTGACTTGGGGCAGTTTGCTCCGGGATATGCACCTGATGGAGCGAGCGCTTAGTGCCTGGAGCCAGTGTGCTTATTCTACCCAGAGCCTCGTGGGTAGCTCTCTGCTGAGCGCTTGCTACAGGGTGACAGGTAACAGCCACTGCTGTCAGGGCACCAGGTAGCAGAAGAATGAGAGGCATCAGTACCCACGTCTGGGCTTTGTGGTTCTCACAACTACTGAATGCTCCCCAGGGCAGTTCCAGAATCTTCACTGCCCTTAATATTCTAACCTCGTGATCCTTTGACTGCCCACCTCCTCCCTCTACTCCACACCTCCTAGTTTTCAAGGTATCTTGTTCTTACAGGATGCTGAAGGGAGCTGACTATGGACCGAGAACTAAGACATGGTGGAAGTGTTTGGATAAGTAGAGTACCAGTATCATTCCATGAAGGAGATGCTCATGTTTTAGATCTATATGCTGAAGCGTTTAGGGTCCCAGCATCATGATGTCTAGAATTAGTCTCATTCGTTTGACCAAAGAAAATATGTGAAGTGAAATGAAAGTAGTGATTAAACGAAATATAGAATTTTTAAATAATTTTAGAATTTAGGTATCTACATTTCCATATGCTTTCCAGTGTCGAAAATTGTAATTTTGAAAATTTTCCTAACTAGATCATTTAAAATTCTCAGTTCACATTTCCACTTTTCACTCTTTGGGAAGAAATACTTTTCTTCCATGACAGGCCCTCCCCTGTCTTGTGCATGCTCAAAACTCTTTCTTCCCCGGCTTATTGCTTCATAAACACCCCTTTTACCTCCTTCTGTAAATGAGTGCCTCTTCCTCTTGCCCACTTTTCCTAGAAATAAGCACAATTTTCATTATGTAAAAACTAAAAACAATGTGTGTGTCGAGGGGGATGTGTGCAATGTGTGTGTGTGTGTGTGTGTGTGTGTGTGTGTGTGTGTGTGTTCCTCACAGGGTCTTACTATACAGCTCAGGCTGTATTACTTCCAACTTTAATAAACTCCTTGTCCAAGGTCACTGCTCACAGTATTAATTAACTCCAAGAGGCAATCTATGCTCCAAGCTCTCTCCTGATTGCTTGAAGGATGGGGATTCTTCTGTCTTAGCCCAAAAGGAATAGAATGACAAGCCTGTGCCACCACACCCAGTTAGACCTTTATCTTGTTAAAAAAAATAATATGGCAAAATCCCAAACTATTTGTTTTTACACTTCTCAAAATTACTTCCAACTTTAATAAACTCCTTGTCCAAGGTCACTGCTCACAGTATTAATTAACTCCAAGAGGCAATCTATGCTCCAAGCTCTCTCCTGATTGCTTGAAGGATGGGGGAGAGGTAGAATTTGGAGGGACACTTGACAGATAGAGCAACCATCTACTTAATTTTGCAAAAGATAAATAAGTATAATTTGAATTCAAGATAATAGCAAACCTCCCTTTCTCCTCCTCTGCATATGTATATCTGACGAAATGCATTGTTTAGGACATAACCTATATTAAAATTTTTCATATCATATCTGAAATTCAAATTTAACTCATGTTTGTGTTACCATTTACCAATGACAACTCCAAAATTAGTAAGATAAATTCCTTGCTGTTGAGGAGCTGAGGCACTTGTAGTGTCAAGCCGAGCTTACAAAAATCACATTCATCATCCAGGTCATTCCAAACATCTCACAGTTGTCTGCAAACTGACCTTCAGATTACTGCTGGAGCTACTCAGAGCAATCAGTTTGTGTAGGCACACCAGCAGTCTTCCACACACGCATCCTGACATGGGAAATCCCATTTCCTGAGCAGTCTTACCTTTCTCCTCACAGCTCTCTCCCGCATTCCCTCTGAAAATCAGCACTGCTGCAGGTTCAGCTCATGCTGCACCCCACTCTCCTATAGAAGCAGAGAGCAAGCAGGAAACCAACAGTGACCAAAATAAAACTTAATATGGGATTTTTTTTCATGGAATTGTTTATTTTTATTTCTCTAGATGATTTGGTATTAAAGTTAACCTGAATTAAACTTTAAGAGGTTTACCTAAAATGAGATTTTTTTTTTTTTTTTTTTACAGATACTTTCATGTTATCCTTTGTGGAATTAAGCCCAGGAGCCCTTTCATGTTAGGCGAACACTTTACCTCTGAAATACATCCCCCGCCTTCAGATGCTTCTGAATTTACAAAACAAAATGGATTTGAGGACAAGGTTAAGTGATACTAAAAGAATATTAAAATGGTTTTGGTATTAAAATTCTGAAAATGATGCTGGAAGAAATTATAAAAGATTTGAAAAGCAGTTGGAAAAGTTGGTCCTTGTACACTGCAGCTCTGACTTCTAATGAGGGATCACTGGGTGAGGCAGGCTTTCCTGCAGCAAGGATGCTAACAGTTTACAGCGAAGAGGAAAACAGAACTGCATGCCAGGCACATCAACAGAGTGATTAGAAATGTATTTTTGCTCAATTTATTTATCCTTAATGCTTAATGTTTTTAAGATTCTTTTATTTCCCCCACACACATCCCTGCTGCCGTGGGTGGGGGTGAGGAAGTCAGTATTGAGAATGAATCCAGGACTCAGCACATGGTAGGTCAGTGTTTTACCACTCAGCTACATACTTAGCACTGATATTTGTTTGCTTGCTTGTTTTTAAATCTGAGAAAGCCTTCCTAAGTTGCCCAGGCTGACCTAGAACTCACTTTGTAGCCTAGATAGGCCTTCAAAACATGTGATGCTCCTGCTTCAGCCTCCTGAGTAGCTAGCATTACAGGCCTCCATCACTAAGGGCAGCTTTTACAATTCTTCTGAAACGTTTTAGACAACATGTCAGCTGTTGCCTAAAAGGTGGCACACAATAATCGCTATTTAACATATTTTTAATAGTGATTACTTCGATCGTATTCTATTTTTTAACAATCTTAAAATTTACATTTATTTATTTATTTGCACAAACACTCATGTGTGGGCCCCGGTGTCTCTTATTTGGCAATCAGAAAGCAACTTGCAGTGGTCAGTTCCTCCTTTCCATCTTGTGAGACCCAGGAGTCAAACGCAGAGCATTAGACTTGGTGATGAGTGGACTCATCTGAGACATCTTTCTGGACCTATTGTGTCCTAGTTTACGTTTCTGCTTAACAAAGACTAATTACCTGGTCCATTACAGTTGTCCTTTCTACTGAGCCTCACCTTCATTAACTTTAGCCTTTTTAAACAAGTTAAATTTGGATGTGTATATATAACTATCTGTGTATGTGCATAAATACGTATGTTTGCATGTATATTGCTACATATGTGCATGATGCATATGAATATGTGATATCCCATTATTAGTGATTCATTTTATATTTTATATACATTATATATATATATATATTTTATGTATAATAATTGGTATCCCAAATAAAAAAAATCCTGTTAAAAGCAGACAAATATTTCTACAGTCATTCTATTCATCTGGCTTGACAAATTGGTTACTTAACAAATAGATCATTTGGCTAATTGGCTTTTAAAAAGTTAATATTTTAAAAATCAAATTAGCCTGTTTTCTTATAATGCTTGCTTTCTTAAAGAGCCAAGCACTATACTTCACATTTATAAATTTTTAATAAGCTTTTGTTGAATGAATGAGCATCTTTAACTGTTTTTCCCTTTTTAAATGGTACTTATTTATATGATAAATAAACTCCATGAGGTAAGATCACACTAGTGAGAGTTTTAATCCTGAATTATTAAAATAATTTGAGTGGGTAATGTGGCAATAAGTAATTATAACCTGATGAAAATTCATGTAACTAAAGGTCTTCTAGGGTCTAAATATGTGGCTATGTGGTTTATGACTAAAACGGTATTCATCCTTAAAATCTTCAAGCTTTTGTAATTTACAGCCATCATAGGGCATGAGGAAGCACGAAAGCAAACCCTGGTGTCATGTATTTCTTTAACCAATCCTTGCCTACAGGCTTGTGTCATGGGCACCCGAATGCTGCAGTTCCCTGAGTCGTTTAGTGCTCTGCAGTTTCCATCCTGAATCCTTCACACTTTGAGTCAGAGGCTCCTTGTTTTCACTTTGCAGGCTCTCGAAAACTGAAAATGGTGCTGCTGTCCTTCTTAATTGTGTGTTGAGACACAGAGATATTAAAATCATCCCTTGACTATGAAACAATGAGAAAGTAAAGGGGTTGGTAAAAATTTGTGTGGAACCCGAGGGAAGGGAGCCTCCAACTGCGAGTGTTTGACTTAACTTTGAAAACCAGCTGAACGCTGGAGCCTGATTTTGTGACTAGACTTAACTGTGATGATGAAAAAAATGAAGTATGTACAAAACAATAGCTTGCCTTTAACAAATATTTAGCATCCAGGACAATAAGAATATGGTTATGCCTTTAAATGTCCCATATTTATAGAGGCTATATTCTTGCCATAGACAATAAGTAAGGAAAATGTGTAGAATATACAGCAGTTGTATTCAATACCTGGAAAGAGTTGAAGTCTTACACTGTGTGTTAAAGTGTTAGATAACTGGAATAAGTAAAATTTCATAACTCTCTAAGAAGCTACATAGCCTAAGCAATGTCAAATACATATGACTATTGAGACAATTATTGATATTAAAGTCATTTGTTCTTGCTAAAAAATTATGAAGAAATAGAAATATTGTAGTTTGGTAATCTATGAAGGGTAAACTTTCTTCCATTTACTGATTCATCCCTTTCAAATACTTTTTGAACTTTGTGTACTATGAAAGGGGCGTTTGTGATTATTATTCCACAAATATAGTATGTTGTCTTTGTTTGTTTGTTTTGTGGTGGTAGATATTAAACTCAGGCCCAAGGGCATGGTGGATATGTACTCTACTCCTGAACTACCTCTCAATACTTATAGTGTACACTTTAAAATTAACTGCAAGAAAATGATAGCTACAAACCAAACTCAAGAGCACATCAAAAAGATCATCCATCACTATTAAGTTAGCTTTATCCCAGGGAGGCAGGAATGGCTCAGCATATGTAAACCAATAAATACAATTCATCATATAAATTGACTCATGGACAGAAATTACATGATCACTTCAGTAGATCCAGAAAAGGCCTTCAACAAAATCTAACACCTCTTCATGATAAAAGCCCTGGAGAGTAGGGTCTCCAGAACACATCTCAATAAAATAAATGCTACATGCAACAGGCCTATAAGCAATGTTGTGCTAGGTTAGAAAAATTCAAAACATTTCTACTAAAATCAGGAATAAGACAAGGATCTCTACTTTTTCTACTTCTTTTTAATATAGTGCTTGAAGTGTTAGCTAAAGCAGTAAGATAAGAAAAAGAAATTAAAAGGATACAAATGGGATGGGAAGACGTCAAGGTATCCTTATTTGCAGATGTGATCCAGTTTTCATGGTACAGATGGAAGACTGACTACTTGGTGGTGGAAGTATATATAGTGATTAAGTTTAGTAAATAGACAGAAATAATGGATTAGAGGGGAGGCAGGATTAAAAAAAAGGGATAAATTAAGGATAACTCAAAAGTTTCTAGCTTAAGAAGTATGTCATTGGGCTAGGCTTTGAGATTAAAAGCCTTGATCCACTTTGAGATCACTCTCTCTGCTTCATGCTTGTGTTTGAAGATGTGAGCTCTCAGCCTCCTGCTCTAGCTGCCATGCTTGCTGTTTGCTGCCATGCTTCCCTGACATGATGGACTCCTATCCCTCTGGAACCATGAGTCAAATAAACTCTTTCATCTATAAGTTGCTTTTGGTAATGGTGTTTTTTAATCACAGCCACAGAAAAGTAACTAATACAGAATAACTAATGCAGAAGTTGGTACCAGAGAATGGGCTGCTGCTGTGGAGAACCTGAGCATGCTGTTGTTTGGAAGAATGTGGAATACTTTGGAACTTTGGACTAGGAAAGCCACTGAATGTGGTAAGCAGAGCTTCCACTGTTCCAGTAGGAGTCCTAAAGACAGCAGTGCTGAAAGTAATGTGAACTATAGAGGCTTAGCTCAAGAGGTTTCAGAAGAAAGTGAAGATTTTAACAGTATCTAAATCTCCTCATCAGTGCCACCAGCTAGGGACCAAGTGTTCACATGCCTGAGTCTATAGAGGACATTTCTCATTCGAACTACCACACTGTACTCCTTGGTCTCCATAGGTTTGTGGCCATATCATAATACAAAATCTGTTTAATCTAACTTTACAAGTCCTCATAGTCTTTCACGGTCTCAACACTGTTTAATGATCCAACGTCTCTTCTGAGACTCAGGCAATCTTTTAATTGTAACCTCCTGTAAAATAAATAAGCAAATTATATACTTCCAACATACAATAGCATAGAATATGCATTACCATATCGTGTGATATTTTGGCCAAAAAGTTCTGGCTGCCTTCTCTCTGTATCCTGAGAACTTGCCTGGAGCTAAATTAAAAAGCAAAGGACTAATTTCAATGGAAGAGGAAATTTCAAGAGTGCATGATGTTGGAACTGTGGTATAGTAATTATTGATAACCCTTATGCAAGTTTACAATGAAAAAGAGCAAGTGTGCCAAAATGACATACAAAATGCACAGTTTTGAGGGAAAAAGAACACAAGAATATTTAATGTCACAGCTGAGGTGTGTACTAGAAGAGAGGCTGTGATTATTAAGGAGAACAGCACAGTTAAGGAGAGATCTGCTCTGCACTGGAGTTAAGGGAAGGGTGTCCCCTGGGAAAGACCCCACCCAGCTAAGCTTCCAATTTGTGAAGGGGCATAAGCAATTCTCTTTTTCCAGAAAGGAACTGGACAAAAATGATGGTACTGATGTGATTCCTGGGGATCAGGGTCTGTTCTATACTGGAGCCATGCTTGGCAGTGTTGTCCACATGGAGGATGAAAGAGTAAAGAGGCCATGGATTATTCCTCTGTAGTTTCAGAGAGCTGCTGAGGCCAGACAGTGTGGCAGGGGAGTCCCTGCATGAGAGGAAAAGAGGCCCTCAGAGGCCGTTGTATGAAACTGTGAAAGTGAAGCCTAGATTGCGTTGGAGATCAAAGGTGTTGGAGATGTCAGAGCAATAGGATATCTGTCTGTGAGAGCTGCGTACAGGAAATGGAATCAGCCCAGGAGAGAGCTGTGTGTTGCAGGGAGAAAAGCTGGAAGGGTGGAGCCATCTAATGCCTTTGATGAAGGCCACAGAGCTACAGGACTTCATCCTAATTGGGTTCTGGTCTCACTTTGGTCCAGTATTTCTTTACTATGTCCCCACTCTTACCTAGTGGAATGGTAATGCATATTCTATGCTATTGTATGTTGGAAGTATGTAATTTGCTTATTTATTTTACAGGAGGTTACAATTAAAAGATTGCCTGAGTCTCAGAAGAGACGTTGGATCATTAAACAGTGTTGAGACCGTGAAAGACTATGAGGACTTGCAAAGTTAGATTAAACAGATTTTGTATTATGATATGGCCACAAACCTATGGAGACCAAGGAGTACAGTGTGGTAGTTCGAATGAGAAATGTCCTCTATAGACTCAGGCATGTGAACACTTGGTCCCTAGCCGGTGGCACTGATGAGGAGATTTAGGAGGTATGGCCTTGTTTGCAAAAGTATGTCACTGGGGATGGGCTTTACTATTAGAAGCCTCATACCACTTTTAGTTTTCTCTCTTCTTTTTGCTTGGGTTTTGAGAATATGAGCTCTCAGCTTCCTGCTTATTGCCATGCTTCCTCACTATGATGTTCTCTTATCCCTCTGGAACAGTAAGTCAAATAAACTCTTCCCTGTATTTTTTTTTTAAAAGGTTTCCAGCTTAAGCAACTACACCAATGAGTACCATTTGCCAAAAATGAAGAGTTCAAGAAAAATAAATACAGCATGGTACTTGAACAAAAACAGCCATATAGATCAGTGGTATAGATTAGAGATCCTGGACATAAACCTATGCAATTATAACCATTGGATTTTTGATAGAGAACAAAAATGCACACTAGAGAAAAGGTAGCCTTATTTAGTAAATGATACCGGAAAACTGTTTATTCATATTTAGAAGGAAAACAGAGCCTTCTCTCTTTGTTCACAAAAATCACCTGAAAACAGATAGAAGACCTCAACAGAAAACCTGAAACTTTAAGACTACTAGAAGAAGAAAAGGGGATACACTAGAAGATATAGGCTATGTAGTCTTCTAAGGAGATAAGGCTGTAATGGTCTTAATGTTTACAATGGGAACCATACAAACTACAACCTTAGCAGGTATCCCATGGCTCTGGCATCTCCAACATCTTGGGGTCTCCAAGGCAATCCAGGCTTCATCTTCACAGCTTCATACAATGGCCTCTCTAGGCCTGCATTCAGGGACATTCCCAACATGTCTGACTTCACTGGCTTTCCTCACTTGTGGATGAAGGTTTCATAATGCCTTCCTTCTGTCCTTGAAGTCAGAACCATGTGGCTGAAGCTACCAAGTTCCGCTGCTTGCTGGGGCTGGAACACAGCACCCTCATTCAATTACATATTCACCAGGTTTCCTGCCTAAGCTTGGTTGTTCTGGAACTTACTCTGTAGACCAGGTTGTCCTCAAACTCAGAGAACTGATATAGGCTGGGCCCTTTCACATCAATCAGCAGTCAAAAGGTCCCACAGACATGCCCAGACATGCCAATCTGTTGGAGGCCATTCCTCAATTGAGGTTTCTTCTTCTTCCCACATGACTTTATTTTCTGTCAGGCTAACAAAAACTACTGAGCACACTTAATTAAGATTTGTCACTCTTTAAATATAAATTGTCTCCCACAGGCCCAGGTACTGAATGCTTTGTTTCTATTTTGGGAGGTGGTGAATTCTGAATGGGGAGCTGAGCTGGAGGAGACAGGTCTCTGTCCCCCTTCTGTCTGACATGAAATGATGGGCCTTCTGTACCACAGGCTTCTGCCTTCAGTGCTCTGCCCAAGTGCACAAGGTCAAGCGACCTTGAGCAGAATCCTCTGACACCCAAGAGTGCCACATCAAAACCTATGCCAAGTAATAATCAGAATTCAGCCATTTTTTTAAAGCAAACGTAGGGCTATGAAATGTTCTTCAATAAAGTTCAAATGATAGGTGCCTACACAAAATAAGTGTGGGGCAGTCATGTTGAAGTTAATAAATGGGACCGTGTGTGATTAGAAAAAAGGAGAAGCAGGCAAGGGTGTTCTAATGATAAACCACAGACTCTTAGCTCAAGTGAAGTACTTGCAGCTCTGTAGAGTTACTATAAGAATAAAAGGGACCGTGACTTCACTGAAGTCTGTACTAAGGCACTACAATTGGAGAACAGAAAATGCAGTGGATAAATGTCATCATTTTCACTAAATATGCCTGTATATCTGTGTGCAAAACCTATCTTTATGGGTGTGTAAAATATGAAAGGCAAACCTGCATGGAACCATTTTATGAGGACTAGATGTCAGAATATATGTGCTAGATCTTTCCATTACTTTGATTTTTATATCACCTTTCCTGAGGCACACCCATAATCTCATACTTCATTGCAGTATGAATGTCCCTAGCAAAACAGGAGATATCATATTGATAGGCATTGTCAGGCAGAACTCTTAAGTAACTAAAGAAGTCCTTAACCATATTGATGGTAGAAACAACACTCCCATGTTGTTAGCATCTTGGCCAGTGTATCTCCACCAAACTGAATATGCCTCAAATCATACAATGTACATTATTACTTAAATCACTTGAATAGCAACCAAGTTATAGCTCTATGGACATTTATTAATTATCCTGTTTTGTGGTGTGGCTCTTACCTTGTCAAAGCCCCAGTTTGATATAAGTAACTGTCTAGAAGGGATATATTTTGAAGGATATGTCCTCAACAACAATAAAATTAGGCCAAATGGAAGTCATTTATTATTACTTACTTCTGGCGATTCAAGCACAATGTCAAACTATGCAATAAATATGGCACCAGCTCCTATATTTAGAATTATGCTAATGCAACATAGCAACATGAGTGTAGACCCCACATGCCTTTATTCCTTGACTTCTTTTTGATTACTACTGCCATTGTAAAACACATCATTGAATGTCCATAGGTTTGGGGTATTACATATGCCCTATATTCTTTCTCTTTAAAATAGAACAGAGAATGAAAAGGAAAAACATGATTATTATTCTTTTGGGAACAATGAAAATATTTTTATTTCATTTGTTAAGACTCTTGGGCTTGGGATGCAGCTCAGCAATAAGCATTTACTTAGCATGCACGAGGTCCCATGTTTATCCCCTTCACTGTGATAAATACAAGGGTTAATTAGTTAAAATCTTTTTCCCTTTCTGGTTATAAGTCAGTGAAATAAAACTACTTGGGGAATCGTACATGCTTTATTTTGGGAATTGTATATGCCCTTTAAGTCAACTTCCTGAATTCCCAAATTGACTACTGAAGACCCCAGCCTGACATCCACACTGAATGACAGAGGCATATTATTTGTACCAGAAGGACATTCTGATGTTCTCACATTAAGTTTTAATCCAACACTTTCATCTTGAACAAGCTGATTGGCCTCTATATTGGAATTGGGCCTGGTAAAATGTGATACAGTTCAATTAGTGAGTCCCAGAGAGGATCAAAGTATGGGCGCCAGGGGCCCCCTTGTGGCTGACAAATAGAGTAACCAAACATAATTTGAAATCTGGAATAAATAGGAACATAGAGAATTTACTTGCCATAAATTTATTTGTATTTTTCTTGCTGTTGATTTAGGTAAAAGATCATTGTAAGATTTCTGTTAAGTACTAAAGACAGAAAGGTAAATGTGATACAGTCCAAGCCACAGAGGAGTTAAGAGGCTAAAAATGGCTAAATTTCAACCCTTCTTGCTAAGTGCTACAGAGTGACATTGGTCTTGGGAACCAACTTTGAATTATTCCAAGTATGCACCTAAAACTCAACTACTCCCCACCCCAAGGACGTTTTTGTGTACATTGCACAGCAGCTATACTATCTAGAAACTCCAGACAAATGTGTTTTTTTTTTCACACACAAGTGTAGTAAAACATATAATTAACATTATTTCTAAATTTCTTGGTAACATAAATCCATATGCTTTCATTACCCTATCAGTATTTAAGTCTTTATTAATTTCAGCCAGGACATTATAAGATTTACTATCTAAATAGAGAAATCAAGGCAAGAGTCATTCTTATCTGTTAACACAGTATCATGAGTTCAGAACCTGAATGATCTGATTGTTCCTAAGTTTCCTTGGTAGGTTCATTCAATTTCTGTTCAAAGGTTCCTAGTAGAAAATATATAGGATTTTAGGAGGTCCAACACAAGCTAGGCTTCTGCAAGGGTCAGACACGTGCAGCTGCATGTGTGACACACACACACAGACACACGCAGGATCAATTCCAACCCCAGCTATTGAGCAGATGTCACAGTTCCCTTGTGTTGGGTGGCATTTTCTACCAAGTTATGTAAAGTCCTGTATCCAATTACCAATCCCCAGCATCAACCAGTCCCTGGCTTGGCACTGCTTAACCAAATGATACACTTGTAATGCCCAAAGTGATTGTATAAATAATTTAGTTGGATCTTCTTTTACCCTATAGAAGAGGATACAGTGATGCTGATACTAACCCAGTGCAGGCATGGAACAGCTCTATTCCAACACTAAGTGTGAAAGGCTGAAAAGGTTTCAGTGTATTCCTACTTTACATAAATCAATGAGAGCCAAAATGTTCACAAAGTTGATTTATTTACAAATACCAGTGATTCTAGATTCAATCTACAAGACATTTAGAAGATGCCAAAGAAAAAGTGGTAGGGGAGTCTTAGCATTATTTTAAATCTAGACTTAGTTACGGGCCCCGGAGGTGGCACACACCTGTAATCCCAGCACTTGGGAGGTAGAGGTAGGAGGATCAGGTATTCAAGGCTTACCTAGGCTACATAGCAAGAACAGGGAAAGCCTGGACTACATGTGACCCTGTCTCAAAACAAATGGCAAAAACCCCAAAATAACATAAAAAACAAAACAAAAACACCTTCAAAAACCAAATCTATGCTCTTAACTTAAATTTCTACAAAGTATTTTCAATTCAGCTCAAGATATTTCCAAAACTTGATAATTTTTTAAATCTTTTGGGATATTAAAACATTATCTTTATAAGCCCTTTCCATTTGTTTCTATGTACAGAATTGTGAAGAACTACCCCTTATTTCTAATATTTTCTGTGTACCATGTAAGACTATTTCTTTTTTGATAATGGTTAACAAAATGAAAATCTCTATCAATACTTTAGAACATGAAACTGAAACAAAATATCACTTTGGGTAAGATTTTGTGTGTATACATATATCAAGACATAGTTTACATAGTTATGTAAATGACTTGACGACATTTGAACTCATGACTTTAAGTGTGGACCATGAACCACAAATTGAGAAGCCTTTTCTCAATTATACCCTATTAGGGCTTTATCTCACGTTCCTGTAGCACACACTCCATTCATTCATTCCCTTACCCATTTATTTACAAATGAGCATCATTACAATGAAGACATGCTTCCTCCCCTCCAGATGTATCACCAAGCCAGTAAGCCTAGCTCTCAGGGTTCATGTTCAAAGCCAGCCTGGGCTGAGTTTGAGGCTATCTGGCCTATAAAGGAACAGCCTATCTCAAAAAACCAAAAAGAAATCAGTGATAAGGAACTGAAATCATAAGACTGTCAGAACATTTAGAAACACAAGTTGAACTCTGAAGGTAAAGTAGTAAGATGACTTAGCGGGCTTTGTTTGGAAAAGTACTAAGGGATAGAACAATTTAATATGTTGAGGATTCTACAGATTGGAGAGGTAAGTACATACTAGATTTAGAAAGGTCTAGCTAGTATGCTGAATTTGGATTCCATCCAGTATTGAAACATTTCATGTAGGGGAATAAAATGATCAGACTTGAATTTTATAAGGCCACATAGGCAGTAACAGTAAGGGAGAGATAATGGAGGCACAAAGAAGTCACTGCAATCACTTGGGTTTAGGAGGGCCAAAAAGGATAATCCAAGTTTATATCGGATATTCTCACAGCGGTCCTCAATCAATCAGCAGCAGTAATACAAACTTAAGAGTGTTTCAGAAATAATCCTGTCTCTTATCTCTTACCTTCAGAAATAGCATTAACTATCATCTTGAGTCATCTGTAGCTCAGAGACCCCATGAATAAGGAATAAAACAAAGATGGTTACTAGGGGGAAATGCTACTATTTAAAGTATGGTCATTTTAAAGGTGTTTGTGTAATATCCAAGGAAGCAGACTCACTGATGGTTATTTGGGTATTGAGGCTAGAATTAAGTCTGGCTATGAGGAAGTTTAGCATTTATCAATCTGTTGGTATTTGAAGCCATGGTCAGACCCATTTCCTGGGTTTTAAGCCAGGGAAAATATATTGTTAATTAGAGGACTCAGAAAAAAGTTACATACAGCAACAAGTACTTGATGAAAAAAACAAAACCCCAAAAACAAAAACAAAAACAAAAAAAACAACCAACCAAAAAAGCTCCCAAAGAAACACACAAACAAAAACAACCAGAAAAGGTGTGAGGAGTGGGATGCAAAGTTCCAAGCAGAAGGATGGTCAACATTATCACTCTGCGTCAAAGGTCACATTAACAAACAAGAGTCCATTAGCGCTAACAATCCTGATGGCAGAGGAAAGCTAATGGGTAGAGATTATTTTCCATTAAAGTTCTTTCTTGACCTCAGTATATAGGGATGCAATTTAGAGATTCTGCTTTCAAAGTTCAGATGAGTAGAGAATGTGGTGTACAGCCAGCTTGCAAATGTTCTGTCTTCCACTAGATGGTAAATTCTTTGAAGCATAAGGAAGGCACATACAGATAAGACCCAGTCCTAACCCTCAGAATTTTTAACAAATAAGAAATTAGACAACCTATAGTACAAGATGGGGCACAACAGTTATCAAATATGATAATTCAAAAGAAGAACATACCATATGTAGACAACCCAGAAAGCCTTCTAAGCTGTTAGCACAGAGAACCACACATATAAATACTGGATTATTAAGTAATTGCTGGCATTTTCTCTCAACATATCTAGTCAATCAGTAATAAACTGAGTCCCATTTATTCCAAAATCGAAAAAAATTTGAAACTCATTCATGAGATATTTATTAAAATAACACATTTAGGGAAAAAAATCAATACAATGTATACATCATTACTGAAAACTGTATACCATCATACAAAAAAGGACTTTATTTTGGGAAATCAATCTCTAATTTATGGCAAGTTTTACTTTCAGAACTAAACCCACAGAACACCACATTCTAGTTCACCCTTAAAGACTGGCATGCTGAGCAAGGAATGTTCTTATTCTTTGTAGGAGCTCCTTCTTTACACTGTCAGGTACCAGGGCTGAAACATAAAAATCAAACAGCAAAGTCAGAGGATTCCAATGACCACATGTCAATCTGACTTGATATTTTAGTATACATTACTAATACAGTGATTTCACAGAACTCTCATGGTTGAATTAAAGAAACAAAAAGGTGATATCAGGACTTAACATCTAAAACCTAAACACAGCACATCAATGAGAAGCAAGCCTAGGGAAATTCTTTTTCTTTTTTTTTTTTTTTTAGGATTTATTTATTTATTTATTATATGTATACATTGTTCTGTCTGCATACATTCCTGCATGCCAGAAGAGAATACTAAATCTCATTATAGATGGTTGTGAGCCACCACGTGGTTGCTGGGAATTGAACTCAGGACTTCTGGAAGAACAGCCAGTGTTCTTAACCTCTGAGCCATCTCTCCAAGCCCCGGGAAAATTCTTTAAACTATATATGTATATATGTATACACACACACACACACACACACACACACACACACACACACACACACAAAGTCCATTTGAAAATGCAAAGGCAAGCTGACAAATCTGGCTTTAATAAGACTGACAGCAAGCAAGTCACCTCTGAATAGTCTGACTGTAAAGTCATCAATAGAGTTGGAGAGAACTTTTATTTGAGGAGTGGGGGTGAGGAAACTCTTTACGAACCTTCCTGAGGCAGTGGCCAAATGAATCTATACATGTGTACAAAATACAGGAAATTTTTCTTTAAAACAGAGGCCATAAATTTGAAGAAGTGGGGGAGGGGTGTGAAGATTAAGCAGGAGAAAAGGGAAAGGGAAAAATGTTGTAATTATAATTTCAAAAAAAGGGACAATTTTACTGGATACCAATAGAAAAGCTGTAAGGTATGAACATATCCAAGATGGAAATGTTGAAGGAGAAACAGAGGATAATTTCTTATTTAAATAAACAATGTCTAAGCAATCTTAACAGATAAAGGGAAAAAAATAGAAAAAGAAATTAGAGAAAACTAGCTTAAAGTATAAACTCATAAAATGAACAAATATTTTTCCTGAGCCATAGTTGAAAAAAACAAATATTTTTAAGTTGTAAATAAACTTTAAGAAAAAGGACCATGGGCTTTATAGTTCCTTCTCAACAGGGAATTTGTATTCTGTCATAATTTTCAGACATTTATTATAGTCAAGTGGTTTTGACTATGTGTAAAGACATCCTAATCTAGAGGCTTTCACTTCTAAGTCTTAAATATGTATCACCCTGAATTATCAAAGTCTTAATTAGACATTCAAGAAGACAGACTTTCATTTATTTTTAATAAGGAAAGAGTAGAACAATGACTCAGGACTAGAGCAAAACTCTGAATTATTAAATATTTAAGTGGAATCAGGCCATATCTAATAAAGTTTATAAATCCAAGCTTCAGGTGACATTTTCCTGTATAAAATCTCATGTCTAAAATAATCTGCTTCAGCAAACATCAACCTAACACTGCACACAGTGTGTGTGCCAATTTGTATCAATTACTCAAGACTGCTACACCAGCCAGTGAGGCAACTGTACTATTAAACTTTCCCACAGGAAGAACAACTCCATGATTTTGGCAAGGATGTTTTCCTACAGAAAGCCTGTATTTCCTCTGATACAATTTGTGTTTCTTACCTCTGCCTTTTGGAGTGATTTCAGCCACCAAGTCATCAACAGTAACGTGTTCTAGTCCTTTTTCTTTAATTACCTCTTATGCAAAAGCAAAAAACAAATCATATCATTTAAAATCATTATCTGTAAGAAAGATTTTCATAGAGGAAGGGTTAAAATCATGTTTTTAGAGTATAGATTGGTCTTTAAATAAAAAGAGGACACTTCTTTTTTCTTTTTTAATGAAAATTTATAGACTCATAAATGTATTAATCTCCAGATTATAGACAGTCAGTATATCCTTCCACTAATTAACTTAAGCAAATAGCTGGAATACTTAGGATAAATTAGAACTGTGTAGTGTCAAATCTAACTTTTGTAAAAAGCTGGAAATTTGTAACTGAATAGGTTTTACTCTAATTAGATTAAGTTGAAATGCATCAAGGAAATAAAATTTACTTCTGGAATCTACTGTATAACTTTATAGGCAAGAATTAGGATGTACAGCTACTTTGCTCTTTTCTCTTCTCTAGCCTGCAACAAAGGAAATGAAGAAGGAATACAATCAACATTTACTGGTACCCTGGGAGCTGGTTTACAACTTTCAATAGCCACAGTAACTCCAGGTCAAAGGTGAGGCAACTGAAGCGTGAAGACCACTCATTTGTACGTGGCAGAGCACAGTTCAGCTTCCTTCTTTATTAACTTGTCAAAATGCTTTTTATAGTTAATACACAGTCTGTTGTTTTTACTTGTAGAAAACATACTAAGGACAACTCATTAAAAATATCTAGAATTTTACTATACCAAAAGTTGAGCCAGAAAAGGGCTCATTTTAAAAGCACGTGTAATATCAACAACAGCTACCAAAAACATAGAAACTTTTATTGTACATTTTCTACAGTATGCTTAGTCCCCTGACAACACTGTTACAAAACACGTGACCCTATTCCTCACACAACTGCTCTACGTCTATCAACCATCAAGCGCTCATTTTATTAAGAGAAAGTACATCAGGATTACTAACATTACTTAAAAACACAGGCAACCATATTTTGGTCTCAGAGGATCTGTAGTACTTATGCTTCACTTTTGGAAAATACATGGAAAATTCAGAAATTAAGTCTAAAAATATCACTGAGAAGAAAACTCTCACCATAAAACTCAATTTCCTATTTGCTTAAAATGATGCTTGAGGATTTACACTGTAAGATACGAACTATACTTTCTTGTAATGACTCCCATACCAAGCCAGTTCAGAGCAGCAGCCACAGCTTATCTAAGTGAAACTGATTACCTTTACAATGTGCCTTCAACTGATCCTTCCAGCCACACTCGATTAATTTAGCTCTCAGCAACTCTTTGAGGCTGTTTAAAGAGGAAATGTTTTTCATTTAATCAAAGCAAGATACTTTAGACAGAAATGTCTGAAGCAATGTACTAGTACAAACTGTTCAACCAAAAACCCTTGGCTTTCTGTCCCCAGACTAACTGGGGTCTGATCCTGAGTCATTACTTAGTTTTCTGATGTTACACAAGCCAATTCTCAGCCTCACTTATCTCAGGTTCCAAATCCATTCACTGACTATAGTATTAACTTGCCCTATGTCTCTCCCCATTTCCATACTTCAGCAATTGGCATGTCTGCTGAAATATAATTAACAGGATTTTCTTTTTCTTAATGCTGAAAATGTTGTACACCAATAAAATATTATGCTATCTTTTTGTCACACCCATTTTTATAAATTCAAAATCCTTAATTGAAAAAATTTTTGTTTAAATGTGTCAGGCTTTAAACTAAACAGATTTTCTTTCCCTGCAAAGCACCACTCTTTCAATAATAGCCCTAGAGATACACTATGTGATATGTCTATCTTGATGCCTAAGTAGGTCTTTCCATTTCAAGAGCCAGAAGCCAACTTCATTTTCCCTCCCACTTTCTCTCCTTCTCAAAACGACAATCTCATTCTCTGGTTTCTTGAGCTAGAACTTGGGCGTATCCTTCATGTCGCTACACATACAAGGAATGAGTAAATCCTGCAGTTTCAGTTTTAAAATGCTTACCTAGAATTCAAATGTTTCTCTGCCAAGAGTACCCTAGTTCCAGCTACCATCTTTTCTTGTCTGGACTTATACCTAACTTCCTACACACTTCCCTGCCTCTTCCCCTGATCATAACATTCTCCTCAAAATCTTCCAGTGCCTTCCCAACTTCCTCAGGGTAAAATTCAAAGATTCTACTATGGACCAAACAAGCCCTGCCTCCTCTTCAGTCATGCTTCGGACTCTATGTCTTCCTTTCACCCGCTTTACTCCTTAGCTGGCATGGATCAGTAGACAAGTTTATCTTGGACTGTGGCACTTGGAGCTCCCCCACTCTTTCATACTCGTCAGATCGCTTACAAGAGATGCTTTACTTTTTTTGTCTACAACATCTCTCTCCCTGCATATCCCTTGCTTGCTTCTTCCCCTGGCACTCATTACTGTGTGACATATTACACAGTTATGATGTGTTTCCTGCCATGAAAATGTTAGTCGCACGGAAGTACACTTTACTACTGTATCCTGGGCACCTAACAGATAATGGCACACAACAGACACGGCATGAATAAAAAAGAAAACTGTAATTCTCTAAACACACTCCTATCAACACTATCTGTACACATCCCAGCACAGCATCTGTATCTCTTTCTCCATATGGATGTCTGTTTTTCCTTCTCATTTTGAAAAAGTATACAGGTATGTCCTCCTTTCCGAATTCTTGCTTCCTTTCACCTTCACACCCGTTACCTTTCTAACTAATTTTCTGCCATTTATCTTAGCCCCTTCAAATCTACATTCACACTGCCAAAATAATATCCCTACCATGAAAATGTACCCTGATCATTTCCTTTCCAAAAACTCTTACTAACTCTCATTATCTAAGGATAAAGACAGCAACATTATGCTTGTGCAAACTCATTTTTCTGCTCTGTAACAGAAAAACAAGCAAACAATACTACTGTGTCACTCTCCCTATACAAATCTGGACATGGTTCTTGTAATTTGAAATATGACCTGGGCAAGGCTGATCATAACTTGCCTATTACCTAAGAAAGATGGTAATCAAGTGAGGCTCTTTGCTGAGAAAGGTACTCTGAGCTGGTGGAATATAAATTTTGAACTGCTAATCTCTGCCACCTGTGGGTAGGGCCTGTTTGAGAATAAAGACAACAAAGGAAAGGAGAGCTGAGAGAGGAAAAGATAAATCTTGCAACAATTTCTAAGTGCCTGGTCTCAGTGATGGAAAACCATCTTCAATCTTTTAATTAGACAGGCTTAAATACTTCATTGGCTAGAACAGTTCTGAAATTCAGTATGTTTTCAATGGACAGAATTCTTACACAAAATTCTACACTCCTGTATACCGCTCCAGCTACAAGCCTTCACACTTTCCCTACATCCTGCAGTTCCCTGAGCACTTCTCAGGTACCAAAGCTCTGACTGCATATCTTGTTCAACATGCCTAGACCATCTTTTCCCTTTGTGACCTAGAGAAATACTGATTCTTCTTCTACCCTAGGTGAAATTCTTTTATTATCAAAATTTACCCAATCACCCCCTGGTAACATGGAAGAGATTCCTCTGTTTCTGAATATTCACCTTCTTTTTGTAAATTTGATTACTCTGCTCTGGGAGCCTTTCTATATTTCTCAGTCCTTTCTTTGTACTTCCAAATCAGTCCTTTCTCTAAACATTTGCTCCTTAAATTAGGTTTTAAGCATAACATTATACAGTGAGTATACAAAGCTATTTCTGTCACGGAACCTGGATTACACTGAAGACCACAAACTAACGGAATATGTAGTGGATACAAGGGTTATAATTTGGAGATAAACAACTGAATATTAAATAAGAGGAGGAAGAAAGTACTGCAGAAAATAGTAACAGCACATGCTGCTCAGAGTTAGGAGCACGAGGTAACTAAAACTAGTTCTACAGTAGAGCCTGGGTAATATTCTCCAGCTGCAGTTACTTGTGTCCCCGTTGTCACGTTAGCAGTGTCATTTACTGCTTATCTTTGTATGTAACTCTTCCAAATCTTGCAAGGCTGATTCAAACTATGATAGCTGTTAAGAATAGAAACTCTGGTAATCTTTCCTTTTCTCTAATTCCTTCCAGATAGGTTTTTTTCCCCCTTGACACTAGAAATTCTTCCAATATAATGTAACTACTATGGATTAGTAAAACCTAATTTAGTAATACAATTTATTACTCACCGTTCTCTTTCTCCAGTTTCTATTAACTTTTGGTTAATCGCTGCTCTCATCTGCGCATCTTTGTTCATCTTGCTAACCTGGACATCAACATGCATTTTGAGATACATAATATTTAGAAAACTGTTTCCTTCTAAGTCCTCTCTAGACAATCATCCTAACAGCACATTGAACATTGTAGCAAGGAGAAGATGAGAATTTCAAGTATGCTACATGGTATCATTATTCTCAGTATTATTTATTGTATCCCAATTCCTATTTGCTATGCTATTCCCTTCCCTTCTATGCTCTTTATTAGTGACTTTGGGGAATCACTACTATTACACATCATCAAGCACTTACTGCCTAATACCTAATACAAGGTGAAGTCCCAAACTTGCTCATTTTACAGATGAGAACACTGAGGCACAGAGACAGAAAATGGTGATGGGAGAATTTAAACTCAGGTACTCAGACACCAGGAGCCCCAAACACCTTATTTAATTGGACATTCATTACTGACTACTGTTCATTTCCGCACTTTAACTGAATTCAAATTTTGGGAAAGCCGTACAGTATGCATACCAATAAAAGACACTATTATGAAAAATGAAATAAGACTGCGTGCTTTACTCTTCACTAAAATTTACTGAGAATTACAACTGCTGCTCTAGCTGTGGGGTTCTGTGCCCACAAATACACTTATTATTGGAGGGTATGATAAGGGAAAACAAATCTCCAACTAGTCCTTAATTGCGAAAATTCTCCATTTTCATTAAAAACAGACAACCAATGCCAAAACTGGTGTAGAAAAAAAAAAAAAGCACGGTCTTAACTTGGGCATTTTTGCCATTTAAAGGTTTAAAATAAAACCAGGGCTAAGCTAATGTTTTCCTACTTAATGTCACTAACTTGAGACTACTTGGTAGTTGCCCAAAACTCGTCTACATGAAAACTGACGACGAATTTTCAGAGTTGGACTGGGCAAGGAACAGGAGAACAGAGGGTTAATCACTAGGTAATGCCTGACTTCTGTAGCTGGAGCTCAACATTTCCAAAATAACCGCAAAGTTGAGTCAGTACCCTACCGAGAAGAGCGAAACTTCATCTCGCCTTGGCCCCTAAAAAAAAAAAAAAAAAAAAAAAAAAAAAATCACGGCAGGTGACCTTGGACAAGTCACTTAATTCCTCAAGGCCTCAGTTTTCTCACTGGTAAAACGGGGGCGCTAGGGAATCCCTCCCGGCTCTGACACTCTGGGGGAAGAGGAAACACGGCGGAGACAGCTGGAGAGGCGGGAGGGGAGGAGCCAGAAAACAAAGCGAGCCCTGGCTCCAGGCCAACTCCAGAAGCACGCCCTGTCGGAGAGCCCTGCAGGCCCGCGAGCGCGGGTCGGGGAAGCTAACCAAAGACAGCACATCGAAAGGAGCCTGGGCCGGGCCCGGGTCCCGGCCCTGAGGACCACGGGCATAGCTCACCACCATCACCGCGGGCGAGGGCCGTCCCTTCCCAGCGACGAAATGACCCTTTGCGCTGACGACCGTTACCTACCACACTCTTCGGCTGCCCGGACTTAGACCCTCAGTAGCTCGGGCACCTAAAGCACACAGAAAGCTAGAACACGCATTTCCGGGGCGGGATCTGGCCACCCTGCCTATAATGTGAGAATTCAACTAGCGCGGGCCGCCTTCTGGTCGCTCAGCCCTCTGGGTAAGGGAGTCCAGAGCGCGCGGGATGGGCGCGAGTTCGGGTATCGGAAAACTACAGTTCCCAGCATGCAACATTGCCAAGCTTGCTCAGGCACACTACATTTCCCAGAAGAGATTGGGCGCCGCAGAGTCCTCTGGGATGGGAACCACGCTGCTTCCCACCCTCGGTTCCAGGAGTGAAGCGCGGACCTTTCAACAAGAGCTTTATTGATTCTCTCGCTGGGCTCCCGGAACGCGATGGAGGCAGCCAATTGCTCCCTGCGGGTCAAGAGACCCTTACTGGATCCCCGCTTCGAGGGCTACAAGCTGTCTCTAGAGCCGCTGCCCTGCTACCAGCTGGAGCTTGATGCAGGTGGGAATCGGCGGCGCCCTCTGGCACTCGGTTCCTTTGCGTTGAGGCTGCCATTGGCGCGACCCTCTGTCACTCTGGCCAGCCAGGCGTGGTGGCCTTCCTCCACGCGTCCTGCGGGGCTGCACCTAGAGCGGCCGTCCCTGGAGATCGGTGTCCGCGCGGGGACCCGGGGGCACCCCCTTCCCTCCGCGCCTTAGCCGCGCGGGACGGTGGGCCCTCCCCGGCATCCACAGCCCGAGCTCAGGTTCTCCGCCCATGCGTCTCTGGCCCCTGCGGTGGTGAAGGTTGCCCTCCCTTCCCGAAGCACCTCTTGTAAACGTGTTCGCTGAGAAGCCACACCTCCTTGGAAAATTCCCCAGCTCCTTTTTCTTCTGACGCAGAACTATTTCTTTGGAGAAATTTTTCCACATTCAGTTAGCAGTTTCAAGACACACACACACAACGACACTATAATTTATTGAGGGAAAGTGAGTTAGTGCGCTGCTTACTGCTACTACTTGACTTTATTTGTAACTGGCCAGAGGCTATTCTCATCCTTCTTTTTACAACGTTAAGATCTGCAGTTTTATTAATGAAAGCCCCCAGCGATTTTGTGTTTTTAAATACATGCCTCTGCAGATTCTGATTTTGATCCACGTTTTCCGATGGTCGCACTTTGACAAATACTGATCCAAAAGTATTAGCAGACGTTTGAGAATCAAGCAAGTGTTGATATTTATTTGTTTATATATAGAGGGACTCTGTAGCCTTGACCGACTTGACACTTGCTTTGAAAACTAGGCTGGCCCTGAACTCACAGATGTCCAGCTGACTCTGTCTCCCGAGTGCTGGGATTATTGGCATACACCCCTATTCCCTCATGCAGCCCAACAAATGCCTGTTTTTTTAGTTTGTTTATTCAATTTAGAAGTCATTGTGGGTCTGTTTTGTGTTACATTATGGTGATGGCATGATCGGTATGAAACAATAAGTACCTAACAAATCGTAATCCGTTTAGGAAGAAGCATCGAATTACAGTATGGGCAAGCAGTGATAGGGATGTGAACAGAATGTAATGATATAACTGAGTATGTTTTCTCAACTTGTCTGGAGATCTGGGAAAGCTTCCTGAGGAGTTGATAACTAAGTTGGCGGTGAAGGATAGGCAGGTAGCTGTTGGACAGTATAAAAGAAGAGCTTCCTTCCTTTTACTCTCTGTCCTGGGTATTTTGATGTTTTTGTCTCCATGTCAATAAATGATACTGTCACGTTCAGTTAGCTAATTAATTGGGAACAAAACATCTAGAGGAACAAAACCTTTTGGTTCAAATCAGAAGGTACAGTTGCTCTGTAATATACACGTCAGCAGGTCCTCTTCCTGCATCTTTGCTCAGTTATGGGTTGGCAGAAGCAGTTCTGGCCATCTTGGTTCAACTTTTCAAGAGAGTTTGCTGACTATTCGCTTGTTTCAGAGTGTGTCAGATGGTCTTGACTTGAGTACTCCATGTGGTTGGTCATCTTTCAGCAGGCCAACGCAGGTCTTTTGTAGGAGGTAGGTTGTTTCAGTGTGCTTTCAACAAGTTTCCATGTGTTCTATTTGCCAAAGTAAATTAAATGATCAAAATCAAGAGTCACTGGAAGGTCCCAGCAGAGGATGTAGATCCAGAATGATATTTTTCCTTTATTCATTCATCTATTGATGATCATCTCGATTGATTCTGTTTCTTAGCTACTGTGAACAGAGCAGCAATAAACATGAGTGTGTAAGGATCTCTTGGTAGTAGGATATAGAATTTTTTGGGTATATGCCCAGGAATGGTATAGCTGGATAATATGGTAGTTCATTTTAAGTTTTTGAGGAACCTTCATATTGATCTCTACATGGCTATAACTAGTTTAAATTTCCACCAGTAGTGAATAAGGGCTCATCAGTATTTGTTGTCCTCTCATTTCTTATGGATAGCTATTCTGACTGGGATGACACTGAATCTCAAAGTTTTAATTTGCTTTTCCTGATTGCTAAGGATGTGATGTGATGTCTGTGTATGTGTGTTTTAATTTTTGTAGGGGTTTTTTTTTTGTATAGTTAGTAACCTCTTGACTGAAATGTACTTGGTAAAGACTTTGTCTCATTCTGTAACCTGTTGTTTCACTCTGTTAATAGTTTCTTTGCTGTGCAGAAACATTTTAATCTTATGTAATCCCATTTATTAATTCCTGTGGCTACTTCCTGTGCTGATGAAGTCTTGTTCAAAAGTTTCTGTCTATACCTATGCTTTGAGGTATATTCCCTTTGATTTCTTGTAACCATTTTAATATTTCAGGTTTTCAATTAAGACCTATGATGGAGTTTGAAATGATTATTATGAAGGATTTATTGAATTTGCTATCTTTATTTCCAGTTAACGTTTTGAAACCTTTGTGAAAAATTAAGTAGTCCTAGCTGTGTGGGTTGATTTCTGGTCTTCCACCTGTTCCATTGGTCTACATGTCTGTTTTCGTGCTGGGGTCACACTGTCTTTGTCACTATGTCAGTAGAATAAAGTCAGATATTTGATACCTTCAGAAGTGTTGCTGCTTAGAATTGCTTTAATTATTTGTGGTCTTATGTATTTCCGTGTGAATTTTGGGGTTATTTCTTCTACTTCAATGAAGATTGCCATGGAATCTTGAAGGGGGTTGCATTAAATCTATAGAAAAAATTTTGGTAATATAGCCATTTTTACAGTATTATTTCATCCAGTCCATGATCATGGAAGGTCTTTCCATTATCTAATATCATCTTTGATTTATGTTTTAGTATCTAAAATTTTCATTGTATAGAAAGATCTCTCAGTAAGGTTTGTTTCTAGGTTGGCTGGTTCTTTTTTTCTTTCCTTCTTTCAAAGAATTCATGAATAGAATAATTTATTTATTTCTCAGCAAGCTCATTATTAGTATATATGAAAGCTGTTAATTTTTGAATGATGATTTTGTATCCTACAACTTTACTGAAAGCCTTTATTTGATCTGAGAGTATTCTGATAGAGTTATTGAATCTTTATAGAATCATGTCAGCCTATGAGTAGAGATAATTTATTTTGCTTTATTTTCTTATTGCTCTACTTCAGACTTCAAGCACCATATTAAATAAGATGGAAAGAGTGGTTACTCTTGTCTCATCTTAGTTTTAGAAGAAATGCTTTTTTTCCCATTTAGTTTATAATGTTGGTTATAGGTTTGTTACTTATTATTTTGAGGTATAATCCATCTATTCCTAATTTCTCTAGGACTTTTGTCATGAAGAAACTATGAACTTAGTCTAGTGCCCTTTCTGAATCTATCAAGATGATAGATGGCTTCTTATGTTTATTTATATAGTGTATTACATTTGTTGATTGAGTATGTGGATGTAGAACATTTTTGTAATCTTACAGTCTTCTTAAATGTTTTCCCCCTAGGATATAGTTCAGTTACTTGGAAACATTAACACCATTAGGCCTTGTTTTTGTGGTTAAGCTGGCTTGGAGTAGTGCTCAGGGTAGGACAAACTATTAGTACTGAGGCAAGACTTTCCCATGTGTTCCACCCAGCAGACCCTAATTAGGACATTTTTCCATTCTACCTGCTGGTCTTAGTCATTTCCCAGCCTTGTGTGAGTGTCCAGTACTGCTCCCTCTAATCCTTGCTGTGGGTCTTACTTAGGCCCATTACTTTCATCAACTCATGCAGGTTCTGCTGTGTTGAGTACTTGAGGGAGGCCTTGTATCCTTCTCCAGGGTTGTGTCTTGTGCTCTTCTCCTCTTCTCTGCTACTCTGTGCCAGGAACTATGGCAGCTTAGGTTTTCTCAGAATTTCAGGGCAGTGTCTTCAAGTCAAGCACTATTTTCTATCTCAGGTACCTTGTCCTGTGGTCTGGAAGCTTTTCAAGATTGTGAGATGGGGCGTGGCAGGCTGGCCTTCTGTGTGTCTGGTGTCTTGAGGATCTCTACCCTTAGTTGCTTGTGTATAGTTTTGGGAAACTATTGCTTCATGTAATTTTGTCTGATTTATCTTACTGATTATTTTGATGAAAGAGAAATTGGTTTCTGTTACTGCATCTTGGTTGGAAATAAAAATTGGTCAAGATATATTTTAAGTGAAAAAAAATGATTTCTGTGGAGCATTTGAACAGGTGTAACATGAATTGCTAAATGGTCTTATAATTCAAAAAAAAAAACAAAAAATCCAGAGCCAGAATATTGGGGCAAATGCTGAAAGATCAGAGAGACAAAGAACAAGTCACAGACACCTCTTAACTCTAGGACTCCTCAGCTTGAAAAAGCCTCAGCCGATAGGCCTCTAGCCGAATGAGCTTCCTTAACCAAAAAAGCTTTGGTTCGTTCTCCTCATGCTTTATATACCTTTCTCCGCCCACCATATCACTTCTTTTCTCAGCCTCTCTAGTGCTGGGATTAAAAGCATGTGATTCCCAAGTACTAGGATTAAAGGTGTATACTACCACTGCCTGGCTCTGTTTCTCTCCTAGACTGATGTCTTTCAAACTTATACATTTTATACCTCTTTAGTGAGTTTCTTTTTTGAATTTGTTAACAAGGAAATCTATAGCTATCTAATCTTCAACTCCCTCAGAGACCCAAGAAGGAAATGTAGTGATATATTGTATACCCTAATAAACTTTGCCTGAATATCAGAGGACAGAACAAGCCACTAGAATAAACATAGATGCCAGACAGTGGTGGCACACCTTTAATCCTAGCACTCAGGAGGCAGAGATCTGTCTGGATCTCTGTGAGTTCAAAGCCACCCTGGACTACATGATGAGATTGACTCAGTCTAGGAGAGAAACAGAGCCAGGCTGTGGTGGCACACACCTTTAATCCTAGTACTTGGGAATCACACACCTTTAATCCAAGCACTAGCTTGAGAAAGGAAGTGATATGGTGGGCAGAGAAAGGTATCTAAGGCATGAGGAGACAGGAACCAAAGCTTTTTTGGCTAAGGAAGCTCATTCGGTTAGAGGCCTGTCGGCTGAGGCGTTTTCAGGCTGGGGAGTCCTAGAGGTAAGAGGTGTCTGTGACTTGTTCCTTTGTCTCTCTGGTCTTTCGGCATTTACTCCAATATTCTGGCTGCGGGTTTTTTATTAAAAAGACATTTAGAAATTTGTGTTACAAACAGGAAACAATTGGAAATGGCTGATAAGGATGTGTAGAATGGAAGAGGATACAGCTTTGTAAAGAAGTTTGAGAGGTGCAGGGAGACTGTTATTCAATTCGTGTCACAACTTCAAGGAAAAGAGTTATTTTGCTCATGGTCTTAAAGTTAACCTTGCAAACAATGTTCTTTGTGTCTTGCCCCCCCCCCCCCGCATTGTAAACTATACACTTATTTACTTATTAGATTGTTTCATACTTTATTGCCCAAGAGTTAAATACAGGGAATTTCAAGAGGTTCTGCATAATAGTATATTTCAAGAGGTCAAGAAGTAGCAGTGAGTAGCATTTTTAACACCATTAGCAAAGGAGTGAGGTCTGCTTTTCTCATCAATATGTGTGCCCAAAGCCAAGTACAATTCATGCCTGGCCTGTAGTAGATAGTCAACATATAACCATAGTTGTTTTTATGGGTTGACTGGGGGCAGGAGTTGTAAAGATTTAGGGGAGATCACTTTCTTGGATTCTTTATATGAAAAGAGTAAAATAATGACATTTTTAGTAATGCTTCTTTATAGTGCATAATAACATTAAATAATAAAACATTAACTTTTGGCTTCTCTAAAAGTGGTCTTTATCAATTTCAAATATCCCAGAGAGATTAGATCCATCCTGGCCCCTCCTCCCTTTCTTGGAATGGGCAGGCTTTTTGGAAGAGTTCTTCTGGTGCTTAAGCTCTGCCATGGACTAAACACTGCTTTCTTCCTTTGGAGTGTTCTGTATCTCATTTTTGTATTTAAGATGATTGGCATGATAAGTGCAGTTACAACTATTCATTGCTCATTTGAGGCCAGAGAAATAGCCTTTTTCTATGAACTTTTTAACAGTTTTATAAAATAGTCATCATGTTATATACCTAATGCTGACTTTTATATTTTAATGACATGTGAATTATATTGTAGAAATCTTATCAATCAAACTCAGATCTATGTATGTTTGTGGGTGGTGTTATAATGAAGCTAAAGGTTAAAAACTTTTGGTTTGTTTAGGGTTACCCAGGGTTCTTTATCCAAATATAACAAGAACATACTTGGCTTGTTATTATCTAATATCATTACTGCTTTGGGCTATTATGTTCATATATGCTTCCTGCATTATTAAGTTTCATCCACACAGTGGTGCTAGAAAACCAACAGCTGGCTACTGTGTTGCTCTTATTTAGTACAGTATATATTTCTAACCGTCCCTTACAAAATAAATACTTCATTAGACTAAAGGGGACATTTCCACAGCTACTGTGTTGCTCTTATTTAGTACAGTATATATTTCTAACCGTCCCTTACAAAATAAATACTTCATTAGACTAAAGGGGACATTTCCACAGCTACTGTGTTGCTCTTATTTAGTACAGTATATATTTCTAACCGTCCCTTACAAAATAAATACTTCATTAGACTAAAGGGGACATTTCCACAGCTCCCACCAACATTCTCATAAACTTCGGATTTTGCCTGTGAAGTTTGAAATATTTCCAGGCTTCAGTCACCCCTCTTGGATGTGACATGGATGACCACAGTAGCTTGCTAATAATGGTTTTGCCCCTTCTCTGCTGCAGGCTGTTTTCCACATCTTATTTTTAAATACTGTCTCAGGAACTCAAATCTGAACTTTCCTCTTCTGTTTAGAAACTGATGAATCCTTACTTACATCGAGTTTAGAAAGGAAGAAATAAAGATAAAGTCAGATTAGATTATAGAAATCTAACTTCTCCCCTTATTCTCCAGCTGCATTCATTTGCAGCTATTCTTGGTGCATACATAGTTCCTCTATTTTACAAAGCCAGTGTGGTGGCTAGTTCTAATTGTCACTTGACACAATCTGGAATCACTGCGGAGAAAATCTCAATAAGGAGTAGATTGGGGTGGCCTGTGGGTGTGATTGTGAGGATTAATTGATGTTAATTAATGAATTGTTCAGTTAATTGAGGTGGGAAGGCATACCTTGAATGTGGTGGCACTGTTTAATGGGTTGGGCTCTGGCTTGAGTGACAGGGAAGGGAAAGACGAGTTTAGCACTGAGCATGCCTTCTTCCTCTTTCTGTTCTTGACCGTGGATGTGAATAGCTGCTTCAAGTTTCTGCCATGACTTCCCTAGCAGTGATGGATGGTAACCTGGAGTCATGATGCACAGAAATCCCTTTTCTCCCCAAAGTTGCTTCTGTCCAGGTTTTATCACAGCAACAGGAAAGAAAACTAGGACATCCAGTATGAATACTTGTCTTTTTCTTCCAGTTTCTTCCTGCTTTTGTTTAGAAGGTATATTATTTAAACATGTATTTCTTCAACTAATTCTTCCTTCTGTATCTTGGCTTAGTCTTGGAAAGCTGTTCTTAATCTCCTGAAGATCAATTATCTTTTATATTTCCTGTGGTATTTGTATTTTTTTATGTAACGGTTTAATTCTGTAGAATTCAGTATACAACACATGATTATTTGACCAGTGTCCCTTAGTTTTGTTTGGGGGTGGGGTTATTTATTTATTTATTTATTTATTTATTTATTTATTTATTTTTGGGGCACAGTCTCACTATGTAGCCCTAGCTGGCCTAGATCTTCCTGGCCCCTAAATCACAGAGATTTGTGTGCCTCTGCCTCCCAAGTGCTGGGATTAAAGGTGTGTGCTATCACACCTGGCCCATTATCCCTTGGTTTACCAGACCCTAAGTTCTTAGAAAGTAGAGTATGTTCTCTTTGTGTATCACTAGTGTCATTGGTGCTTGTTAAAAGACTAAATAAATAAATGAGTGAATAAATATGTAAGCAGGACTTGGTGCAGGCATTGAAAACAGGGAAAGTGGGGCTGGAGAGATGTAGAGGGTTCAGTGCCCAGAACCTAAATCATGACTTGTAAGCATGTGTAACTCCAGTCCAAAGGATTGGATGCCCCTTCTGACCTACAGGCACCAGGCATGCAAGTGGTGTACATACATTCCTGCAGACAAACAAACATACAGAATAAAATGCAAATGAAAATAACAAAGTGATATGATGTCCTGGATGGTTTTTGTTGTCGACTTAACACAATTAACAGTTACCCAGAAAAAGGAATCTCAGTTGAGGTAATACCCAGATCAGATTGGCCTTTGCCCTGTATGTGAAGAATTGTCTTTGGTTTGATTGATGTGGGAAGACCCAATCCACTATGGACAGTGCCACCTCTGGGCAGATGATATATACGATAAGTACATGATCATCTCATTAGATGCTGAAAAAGCCTTTGACAAAATCCAACACCCCTTCATGATAAAGGTATTGTAGTGACCAAGAATACAAGGACTGTACCTAAACATAATAAAGGCAATTTATAGCAAGCTGACAGCCAACATAAAAGTAAATGGAGAGAAATTCAAAGCAATTCCACTAAAATCAGGAACAAGACAAGGCTGTATACTCTCTCCATATCTATTCAATATAGTGCCCGAAGTTATAGCTAGAGTAATAAGACAACAAAAGGAAATCAAAGGGATACAAATAGGAAAGGAAGAAGTCAAACTTTTGCTATTTGCAGACCATATGATAGTCTACACAAATGACCCCAAAGATCTACCAGGAAACTCCTACCATTGATAAACACCTTCAGTAATATGGCAGGATGCAAGATTAACTCAAAAAAAATTGGTAGCTCTCCTATATATAAAAGATAAATGGGCAGAGAAAGAAATCAGAGAAACATCACCCTTTACAGTAGCCCCAAATAATATAAAATACCTTGGGGTAACTCTAACTAAGCAAGTGAAAGACCTGTATGACAAGAACTTTAAGCCTTTGAAGAGAGAAATTGAAGAAGATATCAGAAAATGGAAAGATCTCCCATGCTCATGGATAGGTAGGATTAACATAGTAAAAATAGCAAACTTACCAAAAGCAATCTACAGATTCAGTGCAGTCCCCATCAAAATTTTAACACAATTCTTCAGAGACCTGGAAAGAACAATACTCAACTTCATATGGAAAAACAAAAATCCCAGGATAGCTAAAACAATCCTGTACAATAAAGCAACTTCTGGAGGCATCACCATCCCTGACGTCAAGCTCTACTATAGAGCTATAGTAATAAAAACAGCTTGATATTGGCATAAAAACTGACATGTTGGGAAAAGATCTTAACCAACCCCACATCTGATAGAGGGCTAATCTCCAAAATATACAAAGAATTCAAGAAACTAGACATAAAAATATCAAACAATCCAATTAAAAAAATGGGATGCAGAGCTAAACAGAGAATTCTCAACAGAAGAATCTCAAATGGCCGAAAGACATTTAAGGAATTGCTCAACATCTTTAGTCATCGGGGAAATGCAAATCAAAATGACTCTGAGATACCATCTTTCACCTGTCAGAATGGCTAAGATCAAAAACACTGACGACAACTTATGTTGGAGAGGATGTGGAGCAAGGGGAACACTCCTTTACTGTTGGTGGGAGTGCAAACTTGTACAGCCACTTTGGAAATCAGTATGGTGGTTTCTCAGAAAACTGGGAATCAGTCTACCTCAAGACCCAATGATAGTACTCTTGGGCATATACCCAAAGGATGCTTAATCATACCACAAGGACACTTGCTTAACTATGTTCATAGCAGCATTATTTGTAATAGCCAGAGCCTGGAAACAACCTAGATGCCCTTCAACTGAAGAATGGATAAAGAAAATGTGGTACATATACAAAATGGAGTACTACTCAGCAGTAAAAAAAACAATGACATCATGAGGTTCGCAGGCAAATGGATAGAACTAGAAAATATCATCCTGAGTGAGGTAACTCAGACTCAGAAAGACAAACATGGTGTGTACTCACTTATAAGTGACTACTAGATGTAAAGCAAAAGATAACCAGACTACAACCCACAGGTCCAGAGAAGCTAGCTAACAAGGAGGACCCTAAGAGGAATGCATGGATCCCCCTGGGAAGGGGAAATAGATGAGCTCTCTATGGGTAAACTGGGGATGAGGGGGCAATAGCGTATAGGGATGGAGTGGGAGAGCAATGAAAGAGATACTATTTTCTAGTTCTATCCATTTGCCTGCGAACCTATGGGGGATGAGAACATAAGGGAACAGGATGGTCGAGCTGGAACAGAAATGGAGTGAGAGAGCAATGAAAGAGATACTATGGTAGAGAGAGACATCATAGAGATAGGAAGAAACTAGGTGCTAGGGAAGGTCCCAGGAATCCACAAGGATGACCCCAACTTAGACTATTAGCAGTGGTGGAAAAGGGTACCTGAACTGGCTTATGGTCCCAGGAATCCACAAGAGTGACCCCAACTTAGGCTACTAGCAGTGGTGGAGAGGGTGCCTGAACTGGCTTACTCCAGTAATCAGATCGGTGAATACCCTAACTGTCATCATAGAGCCTTCATCCAGTAACTGATGGAAGCAGATGCAGAGATCCACAGCCAAGCACCAGGCTGATCTCCAGGAGTCCAGTCTAAGAGAGAGAAGAGAGATTCTATGAGCAAGGGGCATCAAGGTCATGATGGGGAAACCTGCAGAGACAACCAAACCAAGCTAGTGGGAACTCAGGAAGTTTAGACCAACAGCTGTATAGCCTCCTTGGGACTGGACCAGGCCCTCTATGTAAGCGAGACAGTTGTATAGCCTGATCTGCTTTAAGGGCCTCCTGGCAGTAGGATCAGGATCTATCCCTGGTGCATGCACTGGCTTTTTGGAGCCCACTATCCCTGGTGGAACACCTTTCACAGCCTTGATGCAGAGGGCAGGGCTTGGACCTGCCTCAACTGAATGTACCAGGCTCTGCTGACTCCCCATGGGAGACCTTACCTTGTGGCAGGAGAAAGTGGGGGGGGAATGAGAGGAGGGAAGAGAGGGGATCTGTGGTTAGTATGTAAAATAAATTTAAAAATTTCTTAATTAAAAAAAGAAAGCTGGCTGATCACAAATCAGAGGAAGCAAGCCAGTAAACAACAACAGTCTTCCATGGTTTCTACTTCAGTTCGTGCTTGAGTCCCTGTCCTGAATTCCCTCAGTGATGAACTGTGACCTAGATGCCAAAGCTGGAATTAACCCCTTCGTCTCTGAGGGGTTTTTTGGTCATGAGGTTTACGACAGCAACAGAAGGGAAAGTAAAACCGTGGCTAAAGAAGAAAATAATTGCAATGAGAATAGAATATAAAGTGGGTTTTATATAAAGGTAACATGTAGGTACAGTGCAGTTTACTTCATATTTTTTGTTACAATGGAAATTAGTTGTAGGACATGAATAGTCCTGAGCTGCAAGAGTTCTTAACTGCACAGAAAGGCAGGAGTGTGAGGGAGAGACTATATTTGGCCAATTCAGAATGAGGAAAACAGCTAATGTGTTAGTTTAGAGAGCCCTGTTCTATACATAGAAAAACCTATGTATGTCCTGACTATGATATTGTTTTATTCTATATAATTAGGAATGATAGACTATGATGATGAGGTGACTATTTGTGTTTACACTTTGTTTTCTAATTGTGTAATCATATAATAAGGACATTTTTCTTTCTTTATGTGTGATAAAGATGAATAATACACTGAGGTAAGATTGTTTTACGAAGCATGAAATGCTTTTGTAAACTGGGCTTGTTTGCCCATAAGTTAGAAGTCCTTTGTTTTTAGAATTTCTATTCTTGTAATTCAAAATTGTAGAGGTACATAAAAGAAAAAGATTGTACTATGAAAGCCCTGTGTGTTATAGCCTCTGTAGCTGGAATTGCCTGATTTCTATGCCCTGTAGATATTCTCCAGAAAGTAATGATCTAAGGTGCAAGTTTTGATGATTGTGTGATTTGATGATTTGATGATTTTGATGAACTGTACATATCAGTTTATGTCAATATATGTGTGTGTGTGTGTGTATATATATATATTTGTCTTTCAGCTGTAGCAGAAGTAAAACTTCGGGATGACCAGTATACATTGGAGCACATACATGCTTTTGGAATGTATAATTAATTATCTGCACTGTGATGCCTGGTATCAAGACAGTATATACACATTTGTCTTTCAGCTGTAGCAGAAGTAAAACTTCGGGATGACCAGTATACGTTGGAGCACATGCATGCTTTTGGAATGTATAATTATCTGCACTGTGATGCCTGGTATCAAGACAGTGTCTACTACATTGATAACCTTGGGAGAATTATGAACTTAACAGTGGTGCTGGTAAGAAAAACATACAGAGTATAAAGATAGCTCATCCTGTTCTGTTTGTTCTTTAATCTCTTTGAATCTGATGTCCAGACAGTCAAGGTGAGCATACCTTTGGAATGTGGAAACCTATCATCAAGTTGTAAGACTCCCTTTCTGCTTATGTCAATTGTAGCTTTTACTCTTGTTCTTGTATTTTATAATCCTTTGTCCCCAGCCATTTCCACCTGTGTGTGCACCAGGGATGGATCCTGATCCTACTGCCAGGTTAAAGTTAAAGTGTATCTCTTATAAACAGCTAGTACTTCATTTGGATAAGAGTTTGTCAATCTTACTGATTTTTCTCAAAAACTCAATGCTGTGTTTCATTAACTCTTTTTGTTTTGTTTTGTTTTGTTTTGTTTTGTTTAGGCTGTTGTTTGTTTGTTTGTGTTTTACTGATTTCAGCCCTGAGTTTATTTCCTGCTGTCTACTCCTTTTGGGTGTGATTTTTATTATTATTATTATTACAGAGTTTTCAGGTGTGCTAGTATGAGATTTCTCTGATTTTTTGTAATATAGGCATTTAGTGTTATGAATTAGCCTCTTAGAACTAACTGCCTTCATTGTGTCCTGTAAGTTTGGATATGTTGTATATTCATTTATCCATATTAACAAAATTAGAAATGAAAAGAGGAATATAGCAACAGATACCTAGGGACTTCTTATGATTATAAGGACATGCTTTAAAAACCTGTACTCCACCAAATTGGAAAATCTAAAAGAAATGGATAATATGCTCAATACATACCACTTGCCAAAGGTAAATCAATACCAGATGAGCAATTTAAACAGACCTATAACTCCTAGTGAAGTAGAAGCAGTTATTAAAAACTCCCAACCAAAAACAGCCCCAGACCAGATGGTTTTAGCACAGACTTTATAAGAATTAATGCCAGTACTCTTCAAATTATTCCATAACATAGAAACAGAAGGAACATTGTCCAATTCATTTTAGGAGGCCACAGTTATCCTGATACCCAAACTGCATAAAGACCCAACGAAGAAGGAGAATTAAAGACCAATTTTCCTTATGAACGTAGATACAAAAATACTCAATAAAATACTTGCAAACTGAATCCAAGAGCATCAAAAATATTATTCACAATGATCAAGTAGGCTTTATCCCAGAGATACAGGGATGGTTCAACATATATAAATTGATAAACGTACTCCACCAAATAAAGAAACTGAGAAATAAAAACCATATAATCATCTTACTAGATGCAGAAAAGGCCTTTGACAAAATCCAGCACCCCTTCATGATAGAAGTCCTGGAGAGATTATGGATACTAGGAATATACTTCAACATAAGAAAGGCAGTTTACAGCATGCCCATAGCCAACATAAATTTGAATGGGGAGAAACTAAGATGCAATTCCACTAAAATCAGGAAGAAGACAAGGTTATCTATACTCCATACATATTCAGTATATACTTAGGTAGAACAATAAGACAACTGAAGAAGATCAAGGGGATGCAAAGAGGAAGGGGAAAAGGCAAAATATCTTTATTTGCAGATGATATTATACTATACATAAGTGATCCTAAAAATTCCACTAGGAAACCCCCACAGCTGATAAACATTTTCTGCAAAGTAGTTAGATAGAAAATTAACTTAAAAACAAATCTGTAGTCCTCCTATATTCAAATGACAAACAGACTGAGAAAGGAAATCAACACCTTTCACAATAGCATCAAATAATATAAACTGTCTTGGGGATAACTCGAATGAAGCAAGTCAAAGACTTGTATGAAAACAATTTCAAGTCTTTGAGGAAAGAAATTGGATAAGATAGCGGAAGATGGGAAGATTTCCCATGCTCATGGATCAATAGGATTAATATAGTAAAATGGCCATCCTATCAAAAGCAATCTCAAGATTCGAAACAATCCACATCAAAATTCCAAAACAATTCTTCACAGTTCTTGAAGGGAAAATTTTCAGCTTTATATGGAAATACAAAAAACCCAGGATAGCTAAAACAGTCCTAAATAACAAAAGACATGCAGGAGATATCACCACTCCCAATTTCAAGTTGTACTACAGAGCTATAGTAACAAAAACAGCATGGTACTGGCACAAAACAGATACAATCAATGGAATTGAATTGAAGATCCAGACATAAATTCACACATATGGACATCTGATTTTTGATATAGAAGTCAGAAATACACACTAGGAAAAAGGCAGCATCTTCAACAAATGGTGCTGGTCAAACTGGATGACTGCATGTAGAAGAATCCAAATGGATCCATGTTCATCATCCTGCACAAAACTCAAGTTTCAATGTATCAAAGATTTCTACATAAAACCAAATGCACTGAATCTCGTAGAGGAGAAAGTGAGGAATAACATTGCACTCATTGGGACAGGAAAAGACTTTCTGAATAGAACATCATTAGCACAGGCACTTGCAGCTGAAGTTATTTTGGTCCTGCCTGGCTCCCGGGGCCCCTCGGTCCCAAGTAAACACACAGAGGCTTTTATTAATTAAGACTGTTTGACCATTAGCTCAGGCCTGCCATTGACTAGCTCCTACACTTAAACTCAGCCTATTTCTGTTAATCTGTAAATCGCCACGTTTTCCATGGCTTTACCTGTGTGTCATTACATGTTGTTTCCTGGATGGTGGGCTGGCGTCTGTTGACTCAGCCTTCCCCTTACCAGAATTCTCCTTGTCTGCGTATCTTGCTTATACTTCTACCTGGCTACTGGCCAATCAGCTTTTTATTTATCAACTAATCAGAGCAACACATTCACAGAATACAGAACATCCCACAGCAGGCACTAAGATCAACAATTAATATATGGGACCTCATAAAACTGAAAAGCTTCTGCTCTGTAAAGGATACTATCCTTTGGAACAAAGTGGCAGCATGAAGAATGGGAAAGGATTTTTACCAACTACACACCTGATAGAGTGCTATGTTGGGTAGTTTTGTGTAAACTTAACACAGCCAAAGTCATCAGGGACCCTCAGTTAAGAAAATGCCTCCATTGGATCGAGCTGTAGGCAAGCATGTAGGGCATTTTCTTAATTAGTGATTGATGGGGGATGGCCCTGCCCATTGTGTGTGGTACCATCCCTGGGCTGGTGGACCTGGGTTCTATAAGAAATCAGACTGAGCAAGCCAGTAAGCAACACTTCTTTTAGGCCTCTGCATCAGCTCCTGCCTCCAGATTTCTGCCCTGCTTGAGTTCCTGTCCTGATTTCCTTTGATGATAAACTGTGATGTGGAAGCATAAGCCAAATAAACCCTTTTCTTCCCCATTATGGTGTTTCATCACAGTAACCCAACTAGGACTAATATTTGAAATACATAAAGAACTCAAAAAAACTAGGTATCAAGAAAACAGATAACCCAATTGTAAATGGGGATACAGATCTAAATAGAATTCTTAAAAGTGGAAACTCAAATGGCTGAGAAACACTTAAAAAAATTTTCAACATCTTTCATCATCAGGGAAGTGCAAATCAAAACTACTTTGAGATTTTATCTTACACCCAACAGAATGGCCAAGACAGTTTATGCTAAGAAGGACATGGAATAAAGGAAACATTCATCCATTGCTGGTTAGAGTACAAACTTGTATAGCCAGTATGTAAATCAGTGTGTCAGTTCCTCAGAAAGATGGCAATCAATCCATCTTAAGATCCAGCTATACCACTCTTGGACATATACCCAAAGGATGTTTCATCCTCCCTCACACTTGCTCAACCACGTTCATTGCTGCTCCGTTCATAATAGCCAGAACTGGAAACAACCTAGATGTCCTTCAACAGAATGGATAAAGAAAATGGTACATTTATAAAATTGTGCATTATTCAGCTGTTTAAAAAAGAAAAAAGAAAAAAAGAAAGAAAGAAATCATTAGTTTTGCAGGTAAATGGATGGAACTAGAAAAAATTCATCCTGAGTGAGGTATGCCACACTGAGAAAGACAAATATGGTATGTATTTGCTTATGTCCGATAGCAGCTGTGAAGATAGTGATAACCAAGCTACAATCCACAGAACCACAGAAGTTAGCTATAGAATAATGGACTAAGAGGGACAGATAAATTTCCTTAGGAGTGGGAACTAGATCAGATAGTTACATATGGATGGTGGAGGATGGAATAGGAAGGTCAAGTGGGGAGGGAGACGGGCACAAGAGAGGAAATATGGGGAGAGACAGCTAAAATTGAGGGCCATTTAAAGGGCAGCACAGAAACCTAACACAGTAGACGCATCTTAAAATATAGACATATATGGAGGTGATCTAACTAAAATCACCAAATAATGGGGGAGAGAAAGCTCCAACTAGCTCTATCTTTTTACCAAATGAAACTCTTAGTACTGGAATTGGGTTACATCTAATTGAGATATTGGCCAAAGGGAATCCCCAAACAACCCAGACTGTTGCCAAGACCATAGGTTGCTCTCTACATATTGCCAAAAGTCCCCATTGCTGAAGACAATACCTACACAACTCTTTGAACATGGAGAAGTCGAGCTGGTACCCAATTATAGTCTTCACCCCATGTGCTAGTGTTTTTTTGTACAGGCAGATATTCTGCACTCTGCCAAAAGAGAAACATAAACATTAGTCTAGCCACAAACGTTGATCTACAATAATGTTCTGCCCGTTATGCTAGTGCAGTGATGACACAAAGCTTGTGGGAGTAGCCACCTAATACCTCATTTGACTTAAAGCCCACTTCACAAGGTTGAACCCATACGTGATACTGCCTGGGTGACCAAGAACCTGAGACTGGTTAACCATAGCCCAGGGACATAGGGTAAAACCAAATACTACTATCCTTAAAAAAATAACTATGTAGCCATAAAATGACTCCTAATGACATTCTGCTATCCTCATAGATCAGTGCCTTGCTCAGCCATCATCAGAGAAGCTTCCCCCTTTAGCAGATGGGAACAAACACAGAGATCCACAGCCAGACATTATGCAGAGAGACCTGGGAATATAGAGCCCTAAAAGGGATGTCTCCATCAAATCCTTCCCCTCAGTGCTCAGGGAACCCTGTGGAAGAGGAGGCTCAAAGAGTGTGAGAGCCATAGGGCATGGAGGACACAGCCCTAAATCAGCATGATCTCACAGAAAACAAGGCCCACTAAATCAACATATCAAAGCTCATATGATCTCACAGAGACTGAGGCAGCATGCACTGGCCTGTACAGGTCTGCCCTGGGTCCTTTTCATATATTTTATGGCTTCCTGTTTTGTCTTTTTATGGATTCCTGAGTGTGCAAATAAGAGGTCTTTGTTTCTTGTACTTTCTCTTGGGCTCTTCCTTTTGTTTGTTTTTGTTCAATTCTGATGTGTTAGTTTTTGTTTTATATCTCATATTTATCTTATTATTATCCCTTAGAAGCCTGTTTGCTTCTGTCTCTCTAATAAGAGACTGAAAGGGAGTAGATCTGGATGAGAGGGGAGGTAGGGAGGAGCTAGAAGAGGGAGCAGAAACAAATCAGGAGGTATTTTCTACGAAAAAAATCCATTTTCAATAAAAGGAAAAAATAAATGAATATTTAAATAAATAACTAATAAGTAGCTAGCTGTTAGTCTTTTACCCAGTATAACAATATTAATTAGAAGGTTAGTATATTCATGGTTAGTATCTTGAGTTTTATGTCGGCCTCCCTCCAGTTTGTACTCTGACTCCTTGTTCTTCCTGCCTCTAGGAGGAAAGCAAGCCTGAGAAGCTTAGTCCATGCTTTTCAGTGACTAGTTTTAAAAACTTTATGTGTGCACATATGTATGAGGATGTGCTCCTCTCCGCAGACACATGTCCAAACTAACATCAAACATGTTGGATGTTAGCTTGGTGCTCCTCCACCAGGTTTGGTGGCACACACCTTTAACCTCAGAACTTAGAAGGCAGAGGCTGGTGGATCTGTGAGTTTGAGGACAGCTGGGTCTACACAGTGAGCTCCAGGACAGCCAGGGCTATGCAGAGACACTGGTCCAGAAGGGAAACTGGTGCTGCTCCATCACTGTCCCACCTTGCTTTTGAGACAGGTTCTCCCAGGAAACCTGAAGCTCAGTGTTTTGTCCACAATGAATGACCTACATGTGCCCGCTTCTGTTTCCCAGTGCTGCGCAATTGGAAGCACCTCTGCACTGGGATTTGAGCCTAACTGAGCACAGCTGCTCAGACCCTACTTTTTCCTGAAATTGTATTTGAAATTATCTTGTCTTATTTCCAAACATAGTGACATTATTATTTATATTGTTCAGTGTAGAGACCATGGTACATAGCCTTCATGAATGTTTCTATTTATGTTACAAAAACCATATACAACCACTTTTACTTCTATCATCTTTTGAGCTATTTGTGTTATATATTTTATTTCATCATATAAATGACTCATGTTAACGTATTAGCTAAACGGCTACTAAGTAGTATGTTAACTGATGCCTGTCTGTTCACTGTTCCTTTTGTCTTCCTGTATATTTCCCCTACAGTGCTGTCTGTTTAATTGCCTCTCTCATTTAAATTCATTTCATGTTAGGGCACAGTGTTTGGTATGTAACTAGAACAAGCAGTGTTTATGTGATTAAAAAAACCCTGAAAACGGCAAAGGTACTTAGTGATGTCTTAACCACATTGTTGCTCTGTCCTCGCCAGTACTCATTTCTTGTGAAATTTCTTCATTTATCTAAAGCGAGGTGTGCATGCACACATAAGTTCTTAAAAATGCAATTTTGATCATGGAATAGACCCCCCCCCCCCCAATCTTGTCTTCTACTACCTCGTCCGTGATACTCCATCAGTACCAAACTAGTACAGTCCTGAAAACCAGCTGTTAGCATTGGGGCTTTTCTCATCTGGTCACATCCATTTGGCCCATACTCTTAGTCCTCTGTGTGGCTGCTTCCAGGTCTTCATGTAAGTCTCAGTAACTCATTTCTTCATTTAAGAAGCTCTGTAACTTTTCCTCTGCTGCCCAGGAATAGTCATGTCACCAATGCTCAGATGTGCATGGACCATGACCTCCTTTACCAGAGGCTAGCAGATTTTCTGTTCAGGGCTAGATATATCAATCTTAATAGGCTCGTCTTCTGTTACAACTACTTACTTTTTGCTTTCCTTGGGAAAATAAAAATAATTGGGTAAAAAATACAAGTATGACTGCCTTCCAATAAAACTTTATGTATAAACACAGAGAGTTAGCCAGAAATGGTTGATGAACTGTTGTTAGCTGACCAGTGGACTAGGCCATGTGTCTTTAATACATTTCTTTGAAACATTGTTGTCATTACATTACTGCATTTGCTACTACTAATTTTTATATTAATAATTTAGTTTTTAAATTAATTTAAAGAGTAATAGATTTCCATATATATATAGTTTTGGTTGATTCTTCTTCCTTCTTTACTCCCCTTTTTCTCTCTGTCCCCTTCTCCTGCTGTAACCTTTCACTCCTGGTATTCCCCCATCCATTTTGTTGTATTGTTTTTCCTACTCTCCACTCCCTTAAAGCCTCTTTTTTTTCTCTGGTCACTTGGACTGTTATAGTTTTCTGTCTTTACCCATATTTACTCCCATCTGGAAACACATATTTAACACTTGGAGTCTAGGATCTGTTTATTTACATCTGGGTTATCTTGTTATACAGTATTTTCCAGTTCTATCCATAATGTCATATATGTTATCTTATATGTATTTCACAGTTCTATTGTCCATTCACATTGATGGGCATCTAGCCTGACTCCATTTCCTTGCTGATATGACTAGAACACTGTTAACAATGGCTGTGCAAATATCTGGGTTTTGTGTATATGTCCAGACGTGGTGTAGCTGGCTCACATGTTAGTCCTATGGCTAGTGTTTTGAGAAGACCTTGCACTGGTTTCCATAGTAGCCACACTGCCACCAACAGTGGCTAAGGATCCTCTCGCCTATATTTTTTCCAGTGTTTGCTTTCCTCACAGTAGTTCCAGAGGCGGCTCTGTGTTTTCATCTGCTCCATATGATTTTTGATTTTGGTTTTGCTGTTGTTGTTAGTAGAAGTTCCCGTCCAAATCAGGCGTACAGAATAGCAATCAACTATGATGGTATATGAAACTAATCTAGAACATGATTTTATTTTTACGTAACTCTTAATGGATCATCCCACAGAATACACTGTTTGAATTCCAAGTATAATGGTCATTCCCTTAATTCCAGCCTTTGGATCTGCTGGCAGGAAAACTTACCAGGTCATGGTCTTTAGAGTATGTGATTATCGATTTGAATTGGTGAGTACAGTAAGAAGAGTGAGCCTCTTTAACGTAAAGGAAGAAGAGTGGGCAGTTATTGTAGGCGCTATGATTCCTTTGTCTTTCTTACATCCTTTTTCTTTGTAAAAAGATGATTCACACTACTTAATTCAAACTGCCTCTTTTAGTTTGGTCCTCTGAATAGTGTCTTCAAGCAACTTGTATTATGTGCTTAGGATCAGTTTGGCCTACTTTTGACATGTGTATATGCTTCAAAACTTTCCATTGTTATTCATCAGTGACATCATATTTCTTTGTTTCTTCTCTCAGAATTTTCTTAGTAAAGTAGAGGTAGATTGCTCTTGGGGGAATATTTTCAATAAAACCTAGTGGTTCTCTTGGAAGGGGAACATTCCATTAGCACACTATAACAGGCTCATTTCTAACCCTTTTATTCTGTTTTACTCATTTTTCACCATTCAATATTTTTAAAAACCCACATGAATAAATATTCTTAGTTATCTTTAGTTTTTGATATAAATTAATCTCCTGAGTAAAGAAATACTTTTCTTCAAAGATTGATTAAATGCTTTTATATGGTTAGTCAAAAGAAGTTGATAGTATGCCAGAGTGAAGTCCAGCAGTAAGATGTACAGAGGAGGAAATGACAGATGTTGGGGATGCAGTGGTCAGGGTTTCCTGAGTTGATGTCACCTCAGAAGAGTTTGGAAGGATGAATTAGAATCTGCCTCATAGGAGCTGGATGTGATGGTGCACACCTGTATTCACGTCACTCAGGACATGGAAACAGGAGAATTATAAGTCAGAGGCAAACTGAGCTACATAACAAAACTATCTCTAAACAAAGGAAGAAAAGAACTTGCCTTTTAGATTGAGGTGATGAGTATTCTGGCAACATAGAAACACATTGGACAAAGTTAAGGCATAGTGGCTCCCTATAGGCAGTATATTGAACTGGGAGGGGTGTATGGACAGGATCACAGAGCCAAAAGCTTGGTTGTTATCAATTGTCTTGCTGATGACCAGGATTTGGAGTACCATGTCCAACTTAAATCACAAATACTTGATTAGAAATCTGAGGTAAAATTTAATTTCACTGGAAATGTATGTAAACATTATAGCTTGGTCCAAGTATTTTCCTCTGTGGGAAACTTCCACAGGAAACATGTAATCAGAAGTTTTCCTGGGTTCTTCTGCAGCTGCTCTCAAATAATCACTCAGAGGCATAATATGAATTATAAATGCTCCACCAATAGCTCAGTCTTATTATTAGGTAGCTCTTATATTTAAATTAACCCATATTTCTATTTATGCTTTGCCATGTGGCGATACCTTTATTAGCATGGCATGTTCATCTCCTGCTCCCTCTGCATCTGGCTGGTGACTCCTGACTCCACCCTTCTTCCCATCATCCTTTGTTTGGTCCCCCGGCCTATACTTCTTGCCCAGCTACTGGCCAATCAGCATTTTATTAAACCAATTCAAGTGACAAATCTTTACAGTGTACAGGAGGATTATTCCACAGCAAAAACAAGTTACTTGTAATTATATCCAAACAGATTATTTGACATGTAATTGGAGCAAATACCAATACTTTTGAAATTCATTTTTTTTCTGACCTAATTTGTCTTATCTATGGGCAACTTAGAGAAAGTGGTTATACTTTTTTTAGTTTAGTTAGTGCCTTTTCTCTTTTCTGCAATATTTTTCCTTTTACTCAATCAAGTTTTAAAAGAGACTATTATTATAATAGTATATATTATAAAAAGCCATGTTTTAGGGGTTTTGTTTTTTTTTTTTTTTGCTTTGTTTTTTGCTCCATTAATTCAGCTTCTTTCTTTGATTTTCCAACTCCATTTAACCTCAGAATCATGTAATTGGCTAACATGAGAACTAATTTCAGGATTCCATTTCCAAAGCCTCTGAATCAGTGTGTTATGACTGACGGTGGTCAGGAAATTTAAAATTTTATTCAGCACTGTAGGTAATTTTCCTTGGGTCCTAGTAGTGACTAAATCTTGAAGCCCAGTGGAATATCATACTTACTATTTTTTCTCATCAACAGTAAAATAAATCAGCGAATTCTTTGAACTACTATGTTGACAGCATGTGAAGAATGCAGAGCATTAATTAGACACCAGCTTTTCCCTGTGGCTGGTGTAAATGAGCACCCTTGTTAAATCGGCAAATAACACCATGGGAAGTGGAAAGCTCCTTCCTTCCCTATTAGGAGCCAGCAGATGGCAGCAACTCAATATAGTGATTACAGAGAGGCCTCCCACGCCAAGCAAGTTTAACTGTAGGATTGCAATATTTAAGCTTTGAGAAATGTCAATGAGGAGTAAGTGTGCTTGGGGCATAGAAAAAGCCTGGAGGGAGAAACATTTTATTTGCTGCTACTGCACAATTTAAGGAAACTTGTTGTTTCTCTGTATTTAGAATATTTCTGTCATAATAGACTTCTGTTTACTTGACAAGCTATCTTGTGTTCTTCAGTAACAAGTATGTCATCTTCTTTGGTGTCTTTAAAATGTAGGCAGTAGTTCTTGGATTTCATTTTTAAACATATATTCTGTGGCCATGCCATAGAGAAACAAGTTAGAACTACTTTTCAGCCCAGATCCTTTGGTGCCAGCAGGCTAATTCTAGGTCTGAAGCTTGGCTTATTTATAACAGTTCAGTTAGGTAATGGGACCTAGTTATTTAAGGTAAAAGAAGAAGATAAAAGAGAGGGTTGAATTTTGAAAATAAAAATGTTTAGTGCAGTATTAAATACTTCATTTTACTTAGACATTAATGAAGCTAAATTGATTATAAACATCTATGCTTAAAGCTTTATAAGAATAGAAATGGAGAAAGCTTAAGAAATGAAGTTAGTTCTTAACAGTGGTAGATGTTTTTTTTGCTTCCTTTTTAAGGAACAAAGTTTTAAATGCTGTTCTAACAGCACTGGTGGGTGGCATCCCTCCTAAGGTCTGCTTGAACATGTTTTTAACCTTGAGTTTCCCTCTAGAGTGTAAGTATTAAAAAACAAAAAAGCAAAACTTCATTCGTTCAAAGCTCGATCTCTAGCTGCCTACAAGGGTCCCCAAATCTAATTTACATAAATGTATGCTATTTAAGTGCTTATTGACTCTTCCTGTATAATGCCATCCATCTGTAATAAATGAACATTATGACTTATATTACACATTATTGGTATAGGAGCCAGTATAGCCAAAACTATCATGTTTGGTTAAAGAAAAACTTAATGTGGTAATTGCAGTCAATGTGAATGTTTTAGGGGATGATATTTGGAAACTGCATTGAGATTTGAAGTATTTGTTTAGAAAAGTGGTCTCTTTTCTAGAAGATAATGATAAAGGGAAGAAATACTAACCGTCCACAGGACTGAGCAGGATTGGAATCTTGGCCTGTGGCAGTGGAGTTTCAGTCAGATTTATCCATGTGAACCTCTTCTTAAACTGGAGTTAATGATTCATTGGTTTGGTGATGTTTAAATGAGATGGCCAAAATTGGAACTGCTTCATGCTGTAGTCCCCTCATTGAGTCGTAAATTTGCCAACACAATTCCAGTCCTGCAAATCAACAGAGAATTATTGCCTCAGAATAATTTTCCAATATCCTTGAATACAGTTGCCTTACTTTTTGTGAGGAAAGGGAAATGGGTGGAACCTGGAACTGGAGATGTCACTTTCATAAGGCATAATTATGAGGACGCTTTCAAACTGAACTGAATTCTAAGTCGGGAACATTTGGGTTGTTTTTGTTTTATCATTTAACTCAAGTGAGGCAGACACTGTGTGTTTTAAATTAGTTAATTTTGGTTTCACATTTATATACTTAAGCCTCTTAATTATTCTATTAGATATTGTACCAATTTATCAGATAATTATACTGCTATTAACTTCAGTCATGTGTAGCCATGTATTTAAAAGAAAATGGCCTGAAACACTTACTTGTATATGATTGAACAGTGATTGCCTAGTTTAGCCCTCCTTCTTAATGATGGTTCACTAGAGTAAGTCTGACGGGCCATGCAGTAAACACCTGCTTTGTGAAATTCTATTTTACTCTGTATTATTCATATTTTTAAATTATCTATGCTACACAAATCATTGGTATAGGACAAAAATAGCAACATATTTGAAGCAAAGGCGGAAAATTTGCCTTCCCCCTCATCTCCTTGCCCCCAGTCATACTCCAATCTTATTTCCCTTCCTGATACCAAGCGCTATTGTGTGTCTGTCTGTAATTTACTGTGAGCTGATGCCTCACATTTGTTTCAGAATGTATGAATTCACAATGAATTTTAAACACATTGTATCATTTTGTCTTTTTCTTTGTTAGTATCTCATTGAATTTATTATTATTTTTTGTCAGCAACACAAATCTATCTCAGTACATTTAACTGGTATTTGGGATTCCCTAGAGTGGATGTTCTATTTCCTTGCTAGCACTTTCTAGGCAAACAACAGTCACACTGTTGAATAAATTGGATTTATTACTTCTTACAGTAAGGGAGAACATAAGTGAAGGAGAGCCACAGAATATCTGGGAGGGTTTAGCATTGGTGATAGTGAGGGATCTGACTCACATTAGGTGATTTGGAGGGGCAGGGTTTAAGGAAGTGGGTGTGTGGGTATGTCAGGTCTCACCTAGGAAAGAAGACTGGAATGGAACTCTGGCTGTCATTAGTCAGGAAGATGTAGTGGCTCATACTAGTGTGCTATAGAATCAAATTTGTAGTGTTGATGTGTTCTTCTGTGCATAGGAATTCTCATAAAGTGATGTTTTGTCTTGCTCCATTGGAGTTGTTGTGTTTGTCTGATATGTGTGTTCAGTAGAAGAATGCTGTAAGTATTGGACTTTTGTAGGCAAACCAAGACCTGTGTGAGGCTCCTAAGCCAGCTGCACTGTGTCAGGGGCTGCTATTACACTCCATCCCAGTTTTTACTGGCTTAAGTGTCTTTTTCTTTATACTTGAGTTTTATATCAATAGAAATACTATATAAATTCCTATAAGCTGAGTTATATCAAAGGGTATGTAAAACATCAATAAATTTGATTTCTTTTCATTTTTAATAAGCCTGTACTTATTTTGTCTACCAACAGGGCACCTCAGCCAAGGATAGACATTGCAAGTTTAATTTTTTTCTCTCTGCTAATGGTAGAGTATTATTTTACCTTTTAAAAGCATTTTTTAACAGGCTTTGATGACTCTTGGAGTTTTAAAGTCAAGGTGATTTTTATACAGACATTAGTCCTGTGTTTGTTGTCTTTGGTTCCTATATCTTGCATTTTTGTATGGGCAGTCATTGACTACCCTAAAATTATTAAAACAGTCCTCTATCAGTTATTTAACTTCTCCTCTAAAGCATTCAGATTAATAGTCCATCTGGAATATTGAATATTTTCGTGTATGTGTCAGGTTTGAATTTTTTTCCCCCAGAAGTATTCAAGCATGCCAGTATCACCTGTTGACCAGTCTGTTTTCTTTTAGGGGAAATACCATGTTGTGTTCTAAATGTAGATAGACATGGACATCAGCCTATGGCAAAATTTCTGTTCACTGACCTCCCTCTAACTGATTGGATTATCTGATGTTGTTTCCTCTAAAATGTAAGGACTGGAGACCACAACAAGCCAAGTGTTTACTGATGGAGGCTGTACTGCACTATCTTTGAGGCATCTCAGTGCTGTCATGATGTAATCCTGTTTCACGTGGCTAATACTCAGATTTGATGTTTCTACAACAGTTGTTGGTAGCTATGCTTGCTATTTTATATTTCTTATTTAATTCAACATTACCAAATTTATAAAACATGAGTAAAAAATTAAAGATATGATTTCATAGATAACTAAATTGGTTTGCTTTTTTTCAAAACCTTGTAATTAAAAGAGTATAGATTAGCCGGGCAGTGGTGGCGCACGCCTTTAATCCCAGCACTCGGGAGGCAGAGCCAGGCAGATCTCTGTGAGTTCGAGGCCAGCCTGGGCTACCAAGTGAGTTCCAGGAAAAGGCGCAAAGCTACACAGGGAAACCCTGTCTCGAAAAACCAAAAAAAAAAAAAAAAAAAAAAAAAGAGTATAGATTAAAACAGTTGTAGAATTGAACAAATACAGTGTATAAATTAAGGATTACTTTCCTTCTGTAGGGAACTCTGACAGTTAAAAATTTTTTAAATGAATATAGTCTGATAGTTTATGAGCATTTGTTTCCTAAATGGTAAATTTTGAATGTATTTTCTCATAAAACATTTTGGTGATTCTTCATATCGTAGCTCTATATTGTAAAGACAGACACAACTGAGAATTTGTTAACAAAAATCTGAGTTGGTAGTATCTAAATGTAACACTCTCCCCACCACTCCCCAGACAGGGTTTCTCTGTGTAGCCCTAGCTGTCCTGGAACTCACTCTGTAGACCAGGCTGACCTCAAACTCAGAGATCCTCCTGTCTCTGCCTCTTGAGTTCTGGGTTAAAGGTATGTTGGTTTGTTTTTCGGGTTTTTTTTTTTTTTTTTGATATAGAACAGTGGTTCCCAACCTGTGGGTTACAACCCCTTTGGGAGTTAGACGATCCTTTCATAGGGGTCGCCTAAGACCAATTAAAAAACAACAACAGAAACAAAACCCACGGATATTTACATTGTGATTCATAACAGTAGCAAAATTACAGTTATGAAGTAGCAACAAAAATAATTTAATGGTTGGGGGTCACCACAACATGATTAACTGTATTAACAGGTCACAGCATTAGGAAGGTTGAGAAACACTGCTATAGAATACTATCTACATAGGCATTTGAAAATATAACATGGTATGTCCTGTTAGTAATTTAGCACTACTGACCCTAAAACTAAGAACGAAATTAGATTACTGTAATGTACTAGCTTCTCTTTTTTTTTTTTTTTTTTTTTTATTTTGCAATACAATTCAGTTCTACATATCAGCCATGGATTTCCCCCCTCCGGCCCCCCTCACCTTCCCTCCAGCCCACCCCCCATTCCCACCTCCTCCAGGGCAAAGCCTCCCCCAGGGACTGAAATCAACCTGGTAGACTCAGTCCAGGCAGGCCCAGTCCCCTCCTCCCAGGCCGAGCCAAGCGATCCTGCATAGGCCCCAGCAGTTATAGAACTCAGTCACTTGAAACAGTGAGCAATGACCATCGCACTCTCCCTGTGGTCAGAAATTCACAAAGTGGCGTAAGTGACTGTCTCCCTAATGGTTTCTCATGGGAAACTTGACACCACTAAGGAATGCAGTTTCAACATGGTGCTGTTATTATTGGGAGGCCCCCCCCCCCCCCCCCCCCCGTTCCTCTCAGTGTGGGTTTTTACATTTACTCATTATCTGATCTTCACTGCAGCTTCACTGCTAGCCGCCTTACAGTGTGTAACCTAAGAAAGAGCAAAGATAGTGTGTAAAATGTTTGTGATCTCATCCTAGAGGCTGCGTGCCACCTGTCCCATCTACTGTATTTTATTTGTTAAAGTCAGTACACTTCATACTCAAAGGAAGGGAAATTGACGCAGCTTTTGAATACAGAAGAATCAGCCGTATTGTAGGTATTTTGTGTGTGTATGGATCAGGAATAGGAAGGATTTATTTATAATCCTTGGTTTCGTTTTAGGACACCGCCTTAGGAAAACCTCGAGAGGTGTTCCGACTCCCTACAGATTTGACAACATATGACAATCGTCTTTGTGCTTCTATCCATTTCACATCCCCTACCTGGGTTACCTTGTCAGACGGAACTGGAAGATTATATGTCATTGGAACAGGCGACCGTGGAAATAGTCCTGAAAAATGGGAGGTGAGTTGTTTTTCGTTCTTGGTAAGACTTGTACAGAGTCCAGAAGGTGTGTGTAAATTAGATGGAGGAGCCATTTACGGGACTGTGCTGAGTGCTTTGTGAAGCATCCCCCTTTTCCATTTATGGTTCTAGGAGAATGCTTTAATTCTTTCCCCCTTGCCCATTCTATTCGAATGTCCTGTTATTTCTTTGGTGATGATTATATTTCGCTTTTATAAACCATGCATTTAAAATATGTGTGATTTTTTTCCCTATAGATTATGTTTAATGAAGAACTTGGGAATCCATTTATTATAATTCATAGTATCTCATTGCTGGAAGGTGAAGAGCACTCAGTAGCTATGCTTCTTCTTCGAATAGAGAAGGAGGAATTGGACATGAAAGGAAGTGGCTTCTATGTTTCTTTAGAGTGGGTCACTGTCAGTAAGAAAAAAGAAGGTAAGGTAAACAAGATTCTGAACCTCTCTAGCTTGCCTTAGCTGGTTGGGGCTTGAAATGGAATACTGCTTGTTTCTTGAGCATTGTGATAAATTATGCTTCTAAAAAAACTTCTGCAACCAATTATGCAGTCTATTTAAAAGAATTACATGAATTTTGGAGACCATAATATATATATATATATATATATATATATATATATATATCAATATAAATAATTATATATATAATTAAAACAGCTAAAAGTTTATATCTAAAAATTCATATATATGAACGTGGATATAAATATTTGTTGTGAGACATGAATAAACATCATCCACACTAGATACAGCACTGACAGTGACCAAAGTCACTACAGTGTATAGCTGAGTGAGCCCTAGTGTTTTGGGGGCTACATACAGGAGCCCCAGTAGATGTGTTATTTGCAGGACCTGGGTGGTGCACAGGCAGCTACAGCACTGAAGAGCTCACCCCTGCATTGGTAACAAACTCACAGAACTGTCTCCCTGCCCCCAACTCTCAGCGTGCTCCATTACAGCTTATATAACCTTGGGAGGGCCTTTGAATTTTGTAACTTTGGGGAGTTTCCTGAAAATTGTTTCTTTCACCTGAGTCTTAGGAACCTCTTTTTCTAAATGAGGATGTGTCTCAAATTACAGGAAATACCTACCTAATAGCAATAGTAAATTTTAGTCTAACTTAAATACATTTAAGTATAAATACAAAAAGGAAAATGGAGTGAATGCTTTTATTTTGTTCAACCTAGTCTTTTGCTTCTCCCTTCCATAAAACTTTCTTATCAATATATGTCAGACTTCAAGCATGACATTAAAAGTAGTTTCTTGTGGATTACTGAGGTTCCTAATGGTGAGTGCCTGCTCTTTGCCATTGCTTGGTTTAAGTGATGTGTTTAGCGTTCTTCCTCTCAGTCACTCTCCGCTTTTCTGTAATTGCTGCTAAGACGAGAGTTTGCTTGTTTGTCTTTGTGTTTGTTTGTTTGTTTGTTTGTCTTTTCCATGTTGACATTGTTCCACTGTTCTTCTTATTCACTACAAAAAAACCTTACTGCCAATTTACATTTCAGATACAGGCTTTCTGTGTCTGAATACGTGCTTTCTAAAAAGAATAACTCTGTTAAGAAATGTCTATATCGACATGGAATTGCTTATGCTTAAGCTGAATAAGTCTCCTACGTTTGTTTTTTCCAGCATTATCTCCATCTCTATAGGAAAGCAGTAACTATATTTTAGGAGTTAGAAAAAAAAATACTGCTTTAAAGGACCAGACAGTAACCATACAGTCTGTGTCACAGCTATTCACCTTATGAAGGAATGAGTAAGCTGGGTTCTAAAATACTTAGGGACATTGAAGCTTGAGTAGCAAGAATTGTTATAGGTATTTAAATATTCTTTTGATCAATTCTCTGCCATTTGAAATAAAAAGTAATGCTTAACCCTCAAACTGTACAAATACAGGAATAGATTCAGCTTTGGCTCCTGGGTAGTACTTTGAAAACTGCTACTTAAGGAAACAGTAGAAGTGGTTTTCTGTTTGTTTGTCCTTTTTTTTTTTTTGTATATGATTTAGCTTCTTAGAGGAGAAATCATCATGCATTTTCCTTCTCCCTGTTCAAGAAACTTGGTTCTGTAGTTGCGGGTCAGTCCGTGTTACTTACCTGATGCCTGTAGATTTCACAGCAGCTCTGGCATCGCAGCCCCATTTCTTCATCTCTCGCCTCATTTGAACAGGCACATTTAGAATTATCTTTCTTTTTTCTCCTAGGATTGGTATTTGTGGAACTCAGCAATTATCTTACTTTTTCTCTGCTCTTTTTAATACCTTGCCTTCCCCAATTATTACTAATAGAATTGTGTTTTTTTTTTTTAATATTTTAACCCCTCTTCCCGTGTGTGTGTGTGTGTGTGTGTGTGTGTGTGTGTGTGTGTGTGTGTGTGTGTTCATTCAGGTGCATGTAGAGGCCAGATGCAGTCCACCTTGTGTTTTGAGATGGTGTTTCTCACTAGTCTGGAACTCACCAAGTAGACTAGACTGGTTGGCAGTAACACAACCTGTTCTGCTTCTCCAGTGCTGGGAATACAAGTACATGCCACTGTGCATGGCTTTTTAAACATGCTTTCTGGGGACCAAAGTCAAGTTCTCATGTTTGCAGAGTGAGTACTTAATGGGCTGAGCTGTGTTTCCAGTCCTTTTGATGTTCAAATCTAACATAGCAGAGCAGTATTTTTCTAAACCATGTTGAGGGGAACATAGAATTAATTATATTTTGTTGTCAGTTAAGTTGGAAAATGAAAATGTTTAACATCCCCAAAACACACTAAGAATGCTGAAGTTTCTAAGTTTTATTTAGCAAAATAGAAAATTTAATCATGGAATCTACTGCTTAACACTTACTATTATTTACTTTCCCACACATATTAGGAAAAAATCATCCTTGGTTTGGGGTCTTGAAAGAAATGTAGGACTGTTTGGTATGCATGTTTCTGTGGATGAAATATAGAAGTTTTTAGTTCATTCATGAAATGACAGGCTGGTTCTTAAATAGTTATGAACTGAATGTGCAGCTATAGGTGAGGATATAGAGTAAAAATAATTACATGTTTTAGAGAAGATTATATTGTTATATTTAATTCATAACAGTGAGTTTTTTTTAACTACATAGTGTTAAGCTTGTAAAAATATTAGTAGGATAAAGGTATATACTCACCTGAAATGATTTTTTTGTTTGCTTGTTTATTTGCATTTTTTCTTCTTATTTTTAAAATTTTTGTGTAATATATTTTGATCATATTCTTTCCTCTCCCCAAGTCTTCCCAGATCTTTCCTACCCAACTTCATGTTCTTTCACTCTCTCTCATAAAACCAAAAGAACCCTAAAACAAAAAAAACAAGGAAACAAAACTAAACAAAAAAGACAAAAAGCACATAAAAAACACCGTACTTGGTGTTTTAAATGTATATTCTGGGGACCAAATTGTTGGTCAACTACTCCTAAGCATGAAGTGTGCACTGAGGTGTGCTTGTATACTCAGTGATACTGCATTGGAGAAAACTGATTTTCATTTTACCAGGAGGTATCAAATGTAAATTACTTACTAGTTAGTAGTGGGACTTTTTGTACACTTTCACTTGTACTTCTTTGTGGTAGAATTTTGTCTGGCATGAGTTTGTACAATTCTTGTGTGTGCTCTTGCAGTCTCTGTCAGTTCATAGGTGTATTAGCCCTGTTTTGTCTAGATAACTCTACTTCCTTGAAGTCATCCTCTACCTCTGGCCTTTGCAACCTTTCCACCTCATTTTCTGCATAGATCCCTGTGGTTGTTTGAGTGTAATTGGCCCCCATAAGCTCATAGGGAGTAGCACTATTAGGAGGTGTGGCCTTGTTGGAGGAAGTGTGTCACTGTGGGGGTGAGATTTGAGGTCTTAAATATGCCAAAGCCACGACCAGTGTCTAAGTTCACTTCCTATTGCATTCTGATCACGATGGAGAACTCTGAGCTCCTTCATGTCTGCCTGCATGCCACTGTGTCCTGCCATGATGATAACAGACTAAACCTCCGAACTGTAAACCACCCAGTTAAAATGTTTTCCTTTATAAGAGTTGCCGTGGTCATGGTGTCTCTTTGCAGCAATAGAAACCCTAAAGACAGATGTTGGTACCAGGGACTGCAGTATTGTTGTGATAGGTCTGGCTATGCTTTTGTTTGGAGGAATTTGGACTTCGGGAGTTTGGGTTAGGAAAGCAGTGGAATGCTTTGAGCACTTCTTAATGGGCCATCCTAGTAGGAGCATGGAAGACAGTGGTGCTGAGTGTGGTTTGAACCGTGGGAGCCTGGCTCAAGAGGTTTCAGAGGAGAATGTTAATGTGTAGCTTAGAGATTATTTTTGTGCTCTTTTGGTGAAGAATGTGTCTGCTTTTTGCCCTTGTCTGAAGAGTCTGCCTGAGGCTAAAGTGAAAATTTTTGAATTAATTCCATTGGCAGAGGAAATCTCAAAAACAGCCTAGTATGGATTCTGTTGTATTGTTCTTAGTGTTAAATCTAATGAAGATTTATAGTGAAAAGGAGCAAGCTGAGCAAGGAAAAATAGAAAATGTAAAATTTGAGGAGAAAAGGAGCACCAGGAAGTGGAATGGAGCTAAGTCCTGTGTTCAAGGAGATAGACAGATTAAGAAATGAAATAAAGGGAGTGGTAACCTCAGGGTAAGATCCCAACCAGCAAAGTTTTCAATTTGTGGAAAGGAATTAAAGAAAAGCTTACAGCCAGGTATGGTAGTACCCGCCTTTAATCCCAGCACTTGGAAGGCAAAGGCAGGCAGATCTCTGAGATTGAGACTAGCCTATTTTACAGAGCAAGTTCCAGGATAGCGAAGCTTAGACAGTGAAGGTAACCATCGGAAAAAGAAAGCTAGTGAAGATATAATTAAACAAGGGGCCCATAATCGAGCCCAGTAAGCAGCAGAACTTGGCAGCTTCAGCCATGTGGTTCTAGAGTCGAGGATAGAAGAAAGGCATCATGGAATCTTCTTCTGCAGCTAAAGAAAGCCGCTGAGGCCAGGTATGTGTCACAGGTATCCCTGAATAGAGGCCTAGAGAGGCCATTTTCTGTGAGTTGTGAGTTGAAGCCTGGATTGCCTTGGAAACCCCAAGATGTTGGAGATGCTGGAGTCGTGGGATATCTGCAAAGGAGAGATGCTAACAGGGAGTGGAACCAGCCCAAGAGAAAGAAGTCCATTGCAGTCAACAAAGCTGAACAGAGTTCGAGATCTGAAGAGTAATTTTGACATCAGACATGGAGATGTAGTTTGGAGTTTGCCCAGCTGGTTTTCGGTCTTGCTTTGGTCCAGTATTTCCTCATTATGCTCTCTTCCCTACTTTTGGAATGGTAATGAATATCCTCTGCAATTATATGTTGGAAGTGTGTGATTTGTTATTTCATTTTTATTTTATAAGGGATTACAGTTGAGAGACTGTATGGATCTCAGAAGAGACTGAACTTTGGACGTTAAAACATTGTTAAGACTGTAATAGACCATAGGGACTTTTGAACTTGGACTAAATGCATTTTACATAATGCTATATTGTTGCAAGCTTATGGGAGCCAGGGAGTGGAATGTGGTAGTTTGAATGTAGTTGGCCCCCATAAGCTCATAGGGAGTAGCACTATTAGGAAGTGTGGCCTTGTTGGAGTAGTTGTGGCCTTGGAGGAAGTGTGTCACTGAGGGGTTGGACTTTGAGGTCTTATATATGTTCAAGCCATGACCAATGTCTCAGTTTACTTCTATTGCATTCTGATCACTATGGAGGACTCTGAGCTCCTTCTCCAGCACTATCTGCCTGCATGCTGCCATGTCCTGCCATGATGATAATGGATGGACTAAAGCTCTGAACCATAAGCCAGCCCCAAAGAAATGTTTTCCTTTATAAGAATTATCATGGTCACTGGGCGGAGGTGGCACACGCCTTTAATCCCAGCACTTGGGAGGCAGAGCCAGGCAGATCTCTGTGAGTTCAAGGCCAGACTGGTCTACAGAGACAGATCCAGGATAGGCACCAAACCTACACAGAGAAACCCTGTCTTGAAAAAAAAAAACAGCAAAAAAGAATTACCGTGGTCATGGTGTCCCTTCGCAACAATAGAAACCTTAACCAAGACAATCCTTGAGCCATGAAAGGAGAAGTTTGATAGACATCCCATTTAGGGCTGAGTTCTCCAACATCACTCACTCTCTGCACTGTCCAGTTGTGTGTGTCTGTGTTAATTCTCTTGTAAGGGTTGAGCAATGAAGTAATCTGGGTTCCAGCCAACTGTGGGGCCTGTGGGGTTCTGGGTAGAGAGTGGTTCTTTTATCTGAAGTGTTTTGAGTATGTAGAAAACAATCTGTCTTCATAAGAGAATAAGTTTATTAAAACTTTAAAATTCAGTTAAATTGGTATTTACTGTAAAGGTTTTAAATTCTGTTATTTCATTATTGATTATAATAATCATGTAGTTCTATCTTGGTATATAAGAATCAGTTGCTCTGAAAATATTTCATTTTTAGAAACTCATTAGCTAAAACAAGAGAAAAATAGTTCATTCCACATTTTCCCCCTCGATCTCAGCTAGTGTCTCTTTTCAAAAGGTGCCTGTCACATACCTGCTGGGAAAGTAGTCAGTCCCTTTGAAGGTCTAGACTTTGTTCTCCAGAGGAAGCGTGTGCAGGTTAGACAGGCGCTGTGCGTGTGTCATTCACTGGGATTAGCCACTAGGCACGTGTGGCCATTGAGCACCTGGAATGTGACTGAGTAACTGAGGTAGTGAGTTTCAAAATGGACTTCATCTTAACCGCCATTTGCAGCAAGTGGCTGCTGCTCGAGAGAGTACAACTGAGAGTGGATTCATCAAAACCGGTATTTTAAAGTAGGGACGTGAGGTAGGTAAAACTGTCTGTCTGTGTGTGTGTGTGAGAGAGAGAAACAGAGACAGAGAGACAGAGACAGAGAGACAGAGACAGAGAGAGAGAGGAGGAGAGAGGACAGTTATGGGAGTCAGTTCTCTCCTTCTGCCGTGTGGGTCTTGCCCATCAGGCTTGGTGGCGGAGCCCTTACCCACTGTGCTGCCTTGGTGGCCGTAAGTTGTCGATTTTTTATTCTTACCAAAAGATTTTTTAAAATGTAGCTTTTCATAATACTTATTTTCCTGCAGATAGTAAAAAGTATGAAATTACCAAGCGTCATGTTCTCCGTGGAAAGTCAGTGCCGCATTATGCTGCTATTGAGCCCAATGGAAACGGTGTAATGATTGTATCCTACAAGTCCTTCAAGTTTATTTCAGTTGATCAGGATCTTGAAGAAAGTATGGATGAAGACAGGTCAGAGAAAATCAAAGGTAATTTAGCCCGTCAGGGGAGCTCATGCGTATTAGGTACATAGACGTGGATGTCTGCTTTGTCCTCCCAGATGCTATGCGTCCCACTAGGGCACAATAGATGCTTTCTCTTCATTTTATTTCATATCCCCCACCCCATCTTTTTGGAAGATTCTCTCTGAATGATGTGGACTGGTTTACCTTCATAATTTTGTAATTATCTGGTGTTTTAGAAATTGAATTTGCATACATGATTCCTTGTTTAATACTTAATAAATAATGTTTATATTAACAATGGATAAGGCAGTACAATAGTGTTCTTCAAAAATAAGGTGTAATATCCATATTCTTAACTTCATACTAAACTGCCAGTAGTTCCTTGAGGGCAGAATCATTGTGTTTCTCAATGTTGAGTGAGTGCATAAAGATCATGAGGTCATGCCTTGGAATGAAGTAGTCAACAAGGTCTTCTGGAAGAAGCTTATATTTATAAATAAAGGATATTGTTGTTCATGTCAGGGAATAGTATATTTAACAGAATTATAAAGCGTTTGAGAGTTGCATATTATTCTTTGCATCTACCTTTTATTTTGAAATGATTAAATTATTTGAAATAAAATTAAGGACTGCAGTGATGACTCAGATGTTAAGAGCACTTGCTGATCTTGCTGACCTGGGTGTGGTACCCAGCACCCACTTGGTGGCTCACAATCATCCTTATCTGCAGTTTCAGGATCTGACATCTTCTGGCCTCTGAGGGCACCAGGCACACATTTACACGTACATACATACAGACAGACAGACATACAAACATATATGCAGGCACACATACATATTAAATAGCAATAAATAAAGCTTTAACGTAAGTGTCCTCAGTGTATTTGTGTACTTTTTTAAAAAATGGATCCTTCAAATCATATTTAAATATACTAATGTAATCAATATTTAAAAGTATTTCCCCAGATTTACAAATGTATGAGCCTCTAGATAGAAAAAGTTGTGCCTTTGAGGCCTTCTCTCCTTCCCCCACTTTGTTTCCTTGCACACACGTGTTGTTAGACTGGGACTTCTCTCAATGAATTCCCTTACCTTGTTTCATTGGTAAATGTGCTAAAGCCCTTACCAATTCAGTGCTCACGTATCAAGTCTACACGCCCTTAGAACTCATTCACCAAGCAGTTGTGAAGGAAGGAAGGAAGGAAGGAACGAGAGCCTTGATCACTGAGATGTCTCTATCCATGTTGGGACCAGCACCAATAACAGTCCCAGCAGAGTACTGTATGTGTTTATGTCACTGTAGTCCAGCTGCTGGTTTTCTTGTTGATGCTCCATGTTACATCTTGAATTCTTATGCAATTTATTAATTATTATTTGTGATTTTTTTTCACAATGATAAAGGAAAAGAGGCATATTTCAAATTACATATGCTTGATTGATTAGCATTTTTAACATTTCCAAGAATAGAAACTGGTTTCATTTTCTGTAAACCTCATGAAAAATGGTATCTGAACTATTTGGTATCATCATAATAAGACAAATAATTATATTTTCTTGTAAAAATATAAACATAATCTCTAATGGCACAGGATGACACCTCAAGTTACCCATAGTCAAAAAGGTCTGAAACAGCCTACTGGAGGAGGGCTTTCATAGCATGTGCAAGCCCCAGGTTTGACCTTCACCATAAGAAAACAGGGAAAAATGTAAATGTTAATATACTCCCTATGATGAGGGGATTAAGAAATTCTGGATTTTCTTTAGTCTATTTTCACTAAAAACACATGTAATTTTACAGGCTCCTCTTATCCTCATTGTCTGTCAGAAGTTATCCTTTATGTGATTATATTGAGTTAACTGATAGGTTCACAATTCAGGGAGACTGGTGAGTGAGTGTGTGTGTGTGTGTGTGTGTGTGTGTGTGTGTGTGTGTGTGTGTGTGTTGTAAATAAGAGGGAGAAGAGAGGGAGCGATAAGGAAAGGCAGATAGTGAAGTAATGAAGTAAGGGATTGCTGTCAGTAGTATTTATGAGTGCCCATCCTTAATGTATTGGGTGAGCCTGGAAGAGGAAAATATGTGTATTTGTTACAACTCTTTGGGTCAAATTCCCTGAAGTCTTGTGTGTTTACAATTGGTGTATGTGTGAGAGGGATTCTCACTAGGAAATACACTGATTGACTTGGATAGGTGTTCTCTTAGAAGTCTAAGTTTGTTATGTTGTATCTAATTTTTATTACATAATGCATTTTCTTATTTCCAGTAGAACCTTTGTATTACTGGCAACAAACTGACGATGATTTGACAGTAACAGTAAGGCTTCCAGAAAACTGTACTAAGGAAGATATTCAGATACAGTTTTTGCCTGATAACATCAACATTATGCTGAAGGAAATCCAGGTTTTGGAAGGAAAACTCTATTCATCTATTGATCATGAAAGCAGTACATGGACAATTAAGGAGAATGATAGGTATTTTTGTAGTTTTACATTTGAAATTTTATTTTTTATTATTTTACTTTTTATTTTTTCTCTCTACAGTAGTTATATTGAAGATGAATATAATAGTCCACCCATAGTGATGATTTTTTAGGTAGATTAAAAATGCTGAAACTACATCAAACAGTAATTGTAGTTAAGAGTAATGACTGCTGCACTTACCTGCTTCTCGTTACCACCTGTAGATACAGTGATGACAAAAGCTGAGGCTATTTGCTTGTTTTAACTTGTACTCTTAAAGCTTTGTGATAGAAACAGTTTCAAGTTTAATTTACTTACGAAATACTATAATCCCATTCTTTAAAATTTATTTAAAGTGTAAAAAGTTATAGGGTGAGAAGTTTCCCTCCAACCAGTCCCCCCAGTCATTGGTGCATCCTCCCCTCTGGCTACAGTTACTAGTTTCCTTCTAGAGGCATTTTCTGTTAAGGAAAAAAATTCTCTGATATATATAATATATATATATATTATATATATATATATACATAAGTAAGAAATGAACAGTTACAAAAATATTTATATGAAAACTTACATTTTCAATGCATAAAAGTCCTACAAATTCCTAAGATAACCAAGGGACTTAGACTAGTTCAGTTGGTAGAGAGATTGCTTAGCATGCACAAATTTACTGTTTTTTTGTTTTTTGTAATATATGAAAACAGTTATCTTCAAAGTTCTTTTGAAAGGACTGTGTATTTCCACATGTGTTTGAGGACAGCAGTTAAAATTGGCAGTTAAAAATTAGCAGATAAAATTGGTAGCTAGAACATACTGTTAAATGCAGTGCTTTCCTAACTTGCAAGTCTGGCAAGTTACTTAACCTCTTAAGTGTTTTTCATTCATATTTGGAACATGGACCTAAAGACAGAACTTTATTTGGTTGTGTTAAACATAAATGAGGTAAAACATGAAGTTCCCAAGGCAGTCCCTATCATATGGTAAAGCATTAGGTGAGTATGAGCTAGTGTTATTGTTTTTGTTTTTATCATTTTCATCAGAGTAGCATATTCCTTAAGTCTGGGCATTATTGATTGTGGTGATAATTTTCAGTGTTAATGATAAGAACTTTATATTGCTCTGTAAGTGATATTGTTCTGTATAGTCTCTTAAATAGTTACAGAAAATTTTTAATGCTTAATTATTTTATGAATTCATGATAGTAACAACCTTGATAAAGAATAGTTGATAAGTTTGCCTGTTCTATTTGATAATTGCAGTAATGGGTTATTATTGTACTTGTGGATTTGTTTGCTTGAAGTTGTGTTCCAGGATGTGGGTTAGTGTGGTGCATATTTATCAGAGATGGCTCGTGGAAAAGATTCCTTCTTGTGGAAGCAACACAAGGCCTGCCACTTGATTTGCCTGTCCTGTCCAGAGAAACTTGGGGCAACTGCCTCCTCCTCTGTCCCCGTCTGCCCTGACTCAGTGCTTCATTTTCCTGTAGCCTAAGTTCTTGATCTGCGGGTCTCTGACCAGCCCTGCCTAGTGCATTTGGAGTTGCTCTTTAACAGCTTAAATGTATAGAATTAGATAGAAAACAAGTTATATAGACTATACTAACATTTCTCCTGTATTACAAAGTTTCTTTTTTGAATTCCTACATTTGATTTCAGTTGTTTAAAAATACATGTTTTAAAAATTAACATTGGCATTAATTTAACTTGTCCTGTCTTTGATTAAAATTACATGTTAAGGCTCCTAGTTTATGATAGTAAATTGTTGGCTCTGTGTCCTGAGAGGTTAGTTGTATGTAGGCCATTTTTTTTTTCTGTATGTGCTTTACTGCACAGCTGCTACACATAGATCCATGCTGCTTGGACTTCATTGCTTGGATTTAGTGACACCCTGCACACCTACGTTCCAACAGCATTGTCTACATGCTCTCTTTCCAGCCACTCCACATTCTGTCTTCAAACCATTTGATGCTCCATTTCTAGTGATACTTTTGTGTTTAGTTATTTACTTACCATTGGATTATAGATTTTTCCATCAGATGTAAAGCCAAAGTGAGTAAGATTTTTGGTAAAATATTCTCTAGATACCAGATATTTACCTTCCTCTCCTCCTCCGTCTTCCTTTCTAGTCTTCCTCTTCCCTCTTCTTCCTCTCTCTCTAATTTTGATATGTGCTCTCACTACATGGCCTCAAGTGGCCGTGAACTCTTGATTCTTTTCCTGTGTGAGCCTACTGAGTGCTGGGATACTGGAATGAAATACCACATCTGGTTTAAATGTATAATATTTAATGTAGCATCAGGTTTCTCATTTAATCTTTTAGCTTGGAGATTTCCTTGATTAAGAAGAATGAAAGTCTGACATGGCCAGAGCTGGTGGTTGGTGATAAACAAGGGGAACTTATAAGAGACCCAGCCCAATGTGCTGCAATAGCAGAGCGCTTGATGCACCTGACCTCCGACGAGCTGGTAAGTGACTACAGTAGTCAGGCACTGTCCAAGAATCCAGAAGTATCTTAAATGATGGCTATGCATGTCAAGCATTAGTGTGCCTTTCCTAATAGAAATGACACAGATAAGTGATTATCAACCTAATTAATGTTTTAATATGGATGGAAGTTCTAATATTTCTGTTTTACTCTGAATATATATAGAAATGTGAAGGCATATTTTACATGGTGTACAATATGTAGAAATATACCTTGACATTCTTTAGAAGAATCAACCAATGTTGCCAGAAGCAGAAATTACATTATGCCAAATTTATGTTAATAACCTAGACTGATTCTATAACTTACTATTGTAAATAGTGCTATAATAAACATGAGTGTACAGATGTCTCTGCATTACATATCTAACCAGTGTAGAAATTACTATGGAGTTTCTTCACAAAACTAAAAGTAAAACTACCGTGGGTCTGAGCTGTACCATATACAACTCCCAGGTAAGTGTATAAATCCCTCTTTCCCAATGTCATCATGAGCTCACAATCATGACTAGAACAGTCAAAGCATAACCAATATAAAACCTAATTAATTATTGACTATATGAGAGTAAGTTTAAAAAAAGGATAAGGTGAGGTAAAAATAAAATAAGAGCAACAGTGACCATGTCTCTTTTACAGTGTTAGTGAATGTCCTGCATTCCTTTGTTGTCTCATGGATTTAAAGCTTTTCCCCTTTATAAGTCTGCATTCAGTGTTCTTATCTTTATCTGTTTCATTGTTTATTGCTGTCCATTGCCACTGCGTGCCTCCTCCTTTTTTCTCAAGTCCAGTCTTGAGTTAAGATTTGTGGAGATGTGGAAGATCACTGTTTGTTCCTACTTCACCGTCTTCTAGTACAGTAATTGTTTTAATGGATGAAATATTTCCTTGTAATTACAAAGACCTGACAATACTTATTCAGCTGAGAGGTAGAAAATATTACCATGTTAATGACTTGCAATAACCTGTTGAAAATTTGAAAACATTCAGCAATACTTTGGTAATATAATCATTTACCAAAAGTGCTATTAGCATGTGTAATTGTCTGAATTATTGCCATGTTGAATTAAAATGATAAAGAAGATTCTGAAAAATTATTGACCCTGAAGGTTTAAGTGCATCCTAGTCTAGAAAAGACAGATTAAAATATTAAAAGTATTAAATGTCTTTATCAAAGAGAAGTATGACTCAAATAGAAAACACAAGTTTCATCTTTGCCAATAGTCATTAACAATTTCAAGAATTATTGGAATTCATATGCCAGGATATGAAGTGTGATTTCAAAGCTCTTTTTACAATAGCTTCATTCCTTAGGCTCATTCACTTGGCAGATTTTTTTATGACCAGCATTGTTGTGAATATAATAATTGTGACACTAGAAGAGATTGTAGATAATTAAGCTGTTTTTAAGCTTGATGGTTTCAAAGAAGCATTGATATTTATGAGAAAAGTCACTTATGTCCCAAGCAGTGCTTTATGATTTGAACAATAGAGAGATACAATATTGTCATCTACATCTAACATCAGTGAACTAGGTAAATGGTAAATGGTATATTGCTATGACAGATAAAAGCTAGATAATGCTTATATTATAAAATGATTAGGGAAATCATCCATCATGGAAGAGATTATATGTAGATGTAACCAACCGTCTTATTAAATAAGAAACACAGAACCAATGCAAAGAAGAAAGCCAAGAGGTCAGCACTAAGAGCTAAAAACCTTACCCTTCCTCTTGCGGTGGTCCTGCCTCTCCAAAAGAGACCTACTTACTGTGTCTGTCTTTTTTTATAGAGTTTCTGTTCTGCCTTCTCATTGGTTGTAAACCCAACCACATGACCTCCTAGTCACTGCCTGTCTGTACAGACCTCCAGGTCTCCTATGGTTGGTATTGAGATTAAAGGCATGTGTCTCCAATGCTGGCTGTATCCTTGAACACACAGAGATCTACCTAGCTCTGCCTACCAAGTGTTGGGATTAAAGGCGTGCACCACCACCGCCCAGCTTTCCTATGGCTTGCTAATAGCTCTGACCCCTGGGCAACTTTATTTAACATACAAATAACAGTTGGCCAGATGAGGTTAGCTGTGGCTTGTTCTGTTCTCTCTGATCTTCCAGCTTCACCCTAATAACTGGCCTCAGGTTTGATCTTATTAATAAGACCATTTAAGATTCCTGCTACAATTATATAATATCACTGTTATGTTTTAGCCATCTGAGCTTTGAGTTCCCTTCTTTGGAAGTTTTTAACTATTCAGTTTTAATACATGGAGTATTATCTTAAATATCAGTTTCTATTGACTTTCAGTTTTTTACTTTCTAAATTGCTAAATTTATTTTGCCCCTTTGCTTACTTTGAATTTAGTTTGTTCTTTTTCTGCCTTTGAAGGTAGCTTAGCCAATTAATTTTTAAAATAATTAATATGTACACTTATTTTTGTTTGGGTAAATATTTGTGTGTATATGTTAAATGACTATCTCTAATATCATTTCTCTTTTTAAAGTATTGTTTCATTTACAACTTAAGAATTATGTAATGTATCCATTCCTTTATCGTTTGTATTGTTGTCATGTATTTTATTTCTGTTTCCTATCCCTGATAATGCAGTATTTGTATATATGCTGGGGATTGGTTCTCTCAGCTTTGCTGGTAAAAGTATTTTTCTTGTTTAACCTTTTTCAAGTAACCTTGTTACTTTTGTTAGGAGTATCAGTCAGTGGTAGCAGCAGTTTCTATTTTTGTTTTAGGCACACTGTATTTCATCTGGCTTAAATAGCTTCTGTGAGAAGTCAGTTATTTGTATCTGTGTTCAGTCATGCGAAGTATTTGCTCCTGACTGTTTTTAGCATTTTCTCTTTATTACAACTTTTCAGCAATCTTATTATTTTGACTTGCTATACTCTCTGACTCTTTTAAACATGCAGTGATTTCTGATGTTTTATAGTGTTTAGCTTGTTCTTTCTTTATACTTCATGCATTGCCTAATTATATAGCTCACGTTTTGTTTTCTAGTCTCACTTTGCCTTTTCATGTCCAGAAGTTCATTCAGGTTCCTTTTTTTTTTTTCTATCTTTCATATCTCATCATGTTCTGTTTTTATTTCAACTTTGAGTATATAGAATATATTTACAGTAGCTAAGGGTTTTTGTTGTTGCTAGCTAGTTGACGAATTTGTTGGTTGATTGGTTTTAGTTTCTTGATACTGGACTCCAGTCCAGACTGAACGCAGTCTCTCTATGTATCCCAGACTGGGTTTGAAGTCATGATGGTCCTTTTGTCTCAAACATTTGAGTCCTGGGTTCATAGGCTTGAGACACTTGAGTCCAGCTGACCGAATCTGTCATTTTGACAACAGTTTTTTAAGGATGGATAAATTATTTCCTACTGTTTGGTATATTATTTGCTATTTATTTATTTGTTTGTTTGTTTTTGGTTTAAGAATCCAAATCCAGATAAAGAAAAACCTCCTTGTAATGCTCAGGAATTAGAAGAATGTGATATTTTCTTTGAAGAGAGCTCCAGTTTATGCAGATTTGATGGCAATACATTAAAAACAACTCATGTGGTAAGTTCTTGATAATGGGAATTCTAAAAAGCTGTGGATAATAAGTAGAAATTTGGCAGATAAAAATTGAATGAAATATATGTTTTGCAAAAATTATTTGATTGATATTTATTGGATGTAATAAATCTCATCCCTCCACAAAGTAGCCTCATTTCCATACTACCAAATCCAGTAAAATGCAGGCCTGTTATTTGAATACTATTGTGCCTTGATATTTTCCAGGCTTTGTCCTCTGCCTACTTTTTATATACAGTTGTGACTCTGTTTTATATATATATATATATATATATATATATAAGCTTCCTTCATGCCTGTTTTCTGACACTGAACATGAAAAAGTAAGCATTTTCTCTCGCTATTAATAACTTAAAACAATGGCTTAATATGTGTGTGTGAGCTCAGGAATGTTTGGAGAGAGGCCAGTAGAGGGGGTCAGACCCCTGAAAGTTGAAGTTACAGGCGTTTGCAGAATGCCTAGCTTGTTATATGGTGCTGAAATGTAAACTCTGGTCCTTATGGTTATTCAGCAAGTGCTTTCAAGTGTCCAGCCATTCTTCTAGCACCCTTTAATAATTAAACAACAACAACAATTCTTTAGTTAGGTGAAGTCTTTTTTATATTCAGAAATCTTTAATGAAGAGTTAGAGAAGTCAAATTAGTCATAGAAAATGCTCTTGGAGACTGGCTTCTACCGTCATTCACATAGCTGGGTGTCCGTCACTGCCCGCTTCACTGCGCTTTACCCGCACCTTCTGGGCTGCTGCTGTCAGACATCCGCTTCTTAATAACTGCACTCTGTCAGCTGTTTCAAGTCAAACACCCTTCCATGCAAAGATGGCGTTTCAGTGATTGTGGCTCCGGTGAGAAAGCGTGGTTGTCATTTATTCATACCATCCAGCTTCTTTAATATATTGGGGAAAGTTCTTGTGAATAGTCCCTTTTAAAAACCCTTGATGCTTGTAGAACCTGTGCTAAGTCTCTTTTATATATCATATTATGTTTCTTGGTCAGTCTGGCTAGAAATTGATCATCTTAATTAATTTAATAAAATAACCCAGTTTCATTATTTTTTGTTTTTGCCAATTTTATTCACTTTGCTCCTTATTTTTCTGCTTTATTTATCTAATTTAAATTGTCTTTTTAATCTTAGGAGGAGATTAGATAACTGATTTTTAATTCTTGTTGTCACTGAATGCTCACTAGACTTTCCTGACCCCCAGGTTCTTATGTTCTCCACTGAGAGAATTCAAACAAGACACAGAATGTAGTGTGGATGATAGGTAATGTACTGCAAATAGAGCAGTGTTTTCAAGGCCAGGAGTGCTGGGCAGGCAGGGACCAAGAAGTCCATTTCTAAGCAGTGTAGCTTCAAGGAGTGAGTGTAGACAGTGGCCAAAGATAGGCTTTCCATTAACTCATAGAACTGACAGCTTTTCCTGGGATAGGGTAGGGGGACAGGAGTTATTTTTTTGTTGCTTTTCCAGGTAATTGACAGGCCTATTTGGATGGGCATTTACCAGAAGGGATGGTGATATATGCTTGTTCTTTGTGGTGATATTGTGTTCCCCAATATATTGTGCACCCTAATAAACTTACCTGGGGTCAGAGAACAGAACAACCACTAGATATAGAGGCCAGAAAATGGTGGCACACATACCTTTAATCCTAGCATTCCGAAGGCAGAGATCCGTCTGAATTTCTGTGAGTTCAAAGCCACACTGGAAACAGCCAGGCATGGTGACTCATGCCTTTAATCCCAGGAAGTGATGGCAAGAAGCAAAAAGGTATTTAAGGCGTGAGGACCAGGAAATAGAGCCTGTTTAAGCTTTTAGGCTTTTAGAAGCCGTTAAGCTGAGATTCATTCCAGATGAGGACTGAGAGGCTCCCAGTTTGAGAAAACATTGATCAGCTGAGGAACTGGCAAGGTAAGGTTGGATATGGCTTGTTCTGCTTCTCTGATCTTCCAGCATTCACCCCAATACCTGGCTCCAGGTTTGTTTTTATTCATAAGACCTTTTAAGATTTGTGCTACAGTTCTTTATCAGAACTCCTCTCATACAGCTGTAGACTTAGAGAGGTGACCCATTTTAATGGCCTTCTGGGCAGGTCAGAGTTTCCTGTCTATCTAGTGCCAGCGGTAGGACTTGGATCAGTTTCTTGACCCATATCAGAGTAGCATTATTGGGTTGGATTTTACAAACTACTGATTATGAAGGAGGGCCATCTTTAATGATCTCCGTACATGTCCATTTCTAACTGGCTATCTAACGTTGTTGAAACTTAAATGTCCCTCCAAAACCCACGCTAAAATTTAGTTACTATTTTAAAAGTATTAAGAAGAGGTGGGGCAGTTGTCATAGTCCCAGGCCTAAGGTCTGCTCCTGGGGTCCAAACAGACCATGTCTGGCCACTTGCTTTAGTTCCCAACAGGGGGGAGTTCTGAGTGGTGGTGAAGCTGGAAAGAGGTTTGAATTTGCTTTCTGAATGAAAAAATGAAATCAAAGGAGGAGGCCATGACTACTCCTGAAGCATGGAGAAGATTTTTATTGTAGATCTAAAGGGGAAAGCAGGCAGAGGGAAGAGTCCAGGCTGAGCATGGCTGGCAGACTAAACTAGACCATGAGAGGAGGGGGAGGAGGGAGAGCGAGAGAGGTGGCCTGAACCAAAGATCCAGAGACTGGAGTAGCCAAAATGGCTGAGTTCTATAGGAATCAGGCTGAAGCCCCGCCCCCGGGAGGGAGAGGTGTGGGATGAGGAGTGCTGGGGATGAGGAGTGCTGGGGGATGAGGAGGAGTGCTGGGGGTGAGGAGTGCTGGGGATGAGGAGTGCTGGGGGATGAGGAGGAGTGCTGGGGGTGAGGAGTGCTGGGGGTGAGGAGTGCTGGGGATGAGGAGGAGTGCTGGGGGGTGAGGAGTGCTGGGGATGAGGAGTGCTGGGGATGAGGAGTGCTGGGGTGAGGAGTGCTGGGGATGAGGAGTGCTGGGGATGAGGAGGAGTGCTGGGGGTGAGGAGTGCTGGGGGTGAGGAGTGCTGGGGGTGAGGAGTGCTGGGGGTGAGGAGTGCTGGGGGTGAGGAGTGCTGGGGATGAGGAGTGCTGGGGGGTGAGGAGTGCTGGGGGTGAGGAGTGCTGGGGGTGAGGAGTGCTGGGGGTGAGGAGTGCTGGGGGTGAGGAGTGCTGGGGGTGAGGAGTGCTGGGGGTGAGGAGTGCTGGGGATGAGGAGTGCTGGGGGGTGAGGAGTGCTGGGGGTGAGGAGTGCTGGGGGTGAGGAGTGCTGGGGGATGAGGAGTGCTGGGAAGAGCCACAGGTACTCAGTGAGACTTGTCTTGGGTTTGCGACCTAGTACTGTCACAGTGGTGAACATTGAGAAGAATTTCAGTCCAGCCACATCTAAACCGCAGCTCTCTTCTAGGTGTTCACAGTAGCTCTGGGATCATAGGGAATAGACCAAGGTGGCGATGCAGAGGTCTGTATGTTTAGCAGTCTGGCTGGTTGGTTATTTTGTCAGGTCTAGTTCTAAAAGGCCGTGCTTATAGCAGGGGAGAAGTGAGGGGCAGCTTCAGTTCCCATCTTCTTCAGGGGAATTGCTCACAGGGCTTGTTCTTAGAATTCACCATCAGCTGAAAAGAAACAAAATGGAACAGTCAAGTAAAGGAGGGAGCTGAGAGGCAGGAGGGACAAGGTCACCACAGTATCCCAGAAAGACTATAGAAGCTGTGGGAGCATGCGGCTCCTAGGGGGAGGCAAGGAAACTCAAGAACATATCATCCCAGGAGGGCACAAGGAGAGATAGAGCAGGTAGCTGGGGTGGGGGTGGGGAGATGGTAAGGAAAAGGTCACAGACCCAGGAGTATGTAGGAAGCTTCCTGGCACACTGATGTGGCTTTTCTAGTAAAAATAGATAAAAGCAGGGGCCTCTGTATTGACACTTACCCAGGAGAAGGGGAGAGACTAGTAGATAGAGCAGAGAGGAGAAAACAGCTGAAGAGGTGTGCTAGGAGAGGCTTTTGGAAAAGGGAGGGTTCTAATAGAGGGAGAGGCGCAAGTGTCTTAGTAAGTAAAATTCCCATGTGGTGGGGTCCCAAAGAGCATAGCTGGGACATGCCCAGAGAATAAGAAGAGAATGCCAGGAGACACTGGTTAGTAGTATAGCCATCAGGAGTAAACACTAAAATTTAAGAGGTAGAACAATGTGTGTGTGTGTGTGTGTGTGTGTGTGTGTGTGTGTGTGTGTGTGTGTGTGTGACTTCAGGTCAGCAGCAATGAGTTCTCAAGTCAAATGATTTGTACCAAGAACAATGGATTGGCCTTTGTTGAGTGCAAAGCCAGCAAGCACAACCAGGAGACAGAAATAAGAAAAGCTTATTATTGGCAAGTAGTCTACTCCAAAACAAAGAGAGAGACAAGGGGCTTTTTTTTTTTAATTGGGAGAAACTTAACACCCATTGTCATCTGTAGAATCAGGTACAAGGCATGTGTGAGCATGCTCATTTTGTGGTCATACATCACATGAAAAATGGAAAAGAAGGGGTAGAAATGTCATCTGATCTGAAAGTTTCCTCCAAGTCATCTAAAGAGAGTGAATCAAGGTAGTGTAGAGATGGCTTATTCTCTAGAAGGTTTTCTGGAAGATCTTACATGAATGAACAACCACCCTAAAAACTCAAGTTCAAAGGAATATTGACAGTCACGTCAAGGACCCCAGCTTCCCTCTCTCCTCCTTATGACTGCCAGACAGCTAACACATCATTAGGAAAAGAGACTGACTACAGAGAACCTTGGCTTTGGTTGCTTCTCTAGAGGATTCCTCACGTATCTGAAAGCCGTGTGTGGCAGGCAGCAGGAAATTGTGGTGGAGTTAGTTAAGTGGCAGCAATCTTTAACCTTTCCAGTACTCCATAGGATCTGATACTTTAAATTATTCTGCACAAGTAAGTGTACATTCACATCTCTCTCCGGGTAAATTTTTAAAGGTGTGCTTTCCATGAGTAACTCACCTGCTGAGAGTAGTTACAGCAGTACACTCTGTGTTTGTTCCTGATAGTTAAGTCCGAGATGTTTCCTTCTAAGACTATTGTCGCCTTACACAGTGAGTGAAGAAAGTAGTGATTTTCGTGGTCAGTTTTATACTTAATAGCTAAAATTTCTTTCATTTTAAATTTTGACTTTTAATTTTGAAAGTAATTTAAACTTTGGGGAGTTTTCAATAACAAAATGAATTTGCAAAATTCAGAGTTAGTTTTCTGGAGCCGCCATAACAAAGTGCCAAGAGACTGGATGGCTGAAGTGACAGAAACTTCTCTGCTCATCGTTGAGGTTGAAATCACGGTGTGGATAACTCTGGCTTCTTCTAAAGTCTGGCTTTGTAAATGGCCAGCTTGGCTTTTGTCTTTACCTGGTTTCCGCTTTGTATTTCTGTATCCTGGTGTCTTCTTTTAAGGGACAGTCATTCTGGATTAGAGACTGTCTTTTAAAGTATTCTCTAACCACAGGCACATTCTGCAATACCAGGGTTTGGTAGGTACATCGTGTATGGGGACGAGGTGCAATTCAGTCTATAACTCAGATCTTAGCAGCTGCAGAGATTTTACCCCATTTATTTTTTTTTCTCTGTTCTCCCTTTTTGCTGGAGAGTTTAGGAATGAGCTTCAAATATTGTCCCTTTGCCTATTTGATATAGACACTAAAGATCAAGGCATCTTTTACTGTAATCATGAGACAGCTAAGGAAATTTAATATTGATAGAATAGTTTTACTTACTATAAAACTCATATTCAAATTTTACTAGTTGGTCAAGTATGTACTTTATAGCAATTTCGATCGTGACTCACAAACTCATCCCCTGCACACACTACATTTAGGTTTAGTGTCCCTTTATTCTCCTTTACTATAGAACAGCCAATTATAAAACATTTTTGACACTGAAATTATTTTGTGTAATTCATTCAGTATATTAATATTTTTCTATTAGAATTCTTTGGTGGAATTTAACGACAATTATGATTTATATCACTAAACATCAAATTTTGATATATCACAAAACATCAGTTTTGAAAATGGAAAAATTGTCTGTCTTTTTCTTCTAAGTGGAAATTATTCTCTTAGAGATTTTTGTAAATATTTGAAAGTTTATTTCCATCATTTGCATTTTATATCACTTAGCTAATTATATCATCCTAGCTTCTACTCATGGAAAAAATTGTATAGTTAATTTAATAAATGAATGATCAAACAAAATGAAACAGGATTTTATAAAACTTCCATTTTCAATTTAAGATATAAACGCGTGAACAACTTACTGTACAACCTAACAGAAATAGAACAGAAACATAATACAGTATGTAGCTTACCATATCTGAAATAGTACAACACAGGGAAACTAGTTGTTTCATAGTTACTATAAAATAGATTGTTGAAGATAATACAGTTTGGTAATGGAGAACACAAGTTTGGTAGCACATCAAAATTTAAATTATAGCCATTATTTGTTACTTCCTACATATCTCTGTTCCTTAAATTTAAATTTCTTCATTTGCGAAGTGAGATCGTATTTTTGTTTCTTTGACACTGAAGATTAAATAAGGTAGAAAATAGAGATCTGAGTATTCTAGAGATTTAATCTGTGTACCAAGTATGAACTGGAAATCCAAATCTTGATCTGGTATCCCAACAAAGACTTTGTTCTTGAATAGATAAATAGCATCTTTTTCTCAGTTTCATTTGCTAGTAACAGTAACAGGATTCTTTGAATTTCTTCATTCTGCTATTGAATTCAAGCCTGTTTGCTGGGTAAGAAGGATTTCAACTGAGATAATGTGAAATTTTGGACAAAAGATTTATTAAATTTAGGCAATTTATATATATATATATATATTTGATATGAACAAGGAATGAGCCTCTATAAAGTAAATTGTCTAGATTATTTTTTTCTCATTTAAATATAAAGCATATATTTAAAGCCCTGCCAATGGTCTCATTCAAAACCTTTCTTTTTCCATTGTTGTTATGTAGAGTATCCTGAAGAGAAAGTCACCTGTAAACCTCAGTTATGTACTGTCCATTCCTATATATGTCTATAGAGGTATTTGAAGTCATTGGCATTTATTGGCCCTTCAGTCTACTCCTACAATGTTCATTTCTGATTGCAGTTGGTTTACCATATTCTTTGTACTCCTAATAAACCATTGATTATTACCTATTGTTGACAGTATGTCTGCCCACAGCAATCATGGTTTTTTGTCATGCTCCCAGTTTACTTTGTCTACAGTTATAAATTCTGTGAGATTTTCTTTATAACAGGGATATAGAGTTCTCTGTTGAAAATTGTGATTTATGCTTCCTGTTCCTGACTAAGGATTGAAAAATATCTGCAGATTGAACCCAGAGCTTTGTAGACAAGGGTTGTACCACTAAAGCACACTTAGTAGCCCTTGTAGTAACGTTGGCTACTCTGGAGCCCTCTAAACATTTTGTTCTTGTTTTTTTGTTGTTATTGTTGTTGTTTTTCAGGTAATTGCCCATGTTAGGTAATGGTTAATGTCTGACTTTTGTTTTGTCTTCTTCAACTTGATGTGTTTTTTGCTTAAAAGTGCCCCCCTCCGTTATTGCTGTTTCAGCCTCTTCAGGATCATACAAAAATACAAATTTCGGTTTTTAGTTATCTCACTTCAGTTCCTTCACTTATCAAGGTAGTTATTTTAATCAGCTTAGTCTGATGCACAGTTAATCTTGACTTTCATCTTGAATGGATTGAAAAGCATGTAGATTAGAAAAGTTCATTTCTGGGGTGTTGTCTGAAGGCTTTTGCAGAGAGGAGTGACTAAGGGAGGAAGCACTGCCCTGAATGTGAAAGGTGCCATCTGATAGGCTAAGGTCCCAGATTGATAAGTACGGAAAAAGAGAAAGTCAGTTGGCACAAGCATATGCCCTACTCCATGCCCATCCCCGCTCTACCCCTGCCACCATGATGTAAGCTGTTCTGTTCCTGTGCCCCCCTCTCGCACTGTGGTGACTGAAACAGGGAGCCAAAGGAATTCTTCGTCCTGGACGCTGTTTATGACAGGCGTGTCATCACAGAAGTGGCAAAAGCAACTCGCCACAATAGTAAAAACATCCCATTGTTAAGAAACAAAACTCAGAGGTGACTCATGGTTGGAATCACCACAGTATTATGGTAAAGACAAAGTAGAAAAGATAAAGACATGCTACACATTAGAGATAAAAATTGAAAAAGAATAAAATTAAGAATTAAAAAAAAAGCAATTCAAAAAGAATTGCACTAAACAGATTCATGTGTACTCAGTGCATCACAAAACCAAAAAAATGAATAATCTTGAGAGGGGCGTGCTAAAAATTTCCGGTACTGAAACTTTCCACATCCCATCAAAGTGTCTATTTGCAGCGCGCGGTCTGGCAGGAGAGTGTTCAGTGTTTGCTATTGCTTCCCTTGAACATATGCAAGGGCTCTGTATATAACACTAAGTAGAGAGTCTGAAAAGAGCCAAGGAGTACTCATCAAAATAGAACATATTCAAGACCAAACAAAAACAAGTTCTAAGAGAATGGATAGAAAATGCTTTCTGGCTAGCAGGTTCAGGCCATAAGTTATGATGCAAAAATATGTGGAAATTCAGGGATACATTTCTCAGTTACTCACAAGTCAAGAGGAATTTTGTATTGAGTACAGATGACACCCAGCATAGACAGGAGGCTTCAGGGGGAAATTTACATCACCCCATGTTGCATTACTTAAATTTCCACATGAAGAAAAGAGCAAACTATAGCCAAAGCAGAACGTAACTTGTAGAGGTGAGTTGTCTTCATCAATTAAAATATGGAATGTTGTAGTGCTGAAAGTACAGAGAAAACTAATGAGATGGAGCTGGGCTGTTGGAGTCATGTCCTCTAAAGAGCTTGATGTGGGTGTATTAGAAGGAAGTGCATGGACCTTGTCACCAACACTGAAAGCCAGGGCAGGGGGCAGGATAGTGGGGACAGAGCAGGATGGGTAGCCGAATTTGGAAGATCAAAACAGAAAGCCCAGAAACCCATCTGCACCAGTGAGCCTGTTACCCACCAGGAATATTCTTTAAGAATCTGGTTGTCAGATATTTCACTTAAAAGTCTTTAGTTTTTCACAGCTTGGTACTGGCATAAAAACCGACATGTGGACCAATGGAATCGAATTGAAGACCCTGACATTAATCCACACACCTATGAACATATAATTTTTGACAAAGAAGCCAAAAGTGCACGATGGAAAAAAGAAAGCATCTTCAACAAATGGTGCTGGTAAAACTGGATATCAACATGTAGAAGGCTGCAAATAGATCCATATCTATCACCGTGCACAAAACTTAAGTCCAAGTGGATCAAGGACCTCAACATAAATCCAGCTACTCTGAACCTGCTAGATGAGAAGGTAGGAAGTAGTCTTGAACGCATTGGCATAGGAGACCACTTCCTAAATAGAACACCAGTAGCACAGACACTGAGAGAAACAATCAATCAATGGGACCTCTTGAAACTGAGAAGCTTTTGTAGAGCAAAGGATACGGTCAACAAGGCAAAGCGACAGCCTACAGAATGGGAAAAGATCTTCACCAACCCCACATCTGACAGAGGACTGATATCTAGAATATATAAGGAACTCAAGAAATTAGACATCAAAATGCCCAACAGTCCAATTAAGAAATGGGCTATAGAACTAAACAGAGAATTCTCAACAAAGGAAACTCAAATGGCTGAAAGACATTTAAGGAATTGCTCAACATCCCTAATCATCAGGGAATTGCAAATCAAAACAACTCTGAGATACCACCTTACGCCTGTCAGAATGGCTAAGATCAAAAACACTGAAGACACCTTATGCTGGAGAGGATGTGGAGCTAGGGGAACTCTCCTCCACTGCTGGTGGGAATGCAAGCTTGTACAACCACTTTGGAAATCAATATGGCGCTTTCTTAGAAAATTGGGAATCCATCTCCCCCAAGATCCAGCTATACCACTCTTGGGCATATACCCAAGGAATGCTTAACCACACCACAAGAGCACTTGTTCAGCTATGTTCATATCAGCATTGTTTGTAATAGCCAGAACATGGAAACAACCTAGATGCCCTTCACCTGAAGAATGGATAAACAAAATGTGGTACATATACACAATGGAATACTACTCAGCAGAGAAAAACAATGACATCATGAGGTTTGCAGAGAAATGGATGGATCTAGAAAAAATCATCCTGAGTGAGGTAACCCAGACTCAGAAAGACAAACATGGTATGTACTCACTCATAGCAGGATACTAGATGTGGAACAAGGATGACTGGACTGCTACTCACATCACCAGGGAGGCTACCTGGAAAACAGGACCCTAAGAAAGACACGGGGATTGCCCAATGACAGAGAAATGGAATGAGATCTACATGAACAGCCTGGACATGAGTGGGGGTAGTGAAGGGCGAGGGTCGAGGGAAAGAGAGCTTGGGGAAGCGGGAGATCCCAGCTGGATCAACAACAGAGAGGGAGAACAAGGAATAGGAGACCATGGTAAATGAAGACCACATGAGAATAGGAAGAAGCAAAGTGTTAGAGAGGCCCACAGAAATCCACAAAGATACCCCCACAACAGACTGCTGGCAATGGTCGAGATACAGCCCGAACTGACCTACTCTGGTGATGGGATGGCCAAACACCCTAATTGTCGAGCTAGAAACCTCATCCAACTACTGAGGGATCTGGATGCAGAGATCCATGACTAGGCCCCGGGTGGATCTCTGGGAGTCCAATTAGGGAGAATGAGGAGGGTTTATATGAGCGAGAATTGTTGAGACCAAGGTTGGATAAAGCACAGAGACAAATAGCCAAACGAATGGAAACACATGAAATATGAACCAATGGCTGAGGGGTCACCAACTGGATCAGGCCCTCTGAGTGGGTGAGACAGTTGATTGGCCTGATCTGTTTGGGAGGCATCCAGGCAGTGGCACCGGGTCCTGTGCTCATTGCATGAGTCGGCTGTTTGAAACCTGGGGCCTATGCAGGGTCACTTGGCTCGGCCTGGGAGGAGGGGACTGGACCTGCCTGGACTGAGTCTACCAGGTTGATCTCAGTCTGCGGGGAAGGCTTTGCCCTGGAGAAGATGGGAATGGGGGGCGGGCTGGGGGGAAGGTGAGGGGGGTGGGACGGGGGAGAACAAGGGAATCCGTGGCTGATATGTAGAACTGAATTGTATTGCAAAATAAAAATTAAAAAAAAATTAAAAAATAAAAATAAAAAAAATAAAAATAAAGAAGAGCATGAAGAATTTGGGATAGAGACAGCTTGATGGGTCCTGGGATGAGTTGGAGGGACATATTAGGGGGATATATGGTCAAAATAATTTGCATTCATGTATGGAATGTACAATAAAAAAGTGATGATTTCATTTAAAAAAAAAAGTCTTTTAGTTTTTCTAACTGTAAAATAGACTATAGTATTCTCATATCTGAGTACAGAGCCTTGGTGGAAATGGTTTTAAAATAATTATGCAGTAAAGACATAGAATATGGAAACAAGACAAAGTTTTAGTTCTTAAGATATTTACTAACATGGCCACTATCTTGGGTTACTCTTACTGTAACAAATTGCATGAATTAGTGACTAAAAAATGGTAATTCATTCCAGTTTAATTCTGAATGTCAGAAGTCCTAAAATGGTTGTGAGGTCTGTCTGTATTGCTTTGAAGAGTTCTAAGGGAGACTTCATTCCTTCATTTCTCACTTTCAGAGGCTGCTTACATGCTTGCCTTTTGGCACATCCCTTAGTCCCACAATCAACAGTGTAGGATCTTGCAGTCACTCCTTCTCTTTGTATCTGTTCTCCTGTTGTCATCCATGTTTGTTACCTTCTCTCCCTCTCTTACAAGGAAGCTCACTAATTCATTTAGTTCACTCAGATAATGCAGGGTAATCAATCAATCAATCAAATGCCATTTGAAAATCCTAAACATACCTCATCGCTATCTAAAGAAATATTGAGAAGTTCAGAGGTCTAAGGTGTGGGTGTACCAGGGTGATAATATTTGGCCTACCATAGATGGTCTGCATGTTTAACTATAATCTAGTATAGCAATATATTTTGTTTTTAGAATTGAACATCTTCTAGGATCATGATAAGTATTCCAGGAAAAGGTGATGTTTGAACTGTGTCTTGGGGGGATAAGTAGAATGTGAAGGGGACAAGAGGAGTCAGTAAATGCAGACTGTAGCACTTTGACATACTGTGTAGCACAAGTATATTGAGGACTATGGGGGTCCAGCCCTTTGATAGTCCCCTCCCAGGGTCCGGGAAGAATCTACAACCAGCTGATAATGAAAAGAAATGAATCTATATACATGAAACTCCTTAGTCCATACACTTTATTATTCTGTGTCAGTTCTCTCTCTACAAGCTTCTCATTTTTAGCTCCTTTCTTGCCTGATTTCTCTCTACATTTATCTACTGTCCCCTCTAGGTTTTATCTTAATTCCTTCATCTTACTTCTGCCCCTTCTAGGTTCTCATCCATCTAGTTCTTTCCCTATCAGTTCCTCTCCCATTACTTTCTCTCTCATCTTGTTCTTCCCCATCTGGCTCTTCCTCATCTTCCATCTTGTTCCTCTGGTACTCTCTTTTAGCCCTTCATTCTAGTTCTTACCATCTAATTCATTCCTCTCCAGTTCTTACCCATCTAGTTCTTCTGTTCTCTTGTCTCTTCTCTGTCTCGTCTTCAAGTTCTCTCTTCAAAAATCCTCCTCTCTCCCCTTCTACCTCTCTGTTCTCTGTCTTCTCCCTACTCTCTCTAAGTCTCTCAGGAATCCAGTTATAAACCCAAGCAATAGCAATCCTCTGCCCAAGCAAGGTCACCAGGTTAGAATTCTTACGGGGTCAAAAAGACAGGTAAGTATTTTCCTCAGGCAGTAACCACCAGGCTTTCTTTTACAATCCAAAATGGGAGTGGTAAAAGAAGAGGTCAACTGAGTGCTAATGACAGCTTAGAATATCCAAAAAGGGATCTGTGTGCTCAGTCTACATTCCGAGAAGTGGTTAGGTAAGAAGTTAAGGGTCTATAAAGTTAGTGAGGCTGTAAGAAAGAAGGTTCCAAGCTATTACTTAAGGTCCACCAGACCTAGGCGGTGTCTCCTTGTGGAATTTACCTTAAATCAGGAGACTAGCATGTGGTGGTCTGGACTGTTATTTCTGTTAGTCCTTGAATGTGGAGATATCTGATTTCAGTGCTGAAAGGGGAGAAACAGATGGGCTGGGGGGAGGGAAGCCTTTCCTGAGGCTGTTCTCCAAATACCATGAAGGTATATGTCCAAAGAGTGATCAGTCCACACTGTTAGCCCTTCTTAGGGAAAAATCAATTGGGAAAGCTGTGAAGGCACACATGATTTTCATAACAGAAGACAGCTGATATATAACAAGCCAAATAACACCAAAAACTCCTTGGAATTTGGCTTCCTCTAAAGAAATTCCTTGATCCCTTCAGGTAGTGGCTTTGCCATAACCAGCTGAGTTCGTATAATATTTTCCTGCGGCCCTTAGCACAAGTATGGGTAAGTAAGTGGAAGAAGAGAAAGATCTAGTCAGAATAAGGGGCTGGCGATGAGAGACCTGATCCTTACCCTCTCGTTTGCATGGTTGATCTCTCTCTTGGTTAATCTTTCCGTTGATGCTTGATTTGTTCTTTCTCACGCTGTCCAGTCACGCATGCATAGGAGGCTCAGGGGTGAGTTAGTTATTTCACTAGTAATGGTAATACTCACTTCACTCATGAAAGTAAGCATGTTTTTACGAAAGTTCTCTTGTAGCCCACTTGTACCTCAGTTAGGTTTGTCCTCCTGGGAAAGCCTGGTAATTCAGAGAAAAGCAGTGGAGGTGAGGAAAGCCGAGGCAGTGCTGGCTCCTCTGAGGCTTTCTTAGCAGGCCCTTTCAATAGCAGTATTTTGAAAATAAGTCTCACTTAGCCCCTGACAGTCCAGAGCAAAGGGAAGAAGAGATAAACAGTGGGGAGAGCACCCCAGCCCATTTCCTTGCTGCAGAGTGAGCTCTGGGGCTCCCTAAAATCTCTGTTCCTGGAGGTTCTTCTCATGGGGTGGGCAGCTTTTCTGTTGGTTGGACTCTGAGAGCCTAGGTTGCCCTGGTGAGCCAGTAAATCCTTGTGCTACAGCTTTTCAGTGTTCCTTACAGAGTGCAAGTCAGATCTCAGCTTCTTACCCAACATTTTGTTCTTCATTGTACTGTAAAATTTATAGACTTAAGTCAGCATTTATCATACACTCGGCATCTCCACCCTAACCCTAACCTTAGCATCTACATTTGATATTATTTCTGCCAATGTTTAATTCTTTAATAGTAGAATGGCTGATGAAGAACACAGCTACAACCTAGCTCTATTAAGCTCTCTTAAGCTCTATGTGTGGGATCTAACTGTGAGTCTGAAATGATGATTTTTGTAGTGAAATGAGTTCCTCGTGCATCAATATTACAGTAATAGCTGCTAATAATATTGATATTAATACTGTAATTCAAGAGCACAGTGGAGCAATTGGTAAGTGGATCTGAGGCTTTATCTAATACTGTGATTTTTTTCCTTGTAGCATAGAAGCAGTTACTCAAAATCTCAAGGCACTGCTTTCAACTATTGCATGGAGATAACAGCAGCCTCTTGAGCTGTGGAAATTAGTACTTAGACCATGCCTGACATATAGAATATCCTCATAAGTTGTAGTAGCTGTTAATTATTCTTGGTAATATTGACAAGTTAACATTAGTAAGTTTAATCTTTATATTCTGTGATTTAAAACTATTCTTTTTATTCAGTTGGTACTTCCTGTCATGTTAAACTAACTACTAACATTGAGGGGTAGACAGGAAAAGAACACCCCAAGACTAAGTTCTCAGCACAGAGGAGATTTATTTGCCCCAGAGGGACAGAGGGCAGGAAATAAGAGACAAAGACAGGAGACAGAGGATGAGGGATAAGGGGAAGGGGGGCAGGGATATTTGTTCAGGAGGGCCAGAGGACTACCTCTGGATAGAGAGGAGACAGACATGGCCCATAGGAAAATGGTAGTTTGTAAAGGTAAAGAAGGGAAGCCCATGTTAGGATGATGTGTTTAATTTTAACTGGGCATGCTAATTGGATGAGCAAAAGGGGCTTTTGATTGTTGGACTTCAATACTTTCATAGCCAGACCTTGGTGGTTAACCTCAGGAGGAGGAAGTGGTCAAATAAGGGAATAGACCTTGGGAGCTAGCTTCAGGATTGCAAAATAATGGTTTTTAGCAAGGCAGAGGAAATGGGGAGAAGGGCAAGGACTGCCAGAGCCACATCTTTGAGTGGGCTAGTGTGTCCCTTCAGATAGCATAATGGTTAAGAACAGAGACTCTGGGTCCAAATTTCATGTCCGTAACTTAAAACCATACTGACCTTTGACAAGTTAAGTGCCCTGTGTGCATCACTGCTTCACTCAGCTTTAAAATGAATGTAACAGAAACACATTCCTTTCATGAATTCTATGAAGAATCAATCCAGTTAGGTCCTCAAAGTTTAGAGCAAGCAAGGCATGGTGGCTGGTACATGTGTGAAATACTAGGTTGAGACAGGAGAATTGCCAAGTAAAGGCCAGTCTGAGCTACATACTAAGTCCTTGTCTTAGAAAGAATGGAGGGAGAAAAGTTCATTTTACAACAGTTGCTGATGATGTTGTAAAGTTTTCATCACTCTTACTAATTTTTTGAATAAACTTATTCTTATCACTTTAGGTAAATCTTGGCAGCAACCAGTACCTGTTCTCAGTCATTGTGGATCCTAAAGAAATGCCCTGCTTCTGTCTACGCCATGATGTTGATGCCCTTCTGTGGCAACCACACTGCAGCAAGCAGGATGACATGTGGGAGCACATTGCAACCTTCAACGCCCTAGGTAGAAAGCATTCTCTTCAGTAGCATTTCCAGTCCACTCAATTAGTCATCATCTCAAATGAAAACTATCTTTTTCATTTGAGCCCTGCTAGTTAACTACGATTTAGTTATCTGTGTTCTATTCACTTGGGTTAAACTGTTAAGAGTAGAATGATGAACCTGTTCTTACAGTTGCACAGATGGTAACACAGAATGAACATGGAAGTGGCAATATAACCATTTGAATCTTTCAAATGGGTTGAATTAAATACTGAAGTAAAATACAGTTTGAGTAGGGGCTTTGGCATTGCGGTACTGTAGCCCTAAGTTTCTCAGGTGCTGCTCAGACCCAAGTAAACACACAGAGGCTTATATTATTTAGAAACTGTGACCTATGGCTTTAGCTGCTTGCCAGCTAGCTCTTTCGTCTAAAATTAACCCATTTCTCTTTCATCTTAAATCAGCCCATTTCTACTAATCTATATTTTGCCACGTGTTCCGTGGCTTTTCCGGTCTGCTGGTATGTTGTTCCTTGGGCAGCAGGCTGGTGTCTCTTCCACCTCTGCCTTTCTTCTTTCCTGTCTCTCCTTGGATTTCCTGCCTGCCTTAAGCTGCTTTGCCATGACCAATGGAAACGACATACATTCACAGCATACAGAAAGACATCCCTCAGCACAGTATGTCAACTTGTATTTAAGTCTCTTCAGAGTAATCTCTTTTAAAACATTATATAGTTGTTTTACAAGGATGCACATTTTTAATGAGAAGACATACATTGAACTTAAGTGAAAAAAGAAGCCGGGCCTGGTGGTACATACCTGCATTCCCACCACCTGGATGGATGAGGCAGGAGGCAGGAGTATGAGGCCAGCCTGAGTTATATACAAAGAGTTTGACTCAAAATCCAAACTACAATGAAAACAAGAAGCTATGGTAATGAAAGGAATTATGAAAAGGATAAGTATAAATTGAATTTATTGTTAAAATTTATTATTAAAAATATTTGTTTTAAAACCACACCTTGAAAAAAATTTAAAGTATGTAACAATAGACTATGCAATCATTGGTTTTAAGTCAAAATATATCCATATTGTGTTGGAATTCTGTTATGCTATTTAGCTACAGTTATTGCTTTATTGTAAGCTTATTTTAAATTGGCAGCAAAAATGTAAAATTGTGGGTTTTAATGCCTATATATGTGCAACTCTAATTGATGAGGAAGTTTGTCACCTCGCACTTATGACTAAACTGCTTCACTCAGACTCTAAGTGGATTTGTATGACTTGAAATGCTAAGAGGTTTGATGGATTAATTAATCACACAATTTCAGGCCTCTACTGTAATTCCTCTTTTGTAGTTATCTTCCTTCAGGAAGAACAAAGTTCATCCAGGTCACCTTTAGATGCTCAGAATCTTCAACTGCATGTCAAAACCCTCTTGCAAATGAATTCTGCTATGCTTGATCCCAAGTTCAATCAATTTTATGTTAGATAGTACTTGAGTTATTATGTGCATTACTATCAAAGTTGCCTGGACAGCTTATGTTCATCTACTCAGATAGATCCCTACATCTTCTTTTTTCCATCTTCACATCTTACCTAATATTTTAAAAGCAGTATTGACCTGCTTTTGCCTCTTGGCTTTACTTACTTTTGCACATATAAACATATATATTTATATATAAATATATAAGTATACATGTTTGCATTTAAACCTAGAATTTGCATATGAGAAAACTGTGATATTTTGTTTCCTCCCTTATCCTTCCTTCTTTACTTCCCACTTGCTTTAGAACCCTTCCTCTCCCTACATTGTCATCTGTCTGACCTTTCTATCTTTGTATTTACATATATTTGTATGTGTGTGTGTGTAATGTATGTGTTTAAATCTAGAGTTGGTATGTGAAAGAAACATGCAGTATTTGTCTTTCTGAATCTGACTGATTTCATTTAGCATAGTAATCTCCATTCACATCTGTTCCCTTGTAGATGACATAATTTTGTTCATTTGTTTTTTGAGACAGGACTTCTCTGTGTAGTTTTGGTGCCTGTCCTGGATCTCTCTCTGTAGACCAGGCTGGCCTCTAACTCAGAGATCCGCTTGGCTCTGCCTCCCGAGTGCTGGGATTAAAGGCATGCGCCACCACTGTCTGGCAAGAGTTATTTATTTATTTTGTGTATATATGAGTGCTCTATCTGCATGTATGACCTTATGCCAGAAGAGGGCATCAGATCTCAGTATAGATGGTTGTGAGCCACCATGTGGTTAATGGGAATTGAACTCAGGACCTCTGGAAGAGCAGCCAGTGCTCTTAACCTCTGAGCTGTCTCTCCAACCTATATTTTGTTCTTTACAGGTGAAACACCTATAAAGAAACACCATATTTTTGTGAGTGTGTGTATCACATTTTCTTTATGCATTCATCTGTTGGGTATCTAATATTCTATATTCTCACTTCTGTGAATAGTGTTGTAATAAACATAGGTGTGTAAGCATTCCTGGTTTGCTAACTTTGTTTCTTCCATTATATGACCAGCTATAACTGGATCATATGGTAGTTCTATTTTTCAGGTTGTGCTGATTTCCATAGTGTCTGCACCAGTGTACACACCCATCAGCAGTGAAGTGAAGGTTCTTCTTTCTCCACATTTTTCTAACATTCATTGTCCTTCGTTCTCTTAATACCAGCTGTCCTGAGAATACGCAGGTAGAATCTCAATGGAGATCTATTTGAATTTCCACATTAAAGATGTTGAACATTTTTTATGTCTACTGGAAATTTGTGCTTTCACTTTTGAGAACTACCTGTTCATTTCATCACTCATTTATACACTGGAATTGTTTGGATTTGGGGTAGTTATGACTTCTTTATGTATTCTGGATACAAATCATCTCTCTGATATATTAATAGCAAAGATAGTCTCCCACTCTGTAGGCTATGTCTTCTCACAATTGTTTCCTTGCTGTGCATTGCCTTTTTAATTCCACATTATCCAATGGCATTTTTGGTTTTATTTCTTGAGCTTATTGTAGTCTTTCCCAGAAAGTCCTCCCTTTGCTTATCAGTTGTTATTTTACATGTTTTTCTGTACTAGTTTCTGAATTTCAGGTCTTAAAGTTTTTGATCCACTTGGAATTGTTTCTTCATTCTTCTCCATGTGGCTACCTGTTTCCCAGGATCACTTATTCTAGAGGCTGTAGGATTTCTAATGTTTGTTAGTGACACCTTTGTTGTCAGTTAGGTTGCTTTGGCTGTGCTTATTTATTTATGGGCCCTCTATACCATTCCACTTGTCTGTACATCTGGTTTTGTGTCTGTGTTGTGCTGTTTTTGTTCTTGGGCTCTGTAGTATGGCTTGCGATCAATAAGTACTGTAATAACTCCTAGCCATTTCTTTCTGCTTAGAATTCCTTTGGCTATTTAGGGTCCTTTGTGCTTCCATAGGAATTCCAGGCTTGTTTTATCTGTTTCTGTAAAGAATGTCATTAGAATTTGATAAGGATCTTTTGTAAACTATAAATCACTTTCACTAATAGAGCCATTTCACAGTACTAATTCTGCCAATCTGTGGGCATGAGAGGCCTTTCTATCATCTAGTGTCGTCTTCATTTAATAAAAAAAAAAAATTAACATGTCATTTTAAGTTTTTTGCTTTTAAGTGAGGCATTTAAGGTTTTGTATATTTAGTATTTAAAATTTCAGATTTTTATTATTTTATCTCACAGAAATTAAATAGAACTGTATTATGCTTTTGTTGAAGAGAATCCCTGTTTTATTCCTTAGTAACTAAATTAAACTTGTATTTTTGCACTTATTAGAAGGAATTGTGGCTTAGTGTTAATGGTACTGAATTCATCCACTGTTGACTATTAATGGTATATGTTTTACTTAAGTATTTAAATTTTTCATGGATACTGTGAAATAGTAAGTGTTCAATCGTGACTTTTCTCTCATCAGTTTAACATACAGTTCTTTTTTTCCCCCTTATATTCTTGTCAGGTTACGTCCAAGCATCAAAGAGAGACAAGAAATTTTTTGCCTGTTCTCCAGATTATTCCTATGCAGCTCTTTGTGAGTGCCTTCGCCGAGTATTCATCTATCGGCAGCCTACCCCCATGTCCACTGTGCTTTACAACAGAAAGGAAGGCCGGCATGTGGGGCAGGTTGCTAAGCAGCAAGTAGCAAGCCTGGAAACCAATGATCCTATTTTAGGCTTTCAGGCAACAAATGAGAGATTATTTGTTCTCACTACCAGAAACCTGTTTTTAATAAAAGTAAATACAGAGAATTAATCCTCCAACATTTGGCTGAAAAGTTTCCAGTGGCACCTGGAGAACTGAACAGTTGTACTGTAACTTGTTAAGTTTTAATGTGTTAAATGAAAATATCTTTCATGAAGTTTTATTTTTAAAGGGTATTGGAAATGTATTCAAGAGATTATGAATCTGTAAAAGCTATGGGATAGATGAAGCTACGGATTTAGAGAACATTGACTTCTGTAAAAAATATGAAGATTTTGACAAATGTAGTTATTTTTTAAAATCTGGTGATTAAATCTCATCTTTTATATGACAAACATACAATTGTTTAAAAATAAAAATATTTATCATGTGCTTAGCTCATTATTTAGATTGCTATAGTCACTGTATAGAATGTTTAGGGTAGCAGTAAAATACTGAGCATTATAAGGTATTTTAATGGGCTGAAGTCTGTGTAAAGAATTGTGAGTCCAGAGTTACAAGAGTACAGCAGTTTTGATAATGTTGCTTATAAACTTTAATTGTTTTCATAGTAAACATAGATTTGTTTATGTATTTGCTCTACTACATTGTAGAAAGTTAGGCATTTTCCATTATTACATAACCAAGTACCACAAAGCTCACAAAGCTCAGGTGTTTAAGAGTTTATTCCAGCATCTGGAAGGCTAAGGCTGGAGAATTACCAGTTCAAGGCCAGCCTGGACCTCATAACAAGACCTTGTCTCAAAATAAAAACAACTCAAGGTTTATGATTCATTTTTCTTGGTTCTGTGACCTGGCTTTTCATGCTCTGGGTGGTCTCTTGTCTTCTAGCAGGCTAAGCTGTGCTTCCTGCCGTGAAAGAGAACAGTCTAAGAGCAAACCAGGGTGCAAGGGTTGGCCAAGCCTGAACTTCCATGTTTGCTAAAAAAAATGGACAATTGTAGCACGAACCTTAAAAGTTCTTATTAATAAAATCAAACCGGAAGCCAGGTATTGGGGTGAATGCTAGAAGATCAGAGAAGCAGAACAAACCACAGCTTCCTTACCTTGCCAATTCCTCAGACTGGATTCCTCAGACTTGCTATTTCCTCAGACTGGATGCCTCTCAGCTGAACTATGCTGCTCAAAAGCCTAAAAACTTAACCAGCTAGTTCCTGGTTTTCACGCCTTATATACCTTTCTGCTTTCTGCCATCACTTCCTGGGATTAAAGGCGTGAGTCACCATGCCTGGCTGTTTCCAGTGTGTCTTTAAACTCATAGAGATCCAGATGGATCTCTGCCTTCAGAATGCTAGGATTAAAGGCCTGTGTGCCACCATTTTCTGGCCTCTATATCTATCTAGTGGCTGTTCTGTTCTCTGACCCCAGGTAAGTTTATTAGGGTGCACAATATTTTGGGGAACACAATATCACCACAGACAATGTGATTCACATGGCCAAGTCTAAACAGACAGCAGAGCTGTAACACATTAGGGCCATTGATGTGACAGGCTCATAGGACAGATTATACTATAGTTGTCTCATTAAAATCTCTTTACTTTTCTGACAGTTTATTTTATTTACACATTGAATTTTTTCTCCGCAAATATTTGTGGTTCAGACTTACTCCCCAAACTTCTTTCAATTTGTATTTATTGTGGGTTTGTTTTGTTTTTATTTTCACATTATTTTTAGAATTCTTGTTTTATTAAAGTCCTTAAAAATTTAATTGAAGAGGAAGAAAATAAAGGATTATAATATGGAAAATATTTGTATGAATGTATGTTTTGCCTATCTGGAACAAATACTTAACTGACTTAAATTTAAACAAGTATTCGGTCTAGGGAGGCGGCTCTGTCGGTAAAATGATTGCAGCAGAAGCATAAAGCTGGGTTAGATTCCTGTAACCCACATGGAAAAAAAGAAAAGTAAAACAAGCAGACATGGCTGTGTACATCTGTAATCCCAGCATTTGGGAGGCAGAGTGGGAGGATTCTTGCTGGCCACACAGTCTAGCCAAATCAGCTGAGCTCCAGGTTCTGTGAGACCTTGTCTCATCAAATAAGGTGGAAACTGAGCAAAGTACCTGGTTTCAATATTTGCCTTCCCCATGCATGAATATATGTATGCACACAGGCTCATAAACATATATACATATAAACATACACATATACATAATAGCTCCCAGAGAGAGAGAGAGAGAGAGAGAGAGAGAGAGAGAGAGATTAGCCAGTATTTGACTGGTTAATTTCAGCTAGGTGTGACTGACTAATTTGTTGTTGCTGTTGTGGCTAAGTACATCTGAGACAGTTAGTTCTTCTCACTGTAGCCCAGGCTGGCCTGAAACTCGTAGTCACCCTTTTCTTACCTCAGGCTTCTGAACAGCATTATCCAGAACACCCAGTTTCAACTGAATTTTGACTGAATTTAAGTATCAATGAAATTCTTGCATTTGTCCTCCAGCATAGTGAGTGAGACTAGGAAAGGAAGGGAGGGAAGCAAGGAAGGCAGGCCGTCTCGAGAGACAAAAGAGGCAAAAAAAAAAAAGAGAGATTACACATTGAAATTCTACATGGCTCAGGGGTGGAGCTATGTGGGATTAAAGATCACTGAGCTTGGACCCTTTATAATCATCGTGTAAAACAAGGAACGCAAACTGTGGAACTCTGATTAGTAGCCAAAAGACTGGGATTTGAGATCTTGGTGGAACTGTTGAAAAGATCCCAAGATTACTGTCTGGTGAGAGTTTCTAATAAAAAACAAAAGATGCCCTGACCTCCTCCCTTAAGAGTTAAATCCAGATGAGCCTGTTAGTCAACTGGGAAAGAAAAGGCCCAGGAAGCCCTCGGTTCCAAGGACTCAAAGAAATAATACAGAGCATACCTAAAAATTTAGGTCAGTACTGTAGTCTCTCTGTCCACTGTCCATTTTCACCTTGAGGTTCCCCTACGCCCACCCCACCCCCAGTGGCCACTTTGGCCATTGCCCTCCTCATCCTCAAAAATGGCTCTTTTTACCTTGTAATAAACTCTGTCTGTCTTCTACAGTGTGTTTTGTGTGCTTATCTGAATTCTTTCAACAGAGATCCTAAAGACTGGGGAGACCAGAGTGAAATATGGTAGCACTATGTTGAAAGCCCTGTGTTTGATGCCCAGTACTATAAAGTGAGTAGGTAACTCAGCTCTTTGTCAGAATGTAGTTTTCCAGAGAGAAATTTAAATGGCCTCAGGTTGTTGCAGAACAATCCCTCCCCATTTAGAATAAAGATGTATAGTTTGGATATAGGAATTTGTAAACATTTTCAGAATTGGAAGATTCTGCAACTTTTCTCTTTCCCTCTTGGTATCAAAGAAGGTCTTTTCATTTATTTTTTTATATAAGTATGTATCTTTGAGGAGTCACTAAACTGTCTGAGAATGAAAAGAAAAATCTTACCCATAAACTCAGATGGAAATAGAGTAAGGTTTGGAGAGTATAGTTACACATACACACACACACACACACACACACACACACACACACACACAGCTCAACATGAAGTCAGGCCTCTTCGGACTACAAATAGGAAAACCTGATCTAAACTAACTTGGCCAAAGAGAAGCCATAGTGATTCACATTCCTGGGAAGTCCAAAAGTAGAGCTGAACATTGGTAGGTGGTACTAGATGATATCAAGGCTCATTTTCTCTTACAATCACTAAGCTCCCTCTCTCAGTTGGTTATATAGTTTGAAAAATTTTTACCTTACTGCAGTGACAAATACAAGTCTTTAAATCTCATCACTATCATATCCAATAAATGTTTGTTGCAAAAATCATAGCAAATGCCTATTGTGAACCATTATTTCTAAATGGGTCAAGTGCCCACTGGAGCAAATCTCGGTCATCAGGGACTTCACATTTGCAAGGTACCCACTGGCTCATCCTTTGTGGTATTCTCCATACTGGTGCCAAGACTGGATCCAGTAGCATACAAATACATGGAATTAGAAATGATAGTGTTGCTTCCAATGTAAAGGAAAATAGATGTTGATGCTCAGAATACAAGAAATGTGCAGCGAGAAGCCATTGCTCTGTAAGAAAAGTTATACAAGTGAAAATGTAGCAAAATAAGATTATATGGAGAATTTTGATAAATTTCAATACCTAATTTAAAACTCTTAACAGTGTTACTAATGGATTGACTGAAATTCAAAAGAAAAATGTAATGCAAGAAAGAAAGTTTTTCAGAATGGAAGCTATTAAGCAGCACTTACACACAGTCCCAGCTGCTGCCTAGAATATGATCACTTCCACTCTAATCACAGGCATCAGAATGCTGGACTGTACTGTGCCCAGAGGGTCGAGATGTCCTCAGGCTTGACTCATGGACACTACTGTTGCTAGAGTTTTCCTGCCTGGCCCACAGTCAGGACAAATCTCTCTCACCCGCCAGTCCCACAGCCTCAGACCCAACCAAGTAAACATAGAGACTTATATTGCTTACAAACTGTATGGCCGTGGCAGGCTTCTTGCTAACTGTTCTTACAGCTTAAATTAATCCATTTCCATTAATCTATACCTTGCCACGTGGCTTGTGGCTTACCGGCATCTTTACAAGCTGTTTGTCATCATGGCGGCTGGCAGTGTCTCTCTCTCAGCCTTCCACTTCCCAGAATTCTTTTCCTTGTCCCGCCTATACTTCCTGCCTAGCCAATGGCCAATCAGTGATTTATTTACTGACCAATCAGCAACACACTTGACATACAGACCATCCCACAGCACTTCCCCTTTTCTTTTCTTAAAAAGGAAGGTTTTAACTTTAACATAGTAAAATTACATATAACAAAACAATTATCAAGCAAGAATTACAGTTACAATATTAACTATCTATCTATCTATCTTATATTTGTAAGTTTAAGGTTTTATATCTAACTTATCTTTTATTATAACTAAGGAAAATTGTAAGTATCTAGTCTTTAACCACATCAAAGACCTCAGAAGGATATACTACTACCTGAGAAATGGAGAAGGATATAAGCAACTTTTAGGAGTCTTGTAGGGTAGACAGAGACAGCTGGCAGCCTGGACAGTCATTCAAAGTTCTCTTGTAAAGTTGGGGCATCTGTCTTCAGCCCACAGGCCTAGAGTCTCTTATTCACTTTTCTCTGTGTCCTGTAGAATGTCTGGCAGATTTCTCTGCAAAGCAGGAACCTGAAGGACCATTTTGTCAAGCAAAGTTCAGTGGTCACCTTTGTATGGGTCCTGCATGTCCAGTTGATCAGGCAGTCCAGGCAAGAACAGTTTCTTGCCCAAATGGCTATTTTTGTCAAGGTGAAGATAAACTCCATATGGAGTGTCTTCGATGCCCATCCTCCTCTCTGAAGTAAATCGGTGCTGTCAGGAGCAGACATGTCTCACTGTCCAGAAAGTCTAAATTTTTAAAACATTTTAAATGCCATATTCTGTAGGTCTTTGAAGTGTTTGAAGACTACCTATCTATCTGAAATATAACTATGTATACCTAGAAGACTTAACTAACATGGCTACAAATATGATTATCATAGATGACTAATTATTAATCTATTTTTTAATTATCCATTATAATTTTAAATGAGTTACATAAACATAATACCTCAAACAAGAATAGAAATATATATACAGTATAACAAAATTAAGTTTAAACTTGTATCAATAAACTAAAATCTATAGCGATGTAAAACATTTTAAACAAGTTGTTACTCTTTAAAAGTAGGTTCATTAATCTACCCTTTCATCCTATCATATCTAAACTATCCCCTTTTTTTCTTTAGAAAGAGATTGTATTTATAATCAACCTGCTTTAAATAAAAATATTGTTTTTTCTCTGTCCCACACCAGAGGGCTCTTCTGATTTGGGACACAAGAATCTCTTAACCATTTTTTTTTTTTTTTGAGCAATATGTCTGGGTTTAGAGGGGGAGTGAGCCAATTCCATCTCTAAAGCCAGCTTGGTATATTTGGGAATTTGGGCGTAGCTTCTCTTACTACTTCCTGCTGGAGGGGGGCGCTGTATCTTCTGGAGACAGAAAGAAAATTTTAGGATCATGGAGTAGTCCGTGAGGCTGTATATCTGAGCCAGTTGACTTGAAACTATTCTGGATGTTGAATCATCTGGGCCATGGTGTCACTGGAGACCTTTCAGGGGGTCTTGGCTGGTCAAACCTGATGTATCTTAATCTGGAACAAATCCATAGTCTCTGGCTTTCTGTGGAAACAAGAGCAGAGACTCTTTTCCAAAGCAACATATCCTTATATCCAAATTTTGAAGTCAAGGTACCTTTAAAATATACATTTTGGCATAACTCAACAGCTCTTACAATCAAACGTTTTTCTGCAGTTACGAATATCAAAGAGAACATAATCCAGATTCTCTGTGTGGTAGTCATCTTTACGTGGCTTATTTTTTTATATTAGCTTGAGCCTATTCCTTTTAAACTGCAGCCTTCTAAGCCTGAAACGGCGCAGTGGCTGCTGGCTCCGCCCACTTCAGCTTCCCAACATGGCGGCGGTCCGCTTTCCGCCAGCTCTGGGAGCCATAACTCTCAGAAACAGTGGGTCTACACTTTTACCAAAGTAGCGTGTAGCCCAGAAACCTCTTTTTTTGTTTTGTACTAGCAAAGGCTAAATTCACCACACAGTTTAATGTGCTACTTGCAGAGGCCTCATTCCCACCATACTGCAGGTTGAGAGCGCACGCTAGGAACCCGCCAGTAGCTCAAACCGGCAGCTGCCGCTTATTTGAGAGAGACAATTAGGAAGCTGTTTTTAGGTCCGTTTTAGAATCTTTTTTCTAAGTTTTTAGGTGGAAACTCTTGCCACCACGTTGGACGCCATTTGTTGCTAGAGTTTTCCTGCCTGGCCCACAGTCAGGACAAATCTCTCTCACCCGCCAGTCCCACAGCCTCAGACCCAACCAAGTAAACATAGAGACTTATATTGCTTACAAACTGTATGGCCGTGGCAGGCTTCTTGCTAACTGTTCTTACAGCTTAAATTAATCCATTTCCATTAATCTATACCTTGCCACGTGGCTCGTGGCTTACCGGCATCTTTACAAGCTGTTTGTCATCATGGCGGCTGGCAGTGTCTCTCTCTCAGCCTTCCACTTCCCAGAATTCTTTTCCTTGTCCCACCTATACTTCCTGCCTAGCCAATGGCCAATCAGTGATTTATTTACTGACCAATCAGCAACACACTTGACATACAGACCATCCCACAGCACACTACCACTCTGTTCATATATCCGTTTTCTGTCATGTTCTGTGTCCCTTGATCTTTCTCAGCCTTCAGTGTCCCATTTAAGCTCCCACTTGCTTACCTTGCTTGGAGGAACATTGGTTGACAGCTACCTAAATCCCTGATGTCTTCTGAATTGCAATTCCTAAAATACCTGCTCTTCCCCCAAAGACAGGTATTTTTTTGTTTTGTTTTTTGTTTTTTACCTTTCTGGTATTATTTGAACAGATTAACATACAATAAGCTGCACAATTAAGATATGAAATATGTGTTGATCTAACATTCCTTTTCCTGCCATATAATTCCTAAAGCTATAAATGTATTTTTGTTGAAGCCGTGTTCATCTCTTAGAAAGCTCCCCAAACACTGCATGTTGAGGGCTCTTTGGAATCTACAGAGATAAAGTGTATTTTTGTAATACTTTGGTGGATGGCTAGCCACTTGTAGGTAACTTCTGAACATATCCCCAGCTTTAACGAGGCTCAAGCTCCCTTTCTGGACAAAATGCACATGGCTGTCGATTTTCTCTAGGATCACACTGCTCTCCTTGCCAGAATGGCACCTTTTCCACAAAAGCTCTGCTTCCCTCTCTCAGACTGAATCCACTTCCACTCTTTCCCACTGCAAATCCATAACGAAGTAAGCAATAACTGCCACTGCCTGGATGTTACACTGTCTTGAAATTTCTTCTGCCAAACACCTTAGTCCATGACTTTTGAATTTAGCCTCATTCAATTTTACAGCACACAGGTGAAACAATCAGTGTCTTTAAAATGGTTGGTTTTAATGTCAATTTGCCACAGTTAAGAATCAGCTCAGTAGTGAGCCACACCTGAAGAACTGACTTGATATGGGAAGGCTGGTCATCTTCGGGTAGCAATAGAGGACAATAGTTTCAGAAGGAAGTTTCTCTTGCCTGCTGCTTACTCACTTGGACTTCCCTCTTGCTGGCCAAGTTCTTTGGCCCTGTTGCTGCTCCCGCCCCTTTTCCCATCACAACCAGTAGCAGAGTCAGCACTTCCAAGCTTTCATCCTGGACGAGGATCTCAGGAACTTTCTAGTTTTCCAGTACCAAACTGGGACTACTGAGGTACCCTGCTTTGTGGATTGAGTAACTACTGGTCACCATTCCCTAGTGAGAGAGAGCTATTCTGGGACTATTCTGACTGTTGAGGCACCCAACCTCGAAGGACCCAATGTCATGTTCTTAGCATCTGAAATGTGATTTGACTGTCATTACTATTTAAAAGCTCATGTAATAAATTCTGATGTGTGTGTATTTGTCTTGATTCTGTTCCTGTAGAGAACCTGACTGACAAGCTTCTATCAAATTGTGTCCTCTTCTGAAACTATTACTCCCTGTATTTCATTTGCCATTGCAATCTTCTGAACTCCCAGGGAATGGCCCATAATCTCTGCTTTCCTATCTTTACAACATTCTAGGACCTCCCTAGCCCACAGCTCCAAACTCTTCAACATGAATCCCACAAATCAATGAACCATGCCCACCACAGCAGCATCTCTTCTTTTCAGTAACAATTTTGTCAATATAGCCACTTTTCTCCTCACTGGGACAAGAAGCAACCAAAGGAGGACAGGTTTTCACCTCATGGGTTAGGGGATGCAGGCTGTTATTGCAGAGACCTGGAGCAGCAGGAGCAGCACGCTTCTGTGGGAGCAGAAAGGTGCTCACTTGGACGTGGAACAGGAAACAGGCAGGAACCCTGGTGCTCAAGTGGCTTTCTCCTTTTTACTTTTCTTCAGTCTGGGCCCTTCACGAGATGCTGCTGCACATTTAAATGTGGACCTTTTCTCTTCAGTCTTCTTTGGAAACCCCCAAATGCATGCAAAGGCGTGTCTCTTAAGTGATTCTGAATCTTGTCTTTGACAGTGAAGACGGCCAAATGTGTGTTGGGAACAAAAGTGTTCATGATGGACTACTGTAATAGAGCACTGAGCTTATAAGAGGTATTATTGTAAGAGGAACATTAAGTAATAGTCAAATTGGATAGGGCCTTACATATTAGGTTTTGAAGACAGAGAACTGAAGGAATTTGGGAGCTAAGTAGTACAGGAAATAAACTGACACTTGAAGACATTCATCTCTAGTTAGTGTCGCTCAGCAGCACAGTGTTTGCTTAACAGATTCAAGGGCCAGGGTTTGTTCTCCATTACTGTTTATATATATACATATATATATATATATATATATATATATATATATATATATATGTGTGTGTGTGTGTGTGTGTGTGTGTGTGTGTGTGTGTGTGTGTGTCTTTAGTTTATGCCCGAGTTTTCATGATTCTGATGGTGATGACTTAAATCATCTCTGTCCCACATCTCTAGTTTAATAGGTGGATAGAGCATGAGAGCATGGGGCACATATGCATCTTAATATAGTCCCTTATACTATACATATATAGTATAAGAGTATGGACAACAGAGAAACTGGAGGCATGAGCTCTTTGCAAGAGCTCCTCAGTAATAGTAGAGACAGTCAAAGGAGGGGAACATAGAAAATATTAGAAAAGAAATAGAGTAATGGCAGAGGCAGTCAAAGCAGAGGGCAAATAGACAATATTAGACAAGAGTGGCAAAGAAAACCATGAAATGAAATATAATGCAAATTTCTCTTTAATCATGCCTTTAGGATTAGAGAAAAGTTGTAGAGGAAATATAATTACACATATTAAACCATTCTCTTTTGAAAATTTCAGTCTTAAATTCCTTTGAAAGACCTTCCCACATTAAAGACAGAATTCTCCTTTTAGAAACAACAGCAAAATCTCTTGAGATCTTGAAACAAGATGAATGAACACACCTTCAACTTACACATTTAGTGGCAGATTGAAATATGTGCCTTGAAAGGCTACTAAAGCTGATACATCGAGAGCACTACTTTGAACGAACCAGTATTAGCACACTTTATACATCAATCCTCTTTTTATACCAACCTTAAAGAGAAATTAAGTCGCTGTCTCAGTGACGCAGCCGGTAAGTGGTGAGGCCTTGATTTGAACCAAGATAATCAGGTCTGCTTTGGACAAACATCGGCTTATCAATGTTTTTCCTTTAGTGCTGACAACCAAAGGTCCCTGGTAAGCTAAGCCAGCACTATAGCACTGAGCTGTGTCTTTAGTTTGTGCCCAAGGTTTCATGATTCTGATGGTGATGACTTAAATCATCTCTGTCCCCTATCTCTAGTTTAATAGGCAGATAGAGCATGGGGCACACACACGTGTCTCAACAACTGCTTTTATTTTGATGTTTGTGACTTTCCTTGCAGTTATCAAAATTATCTTCAAGGACAGGGGCTTTGGAAAAGTGGGTAAAAGTTTTCACACCAATGGGAAACTTGATTTCTGATTTAAGAAGCTCATGGTTTTATCTCATACGTGGTGGATAGGTCACTTTCCACTGTGATTTTCATGAATGCTTGTTTTGGAATTGCTTTTAAATGAATTCCTTTTTATGATTTCCCCTGGGCTCTGAAGGAGCCACTGACTCCAGCTGTGGGAAAGCTCCTAAATAGGCTTTAAAAGGTTAGTAGAGCCTGTTACCATGAGAAGGAAAGCTGCTGGTCAAGCTGCTCCTGAATAGCTTTCTTTCAGGCAATGGTTCATTTGCAGGCTTATATGTCTGTTTGTTTTTAAATTTTTAAGCATTTATTTTTGGCAAAAAGGGAGCACATGGCAGTGGTCTTGTGTAGGTCAGTGGACAAACTGGAGTCAGTTCTCTCCTAGTGAGTTGCAGGATCAGACTCAGGTCCTCGGATTTGGTATCAGTGCCTTTACCTGCTCAGCTCTCTTATCAGCTCCTCTTTGCTAAGAGTCATTTGACTCTGTCCTCCAACTCTTGGCTCCATTATATTTTTAATTGACAATTAAGGCACGATGTGCCTTGATCAAATCTACTCACCTTTTCCTCCCTTCCAGTTCCTCCTACGTCTGCACAGCACCACCCCCATTTTTCCATTTCACCTTCACGTGCTCTTTTCTTTCTTTTTTAAAAACTTAATGAGCCCATTTAGGGCTGTATGTATGTGCACGAGTATAGGAGCATCTACTGGAGCATGTGTAGATGTTTGGGGACCATGTCACTGAATGATACTGACTCTCGCCTTCACAAAGCCATTGGCAGTAGCTCCTCAGTAGGGATGGCACTTCATGGGCCCCTTCCTCACCCTGGATGAGTTTTAAATAAGTTCTCTGGATGTGTTTTCTTAAAGTACTATTTCAATGTTTGTTTAATCTTGGCCTAAAAGCACTTGTTCACTTGTCTGTACACCTTGTTTTACAAAGATAGCAATCATCTAAACTCCCTAATCAGCCCAGTGTTCATGAGTCATTTACAAAGCTGGAAAGCCTGGCGTCCTGTTTGCCACATCGGCCTCCTGTGAAGACAGGTGCAATGACAGACTTTTGTAGATGAGTGAAGTTCTCTGACAGACATATAACTAGTAGCTCCCATTACCTTCCTGATAGGACTTGGAAAGCATGATTCCTAAGAGTTGGCCCATGGCAGAGAGGGAAGAGTGGAGCAACCATCTTTCCGTTAAGAAATGTGTTCACTTGGCATTAACAAGCGTTGATCTCAGGTCTAACAACAACCTGAAATCACAACACAGACAGATGTAGACTTAGAAACACTAGTTGATTCATGATAAAGCACCAAAAATAATAGTGCTTTTTGGGTCAAAAATTCTGATTTTAATCAACAGAGAAATTTAATTTTGCCATATGTATTTATGGCTGGTAGCGTGGAAATTTTGAGAATTACATTCCCTAATTTTCTCCAAGAATTGTATTTAAAAGCACATTAAAAAGAGGTTGCTATATGTTTTTATCATTAATTTGTTTTTACCAATAGGGAAATAGTGTGTTGAGAGAGAACAGTCTTAAAATTATGTTACTTAGCTTATTTTGTCCATTCTAGGTGTCCAAAAATAATCATGGTAAGAATCCTAGAGATTCATTAGTTTGGGATATTCCTTATTATACTAGTGTTCTAATAAAATAAATATCTAAAGTAACAAAAATAAAACAGACTGGAGAGGGAATTAAGTTTATTAATATGCTAACTTTATAATAAATAAAAAGATTGCCAGGGCATTCCCATGTAATTGAAAGGACACCCAGGTGTGGAAGTATTGTATAGCATGGAGAAAACTCAACCATTGCTGGCTTCTGGGTGGAAGAGACTCTGAGCCACAGAGTGCATGAAGCCTGTGGAAGCTGTAAAGGCAAAGAAAAGGAATGCTCCCCATCGCCTCTCCAACATCTGCTGCCTTGCCAATAGCTTGACTTTAGTACTGTCAGACTGGCTTTAGATTTCTGACCTCCAAAACTTTATATCAATCAGTTTGTATTTGTTTTCTTGGTGCTGTGACCAGATATCTGATACAAAGTCTGAAGGAAGTCTTCAATTTGGTTTCTGATTTTTTGTTTTGTTTTTGTTTTTGTTTTTCAAGACAGGGTTTCTCTGTGTAGTTTTGGTGCCTGTCCTGGATCTCGCTCTGTAGACCAGGCTGGCCTCAAACTCATAGAGATCTGCCTGGCTTTGCCTCCTGAGTGCTGAGATTAAAGGCGTGTGCCACCGACGCCCAGCTTGGTTTCTGGTTTTAATAAGAGGTAGTACCTCGGGGCAGGGAAGGCATGATGGCAGGAGCGTGAAGCAGTCAGGAGTCAGAGAGTAGACAGAAAGGAGGCCAGTCTCTGTAAACTCTATCCCTGATCCAGTGACCGACTTCCTCCAATGGGGCTCCACTTCCCAAAGGTCCATAATCTTCCAAAACAGGTAGGATCCCAGTGTTCAAATGCATAAGCCTATCTGTGCTTTTTCTTTCAAACCACAGCAGCACAATTTGAGCTTTTGTGCGCAAAAACCTATGTAGGACATTTACAGTCAAAGCACAATGTACTGTTTAAAGTGACTGCGTTTGCAATAATTTGCTATTTTTGTGATTTGTTGTATTAAAAAGTATAAAACAACGTGTCAAATTAAATGAATCTAAGATTTATATTGTGATTGATATTAAATTGTGTACATGTGTATGTCTCTATCTCTCTATCTACAGATAGATTGCAAACAATCTCTACTTCAACTCCTGTTTGAAATAAAACAACATACAAGGTCATATAAGTAGAAATGTTTGCTAAGACAAAAAATTTATGAATGAAGTGATCATAGAAATGGATAGTAAAAATTTAAAAATGACCTTCTGCTAGGCAAATGGGAAGATATTAGATTCAGCACCTTTCAAAGTAATTTCTGGAAAGTAGACATTTGAAGTGGGCTAATGACGAAATGAGGAGAGGAATACACACTTTGAAAGGAATACACAGATTGAGAAGGATACTGAGGAAACAGGAACCAGCTTACCAAGCTGGAACTCTATGGTAACCCTGGACTCAGATTCAAACACTGGGCAGCATGAGGGAGCCTCAACTAGATACAATCAGAAGTACTATTTACACAACTCCACAGTTTCTATATGACCAACTATGCCTGTGGCTTCCTTTTTTATCCCCTTCCCTGTTCACAGGTCACAAGGATATAGCATTCTTCAGGGCAGAAGAGCATCTGTGGCCTTTTCTGCTCAAGTGAAAGACCAGAACTGATTCTCTGAACCCACTCAGGGTTCTTGGTAAAGATGTTAACATTTCTGAGAAAAGTCTTTCTCATTTGAGAATTTAGGCAGATCTGTAGCTTCACAGACAGTTCTCTGCTGGCTCACAACAGGGTGCCTTGTACTAATGAACTGATGCTGAATTCCTCACTAGATTTCCTAGTTTAAAGAGGACCCTGTTTTTTGTGGGGGTTTTTTGTCTCCCCCCCCCCCGTAAATGACCTAATCAGAAATCAAGATTCCCAATATTAGAGAATATGATCAGTGGTAGTATGACATGACATTTATTTTTAAAAAATTAGATGATGATTGGTAATGACAATTGTGTAAATATTAGGAAAAGAAGAGTCTTCAGGCTAAAAGGACTGAATTTTTACAGGGAAACACATATCTGAATAGTGCCATGAACTTTCCCAGTAACACCACAAAATCACAGTCCCACATACTTCAAAGGAAAAAAAAACCCAGTTCACCTAATTTTTCCCCCATTCTACTGACAAATAAAAATAATGGCACAGTAAATTAAAAATTCTGTCATAAAGTTATTTCCAATCCAGAAATTTTTATCCTAAAAATCATCAGCTTAAGTTCAGATTAGATACATTTCCTGTGTGTAAGCTCTCAGAATAGTGAATATTTTCTTACTAAGTGCAGGTTTGTCAAATCAATGAGAGTAAGAACCAAGAGGGAAAAAAAAAAAGAAATACCGGACACAGGAAGTGAAGTAATAAGAACAGTCTCATTAGGCAGCTATATAAATAAAATAATGAGCAGCTAATTAAATGAGGAACAAGATTTCAAGATCAAAAGCCTTAGAATAGAGGTGGCCCTTTATAGAGTGTAATCCATATTCGATCTACTCAGTATTTGCTAAATATACTTACCATGTATGAGAACAAATGGTAAATTGAATTCCTTGTGGGAGCCTATAGAGGTTTCCTAGTGAGATCTGGGCTTGCTCTACCCAGCAGGACTACATAAGAGTGCTGTGGAATAATGCTTTTTTACACTTGTTTAATAAAATGCTTATTGGCCAGTAGCCAGGCAGGAAGTATAGGCAAGATAAGCAGAAGAAGAGAATTCTGGGAAGAGGAATGCTGAGTCAGGAGACACCAGCCCACCATCCAGGGAGCAGCATGTAATGGCGCACAGGTAAAGCCACAGAAAATATGGTGACATAGATTAACAGAAATGGGCTGAGTTTAAGTGTAAGAGCTAGCCAATACTAAGCCTGAACTAATGGCCAAACAGTTATAATTAATATAAGCCTCTGTGTGTTTATTTGGGTGTGAGTGGCTATGGACTGGGTGGGACACAAGAAAATTTTCAGCTACATAAGAGGATGATTAGACCACGGGCCTGGGTACCAGGTCTTTGGAAGGGTCTACACTTGGTTATATCTAGCAATGGGGAAGTCTTTTGACTTGCCCCATGGCATTGTTATAAAAAAGCCCATTTGAATAAAGTTCTGGGTGGCTGGGTATTGACCCAGGTCCTCCCCAAGCTATCCTGTGTTTCTGTCTTTCCTCTCATCAGCTAGGCCTGTCATTCTACCTAATATTTTCTATTTCTCTCTCCTCCTTATAGGAACCCTTTAAAATGTGGGAGCAGGCCTCCCACAACCCCTGAACAAATATAAAACTGAAGATTAAAAAAAAAATCATGTTTCAAATACTATGGTGAGATCTCAGGCTTTGAAGTTTAAATTTTAACCTTTGTTTTTTCCTTAGTGTGACATTAGTAGCTCAAACAATCAAATAACATATCTATAACCATATATATGAGAGAGGAAGGGAGGAGGAGAGGAGAGAATGTGGTACTTTCAGTGGAAGGCCATGAAGGGGAGTGGTGAGGTGACTCAGTTGGTAAAGGTGCTTGTGACTAAACCTGATGACCTGAGTTTCATCCTTGGGACCCCCAAGATGGAAGGAGAAAACCAACTCCTACAAGTTGTTCGATGACCCCCACAGGTGTTCCTTAACACACTCACGTGTGGGTCCACACACAGGCATGCGAGTGTGTACACACAAACACAAGTACAAATAATGCAGAAAAGAAAAGGTCATGGGATATGCCATGTGGCTGTTCCTCAGGTGCCACTAAATCTCCACACAGTCTGTTGAACTCACATACATGAATGAGTGAGTTTTGTGAGGAGAGTCACACAAGAGGCTGTGGTGTTCTCAACGCATGATTTGGTACAGGTCATTTACACACAAGAAGCTGAGTCGACTTACTCAAAGTGGTAGGAAGACCATAAAGTCCCCAGGAATCAGCTACTTACCATCTTTGAAAGTAGGGTAAAGGCCTGACTGGGGCAGGGAGGGGAGAAAGTTTCATGAATACAGAGGTCATTTTAAAGAAAGCTCAGGTATTTGAATCACTATTATGCCTATAGCAGCTATGTTAAGCAAGGATGTGGGATCTAACAGAAACACTTGGGGGAAGGATATGGTCTTCGTGACCCAGGAACTGTGTGGAACTTCAGAAAGTGAACTACAACTTCTACCCTATTGACACACATTCCCTCTGGGTTCTTTTCCTTAGTATATCACCTTCACACTATCATGCTGCTCCTAGGATTTCTCCATTTACTGACAGTTCGACTTGTCACAGTTTATGTTAGTCCATACTAATGATTTATGATCTGCTAGTTAAGAAAAGAAACCCACATGTTGGCCTTCAGATAGCCTTGGTCTGTGAACCGCTCTCTTGGCAATTATTTTGGTGAAAGGAGCAAGGCTCTCCAGTAGCTCAGCTGTGGCATGGGAATTTCTCTCTTACCTGATTTTAAGAGGCCAATCAAAGCTCATAGAAGAGTTCTGAGCCCAGTCTGTGTCCACAGCACAATAAGTAAGCAACAAAAACCCCAAAGCCAACACACACACACACACACACACACACACACACACACACACACACATAAATCAAGTATTATATAAACTCTCACTTTACTACAAGGAAAATAACTGTAATCATCAAGTAGATGAGGCTTTATTATGGATATCAGAATATGTGAACACCTGGTTTTCAAGCACTCAAGAAGGAGAATTTTGTGCATTACTCAACCATGCATATATTTGTACAAGTTAGTAATTGGCTGGCAGGTTTCTAACAACAAATCCAGAAGAATTCCCCCAGCAATCCACTGTTCTCAAGGCGGCCTTTACTTCACAGCCCAGCTCATCTCCACTTAGCATCTTGTGTAATGTATACCTCTTCTGAGCCCTTCTACTTAGCGTCAGGTTCTGCATTTTGCTTGCAGCAACTTATCACATAAATTCATCTTTTCTAATGTGTTACATCACCCAGGTAACAGAGCTCATGGTTGATTATCTAGGATAAATTCCCCCTGTATCCAAACTATCTCTCTCTGGGCCAAATTAATTTCCTCTAAAATGCCAGTATATTTTTCATTAAAATGTTTGCAAATCCTTCAGGTTATTGAGTTTATAGCAGCCCCATTAAGTAGAACAATAATGATTTATGTAAAAAGTTAGAACAACATTTTTGTTTTGTTTAACAGAAAGGTTTATGGTCTGCAGCCAGGCTCTTAGTATAACTCTGCATTGTATCCTCATCTTTGTGACTAGGGCTGTTTGCCTATTTATCTCTCAGAAGGATGGTAGTCATCCTTAAAATTTTTCTTTGGGGTTTAAAAGCTGAAAGGCCAGTTATGATGTTATAAAGCTTTTCGGGAAAAGCTACAGAGATTATGGATTAAGATAGACCTGGATAAAGCTATCTGATACCAAATCTGTTTTAAATGCTCAAGTGATTTTGTTTTCTGGCCAGTCCCAGCAGAGTAACAGTACCTAGCATGTGTAGTAGGACAGGCCTATAGAGTCGAGGAAATTGGCTCAGACCAGTTGCCAAGGCATGCACATAACGTACTCCTTATGAGCCAACCTGGAGTCTGCCTGAGGGTCTAGCAACAGGAACTGTCAGAGTTCCTGGTCATTGTTAAAGTTCTTGGTCACTGTCAGAGGTCCTGGTGGCTGTCAGAGTTCCTGATCATGCCCAGCCAAAGAGGGACAACCACACAGACTGGGTGCTTGGAGGATATAAGGCCTTCACTGTTATTGAATAAATGAGTTCATTATTTGCCTTCAATGGACTCCTGGTGTCTGTGCCATTGATGCCATGCCTTCTCACCCCCTCCCCAAGGGAGTCATTAGAATCCAAGCAACAAGCATGGATACATTTAGATTTGTTCCAAGATTTTTAAAACTCATACTTAGGTTGATATGTTATAACATCTAGAGCAGATACTTAAAAGGATATATTAACTCTGGTCAGGGAAACACATAGTGTAACACCAGACCTTCACCTCTGCCTCCATCCCTCTAAGTCCAATCACTCAGTCTTAACCCCAGCTCTGGAGCAGACCACCTTTGGCATCTTCATCCCACTTCTTTTCTAGTGGATCCCACTGTTATTCTCCTCCTAACCTACCTCACCCCACTCATTATTTTATCCTAGCCCCCAACTCTAGCAGGCCCACCCTGGGAACCCATAGACCATGCTGGCAGGGAAGTGGGTAGACTAGCTGAAGAGCTTCACTTCTTCTGCTCCTCCAAACCAAATCCCTTAGTCACATGCCCAGCTCTGCAGCGGACCATCTGCTGCAGTCTCCCATCCCCTCATTGCCTCCAATGAATTCTACAGATCTCCTCTCTTAACTTCCTCCATCACTTCATTCCAGCCTCCAACCCCAGCAGGTAGGCCCTGGGAACCCACAGGCTATTCTGGTCAGGGGAACAGGTAGGCTAACACCAGATATTCACCCCTTCCTCCATTCCTCCAAGCCCAATCCCCCAGTCCTGTCCCTAAATCTTCAGCAGACCACCTCCAGAGCACTCCCCCACCTCCAGTGTATCACATAGATCTTATCCTCCTAACCTCTCCCATCCCCCAACTTCAGCAGGTGCTCCCTGCTAATACACAGGCCATTCCAGTCAGGAAGGAAGGTATGCCAGCTGCAGACTTTCACTTTTCCTTCTGCCTCTCCAAATCTCAGTCTCACCCCCAGCTCTGCAGCAGAACACCTGCTGCAGTCTCCCTTCCCCTCCAGCATCCATCTCCAGTGGACTGCTATGGGATGGTCTGTATGTCAAATGTGTTGCTGATTGGTCAATAAATAAATCACTGATTGGCCAGTGGCTAGGCAGGAAGTATAGGCGGGACTAACGGAGAGGAGAATTGAGAGAACAGGAAGCTGGGTGAGAGAGACACTGCCAGCTGCCATGATGAGAAACAGCATGTGAAGATGCCAGTAAGCCACGAGCCATGTGGCAAGGTATAGATTAATGGAAATGGATTAATTTAAGCTGTAAGAACAGTTAGCAAGAAGCCTGCCATGGCCATACAGTTTGTAACCAATATAAGTCTCTGTGTTTACTTGGTCGGGTCTGAGCAGCTGTGGGACTGGCTGGTGAGAGAGATTTGCCTTGACTGTGGGCCAGACAGGAAAACTCAAGCTACAGTGGACCATACAGATCTTCCCATCCAAACCTCCTTCCCAGAACTTACTGCTTTATCCCAGCCTCAACTCTAGGATGCACTCCCTGGGAAACCACAGGCCACTCTGAACAGGAAAGCAAGTAGGATTAATTGCAGATTTTCACCTTTCCCTTCATTCCTCAAAGACTGCTCCCATAGTCTCCTCCCCAGTTCTGTATTAGCCTTTCTGCTGTGGCCTCTCCTCACTCACTAACCCCACTCCTACAGACAAACTAAGCAGATCCTGGTGGAACACCCTGCTTTCTTCCCTCTTGTGAAGCCCCCCCACCCCGTGTCCCCAGCCCATCCACACTCCTAAATCTCAGGTCCCCATACCCAGAAACACATTTTACCTGGGAACCCCAGTGCTCACCAGAAGGTTTCCTACAGGTGACAACACAGCCATCTCACTCCTAAGAACCAGAGAGAAAACAAACCAAGGAACAAAACACACCTCCCCCCACAAAGACAAGATTGGATATCAGTACCTAGAACTATAATCTTCCAAATAGTTGATCATACTAAGAACTGCCCACATTCCAGAACCAGGTTGCCTCAGAGATCTCCCATCCCCCACCCCAACCCCACCTTCAATGATCAGCACCAATGGCCCCCGCCATCAGAAATGGCCAATTTGACTCATTTCTAGCATCACTATGTTTTCCCAAGGTACAATCTCAATAACCCCTATAAAGCCTGACGTCATGGCCTGGCATGTTGCTGTCTCCATCCTCACTCAGAGGCAGTCATTTTTTTTTTTGCCCTCCCCTGCCCCAAATATCTCTTGTGTAGGTTTGTTGAATGGTGTGATTTTTGTGGTATTCCCTGGCTCTTGGTCACTGAGATATTCTTTTGCCCCAAAAAACCTTTCACCAATCCCAGATGTCTAGATGCCAGCATAAAACCACAATAACAGCCAGGACGATGTGTCTCTATCCACTGGAGCCCAGCAACCCTACCACAGCAATCCCTGAATATTCTAACATAGTTGAAGCACAAATAAAAGACCTTAAAACAACTTTTATGCATATGATAGAAGTTAAAGAGGAAATGAATAAAATCCAATAAAGAAATCTATGGAAACACAGTGGAAGGAAATAAATCAAACCATTCAAGATTTGAAAGTCAAAATAAAACCAATATAAACACCCAAACTGAGGGAAATCTGGAAATGACAACTTTATCAATTTGAACAGGAACCCCAGAGACAAATCATCAACAGAATATAAAACATGGAAAAGAAAAAATATCAGGCATTAAAGACTTGATAGAGAAATGGATACCTCCTCTCAAAGAAAATGTTAAATGTAAAAAACTGGCACAAAATATCCTGTAAATCTGAGACACTATGAAAAGACAAAAATCTAAGAATAAGAGGAATAAAAGTAGAAGGAACACAGGTCATAGGAACGGAAAATATTTTCAACAAAATCATAATAGAAAACTTCCCTAACCTAAAGAGGGAGAGGCCTATCAAAGTACAAGAAGTATATAGAACACCAAATATACTGGACCAGAAAAGAAAGTGTCAGTTTTATGCAGTATTAGTTTTATTCATTAAGCGGCGATTCATTAAGTGGTGCTGTTTACCATATGAGAAAAGCCATGAGGTACTGTGAGACCAAAATGAGAACAAAGTGCCTCCATCTTAGAAATAAGGACTAAATGTTCTCCATTTTAGGTATGGGCCTTGAGTTACTGGAATCAGTTGACCCAGATTCCAGGAATGTTCCAACCCTAGTTTCCAGGGTAACTAACCACAGAAATGTCCCCACCTGAGGGCAGCCAATGAGGAATGGTGACAGGCATCCACCCCCCTTAGATGTAAGATAGAGATAAGGTTTCTGGAAAGTTCCTAGAAGTGAGCCAATCAGAATTGTACCCATCCTAGCACCCCTAACTGATGTAACCTTGTGGTTTTTGCCTTTAAAAACTGAGCTTGCAGAGAGGCGGGCACTTCCTCCAGCCTCCACTGCATTGGATCTGTTGGATGAAGTCCCTGCTTAGGCTTGTATTGCTTTTGGATATCCTGAATTAAACCTTGCTTTTGCATTCCGGTAAGCTCATCTTCGGTGGTCTCTCTGGGGGTTGCAATCTGGGCACAACAGTACAACAAAGTCCATTATAAGAGTTTATTAAGGACAGATGTGCTTAGGCCTATGGAGATTGTTCAGGGAGAGAGAGGAAGAAGAAGAAGAAGAAGAAGAAGAAGAAGAAGAAGAAGAAGAAGAAGAAGAAGGGAGAGGAATCTGTGACCAATTTTTATGGATTCCCCCACACATGTGCATATGGGTTTACATAGCTATGCCATGCATGCACATAGATTACATGATCACACTGTGTGCAAATTATGTGACCACAAAGGGCACGGATTACACAGGATGTAAGGCCGTAGGATGACTAAGTCTCTTGCTTGACTACTGGACAGTGCTTGTGCGGTCATGTAGCTAGGGGAGTGGCCAGTGGCCAGGAATTCCAACAGAAAGTCCCCTCAGCATATAATAATCAGAACTTTAAATATACAGAACAAAGAAAGAATATTAAAAATTTCAAGGGAAAAAAGACCAAGTAACATATACAAGCAGACCTATTAGAATTATACCTGACTTCTTAATAGAGACCCTGAAAGCCAGAAGGGCCTGAACAGATGTGCTGCGGACTCTAAGAGACCATAAATGCTATACCCAGCAACATTTTCAAATGCCATAGAGGGATAAAATAAGATATTCGATGATAAAACCAAATTTAAGCAATATGTATCTATGAATCCAGCCTACAGAAGATGCTAAAAGGTAAACTTCAGTCTAAAGGGGTTATGTAGCTAAAGTTTTCCTGCCTGACCCACAGTCAGGACAAATCTCTGTCACCTGCCAGTCCCACAGCTTCTCAGACCCGACCAAGTAAACACAGAGACTTATATTGGTTACAAACTGTATGGCCGTGGCAGGCTTCTTGCTAACTGTTCTTATAGCTTAAATTAATCCATTTCTATTAATCTATACTTTGCCACATGGCTCGTGGCTTACTGGCATCTTCACATGCTGTTTCTCATCGTGGTGGCTGGCAGTGTCTCTCTGACTCAGCCTTCCACTTCCCAGCTTTATTCTCCTCCTTGTCCCGCCTACACTTCCTGCCTAGCCAATGGCCAATCAGTGTTTTATTTATTATCAGCAACACATGTGACATACAGAACATCCCACAGCAGGGTTAAATACATCAATAAATCACTGGGAATAAACTTAGATCAGCAAAGTCAAAAGAAGGACACACAACAATAACCACCACCATAACAAAATAGCAGGTATCAATAATCATTGGTAATTGACATCTCTCAATGTCAATGGTCTCAATTCTCCAATAAAAAAACAGACTAACAGAATGGAAGTGAAAACAGTGTCCATCCTTCTTCTGCATCCAAGAAAACAAACTTTAACAACAAGGATAGACATCACCTTAGGGTAAAGGGTTGGAAAAAGATATTCCAAAAAAATGATATTCCAACCTAAGAAGCAAGATGGTGTAGCCATTTTAATATCTGACAAAATAGATTTCAACTTAAAACTAATCAGAAGAAATAGCAAAGGGCACTACATACTCATCAAAGGGAAAAAATACATATCAAGAGGACTTTGCCATTCTTAACATCTATGCCCCAACACAAGGGCACCCACATTTGTAAGATAAACCCTACTACAGCTTAAGTCACACATTGACCCTCACACACTGATAGTGGGAGACTTCAATATTCAATCTTGCTAATGGACAGGACATCCAGACAGAAACTAGAGAAATGCCGGAGCCCAATGAAGTGGCAAACCAAATAGGCTTAACAGATGTTTACAGAACATTTTACCCAAACAAAAAGAATGTACCTTCTTCCCAGCACCTCATGGAACTTTCTCCAAAATTGACCACATACTCAACACAAAGCAAGTCTAAACAGATACAAAAAAATTGAAATGACTCCCTGCATTCTATCAGACCACCATGGATTAAAGCTGGACATCATCAACAACAGAAACAACAGAAAGCTTACAAACTCATGGAAACTGAACAACTCTCTAATGAATGAAAAATGGGTCAAGACAGAAATAAAGAAATTAAAAACTTTCTATAATTCAATGAAAATGAATACACAGCCTACCCAAAAATGGACACAATGAAAGCAGTGGTAAGAGAAATATTCATAGCACTAAGTGCCTACATTTAAAAAACAAAAACAAAAACTGGAGACATATCATACTACAACTGAACAACACACCTGAAATCTTTAGAAGAAAAAGAAGTAAGCACACCCAAGAAGAGTAAATGGCAATAAATAATCAAACTGAGAGATGAAATCAGTAAAATAGAAACAAAGAGAACAATACAAAGAATCAATGAAACAATGAGTTGGTTCTTTGAGAAAATAAGTAAGACTGACAAACCATTATTCAAATTACCTAAAATGGGGAGAGAGACTATCCAAATTAACAAAATCAGATATGTAAAAGGGTACATAACAACAGACACTGAAGAAATATAGAGAATCATAATGGCATACTTTAAAACCTGCACTTCACTAAATTGGAAAATCTCAAAGAAATGGATAATTTTCTCAAAAAGTATTATTTACCAAAGTCAAATGAAGATCAAATAAACCATTTAAATAGACCTATAATCCTTAATGAAATATAAACAGTCATTAAAAGTCCCCCAACCAAAAAAAAAAAAAAAAAGTCCAGGGTTTTATAGTAGAATTCTACCTGCTTTTCAAATAAGTGTTGACTCCAATACTACTCAAAATTACTCCATAAAATAGAAACAGAAGGAACATTGCCCAATTTATTTTATGAGGCCACGGTTACCCTGATAGTCAAACCACTTAAAGACTCAACAAAGAAAGAAAATTACAGACCAATTTTCATATGAACATAGATGCAAAAGTACTCAGTAAAATATTTGCAAACCAAATCCAAGAATACATTCAAAAGATCATCCACCATGATCAAGTAAGTTTCATCCCAGAGACGCAGGGATGGTTCAACACACAAAAATCTATCAAAGTAATCCACTATATAAACAAACTGAAAGAAAAAAAAAGTGATCATCTCATTAGACACAGAAAAGGCCTTTGACAAAATTCAACACCCTTCATGATAAAAGTTCTGAAGAGATTAGAGATACATGAGACTTGCCTCAACATAATAAAGGCAATTTCCAGCAACCAGATAGCCAACACCAACTTAAATGGAGAGAAATTCATAGCAATTCCACTAAAATCAGGAACAAAACAAGGTTGTCTACACTCCATACAAATTCAGTATAATACTTGAAGTCTTAGCTAGAGCAATAAGACAACTGAAGGAGATTGAGGGGATACAAATAAGAAGAGGGAAAGGTAAAATATCTTTATGTGCAGGTGATATTATAGTATACATAAGGGATCCTAAGGATTCCACCAGGAAACTCCTCCAGCTGATAAATAATTTAAGTAAAGTAGCTGGATATGTAATTAATGCAAAAAATCACTAGCTCACCTATATACAAATGACAGACTGAGAAAGAAATCAGGGAAACAACACCTTTCACAATAGCCTCAAATAATATAAAATACCTTGAGATAATTTTAACCAAGGAAGTGAAAAACTTGTATGATAAAAATTTCAAGTCTTTGAAGAAAGAAATTTTAAGATAATATCAGAAAATGGAAAGATCTTTCATGCTCATGGATCCATTGAATTAATATAGTAAAAATGACCATCCTGCCTAAATAATCTACAATTCCCACCCATCAAAATTCCAACACAACTCTTCACAGATCTTGAAATCACAATTTTCTGTGGTGATATTATGTTCCCCAAAATATTGTGCATCCTAATAAACTTATCTGGGGTCAGAAAACAGAACAGCCACTAGATATAGAGGTCAGAAAATGGTGGCACACATGCCTTTAATCCTAGCATTCCAGAGGCAGAGATCTGCCTGGATCTCTGTGAGTTCAAGGCTACACCGGAAAGAGCCAGGCGTGGTAACAAGAGCCTTTAACCCCATGAAGTAGAAAGGTATTTAAGGCATGAGGACAAGGAACTAGAGCCTGGTTAAGCTTTTAGGCTTTTGAGCAACAGTTCAGCTGAGATTCATTCTGGATGAGAACACAGAAGCTTCCAGTCTGAGGAAACAGGATCAGCTGAGAAGTTATGGAGGTGAGGTTAGCTGTGGCCTGTTTTATCTCTCTGATCTTTCAGAATTTACCCCAATACCTGGCTCTCAGGTTTGTTTTTATTAATAAGACCTTCTAAGATTCATGCTACAATTTTCAGCTTCATATGGAAACACAAACAACCCAGGATAGCTAAAACAATCCTTATTAATAAAAGAATTGCTGGAAGTGTCACCATCCCCAATTTCAAGTTATACTACAACTCTATAGTAATAAAAACAGCATGGTATTGACACAAAAACAGACACATTGACCAATGGAATGGAATTGAAGACTTAGACATAAATCTGCACATATATGGACATCTGCTTTTTTATAAAGAACCTAGAAATACACACTGGAAAAAAGACAACATGTTCAGCATATGGTGTTGGTCAAACTGGATGGCTGAGTACAGACGAATCCAAATAGATTCATATTTACCACCCTGCAAAACTCAACTCCAAATGGATCAAAGACTTCAACCTCAAACCAGGTACACTGAACTGATAGAAGAAAAATGGAGAGTAACCTTAAAGTCACAGGGACAGGAATAGACTTTCTGAACAGAACACTGTTAATGCAGGCACTATGGTCAACAATTAATAAATAGGACCTCATTAAATTGAGAAGCTTCTGCACAGCAAAAGACACTGTCATTTGCACAAAGTGGCAGCTTAAATAATGGGAAAAAATTTTTACCCACTCAACAGCTGATGGTGGACTAACATCAGAAATATATAAAGAACTCAAAAAATTAGATTTCAATAAAACAAATAACCGAATTAAAAAATAGCATACAGATCTAAACAGAGAGTTCTCAATAGAGGAAACTCAAATGGCCAAGAAACATTTAAAGAAAATTTCAACATTCTTAGCCATCAGGAAAATGCAAATCAAAATGACTTTGAGATTTCATCTTACACCTCTCAGAATGGCTAAGAGCAATAAAACAATTGATAGCTCACACTGTTGATGATGTGGCGTTAGGGGACCATTTCTCCACTGCTGGTGGGAATGCAAACTCATAAACCCAGTGTGAAAATCTGTGTGGCAGTTCCTCAGGAAGATGGGGAACAATATGTCTCAAGATCCAGATATACCACTTTTGGGCATATACCCAAAGGATACTTCATCCTACCACAAAGACACTTGCTCAACCATGTTCATTACTGCTCTATTTATAACAGCCAGAGACTGGAAACAACCTAGATGTCCCTCAACAGTAGAATGAATAAAAAAATATGGTACAGTTACACAATGGAGTATTACTCAGCCATTAAAAAAATGATGTAATGAAATTTGCAGGCAAATGGATGGAACTACAAGAACATCATCCTGAGTGAGATATCCCTGATCCAGAAAGACAAATATATTATATATTTGCTTATGTGTGAATACTACCTGTGAAGTCAATAATAACTAAGCTAAAATCCAAGAACCACAAAAGGTATTATAGAGCAGCAGACTAGATGGAACAGATATATCTTGTTAAGAAAAGGAGATAAAATAGATAGTTATGGACAGTTATCAAGTCAGGAGGGGTACTTGTGGGAGGGACTATTGGGAAAAAGAGCTAAAAATAAGGAGCATTTGATGGTTGTATGGAAAGCTAATACAGTAGAGACTTTCTAAAATATATGCATACATGAAGGCTTTTTAAATGAAATTGTTAAATAATGGGAGAGAAAAAGTCCCAGCTGGATATCTCTTGTGACTAAATGAAGCTTCCTGTACTGGGATTGGGTTACAGTAATTGAGTAGTTGTTGGTCAAAGGGACCCCTAATGAATCCCCAAACAATGGAGGCTGTTGTCAAGACTATAGGTTGCTGTCCACAAACTGAAGGCAAAGCCCCAATGTTGAAGACAACACCTATACAACTCATTGAAGATGGAGATGTCAAGTAGGTGCCTACTTAAAGCTTAAGCCCTAAGTTCCAGTGTCGTTGGTATAAGAACATACTCTGCATGCTCTCAAAAGAGAAATGTAAATGCCAAGTCAGCCACAAAACCTTTATCTACAATGATGTACTACCTGCAAGATAGGCTAGGGCAATGTGGCACAGAGCTTGTAGGACTAACCAACTGATAACTGTTTAGATTTAATGCCCACTCCACAAGATGGAACCCATACATGACACTGCTTGAGAGACCAAGAACCAGAGACTAGACAGTCCAGGCACCTAGGAAAAAACCAAATAATACTGGTCTATAAAAGAAAAAGAATGTAGTGATAAAAAGACTCAATGATATTCTGCTATAGATCAGTGCCATGTTCAGCCATCATCAGAGGAGCTTCCTCCTACAGCAAATGGGAACAAAAATAAAGACCTACAGCCAGACATTGTGCAGGGAGTAAGAGACTTTGGAACACTTGGCCTGAAATGGGATGTATCCATCAAATCCCTGCCCTCAGAGTTCATGGAATCCCTAGGAATAGGCAGCAGAAAGAGTGTAAGAGTCAAAGGGGATGGAGGACACCAAGAAAACAAGTCTCTGGGGGTCTTTATTACCCCCTTTTTTATTAAGCATATTTAAAAAATCTGATTAGATCTTTCTATAAGTGTTTGTCCTATATGATTGTGTGATATACCTGCAATATGCTTTATGTTGTAATATTCCAAAATGGTTTCATTTTGCTAGAGACATATGCTGAAGCATTGTCAGTCTTAATTTGTACAGGTATTCTCATGATGGCCATGACTTCTAATAGATGTGTAATTACAGAGTCAACCTTTTCAGAACTCAAAGCTGTTTCCCACTGAAATCCTGAATAAATATCTATGCATAGTGTAAAAAAAAAAAAGAAAAGAAAACAAGTCTCTAAATCAGCATGAACAAAGCTCGTATGAATCACAAAGACTGAAGCAGCATGCACAGAGCCTGCACGGATCTCTATCAGGTCTTCTCTGTGTATAGTATGGCTTCTAGTTCAGTGTATGGGATTCCTCAGAATGTGAATGAGGGAGTTTCTGATTCTTAGGCATCTTCTTGGGCTCTTTTATTTCTATTGCTTTGCCTTGTCCAACTTTGATGTGACAGTTTTTGTTTTAGCTTATTATGTTTCATTTTATTATATTCGAATATTTGCTATATATGAATGAAAACCTAGTCACTTGGGTAAAGATTAACTACTGATCTGTCACTTACATCTGCTGGGAGAGGGAAAATCATTTTCTCACATAGATACTGGGTATATCAACCACTCCAGGACATGCCTCAGGTTAACCAGGAGTAGTTAACCAATATATAATGGACTCCACAGCTTTTATGTGGTTACAGTTTAGCGGGTTTTTTGTTTTCTTCTCTGGGTGTGATTTTGTTTTGTTTTCTTGGTTTTGGGGCTTTTGTTGCTGCATTGCGTTTTTGTTTGTTTAGGTGGGTTGGGGGAAGAGCAGCTGGAAGGACTTGGGGGGAGGATATGACCAAAACACATCTAAATATCAAATACTGTCTTTAAATATAAGAAAAAAAGAAAATCAATTTTAAATGGGGAATTATATTTAGAAACTATTGCAATAGAGGAAAAGAGACCCCAGTGTATGACTGGGATGGCTTCTCAATACAGCAGAGGCAAATAGTAACTCATAGTCAGGAGAAGATTAGGGTTGGGGAGGGAGAATCAATAGATAGAAAGCTACTCAGCAGGGACATCAGGGTGAAGGAGGTAGAGTGGCCAGATGCCAAGGGTGAGGGATAATGAGCAATCTGACCAAATATTAAAGATGATAGACTTTTTCTCTAAGAGAACTTAGAGACATCCTTGTTCAACAGTGCTATTCAGGCCTGATGAGGATGGATGCCAACGTCAAAGCTTAGAGGGCTCAGCGGAGACAGACTAAACCTTAGTGGAGGAGATCACTTGCCAATATCCAAGTATAACTCACTATTAAACAGAAAGGAGTAATATGTATGCTTAGAAAGTCTCACGCTGATAAAACTCTTTAAAGCCTTCTTGGTATATTTTTGTTCAAAATGGGAACAAATAAACAATACCTACAGGTTGGGCAGAAAGAGTCTAAACATTCTTACTTGTTCATATTTATTAACTGCGAAAATTTTCAGAATAAAAATGGAATCCTTTGTACCAAAACTAACAAAAATATAAAGGCCAGAAGGTTCTAAATGTGGCTGCACTCCCCACTGGGCTCCACCTGGCCTGGGCTCCAGAGAGCAGCACCTAGCCTTAATCCACCTTTTGTTTAGCAGACACCTTTTGTTTCCCTTGTCTCCCTATGTCAGTCTTGTCTCAGAGTCTCCCGAGGATACAAAGGTCCATACAAAACTTGGTTCAGGAAACCTGGAAAACTGTGGTACCTGATGAATGGAGGAATTTGCACTTGGCATTGTATTTTTTAAGGAACTTCTTTCAGGTTGTTTTGAATATATGAAAATCAACTGGCTAAACTGTAAATAAAGAGAAAAATAAAAATGCCCTGGGCAAAGGAAAAGTTTTCAGTCCTTAGAGACTGGATTCCCCCCTGCAGCTGAGAAAAAAAGCTAAATTCATTCTTAAGGTGCTTCTGAGTTTTCTTTCCATGGATTTGCATGAACCCACACGCCCGTGCTGCGACATTTTGAGACATCTAAAGAATGATTTTCAACCATAGTTGTCTAACAGCAGCTATCAGAAAAGACCCTCCTAGAACTACAACTTGGTATAAAGGCCATCACAACCTTACACACACACACACACACACACACACACACACACACACACACACACACACTTCTGTAACAAAGACATCTACCCATCAGCTGCCTGTTCAGCCTCAGACTGATACCACCTTTGCTATGAATTCTTGTGGTCTATGACCATTTTAAAAAATTATTTTGCATACTTCCCCTCATGTTCATATTAAAACCCTCCCTTGCCTCTTGGAATATGCTCATAATCTATTTTGGTACCTAAGTTTTCATTGCAATCTTATTTTTATTTCCAAATACACATCATTAGTTTTTGCAAACCTGTCTCTGTATTGAAAGTTAATAGTATGATGTATCATCTCCTTGAGTAGGGCATCTAAGAGTATTCTACTTTAGGGTTTCTGTTTACCATATTGTTGAGCAGAATATAATTTGTAACTAAATCACATATAATTTTCCTTTTGGCTGATTATCCATCTTTATATTGCTGGGAAGGAGCATTTTATCAATAGGACATAAATTTTATCAAAAAAATTTATTACCATCCCCATAAAACCCTGCTTTACTTGCTACCAACTAGTGGCATCAGTGGCCAAAAAAAAAAATGACACAGAAGTACAGAAAGTAGAGAAAATAGCCAGAGACCTAAAGCATGTAATACCCTGGTTCCAATAGCCCTAAATCCAATGTATTCCTCATGTTGGTGAGATCCAACAATATTCTCATAATAAATTTATCATTTTCACTTTGCTAGTTTTGTACGTGCCAGCAAGTGTCTCAGGCAAAGGGAGGCAGAGGAAAGGACCATTTAAAAAAAGCTGGTCTCAAAACAAACAAGATTAGAACACAAGCTAGTAACTGAATAAGGCTTTTCCTTGTCTTACGGGACATTTTCAAGCAGAAGAGAGAATGTGGATTTTTTTTCTTCAAAAAATAATTCTAAAACCTTTTTAAAGCTATATTTATCATAACTTGTTCACAAGTTTCCCCTCACTCTTCATCCATTTTATTAAATAATTTTGGAATATGCCCTTTCAAGTTATCACAAAGATGTTTAAATGAAGAAATCATATTTACTAACCCACTCTGGCTAATAATTTGTTGTTTATAAGTTATGGAGTTACTTACATCTTTTGATAAAGATAAAAGTGAGTGAGTCACAATAAATGTGTCTTCATTTTAAGAGCCAAAATTAAAAAGAAAAAAAAACCCAGGACACATGCCCAAAGCAATTAAAACTAATAGAGATAAATGCAATACAAGACAGCTCTTGGTATTGATCAGTGAGCTGCCAAGTGATATGCTAGATTGCAAACAGTCTGATGGGTACTTAATCCAATTAAAGTTGGCTTTTCATATCCCTTTATTTCCCTGAAAATAAAAAGGACTGTGTAGAATACATTTTTTTATTTTCAAAGCCAAGCAAACATTTCTATTTGTAGACACTTGATAAAAGTCTGCTGAATTAAGAAAAATCAAAATAACAAACAAGCAAACAAACAAAAAAAAAAACCAAATCTCAGGCTCCTGGTAGCCTTATTGCTTGGTTTATGTCAAGGTAATAGTCATCGCTCTATTAGATGGGGATAATTTGGAATACAACCTACAACAGATATTTCAACCAAGAGATATTTGAAACAGGGGAACAATTACAATAGTAATAGGAAGTGTAAGTGCAACCAGAGGATGGTCTGACCTAAGTTGAGGGATAATGTTTCCCAGAAGAAACTATACAGCCATTGTACCCCAGGGCTAGGAAAAAAATCGAGCCAATTTTGGTTACCTTGTAGCTCAGAGCAGAGGCTCCAGTACAAAGTGGCTCCAAGGTGATGATCAGAGTTTTGAAGAGAGGGCCTCCAAGATCAGCAGCTGTTGCTGTCTCTGTGGTGCCATAGTAACATCAATTCAGCTCAGGTAGTGCCAGGGGAATCGGGAAGTGAGGGCGACTGTTGTCACTGAAGCAGCAGAAAGTCAAGTGGGGAAAGATAAGTCGACTTCTTTTCGAAAGGAAAGCAAATGTAGGGCTAGGGCTGTAGTTCAGTGGTGGAGCACTTGCTTTGCATATTTGAGGTCTTCGGTTCAATCTCAGTCATAGCAAATAGAAAACAAAGAAAAGAAAAAAAAGCACATGTTGGTACAATCTGACAAGAAGTTAACAACGTAAGTGGCACATGCAGAATTCAGTTTGAATCCTTGTGGGCACTTTGTAGTTTAAAGCAGTCATCATCTGGGGAGCTATATCTAAGGTAAAGGACAGACCATTGTTGCTGCTGATTTGGAAAGAAGGGCAGACAGGACTGCCCAACAACTCAGCACTATTAAACATTACACTCCACAGATTTCTATGACTCTGTTTTTTTATTTGTCTGGTTACTACTGGCATGTAATGAACTTCCTTAACACTTGGTGCTCAAAACAATGACTGTTTTATCACTCTCGTGATTCTGAGGATTCTTTCAGTCAGCCTGTAGTATAGATGACTTGTTTCCTGTCCAGAAGGATACAAAGGCAAGGGGGACTCGGTAGTTGGACTCATTATCTGGAGGCTATATATCTGGTCCCTCAGTTGTTTTGGTCAAAGACTACAACCCTGACCAAGGTTTCTGAATATGTCTTCCTCACACAGCCTGGTTTCTGTGTAGACTTGGTCTTGAATCACTCAGTTCTTCCATAGTGGTATAGTTCTCCAATCTCAAGTGTTTCTGTGAATCTGGCAGAAGATGTGTCACCTTTTATGGGTCAGTCTTTGAAGTCAAGTGCCTTTCTATTGTATTCTGCTATATTTAAAATGGCCACAGACTTTTCCTTGACTCAAGGCACAGAGTCGCTACTTCTAGGTTGGATGTAACCTACAAAAGAGCTGGTAGGTGGCAGGTATTGTCATCAGGGATAAAACATTCTTAGAAGGCTTATCTCAGAAGTATTTTTAGTACACAGAGATGGAGCATTTCTAACAGAAAGAAGGAAGAGCTGGTATGGTGAAAAGTGTTCCGCTTCTGACACACCACACTGTCCAAGTTCTAGATGTACCCAACCTGAGTCAAGTGATTAGAGCATAGAAAAATTGATTATTTTTGTTCTTGCTGTTGTATTATAACTTCTTTTTTTATTTATTTACTCATATAATATATCCCAACCACAGACTACTATCCCTCCACTCCAGTTCCCACCCCCGCACCCTCTCCCTCAGATCCATTGCACCTCCATTTCCCTTCAGGAAAGAGCAGGTCAAGGGAACACAGCATAACAAGATACAATAAGAGTTGGGACAAACCCTCATATCAAGTCTCACAAAAGATATCTGACAAGTTCACAGCACTTAACATCCATAAAAATGTAAGATTCTTTGATCTTCACTCACAATTGTACAAAAATGAGTTCCCACTGTGAAGATAACTAAGCCCAGAAGTTTTAAAGAAAGCCAACCCCACTCAGGTGGGTGCTAGCCATCCACAGACCAGCCTGGATCCTCAAGGCCTGGGCTGGCAGGAAGACAGACCCATTGAGCAGATGGATGCCATTATGATGAGCAAATGTGTAGTGGAGAAATAGGAGAGAAAGAGAAGCAGAAGGGTTCACCTGCTGTGGGAAGAGGCATGACTGAAGAAGTGAGAACAGTGAGGAGGGGGCTGATGTGGGTGTCCTGCTTGCCACCAGAGGCCATGGTAACATCCTAGCCCAGGCTGCTGCCAGGGGCCATGTCTGGGTCTGTGGTCCTACCATAGCCAGGGTCTGCGTTGACACCCTAGGTCCATGTTGCCACGAAGGGCCACAAGGATGCCCAGTACCTGGGTAGCTCCCTGTGGCCATGTAGGTGTCTGAGGGCTGTGATGCCCCAAGGGCCATACCAATCTTAGTGACCTAGGCTGCCACCCAGTGCCATGGTGACCTCTGGGACAGAGCTGTATCTGATGCCCATGTCTGGGTCTATGGCCTTACTGCAGCCAGGGTCTGAGTTGATGTCCTTGGTGCTCAAAACAATGACTCCTCTTGGCTATCCTATGGCTGCACCACTCCATGGAGATCCTGTGGGTATCATTCCACAAGACCAGTCCCTTCATGCGCTCCAGCAGGACAGCTTGAACAGATACAGAGCACTATCCTCCTGCAGACACCCTGGATTGAAGATATCTAGATAATCCTGCTGAGTAGTCCAGATAATCCTGTTCAGCACTCGGTGGGGGGGGGGGGGGGGCGCAGGCGGCTTAGAACTACCTCTACTGAATGCACTAGGCTCTGCTGACTCTCCATGGAGTAGGGAATGTAGGAGGGAACTGGGGGGGGTGGGGAGTAGAGGGGAGGGGAGGCTGGACGGACGGGAGGAGGGAAGAGGGGAATCTGTGATAGGTATGTAAAATGAATAAGAAATTTTTCTAAAAAAAAAAAAGCTGCCAAAAGAATCTTCAATATTATGAAAGAGAAGAGAGCAGGCAGGCTGCCCAGTATTTTGTGCTGTCCTGAGGTCCACTGGTCCTTGGCAACTGAGAGACAGTCTGCATGAGCTTTGTCCCTGAGAGACTGGTTGCACAAGTGTTCATGTGGTGATTTGAGGCCCTACCACCTCACTACCGGCCTGGGAGGACTGGCCCTGATGACAAGGGTGTAGAAGACCTGGCTCCGCTCCTTACCTGAGGGAGGGGTGGGGCCCCAGTGGCCAGGACTGACCAGCTCAGCTGCCACTCAGACCCACATCCAGGGCCTTCGGTTGGCCCACCCTAACATCTACCCCATCAGTGTCCTGTTGGAGCTCATGAAGGGACATGGTCCTGTGGAATGATACCCACAGGATCTCCATGACTCTGTGCAGCCATAGAATATCCAAGAGGAGTCTCAGTGAGGGCCCAGTGATGTTGGTGTACCAGAAACCAGAAGCCTAGAACCAGACCAATGACTCATTGCAATGAACATTTACAAGTAAGGCTGATTGGACGAAAGGGTATGCTGCGTAACACACTTCAGCTCCCAAAGCCACTAAGAGGAATGAAGAGGTAGTGGAAAGATGGAGGAATGAAAAAGTTTTTTATTTCTTCTTTGTTTGTTTTGGTTTTAATTTTTAAAAATTTCTTTTGGGGGGGGGACTCTGCAAGGGTGAGGGGTGGATATGAGGGAATTGAGAGATGAGCAGAATTGGGGTGCATGATCACAAAGAATCAATAAAGAAATCATGTTAAAAAAGGAAAAAGAAAAAAAGCCAAAAATAGAAGTATAGGGGAAACCAACAAAAACATTGAGCATTAGGTGTAGGGAAATATTTCAGTTCATAACCTGTGCTTTTGTTGCTGAAACAGAGCCTGGATAATTCTTTACCCAGCTGGTGCCACTTCTGTGAGTTCTGGAGAAATAGTGTGTCAGAAAGAAGGTTATCCTTTTCATTGTGTGAAAAAGATGGTTTTTGGGGGTAAAGATCTTGAAGGATTGTTTACATTTGTCTCACATGTGTCAGGTTCTTCATATTTATCTTTAGGAGAAAAAAAACTGAGTATCTGAAAGACTTAAACATAACTTCCTTGAATGAGTTTAGTATATGGGAATATACACTACTTTTTTGTCTTTTTTTTTTCTTTTTGGACTTATTTGAGACATAAGAGGTACCTGTCAAAAACATAAGATTATACTATTTGGTGAGAGCTAGTATTCCTAAGAAAAATGAAAAAAAAAAAAAACCTAGATTTAAAAACCTAAAAGCAAAATTGATAAAAGTTTCTTACTGAAAAGAATAAGTCAAACTTAAGCATTAAATAGTCAGTGGCTTAAGTCACATAGACACTTTCTTTGAAATTGCTTCTTTCCTTTTCATTACAAGTTGGTAACAATGAGCACATATTTTAAAAGGACAGAAAATGATGCATTATTTAATTTCCTTTATGTGATGCATTATTTAATTCCCCATACTTGAGAAGTGATTTCCATGGTTTTGGCATGTTATCAAAATATTAAGGTAATATGAAGCAATATAAAATGTCAGTAGGAAGTCAAATATAAAATAGGAACTATTACTAAAGCCCATTAATTATAGGGAAAGCATTAAATATTTCAAATTGATACTAAGTAATAGAGAAGGGGTTGTGTGATACCAGGGGGTAAAATTACATAAGTCCTTTTAAGAAGTCTAAATTACCTCAATTATAGTCATTGTCATTTTTGTAGTTTTATTGGTTAGATAACACATAAAAAGCAATTAAGCCCCCCCCATTAGCTTTTCAATGAAACCTTCTACCTCATTTATGTTCTCCCTGTCTGCTCTTTCTTACCCAGTAAAACTTCCAGAAGAAGTAAATAATAATTGCTTTCTTACTTCCTTTAATCTGCTCCTACACTGCTCCCTGGTTTCTCTTAGCAACCTGCTGAAAGACCTTTTACTAAGATGTCAGTTCCAGCCTAGTTCTCAACCCAGGAGTTAGTTTCTAGCCTCCACTCACTATGATTCTTGGTACTGCACAGCACTCCAGGAACATCTTTTCTGTCTCACTTTCTATGACACCATTATTTCCTGTCTTTTCTCACCTTTATGGATGTTGATTCTTGGTCTCCTTAGTTGTAATATTTTCCTCTACACAATTCCTTATGTTTTCTAAAATAGGGGTATAATTCACATAGCGTTGATTTTGCCATTTTTAAAGGCTCAACGGTTTTCAAGTACTCAGCAGGTTGTCTACTTTACTCCACATTCTGTTGCTATATATGAATGTCACATACTATTCACTGAAAAGAATAGAAATTTACCTAGCTCACAGTTCTAGAGAGTGAGAAGCCAAGAATGTGGTTTCTGAATCTCTTTGTCAGGAAGTTACATATGGAAAGGACATCAGATCTGAGAGCATCAGACAGATACGACATCTTTAATACAGCTGCCACCTAAGAGTTCCTACAAATGGACTGTGGGATGAACTAACCACTTTTTAGAATCACTCCCTCCAAATACCATGAACACACTATTTTGAGGATAAAGATTGGCATACGTGAATCCTGAGGAACAAATACTCAAACCATAGCATTGTTCAGTGATCGTTATCCTATCCCATTCTATTTCATCCTTCCTTAAGGACACTTCAAGGACAATCATACTACATTCCCCACTGCTGTCCCCTGTTCACCCCAAAAGCATTTCAAATAAATGAATCCAATTGATAAGAGATGCTCTTAGTCTGACTTCTTTTACTAACCAAATGTTTTCAAGGCTTATCTATGCTATAGCATACAGCAACACTTCATATTTTCTGGATACATCAAGAGAGCCTGGAAAAAATTACTATTGGAACAAACGGGAAGTTCACTAGGAGTGTAACTTAGGTTCTAGAAGAAGGGTGAAAGAAAGGAGAATAAAACTATGTGAGGAAACCTTAGCTCCAACATTTACAAATTTGGTGAAGAAGATTAAAGTACAGATCCAAGAATCTCAAAGAAACTCTAGCAAAATAAATACAAAAGACAGCACCTAGGTCATCAGAGTTAAAGTAGCAGGTACCAACTATAAAAACTTATCTTGGAAGTAACCAGAAAGGGTGACATTCTTAGAAACAGAAAACTTATGTTATAATAATTACTAGAAACAAATAATATCTTGTATAACCTTCAATAATGAAGATTAAATAAAAAACATTCAATTTAAAACCAAGAGAACTAGTTATCACTAAATTTATAATATAAAACACATTTTACTATATTATATTACAGAAAGTTCTTCAGGCAAATGAAGCTTTTTCCAGATGGCAATTCAAACAATATAACAGCAAATGGAAAACATCATGAATGATAAACTAATATATAGCTACTTATAAATCTATTTGCATTCTCATTTTATCTTAATTTCTTCGAGGGCATATGATATTTGAAAACAAAAGTTATAATGCCCCAGCCAGGGAAGCAGATCAGTGCCATGCTCAGCCATCATCAAAGAAGCTTCCTCATGCAGCAGATAGGAACAAATACAGAGACCCATAGTTAGACATTATGGAGAGAGAGAGAGAGAGAGAGAGAGAGAGAGAGAGAGAGAGAGAGAGAGAGAGAGAGAGAAATAAATACTCAGCCCTAAATCAGATGTCTCCATCAAATCCCTCCCCTTAGGGCTCAGGGAACCCTGCAGTCATGTCTGAGCTTTTCCTTTTCTTTTCTTTTCTTTTCTTTTTATTTTAAATTCCATCTTATGGGTTTTTTTTGACATTTTAAAAAATAAATTTATTTATTTATTTTATATCCTGGTTGCAGTTTCTCCTCCTTCCTCTCCTCCCAGTCCCTTCCTCCACCCCCCAATGGATTTTTCCTCTGTTTCTGTTTAGGAAAAGGCAGGTCTCCCATGAGTATCAACAAAACATGGCATATCAAGTTGCAGTAAGACTAAACACCTCCCCATGTATTGAGGCTGGGCAAGGAAACCCAGCATGGAAAGTAGGGTCCCAGAAGCCAGTAAAAGAGTCAGAGACAACCCCTGTTCCTACTGTCAGGAGTATCACAAGAGGACCATGGTACTGTTTAGTTATGTTTTCTTTTTTTGTGTGTATTTTTCTGTGTTTTTATCCTACTGTTCTTTCATTAACTGAAGGAGAGTAGAGAGGTGTTCCTTGGGTAGATTGGAGGGAGGAAAGGACAAATGTAATTATATTATAATCTTAAAAACATGAAAAGAAATTATTCCACATAGGGAAGTTTGTATCAGAAAAGGGTCCCCTTTACATCAAGAAGATACTTTCATGATATAGATTTTACATATATGTTGAGCTCACTCTAAGTAGCACTCAGAGATTGACCATATTTCCTACAAATCATAAAGCATTGCGTGAATAAATTTGGGAAGAAGAAAACAAAGACTGCTACTAACTCTTGTGGAAACCCTGTAGGTTGTTTTGCAAGATGATACATTTAAATAGTTGATCAAACTATTTTTTAAGTTATTTCTAACAAGTGAGTATTGGCTTCATAGAAGAGGTCCAACATTAATGCCTTCAGAAAATGATGAATCGAGAAAAAGCATATTTTGAGAGCTCCCAGCTAAACTAATGTTTGAGTACAAGAGCAGCCAGTAATCCTTCCTTACAAGAAACAAGAATCCAGCTATGGTGGTTTACTGTGTGCCTTTCATGGAATTCTTTAGCTGTACCTTGTGTTTGGATGACAACCAAATTAATAATGTCTCGTTGTTTGGCCCATTTTGAGTGGGTCACTCACGCAGGAAATTTGTCTCTAGACTAGTAGATGTTCTTGTGACTCTGATCCATGAAAACATCATGCCTGCTTGTTCATCGTTGTGGTGCTGGGTGCTGTATCTTGTATTTTCCCAACATCTTAAGGAAAAGTCAGGCAGGGACAGTGTCCAGTTCTTCAGATGAAAAGAGTGAATTTGACACACCAGCAAAGATTTAGCTTCAAATCTAAGCCAGGAAGAAGTATCCAATCTGGAAGGCAGTTTCTGTCCCTAGTCATTGGAGATAGACATGAAGAGCTGGGCAGCAAAAGAGAGAATCAGTGCTGTGCCAACTAAAAGGATATGCAAGAGAAAAGAGTGGAGGTTACTACAATTTCTCCAAGTGCCAGAATGGTCTGTTTGAGGGAAGTGGCCAGGAAATGCAGTGAAGAGCTCAGTATATTGACAGGATAGGGATCTACAGTGGTTCTTTAGTGTAACGTTTTCAAATTTTCTTACTTTTAATTTGACAGAAAAAAAATTAGATGTATTTGTGACAGATAAAAAAATATTTTGAGACACCTACGTACTATTCCTCTCATATTCCACTTCTTATGAGAAGTAAAGAGCTAAGAAGAGCTTATAAGTTTTGGGGTATCTATCTTTCTCTTTTTCTTTTTCCCTCCCTTCCTTCCTTCTTTCTTTCTTTCCTCCCTCCCTCCCTCCCTTCCCCCTCTCCCTCCCTCCCTCCCTCTCTTCCTACCCCTCCCTCCTCTCTCTCTCTCTCTCTTCCTTCCTTCCTTCCTTCCTTCCTTCCTTCCTTCCTTCCTTTTTTTGAGACAGGGGCCCTCTCTGCGTATTCTAGGCTTGACTTGAACTCACTGAATAGCTAAGGTTAGAATCATAGCAAACTCTTACCTCAGTCTCTCAAGTACTGAGACTATAGACTTCTGAGTGAATGCACCATTGAGAGTTGAAATCCAGATGAGTTAGTGTCTGGCTCTGGCTTGAGTCATGAGGGTGTGATAGAGAACACTAGAAACCACGTCAAGGGTGACAAAGCCCTGGGCTGATATGAGAAGTTAGACTTATATCTAAAGTAGAAGCTGAGGCAAAAAAGAAATTCACTATATTTTAAGTCTTTAAGACTGTGTATTAAGCCGGGCGGTGGTGGCGCACGCCTTTAGTCCCAGCACTTGGGAGGTAGAGGCAGGCGGATCTCTGTGAGTCTGAGGCCAGCCTGGTCTCCAAAGCGAGTTCCAGGAAAGGCGCAAAGCTACACAGAGAAACCCTGTCTCGAAAAACCAAAAAAAAAAAAAAAAAAAAAAAAAAAGACTGTGTATTAAAAAAAACCCTTTGATTTTCCCAAGATATATGAAAAATGGTCTTCATTGGGGTGTCCTTTGAGGGACACAAAATGAAAACAAAAGTTTGGAATTATTTTTTTTACCTTAAATCAAAGGAATTAGCATTTCAGGTTTTTTTAAAGCTGCTAACTGATGGGTGGAACTACAAATGAGATATTGTTCATCTTGTATGGACAATAAATCACCATCAGAAGCTAGCAACAGTTATTTAGCATTCAAATCATTACTTCTGGTTTTATTTTACGGAAATGACAGTGTTCTTCAGAGACTATTATAGGGAAAGTCCATCTCCTGGGCGGGATGCAGTAAATTAAAAATACCACTACTGTTTAAAAAGCAGTGTGTAACTAGAGAAGGAGTGACACATGCTCAAAGAAACTTAGTGACTTCATTTCTAAGCTTCTTTTGAAATGCACAACTAGCCCAAGCTGTTCCTTTATTTTTAAAAATATTGTTGAGATTTCAAAGTATATTAAGAAGCATTCTACCTTATTTTAGGAAGTCAGTCACTAATCAGTTGTTGGCCATTGTGGTACATTCTAGGGTTTTGGAGATGTTAAGTGTTCTCTACATAGTATTTCATTTCACTAGTTCATTCAATGTGTACATGCTGAGTATCATCAGAATGCAAAACACTGCTCTAGATACTTGGGATAGAGAGCCAGAAAAAATGGTAAAACATACAGAAATCATTTAATTTCCTAGCTTATGTTTTAAAGAGGTGACTGTGGTTGCCTCAGGAAGAGTGACAGAGGACAGTGTGTACGCTAGTACAGTAGCCTGGGTAGTGGTGTTTTGAACCAGGAGAAAAATGGAAAGATGAAAGCGTGTCGGGTTCCAGAGATAGGAGAATCAATGTTTTTCTTCTTTTTTCCTTACTTTCATTTTTCCATCTGAGTACTAGCCTATGTATTACTATGACTGGTTATATTAATGTTTCCCCCTTTAATTTTTACTTTCTAAAGGATGCAGAAGAATATAGTGAAAAGGAGTTTTGTTCCATTATCTTTAGGCTGTAAGAATGTGGGTAGCCACACTCTCTGTATTTCAGTTAAATAGAGATGAAAGCCTAGTGCCTATCTGATGCTATTATGAAGATTAAATAGGTTTGTACACAATGGGCCCTTAGAATAGTACTTAGCAAAGGAGGGCACTCAATAGTTGTTATCTGTGATTATAATCATCATAATAAAATAGTCTATGTAAGGGTCGTACATGAGGACTCTTGGACAAATGTAATGTTTTGATATTTTGTGATAACCCAGATTGCTTTAAAAATGCAATGAAACTCTTATCAAGTATTTAAAAATAATGTAGAAGGCTAAAATTGCAGAATACACAGATGTGGACAGGGCTGACTAGGAGAGAAGGTGGACAAGAATGGTTACATGTACAGGCAGTTAGGTGGACTTGGTGGCAGGAAAATATTCACCCTGAACAATATTTATTAGGTTCTCACTATGTATCATGCACTATACAGGGTGTCCTTAAGTGTAAACAACAATGCCTGCCCTCCCAAACAATAAACTCCTTGCCATCCTGGAACTGCCTTCTAAAGAATTTGAGGTGAGACAGCTGAGACAAATGTATGAGGGAGGAGATGAGGATGACTGAGAGTGAAAATTGGAAAAATGAAAATATTACTACATAGGCTTTTTGCTATGTTAACTTTATAGTTTATAATTTGAATTTTAAGTAAATTTAAAAAATGTATATGATATCTTCAGGTTATATGATTTCTCTGGCTACATTCATTTATTCTGACATGGAAATGCATAGAAGATAGCTGAGCTCAAAAACAAGTCAGATGGTTCATGAGATAACTTGCAAATGCATCGTTTTAGCCATGGTCCATACAATCTATTATGGCTGGCAACAGTGATGACGAAAAGGGGGTATTGGAAAGAGGGGGTGAGCTGATTAAAAGAACACAAGGTTTATATGGGGCAACTACAAGTTCTAGTAGGAGACAAAGGGTGGGTAGAGGTTATAAGGTGTTGTCAGAGAAGACCGACATTGATGGCTTTATTGGTTGAAACTCCCACAGGCAATACTGAGCTATGAAACTGAAATAAAGTAAGAACCAAGATCATTTGGAGGGAAGGTTATGAAACTTGGACTCCCCGTTCTGGATGGGTTCCCAGAAGTTATTGAAACAACTGTGAACGGTGGCAGAGTAAGCACTGAAGGGAAGCAGTGGAACCTGGAGCTCCAGCTCAGACATCTGCCAAGCCCATGTGCCTGAGGGGAGCAAGCCACATGCCAGCTTCTTCCTCAGCCCCAACTAAGTGTTGCCAGGCAGGCACTTAGATTCAGCTTTGCAAAGGGTATGTATTTTTCCAGACAAACCAATGTGCATTTATCTTACGTAAAATTCCCCAACTTTAAACGTTAGCAGCTAATTTAATCTTGGAAAGATACTGGGAGACACAGATAAATCCTACATTTGCACCGGATTTGGCACACAGATATTCACTTTGCCATCACTGAGCCAAAGCCTTCAGTCGATAAGAAGTAAGTTGGGTTCAAGTATGTGAAGTAAGGAGCAAGTGATATGTTAGACAGGCTGTACTATCCTCAGGAAATTCAAGACAAAACAAGGCTGAATGAATTCAGACAAAGTATAATTACTATCTGAATAAAAATGACCAAATATTTTCCTGTGTTCACTAACAACTATGCTGTTGTCCATCACATGTTTATCCTTGTTTCATAACCTTCCAAAAAGTAGATAAGATTTACTAAGGTAATTTTATAAAATTTCTTGTACTTCTGGATAGCTTCCAGTTCAGAACAAGGTCTTGCCAACTTGGATGTTTCCAGCACAAACTCCAACCCTTGCTTGAATAAACGAAATGGGAGGTCAATTCTGAGTACTCACTGAGAAACCCCATGGGTCTCTGTGGTGTATCAACTCTCTCTTCAGAATAAATCAATAAGCTCAACTTTGTCCAAGTACAGGAGTGTTCCTGTGGTCTTTGGTCAGGAGGGATTGAAATGTCTAAAGCTTTAATCTTGCAAAACCTTTTCTCTTGTTGCAACATGCAATTCTTCACTACTTGAATTACTTAAAGAACTAAATATAAAAGTAGGTTCACTGTCAAAAGAAGTAAGAAGGATAGCTTTCATCTTTAATATGGCTTTGAGGATATTTCAATTTTTATTTGTGTGTTATGATTTGAAATCTTGGGACTGATAGCACTAGTCTAGAGAAATGAAGAGTTTCTAGATAGATTTTTCACCACACTCAATTTCTTGGCACCAAGAATCTCTTTAGAGCTTCTTTTTTTTTTTGTCTGCCATCAATTCATTTGGATAATATTTTAAAATAAAAATAACCCTAGAGGCTAACTGAGGTATAAATAAAGGCAAAATGTGACACTAAAAAACTGTTTGTTTGTTTTTTTAACTAGTCAGCTGTATTGAATAAACAAACTCATTTCTTCCTCCATTAGAAACCAATTCTTGACTACTTGGTATATAAAACATTTTTCTAGTTATTGGAGGGGCAGTGATGAATGAGGCAGATCACTTATAATCTCTTCAGGATCAGTATGGGACATGAGAAGACAGTTGAACACATAAGCAAGTGATTCCAAGTTGAAAGTAAACCCTGCGAAAAAGACAAATCAAGTTAAAAAGTCTGAGATTAATTAATGGGAGCAAGAAGAGAACTAATTTTGATGAGATACATGGTCAGGGGATAAATCTCTAAAGGGGATGTTTAAGTATGTACCTGAATGGAGCATAAAGGTCTTGATATGCTGATGAGCCTAGTCATACCAACCAATAGAAAGAAAGGTACTGTTTCTGAAGAGACCTAGGTCTGGGGTGAGTGATGAGATTAAAGAGCTAGGCAAGGGACAGAAGAGTTGTAGTGTGCCATGATAAGGACTCGTACTGTATGACAGGTATCTTGGAAAGATACTGGAAGGATTTTGACATGGGAATTCCATGATCTGACATGATTTTTAGGAGATCAATTTGACTATATGTGGAGACTGGAGAAGCAGGAGTAGGACACAGTGACCAATGAGGAGGCAACTGAATCTAGCAGGTTCTACTAGAAAAGTGCCTTCCCAGGACTGGGTCCTAGTACAGCGGGTTTTATTTAATAATATCTGAGCCCTTTTGGCATTCGCCATGATATTTCCATTGTGCCTTATTAATGAGATCTATGTGCATATTTGAAGTTTTCCTTGGTGTGGTTGGCCTGTATACATAATAAGTATTGGCCTTTTCAAGGGCATTGGATTCCTGATTCCCTGAAGACTTCTCCTCTGTGGTCCTTCCCTTACGAAGGGTTATTATTATTCTGTTAGAAAAGGTGATGCCTTGTTCTAATTTGAGGAGCAATGGGGGAATTGGAAAATAATCAAATTTTAGAAACCCACGAAGTGAGAGATGACAGGACTTCCTGATGCATTGAGGATGAGTTGTAGATTATAAAAAAGGATTGTAACTGGTTCCTAGCCACCTAAGGACTAATGAACAGTGGCATCATTGAAATTGGAGAAAATTCAGAATAAAAACTCAGATCAAGATTTCTCCTGGGGTATGCTATGTTTAAGAAGTGTTGCAGTGCTATGCCCAGTATTGAAACCCAAAGAGAAGGAAATATGTTTACACGTTAGTATCTAGAATATGCAGCTGCTCTATATTAGTATATAAAGCAAGTCTAAGAAAGTTACCCATTTATGAACACTTCTACTTACCTATGAAAAGACAGCTCAAGCCTACATAACCAATTCCACTTAAGAAGACTCTTCTAGGATTTTAAGGACTAGATCTTGCTATAACAGAACCTGTTTAATAATATCTGAGTCCTTTTGGTAGTCATCATTACCTGCCTGCTGTGCCTGGTTAGTCTAAGCTAAAGCCACATTTGAAACGTCTCTGGTCTTCAATATTCCATAGACGTGATAAACATTGTTTCTTTCCTGGTCCCTTGGATCCTATGTCCTGAAGACTTCTTCTCCGGACATCCCACTCCTTAGAGTTATTTATATTCTGGTTTGAGTATTAAAGAATGTACATTATAACGATAATTTTAGGAAGCAATGTGTTTGGAAGAAGTGAATAGGTTATAGAAGACCTGTGGATATGGAAGTGGGAGACAGATATAAGTTAAATAAAAACAGAATAGATGAGATTAGAGCACAGTGAGTGTAGACCTGTAAAAGGACTCTCAGAGAAAGTACAAGTAATAGTTTAGGAATCATAGCATTAGGTAGTGGGCTATTTGACTGTGAGGCAACATTTGTCCATATTATAATACTGTCAAGAGAATGACAACACAAACTGTAACTGGGGAAATATTTGCAAAAGACTGATAAAAATCTGCTATCTGAAAGTATACTGAAGGAAGGTCTGCATCATTCTATTTTGGTGTGAAATAAAAATGTTCCATAAAAGGTCTTAAAGTTTTCAAAAAATATTTAAACAAGTAAGAAAGAAATTGAATAAATAGGCTTACAGTTTAGAGAAGTAGAGTACTAAAAGTACAGCTTGTGGGTCTAGAGAGATGGTCTGGCAGTTAAAAGTGCTTGCTGCTCTAGCAGAGGACTTGAGCTTGGTTCCCAGTACTAATGTTCCCAAGTACTAGTCACAACCACCTGTAACTCCAGTTCTAGGAGACTTGGTGCCCTCCTCTGTCCTCCCCAGGCACCTGCACCCACATGCACCCAAACTGTTGGTTGACACTATTTCTGGGAAGACATAAACACATTTCTATTCACCCCAGATAGTGAATTGACAACAGATTTAGATACCAACAATGTCTGATTTGGTAAACCAATGAATTTATTGGGGTTTCTTACAGAAATATGGGTGAAAGGTATCTTACAGGGACAGAACTGGCACAAAGACAGCTGTATTATCAAAAACGCATGCTAGCATGCTAGCATGCTAGTATAGAAAACAGCTCATGAAAGCTGGAATCCTAGTGCACACTGCAGGCAACTCAATAGGTCAGAGAATGTCTCTCTCAGGCAGCTCAGCTGTTCTGAACATTTTTCAGGCAGCTTGTCTTGTCTTGAGATTGTCTCTCAGCAGTCTTTACAACTTATGTAAGCTCAGAGAGGGAGGGGAACCTAGTGACTCCAGTTAGTTTTAGGTGTTTCTTTGCTATCTGTAGAACTAGTTCTCACCTACATCCCCCAGAATGTTCATCCCAGACTCTCCCTCCCTAGACCTTTTATCGTTAGCTTTGTGTCTCAGTCAGTAGATCCCATCCTTAGGGGAGATGTCACATGAACTTTCCAGCCTGCTCACTTCTACTCTGTCTCAGTCAGAGACAAGACCAGATCTGAGGCCCTTAAGCTATAGATCCCATCTTCATGGTCACACGTACTCTGAGTTGAGTTTTGATGTAATTATGCCTCCTTGTGCACCAGGGATTGTGTTACACCAGGAAGCTTTCTTCCAAAATTACTGCACTTAAATCTGCTTACAATAAACTGCCTGGTTTCAGACTCTCCAGAAGTTTGAACCAGAACCAATTAAGTTGGCCTCAACTGAGTTTTCCTCCTTCTCCTCCCCTGCCTCCTCCTCCTCTTTTTTTTTTTTTTTCTGAGCTAGGGTTTCTTTGTGTAGATCTGGCTGTCCTGGTACTAGCTCTGTAGATTAGGCTAGCCTCAAACTGCCTACTTCTGCCTCCTGTGTGATGGGATTAAAGATGTGTGCCACTACTGCCTGGTGAGTGTTCCTTCTTGTCCATCATAGTTCACTCCCCAGCTGGTTGTGATACTTTCAGGGACTCCCACATTTCTTGAAACTTCTGAGTTGTTAACTTCCTGAGCGTCTCAGGGTTTCTATTGCTGTGAAGAGTCACCATGACTATGGCAACTCTTATTACAGAAAATGTTTAATGGAGGCTGACTTACATTTTTAGAGGTTTAGTCCATTATTATCATAGCAAGAAGCATGGTGGCATGCAGGCAGACATGGTGCTGTAGAAGTAGCTGAGAGTTCTACATCTTGCAGGCAACAGGAAGTGAACTGAGGCACTGGGCTTGGCTTTGATATGAAATATCAAAGCCCACCTTCACAGTGACACACTTCCTCTGACAAGGCCCCATGGACTCCAACAAGGCCACACCTCCTAATAATGCCACTTGCTATGGGCCAAGCATTCAGACACATTAGTCTATGGAGGCCATACCTATTCAAACCACCACACTGAGTCTTAACAAGCTTCTCTTCAAGACAGAATGTTTTGTCTTGAAAGAAATTGTTGCAGAAGACACCTAGAGATTCATATGCATAAATAAAAACAATTTTAAAAACCTAGGTCAATGGAGAAGAACTCAACTTGGATTTGAATCCCAAGAGATCCAATAAGAAAATATAATTTTGTAAGAGTGAGTCCTTAAGAAAGGATCCTCAAGTGGAAAAAATTACAACAGATAGTACAGGAATAAATTTTGGTTTAGCTAATTGCGTATGGAACCCAATAGTCAACCAGACCTTTACGTCATCCTTGATTCAGAGAGCAGTCTTCTTTAAAGTCTAGGAAGACTAGTGTAAATAGATATCACATGCTGTGAAAATTTTCACCACTTCCTGTATGCTTCTGCCATTTTTCAGAACAAACACAGACCCCCCCACCCCCACCCCTTTTAAAGTTTCAGCTCTGTTGTGGGTGAAAGCAGTACTCCAATAAGGAAACTGTGAGTGTGGACTCCATAGTCAGATGGTGTACATTCAAATCATCATCATGAGTGCGTTCTTCAAAAATTTACATAGTCTCTATACCTCAGTTTACTCAGCTGAACAGTGAAGTTCTCACAGGATCATCGTGAAGAGCAAGCCACCATAACAGAGCAAAGCTGTTCCTGTTCCTGTACTTTTACTAGTAGCCACATTTTGATTAATTTTTGTGTGTGTGTGTGTGTGTGTGTGTGTGTGTGTGTGTGCACATGTGTGAGGGTGGGTTTGGTGTCATGCATGTGAAGATTAGAGCACAGTTATTGAGAATTAATTCTCTTCTACCTCCTTGTGAGATATAGATATTGAACTTAAACAGTAAGACTTCTGTACAAGTGCCTCTACCCAGTAAGCCATCTTGCTGGCCCAGAATACACATTTTAAAAAGGTAAATTTAATTTTAATATTATATTTTACTTAACCTAATTTGCCAAAAATATCATTATAAGTTGTGATAAATCTGGACTATAATTAGTGTGATATTTTAATATTAGAGTATATCTCAATTCTTTCTACTAATATTTTCATTATTTAGTGGACACCTGTAGTTAGTTGCTGCCATGTTGGAAAACACAGTAAAGCCTTACTTTAAGATGAACAATTCAAGTCAAGTTATTCAATACTGGGATTCTTTTTAAAGGACCTGGATTGTTGTATGATATCCTGGTCTCTTACTATCTTGCTATTTTCTCCTTTTTCTTTTCCCTCCATGCACTCTCAGAAGAAAAAGAAATTAAAGGAAACTAGTTCATCTAGTCATTCAGAAAAAAGTTAACCTTCTCAGTCCTGAGATCATTTTCCAACTTCTCTTTCAAATAATTCAGTTCTTTGTTTGCTAGGAACTGTGTACAAATGATCTCCAACTTAAGATATCTTTCAAATAATTCAGTTCTTTGTTTTCTAGGAATTGTGTACAAATGATCTCCAACTTAAGATGTCTTTCAAATAATTCAGTTCTTTGTTTGCTAGGAACTGTGTACAGATGGTCTCCAATTTAAGACATCTTGAGTTCTGGTTTGGTTATTTATTTATTTATTTATTTTGGCAGATCTTACTTCCATTTTTGTGGTTTTGTTCTTTGACTTAACAATGATGTGAAAACATAATATATTCATTATAAACTGTAATTTGAATTGTAATCTCTTCCAAGAGGTTAGCTTGAGCCCTATGGTACTTCCTCAGGAGATTCAATTTAGAAAATCTGGTTGTCAAATGTGTGGCTTCTTCACACTAAATCTTATGATACACTTCAATATTTTCTTTTACCTCACAGAGTGTAAGAAGTACTGTAGTCTGTGTACTGGATACAAAGTTTGTCCTTGGAAAATTTCCCAAAGGCCTTTGTAAAGATAAAACATTTCAAAAGTATAATTGGAACACTGCAGTTAGAATTGTCATTCCTCTACAGAGTACAAACGCTTGGCCCTTAAGCCGTTAGGCCATCTATATTATTTCATTTCTGTTGTTGTGACAAAGAACCTGACCAAAAAAAGCAACAGAGGAGAGGAAAAGGGTTAGTTTAGTTTACAAAGCCAGGTTATAGTGCATTGTTGCAGAAAATTCAAGGCAAGAACTTCAACTACCACATTCACAGTCAAGAGCAGAGAGAGAATCAGTGCATGCTCCTTGGAATCTCTTTTTCACTCTTACATGGTTTGGGGCCCAGCCTAGGGAATGGTGTGGCCCACAGTAGGATGAGTCTTCCTTCACTGATTAACAACCAAGGTAGTCCTCCACAAATATGCCCATAGGCCAACCTGATTTAGAGAGTTCCTCATTAAGATTCTCTTCCCAGATAATTCTGGGTTGTGTCATGTTGACAGTTAAAACCAGTATACCATCTGCATTAGTCAGGGTTTTCTAGAGTCACAGAGTTTACGGACTGAATGAATTTATCTATCTATCTATCTATCTATCTATCTATCTATCTATCTATCTATCTATCTATCTACCTACCTACCTACCTACCTACCTACCTACCTACCTACCTACCTATCTATCTATCTATCTATCTATCTATCTATCTATCTATCTATCTATCTATCTATCTATCTATCTAAATGGAAATTTATTGGAATGACTTACAGGCTTCAGTCCAACAATTGTTAGCTGTGAAGGGAAAGTTCAAGAATCCAGTAGTTGCTCAGTCCCATGAGGCTGGGTGTCTCATCTGATCTTCTGTATATGCTGGAATATGCTGACAACATGAGGACAAGCAGGCAAGGAATGAACATGCTTCCTACCTTCTTCCATTGTCCTTATTTTTTTATTAAGAAATTTTCTATTCATTTTATATACCAACCACAGATCCCCTTCCCCTCCTTCCTTCCACCCCCCAATTTTCCTCCAACACACCCCTATTCCCATCTCCTCCAAAGCAAGGCCTCCCATGGGGAGTCAGTAGAGCCTGACATACTCAGTTGAGGCAGGTCCAAGCCCCTCCCCCTGCACCAAGACTGTACAAGGTCTCCCACCAGAGGCAGTGGGCTCCAAAAAGCCCACTCATGTACCAGGGATGGATCCTGATCCCACTGCCAGGGGTCCCCTTAAGCAGATCAAGCTACACAACTGTCTCCCCTATGAAAGGGTCTAGTCTATTCCCATGGAGGCTCCATAGCTGTTGGCCTTCAGTTCATGAGTTCTCACTAATTTGGTTTGGTGGTCTCTGTATATTTTTCCATCATGAACTTGATGTTCTTTGCTCATAGAATCCCTCTTCTCTCTCTTAAACTGGACTCCCAAAGCTTGGCCTGGTGTTTGGCTATAGATCTCTGCATCTGCTTCCATCAGTTACCTGATGAAGGCTCTATTATGACAGTTAGGGTATTTGCCAATCTGATTACTGGGATAAGCCAGTTCAGACACCCTCCCCACTATTGCTAGTAGTCTAAGTTGGGGTCATCATTGTAGATTCCTAGGAACTTCCCTAGCACCAGTTTCTCTCTATCCCCATAATGTCTCCCTCTATCAAGATATTTCTTTGATTGCTCTCCCACTCTGTCGTTGTTCCAGCTCAACCATCCAATTCCCTTATGTTCTCATCCCCCATTCCCTACCTTCCATTGCTCCCCTTTATCCCAAGTTTATTCATGGAAATCTCATCTATTTCCCCTTCCCAGGGTGATCCATGCATCCTTCTTAGGGTTCTCCTTGTTAGCTAGCTTCTCTGGAGTTGTGGGTTGTTGTCTGATTATCCTTTGCTTTTCATCTAGTATCTACTTATGAGTGAGTACATACCATGTTTGTCCTTCTGAGTCTGGGTTACCTCACTCAGGATGATACTTTCTAGTTCTATCCATATGCCTGCAAATTTCATAATGTCATTGTTTTTTACTACTGAGTAGTATTTCACTGTGTATATGTGCCACATTTTCTTTATCCATTCTTCAGTTGAGGGGCATCTAGGTGGATTCCAGGTTCTGGCTATTATGAATAATGCTGTTATGAACATAGTTGAGCATGTGTCCTTGTGGTATGATTAAGCATTCCTTAGGTATATGCCCAAGAGTGGTATTGCTAAGTCCTACGGTAGATTGATTCCCAATTTTCTGAGAAACTGCCATACTGATTTCCAAAGTGGCTGTATAAGTTTGCACTCCCACCAACAGTGGAGGAGTGTTCCCCTTGATCTATATTGTCTCCAACATAAGCTGTCATCAGTGTTTTTGATCTTAGCCATTCTAACAGGTATAAGATGGTATCTCAGAGTCATTTTGATTTGCATTTCTCTGATGACTGCCGATGTTGAACATTTCCTTAAAGTCTTTCGACCACTTGAGATTCTTCTGTTGAGAATTCAGTTTAGTTCTGTAGCCCATTTTTAAATTAGATTTTTAGGTATTTTGATGTCTAGTTTCTTGAGTTCTTCATATATTTTGGAGATCAGCCCTCTGTTTGATGTCGGGTTGGTGAAGATCTTTTCCCATTCTGTGGGCTGTTGTTTTATCTTATTGACTGTGTCTTTTGCCTTACAAAAGCTTCTCAGTTTCAGGAAGTCCCATTTATTAATTGTTGCTCTCAGTGTCTGTGTTACTAGTGTTATATTTAGGAAGTGATCTCCAGTGCCAGTGAGTTCAAGATTACTTTCTACTTTCTCTTCTATCAGGTTCAAAGTAACTGGATTTATGTTGAGGTCTTTGATCCACTTGGACTTAAGTTTTGTGCACGGTGACAGATATGAATCTATTTGCAATCTTCTACACGTTGACATCCAGTTATGCCATCACCATTTGCTGAAGATGCTTTCTCTTTTCCATTATACAGTTTTGACTTCTTTGTCAAAAATCAGGTGTTCATAGGTATGTGGGTTAATGTCATGGTCTTCAATTCAATTCTATTGGTCCACATATCGGTTTTTATGCCAATACCAAGCTGTTTTTATTATGATAGCTCTGTAGTAGAGCTTGAGGTCAGGGATGGTGATGCCTCCAGAGGTTGCTTTATTGTAAAGGATTGTTTTAGGTATCCTGGGATTTTTGTTTTTCCATATGAAGTTGAGTATTGTTCTTTCCAGGTCTGTGAAGAATTGTGTTGGTATTTTGATGGGGATTGCATTGAATCTGTAGATTGCTTTTGGTAAGTTTGCCATTTTTACTATGTTGATCCTACCTATCTGTAGCTAGAGTTTTCCTGCCTGACCCACAGTCAGGACAAATCTCTCTCATCTGCCAGTCCCACAGCCGCTCAGACCCAACCAAGTAAACACAGAGACTTATATTGCTTACAAACTGTACAGCCATACCAGGCTTCTTGCTAACTGTTCTTACAGCTTAAATTAATCCATTTCTATAAATCTATACCTTGCCACTTACCGGCATCTTCACATGCTGTTTGTCATTGTGGCGGCTGGCAGTGTCTCTGACTTGGCCTTCCACTTCCCAGCTTTATTCTCCTCTTTGTCCCGCCTATACTTCCTCCTGCCTGACTACTGGCCAATCAGTGTTTTATTTACCAACCAATCAGAGCAACACATTTGCCATACAGAACATCCCACAGCACCTATCCATGAGCATGGGAGATCTTGCCATTTTCTGATATCTTCTTCAATTTCTTTCTTCAGAGACTTAAAGTTCTTGTCATACAGGTCTTTCACTTGTCTAGTTAGAGTTACCATAAGGTATTTTACATTATTTGTGGCTATTGTAAAGGGTGATGCTTCTCTGATTTCTTTTTCCGCCCACTTATCATTTGTATATTTGGGAGGGCTACTGATTTTTTGGGGGTTGATCTTGTATCTTCCCACATGACTGATGGTGTTTATCAGCTGCAGGAGTTCCTTGGTAGAATTTTGTGGTCACTTATGTATACTATCATATCGTCTGCAAATAGAGAAAGTTTGACTTCTTCTTTTCCAAATTCTACCCCCTTGATCTCCTTTTGTTGTCTTATTGCTCTAGCTAGAAATTCAAGTACTATATTGAATAGATATGGGGAGAGTTGACAGCCTTGTGTTGTTCCTGATTTTAGTGGAATTGCTTTGAGTTTCTCTCCATTTAATTTGATGTTGGCTATTGGCTTGTTGCAAATTGCCTTTATTATGTTTAGGTATGTTCTTTGTATTCCTGATCTCTTCAAGACCATTATCATGAAGGGGTATTGGATTTTGTCAAAGGCTTTTTCAGCATCTAATGAGGTGATCATATTTTTTTTCTTCTTTGAGTTTATTCATACGGTGTATTACATTGACAGATTTTCATATATTGAACCATTCTTGCATCTCTGGGATGAAGCCTATTTGGTCACAGTGGATAAGTTTTTTGATGTGTTCTTGGATTTGGTTTGCCAGTATTTTATTGCATCAATGTTCATGAGGGAGATTGGTCTGTAATTCTCTTTCTTTGTTGCATCTTTGTGCGGTTTGTGTATTAGGGTAACTGTAGCCTTATAAAAAGAGTTTGGCAATGTTCCTTCTGTTTCTGTTGTTGGAACAATTTGAAGAGTATTGGAATTAGCTCTTCTTTGAAAATCTGGTAGAATTCTGCACGGAAACCATCTGGTCCTGGGCATTTTTGATTGGGAGACTTTTAATGACTGTTTCTATTTCCTTAGGGGTTGTTGGTCTATTTAAGTTGTTTATCTAGTTTTGATTTAACTTTGTTATGTGGTACCTATACCTAAAATTGTCCATTTCTTTCAAATTTTCCAATTTTGTGGCATACAGATTTTTGAACTATGACCTGATGATTCTCTGGATTTTCTTGTGTGTTGTTAGTCTCTTTTTTACATTTCTGATTTTGCTAATTTGGATGCTCTCTCTCTGCCTTTTGGTTAGTTTGAATAAGGGCTTCTCTATTTTGTTGATTTTCTTAAAGAATCAACTCTTTGTTTCTTTGATTCTTTATATTGTTCTCTTTGTTTCTATTTTATTGATTTCAGCCCTCAATTTGATTATTTCCTGGCATCTATTCTTGGGTGAGTTTACTTCTTTTTCTTCTAGAGCTTTCAGGTGTGCTGTTAAGTCGCTAGTGTGAGATTTCTCCAACTTCTTTATGTGGGCATTTAGTACTATGAATTTTCCTCTTGGCACTGCTTTCATAGTGTCCCATAAGTTTGGGTATGTAATACATTCATTTTCTTTGAATTCTAGGAAGTTTTTAATTTCTCTCTTTATTTCTTCCTTGACCCATTGGTGATTCAGTTGAGCATTATTCAGTTTCCATGAGACTGTAGACTTTCTGTACTTTGTGTTGTTGTTGAAATCTAACTTTAAGCGATGGTGGTCCAATAAAATACAGGAGGTTATTCCAATTTTTTTCATATATCTGTTGAGATTTGTTTTGTGTCTGAGTATGTGGTTAATTTTAGAAAAGGTTCCATCGGGTGCTGAGAAAAGGGTATATATTTTTTTTTGTTAGGGTGTAATGTTCTGTAGATATCTATTAAGTTCATTTGAATCATAACATCTGTTAGATACCTTATTTCTCTGTTAATTTCTATCTGACAGACCTGTCCATTGGCGAGAATAGGGTGTTGAAGTCTTCCACTACTAACATGTGGGGTTTGATGTGTGATTTAAGCTTTAGTAATGTTTCTTTTTCATATATGAGTGCCCTTTTATTTGGGCCATAAATATTCAGAATTGAGACTTCATCTTGATGAATTGTTCCTGTGATGAATATGCAATGTTCTTCCAGATCTCTTTCAACTGACTTTAGTTTGAAGTCTATTTTGTTAGATATTAGGATGGCTACACCAGCTTGCTTCTTGAGTCCATTTGATTGAAAATCCTTTTCCCAGCTTTTTACTCTGAGGTATTATCTGTCTTTGAAGTTGAGATGTTTCTTATAAGCAGCAGAAGGATGGATCCTGTTTTCATATCCATTCTGTTAGCTTGCCTGTGTCTTTTATAGATGAATTGAGTCTATTAATATTAAGGGATATTAATGACTAGTGATTGTTAATTCCTGGGTTTTTTTTTTTTTTTGGTGGTAGTGTTGTGTATTTCCCTTCTTTGGTATTTGTTGGTGCATGATTATCTATTACCTGTGTTTTCATGGGTGCATCTAGCTTCCTTAGGTTGGATTTTTCCTTCTAGTGCTTTCTGTAGGGCTGGATTTGTATAGGTACTGTTTAAATCTGGTTTGATTATGGAATATTTTGTTTACTCCATCTATGGTGATTGAGAGTTTTGCTGTGTATAATAGTCTGGGTTGGCATCCATGGTCTCTTAGTGTTTGCATAATGTCTGTCCAGGACCTTCTGGCTTTCAGAGTTCCCATTGAGAAGTCAGGTGTTATTCTGATGGGTCTGCCTTTATATGTTACTTGGGCTTTTTCTTTTACAGCTCTTAATATTTTTTCTTTGTTCTGTATATTTAGCTGTCTGATTATTATGTGGCCAAGGGCCTTTTTGAGGGGGGGGCAGTCCAGTCTATTTGGTGTTCTATAAGCTTCTTGTATCTTCATAGACATTTCTTTCTTTAGGTTGGGTAAGTTTTCTTCTGTGATTTTGTTGAATATATTTTCTGTGTTTTTGAGCTGGTATTTTTCTCCTTCTGGTATTCCTATTATTCTTAGGTTTGGTCTTTTCATGGTGTTCCAAATTTCCTGGACATTTTGTGTTATGACTTTGTTGGCTTTATTGTTTTCTTTGACTGACAAATGTATTTCCTGTATTTTATATTCAATGCCAGAGATTCTCTCTTCCATCTCTTGCATTCTGTTGGTTATGTTTGCATCCACAGCTCCTGTTCATTTACTCATTTTTTTCCATTTTCAGCATTCTCTCAGTTTGTGTCTTCTTTGCATCTGTTTCAGTTTTCAAATCTTGAACTGCTTCCTTCACCTGTTTAATTGCTTTTTCTTGGTTTTCCTGGATTTCTCTCAGGGACTTATTGATTTCTTACAATTTTTTTGTTTGTCTTTTCCTTTATTTCTTTAATGGAATTTTTCATTCCCTCTTTAAAGACCTCTATCATCTTCTTAAAGTCATTTTTTAAGATCAATTTCTTCTGCTTCTTCTGTGTTGGAATGTTCAGGTCTTATTGATATAGAACCACTAGGTTCTGGTTGTGTCATATTGTTCTTTATGTTGTTGACTGTATTTTTGCACTGGTATCTACCCATCTCTTCCTCCAATTGGTACAAGTGGTGTCTGTGTCTGAGGAAGCTTCTCTCGGTCCAATTGACACTCTTGGTCCAATGGGAGCTCTTGGTCCAATCTGAGTTCTTAGTACAATAGGCACTAGAAGACTTTGTGTCTAAGGGTGCAGCTGTGGTCTTGGAGGGTAAGTGGGTTTGGGGCTTGTAGGTTGCAGGGTCAGTGGGGGATGGTGGTAGTCCAGCCTGCCTGTAAGGGTCCTGCCTGCTGGCCTGAAACTGGGGCTGCAATGGGTGCTGGTGTGGGGGAATTGAGTTTTGTTTCTGGGCCCAAAATCTAGAGGCTGGGGTGATTGGCTAGGAGAACAAAGACTCACGTCTTGGTCCAAAGGGTGCTGTTGGACTCTCACAAGTAATATTTTCAAGGAATACTTCCCAACTCCTCAGGCAAAAGGGGAAGATCCTGTCTCCATGAATCATCAGACTCCATGCTTGAGTCCTTAGTGGAAAGTCCTTATATAGGCTTCCAGGAGAAGGTGTGGCCCAGACTAAAGGTGTGTGTTCCTATTTCAAGATCTGGATCTGGATTGAAGGCCTGTGTCATCCTACCTCAAGATCTGGATCGAAAGCCCGTGTTTTTCAGCCTGAAGATCTTGATTAAAGGTATGTTATCTTCTTGCCTAAAGATCAGGATCACAAATGTGCCCTCCATTTCTGGATTGTAGTTCATTTCAGATATTGTCAAATTGATGACCAAGAATAGCCATTATAATCTACTCCTTGTCTACTTGACACACAATCATGTCTCCTTATGTCATGATTAATTTCCAAAATGAAAACAATAACCATGTCATAGTAATGCCTAAACATAACTATCCCATATATAATCACAAATCCATTATATATTTAGCCAGTTCACAATTATTCCTAATATGATATAAATAACCCTTGTACAATCACAAAGGCATTATAAGTTTAGAGTAGGTGGCATTGTCCCTTGGGAGATATCCTTCTAGTATCTCAGTCTTACATATTATAACCATTGATGTTCTATTAATTGATGTTACAACATATTATAAGGAAACTGAAAGAAAACACAAATATCTGTACAAATACATTCTTAACAAAATACATCAGAAGCACTCATGCTGGTGATAATCCTTTTTTCTGCAACTGGTCATATGGCCTTAGATGGTATTTAGAACTGCCTTCTTCTACTACCCATTCTACATTTCCTCCACCCTCTTCAAGCACTTCAGTAGGCTCTTTTCCTAGAGGAGTATCCCATACCTTCATTCCTAGTGGGTCCATGCTCTTTGTCATCCTTCCTGGATTAGGTTATTGTTGCTTCCCATTAACTTCACAGGACATGGTAGCACCAAGAGACACCCTTTAAGGATCTCCTGCACTCCAGACATAATTCTTCTTACTTCCGTTGTGAAGAGATAACCTAATTTCCCTATGGTAATCTGGATCTACCACCCCTCCTAACACAGTTATTCTTTTCTTAGCCTATTGGCTTAAGGGCATTAGAAGCCCAAAGTGACCAGAGGGAAGTCTGAGCTTCTAGTTCAATGGAATGTTTGTTGTGGCTCCTGGCAGGAGTACTCCCTCTCTGAAACCAAAACTTCTAGGCCAGCAGAATTTAGGGTTGATGGAACAGGAAGGAAAAACTTTCTTAGGGGATCACTAGGGATGATAGTAAGTGAAACTATTTATTCCCTTTTCCACCCCTTGATTCCTGGACCCATGGATTTTGGCTATGGGAGAAACTGTACCATATATCAGATGCTGATTCAAAGCATATACTGCCTCTAGAGAACCCTGCCCCAGCCCCCCATGCTGCTGCCACTTAATTGACTCTGTAACTGTCTTCAAAAGGCCATTCCATCTTTCTAGCAGGCCATCTGTTTCAGGATGGTGGGGAACATGGTAAGACCAGTGGTTTCCATAATCATAAGCCCACTGTCTCACTTTTCTGGCTGTGAAGTGACTTCCATGATCAGAAGCAATACTGTGTGGAATACCATGTCAGTAGATCAGGCATTCTGTAAGTCCATGGATGGTGGTTTTGGTAGAAGCATTACATGCAGGAAAGGTAAATCCATAAGAAGACTAAGTATCTACTCCAGTAAGGACAAAACATTGTCCTTTCCACATAGGAAGTGGTCCAGTGTAGTCAACCTGCCATCAGGTTGCTGGCTGGTCACCCTAGGAAATGGTGTCATATCTGGGGCACAGTGTTGGTCTCTGCTGTTGGCAGGTATGACATTTAGCAGCTGATATAGCCAGGTCAGCCTTGGTGAATGAAAGTCCATGTTGTTGAGCCCATGCACAAGCCCCATCTTCACCACCATGGCCACTTTGTTTATGGGCCCGTTGGGCAATGACAGAGATGACTGGAGAAAGAGGCTGATTGCTCACGGAATGGGTCATCCTATCTCCTTGATTATTGAACTCCTCCTCAACAGACATCACCTTTTGGTGAGCATTTATGTGGTACACAAGTATCTTCACATCTTTTGCTCATTTGGAGAGATCTAGTCATATACTTCTTCCCCAGACATCTTTCTCACTAATTTTCCAATCTTGCTCTTTCCAAGTCCCTGACCATCTAGCCATCCATTGTCTACAGCCCATGAATCATTGAACAATTGCACATCTGGTCATTTCTCCATTCAAACAAACTGTTATACCATGTGTACTGCCTGAAGTTCTGTCTACTGTGAAGATGTCCCTTCAGTATCTTTCAGGGTTGTCCCAGAAAGGGGCTACATTGATGCTGCAGCTGTCCACTTCTGGGTGGTGCCTACATAACATACAGAACCATCAATAAACTAGGCCTTAGTCTTCCCTTCCTCAGTTAACCGATAATAGGAAATATTCCATGAGGCTATAGGTGAATGCATGGCAGCAGACAGCATTGTAACATGAGTAGAAACCACAGCCATTTGGGCAACTTCTACATGTAGCTTGCTTGTGCTTCAGGACCTGCTCAGGCCCAGTCTTGTACATACCACTTCCATTTGATAATAGGTTGCTGCTGTGCACATCCTACTTTATGACTTGTTGGGTCTGATAACACCCACCTCATGATGGGCAGTCCAAGTTGCATGGTAACTTGGCAGCCCATTGTCAAATGTTCAGTTTCCACTAAAGCCCAATAGCAAGCCAAGAGCTATCTTTCAAAAAGAATAATTGTCTGTAGATGATGGCAGAGCCTTGATCCAACACCCCAATGGTTTCTTCTGTGATTCAACCTGCCAAAGGCTCCAAACAGCATTCCTATCTGCCACTGATACCTCAGGTACCACAGAGTTGGCTTAATCATATGGTCCAAGTGGTAGAACAGCCTGCACAGCAGACTGGACCTGTGGAAGAGCTTTCTTTTTCCTGTTCCAGTTCCCACACAAAGCTAGCAGCTTTCTGAGTTGTGGGAAGCCAGCTCCCATCTTTTGAAGGGTTCTTGTGAGAGAGGGACAAGAAAATATTAGATAGAAAGAGAGACCTAGCTGATGAGAAGAAAAACAGAAACACAGGATAGTTTCAAGAGGGCCCACTTCAATACCAAACAGCCCTTTCCCTTTATTCAAAAGGGGTTTTTATAACAATGCCAAGGGGCTGGGCAAAAGACCACCCCCTTGCAAGATCAAAGCATACTGCATAGCCAAGTATAGGCCTTTCTAAACATCTGGTAGCCACTCCCGTGGTCAAATCATCCCCTTATGCAGCCCTACTGGGTAAAGCAAGCTCAGAATCTCAACCCTGAGTAAGTTTTCTGTTGTTCAAATTTTAAAAGGTCTTAGAATAAAAACTTGGAGCCAGATATTGGGGTAAATCCTGAAAGATCAGAAAGACAAAGAAACAAGCCACTGCCACATCTTACTTCTAGACTCCTCAGCCTGAAAAAGCCTCTAGTTTCTGTCTCCTCACACCTTATATACCTTTCTCTGCCCAGCCATCACTTCCTTCTTAGTGCTGGGATTAAAGATGTGTGTACTTCCCAAGCAAAGGCATGAGACCTCAAGTACTGGGATTAAAAGTGTGTGCCACACTGCCTGGCTCTGCTTCTCTCCTAGAATGAGTCAATCTCATATAGTTCAAGTTGATTTTGAACTCACAGAGATCCAGATGGATCTCTACCTCCCGAGTGCTAGGATTAAAGGTGTGTGCCACTACTGCCTGGCATCTATGTTTAATCTAGTGGCTTGTTCTGTTCTCTGATCTTCAGGCAAATTTATTAGGGTAGACAATATATCACCACCACTCTCACTAGGAAACCTCTGTGTGTCTCCACACTGAGTCACTTGATATATGGGGCAGAGTAACACACCCAAGTGAGGAATGTGCTGTCTCCAGAATCCAAATTGGCCTACTAAACATTGTGTTTCTCTCCTAGTGGTGGGAGGGGCCAAGTGCAATAACTTATCCTTCACCTTAGAAGAAATATCTCTGCAAGCCCCACACTACTGGACTCCTGAGAATTTCACTGAAGTAGAAGGTCCTTGAATTTTGGTTGGATATATTTCCCATCCTCTGATACGCAAATATGCTACCAATGAGTTCAAAGTGGTTGCTACCTCCTGTTTACTTGGTCCAGTTACCATAACGTCACCAATATAGTGCACCAGTGTGATATTTTGTGGAAGAGATAGACAATCAAGATCCCTTCTAACTAAGTTATGACACAGGGCAGGAGAGTTAATATATCCCTGAGGCAAAACTCTAAAGGTATACTGCTGGCTATTGAAAACAAATTAGTTCTGCTGGTCCTTATGGACAGGTACTGAGAAAAAGGCATTTGCTAAATTAATTGCTTCATACCATGCTTAAACACATACCATGAGATGTGTTAATTTGCTCAAGTATGTATACTACATCTGGTACAGCACCTGCAATCAGAATTACTAGCTGATTGAGTTTTCAATAGTCAACTGCCATTCTCCACGATCCATCTGTCTTCTGCACTAGCCAGATAGGAGAGTTAAAGGAAGATGTGGTGGGAACCAGCAATCCTGCATCTTTCAAGTCCTTGATGGTGGCACTAATTTCTGCAATCCCTCCAGGACTGCAATACTGTTTTTGATTCACTATTTTCTTTGGCAGAGGAAACTCTAAAGGCATCTGGACCTGGGAAAAAAAAACCACAGGATGAATTAGGGGACCTACTGGACCTACTGTGAGTTGGACATCAGGCAAAACTTCATTAATCACTTGGCTTCCATAAGCCCCTACTTTAGCTGGAGGGCTACAATGTTTCTTGGAATCTCCCAGATCAGTGTCAATTCAGAACTAGTATCCAGCAGACCCTGGAAAGTTTGGTTGTTTCCTTTCTCCCAATGTACAGTTACCCTTGTAAAAGGCTGTAGGTCCCTCTGAGGAAAAACCAGAGAAAGGCTAACTGTGAAACTTTTAGATATCTTATCAGGGTTCTTCTTTAAGGGAACATGGCCATCCCTTCATTAAAGGGGTTCTGGGTCTATAAGCTGGCTCCAGTCTGGAAATTGATTCACTGACTGAGATTGCCTTCTGCCACTATCCAATGCAGCCTTTCTTTTATTTGTTTGAGAATTTTTCTACTTATACAAATCAAATAGAAGTGCAGTAGACTTCTTATCTATTTCATACCTGGAAATACTATGATTGATTAGCCAACCCCAATGGTTCAAATGAGTCATGCTACTATAAAAATTACCTTGCCTGTGCTGACCATTCTGGGTTAGGCAATTATGAACATTGTTTTGGCTATGCTGCCCATTATAATAACTATGATCATCTTGCCTCTAGTGATTCAATGCTGCCACAGACACAATTAAATACATTGCATTTAATCCGCCCAATCGAGTGGCAGCATCTCCAACCCTTTAAGGTCTGGCACAAGGAAAAGGGCAACAATAAAACTCTTCAAATGTGCTGGTACCTCTCTCACTATTTTGCATCTTATAAGATTTGTGAAGGGCATGTCTTTTGGGCCTTCCCATTGTGGAGTGTCTTAGTTAGGGTTTCTATTGCTGTGAAGAGATACTATGACCATGGCAACTCTAATAAGTGAAAACATGTATTGGGTGGCTCACTTACAGTTCAGAAGTTTAGTCCATTATCATCATGTTAGGATGTGGTGAGATGCAGGCAGACATGGTGCTGGAGAAGCAGCTGAGAGAATTCTACATCTTGCAGGCAGCAGGAAGTGATCTGTAACACTGAGCGGTATCTTGAGCATAGGAGACCTCGAAGCCTGCCCCAACAGTGACACATTTCCTCCAACAAGGCCACACTTCCCATTAGAACCACTCCCTTTGGGGGCCTTTTTCTTTCAAACCACCACATGGAGGATTAGATTTTATATAGATCACCCACTCTAGAATTGCAGTTTCCTGGAGCCTTAAAAATCCCTTCATCAATACTAACTCAAGGGATATCAGGCATCTCCAACTCCTTTTCAGTAGGCCATCTTTTGATAAATGCTCCAGTCAACCATTCAAACAAACTTGACACTTAAAAAAAAAAAAAAAAAACAAACCTGTTTGAGCTTCCACATCAAATTTAGACTCTCCACTCGTAGGGTCCCTATCAACAAACTCAGCCTGATCTAGTTTTACGTTCCTTCCACCATTATCTCACATACTTATAATCCATTTCCACACATATTCCCCAGACTTTTGCTTGAATGAATTGGTGAAATCATTAAGCTCCTTAGTAGTATAGTGCACATCCTCATGGACTGTACTTTCTACCTCCCTTCCTAGGAGCCTTCTCTGCCTTGGGTCTGGTTATAGGTCTACAGGCATCTATTGGTGGCCTTGAGAGACATCAGTATTGCCTTGCCTGGAATTTTCTTGAGAAAAGTCAATGCTATTTTAGCAGATACTGAAGGATTAATTTCCTCAGTGAAAGGTGAAAAGAGGTAGGGGTAGGGCTGAGGGCACTACTTCCTCAGGTGAGGTTAAATTTGTGAAAATCTGAGGGTTCAAAATTCTCAGCTTCAGTGGAGTCTTCCCACACTTGCCCATCCCAAGTTACAGGATCCCATTCTTTACCAATTAACCCTCTTACTTTAACCACTGACATCTTCTGAGGCTAAGACTTGATTTTTTGCTGTAATTTAGCCAACCTTATAATGAGCGCTTTGGTTTGATTTTCCACAACTCAAGCTCTGTGGCTGCTGGAGAGAAGATTCTCTTCCAGGGCACATTTAGAAGACTTTAGACTGTTTATTCACATCTGGAGCCAGTCAATTTTATCACTAAGTTTATTGTTGTTGTTCACCGTATTCTGAAGTTGGTTAATTTTATCATGGAGCTCATTCCTACCCTTTATCAATTTATCCAGAGATATTAAGAACAACAAACCAGCATCATTATTTTCCTTATTTTCCCCCAAACTGTCAAAAGTTTTGTATATAGTGTCACTAAATCCATTGCCACTCACTATTGAGGAATCAAGATAATCAAAAGCGTTTATCTCTTTATGTTTGAAATATAGTTTACACCATGGGTTTTCAAGACTTGCTCAGCTCCCAGAAGGGAGAGTGACTGGTGAGGCTTCAGTAGCTGAAGGTGCTAGTGAGTTTGAGGATGGTAGAACATTAAAAAGTCTATTCTTGATACTTACAAGATTCATCCTTATATTCTGTTTCTCTAGAACTTCTGGTACTAAAATCTGTATTAGTTAGGGTTCTCTAGAGTCACAGAATTTATGGAATGAATCCTGCCTCTCTCTCTCCCCCTCTCTCTCTGTATATTTGTGTGTGTGTATATATATATATATATATATGTGTGTGTGTGTGTGTGTGTGTGTGTGTGTGTATGAATGAATGAGCACACTCCCTTCCCTTCCTTCTTCTCTTGTCATTGTATAGGTTTCCAGAAGCAGGTGTGGCCCAGATAAAAGGTGTGCCTTCCCACTTTAAGATCTGGATTAAAGACCTGCATCATCCCAGGTTAAGATCTGGATCAAAAGCCTGTGTCTTCCAGCCTCAAGAACTGGACCACAATGGTGCCCTCCATTTCTGGGTTATTGTTCATTTCAGATATAGTCAAGCTGACAACCAAGAATAGTCATCATACCATCTAATACTTGTATGGCCCTTTATAACATCTAAACATGAAACAAGTACTTACAGATGGATAAGGTGGGGCTGAATAGTACATGATCACTTGTTCTCTGCATTTTGATATGTTGTGGTTTTCTCTAACAGTCTCCATCTATTGCAAAGAGAAGTTTCTCCACTGAATAAGAGCAACACCTATGTATGGGTATAAGGATTCATGGACAAGGGGCTGGAAGGATTTTAAGAGTCAGCAGAACAAGATGTCTGCCATGGGATTGCATCCCCTGGAAATGTCTGGGAAGTGACATACATGAAATCTCACCAACATGGCTGCCTAAAAAAAGACTTGCACAAGGATGATACCTATAGACTTACTAACATGAAGGGGAAATCTCATGAAATCCCAAACTCAAGACAAAGAACTATAGGTAACTAAGAAATGCTGAGAGTGGGAAAAATAGTCTTCCTTAGGAAAAAGCCCCCAAATTTTCTATTCAATACCAGTGGTCAGCCACAAAATTATATATATTATATTATATATATACACAAGTAGCATACACAAACTGATAAGACTATGTTTACATATCTAAGAATAAGAATCTATCTATTCATCTATCAATCTATCATGTATCATCATCATTATCATCATCTATGTAACAATTAAAGAAAAAGAGGCCAGAGGCCATGTTTTGAGAGAGAGGGGGAGGAGTATATAGAAGGAGTGGAGGGAGGAAAAAGTGGAAAATGATATAATTTTATTTTAATTTCAAAAAATACACACAACAACAGCAACCAAAAACCAAACAACAACAACAACAACAAAACCCACAGAGTGCTTGTAGGAGTTCTGCTAAACTTCAAAAGCTTGCCTGCTGTCCACTGAGTCTCAGAAATTTCCTTTACTTCTCTACCTTATTTTTCATGATTCTGAAAGAGAACAGAAATTACATTGTCATGTTTTAAAAGCAATTGTGATCAATGGAAAAAAGAACAAAGTTCTCATTTGTTCCGAATGTAACTGATATCCATATGACAGGGACAGATTTTTTATTAACTGCATGCTTTAGGCCAGGAAAAACCAGGGTGTTTATATAGCTTGGGGACAGTTTTATGTGAGTCTAGAAGCTATAACTCTAAACTGGAAAGAAAAACCCACTGTACATAACATAAGCCTGGACCCATCACAATACTTCATATTCCGTTTCCTCTTGCCACTGTGAGAAGGAAACTTTCTAGGCAAAATTTCTACACAAGCTTCATAGGCAGAAAGCCCACATATTCCTGTTTAAAGCTATAACTGTCATGAGCAAATCTCACCAACAGCAGGTGTGTGCTTATCCCCTGCTGTGTCCAAAACATTGTCCACAACAATAGGTAAGAGCCTGAGCCTCTCACTTCCCTAAGTGTTTCTTCTCAAATGCATCTCACAGATCTTTAAAATCATCTTCTGCTGTGCTAGACCAGAACAATGTGTTGTCTACTGTTGTCTCAGCTTTCTCAAGACTTCTTTAGCTCAAGTCACTCAGCATACCAGTGGTGCTCAAGAGTCATCAGGAGGAAAGAAATCTGGGAATCTCAGTAACCTCATGCCCATTCACTTGCAGTTTTATTTTCCCATGAGATAACAGTCAAAATAAAGACTTTAGGTTTTCTTTGTTTTCCTTTTCTCCAACAGTTAAAGGTAAAATGTCTTTAAACTGCTGGTCACCCATCCTATATTGAGGTTCTGAGGATTGCTATTGTTTATGTTCCTTTTCAGAAGTTTCATCACTTCTGTATCAGAGACTTGATTTTTTTTCTTCACCCAATTATTTTACTCATTTGTAATATCTGCTAGGGTAGGGATTCTTCAAATACTGGTAAGATTGTATATTGTGGTATTATGCTATTTACTGAACGGTCCTGTAAGGCCTCTTTCATTGATATCAAAATGATGTCAATAGTTATTAATTAAGAAGTAAAGTATAAGTCCATCATTCTTTAGTCTTGATACTCTGCAGTGTGTATAGTTGTGCAGAAGATAGAGATTTCCATGCACATAGTAAACAATGTTCATTTAGTTGATCATGTGCTTTATCTTCTAAGTCTGATCTAATATAAATCTCCACCTGTAGTGGGTAGCCATTCTAGCTTTGGTCTGGAAGTTCCAACCCCCATTGAGGCTTTGGTAACTATCATGCCCACAAGGCGGGGCCAAGGGAGGGCCTGAAGACCTGAGATCGAGATGTGCCGCACTCTCTTGCTGCTGGGAGCCCCAATGCTAGAGGTGGATGGAGGAGAGTTCCCCAGAGAACATCTAGAGGTGGACGGAGGAGAGTTCTCCAGAGAACATCGCCGGACTACTGCTGCGTCTTCCCCAGAACCCTCAACCTACCTATCCCTTCATTTGTAAGTTACGCCATTAAATAAATCTCCTTTTAACTACGTAGAGTGGCCTTAATAATTTCACCAATATCCACCCACTTCTGGAACCTGACAGGGCTCATGCTCTTCCATATACCTGAGAGCTGTGGTATCATTGTTCATCTTCCAACTGACTCAGACAAATTTTTGTTTTTTTTGATAATTGTGAAACAAAGACATCCAGGCATGTTGGTTCATGCCTGCAATCTCAGAAATTGGGATGCTGAGACAGACAAGAGGAATGTCACAAGTTAAAGGCTAGTCTGGACTATAGAGTAAGACCAGATGTCATAGAGAGTTGAAGAGAGAAGTGGTTTAGTGGTGAAGGGCACTAGTTGCTCTTCCAGAGGATCTGGGTTTAATCACACATGTCCCAGCTCACAACATTCTGTAACTTGAATCTCAGGGGTTTAACATCCTCTTTTTACTTCCACAAGCACTGGGTACACACACGGTGCACAGACACACATGCAGACAATTACCAATACACATTAAAAAAAAACAAATAAAAGAGATACAGAGAGATGGGATTAGATTAGCACTTTCTGAGATAATACTTTCTCTAATGAGCTAATGCATGTGATGGCTATTCTTAGTTGTCAAGTTGATTACATCTGGAATTAACTAAAATCCAAAAATCGACAGGACACCTATGAGGGAATTTTGCTTAATTTGAAGTAGGTAGACTCACTTCCAATCTGGACCTTTGAGGTAGGAAAACTCATACCTTTAATCCAGATATTGAGGAAGGAAGATCTGGGCCACACAGTGTGCTGGAAGGCTATATAAGGACACCGAAGAAGGAAGATTTTGCTCTTTGCCTGCTTGCCCTCACCTCACTAGCAAGTCTATTCACTGGCATTAGAGGTTACTTGTTCAGGATTCCAGCATATACTGGAGATCAGAAGAGACATCCAGCCTTGTGGATTGAGCAGCTACTAGATTCTTGGATTTTCCATTCACAGTCAGCCATTCTTGGATTAGTAGGACTGCAGCCTGTAAATCATTCTAATACATTCCATATATATTACATATGTATATAAAATTATATAAGGTCTGTTACTGTAGAGAACTCTGACTAATACAGTGAAAATCTGGATGAATATGCTTACCACTTGAGTAAGATGGGGAAGGTTCAGCATTAACCTGTATAGTTTTGGTTCTTAGAATAAAATGGATTTTATCTGGTGATAAGTAGATGAAAGTGGAATTAATTTAATTCTGTGATATTTTCTGAGTGATCAGCCAAGTATCTCATAGTAGTCTGACATCAGAAATCATCCTTAATGATCTATTATCTGACTTATTCTATTAGGCCAATCTTCAATTTTGTTGAGAGCCAAGAACGGAAAACCAATTCACTTGCAACGATTTCCTAGCTATTATTGGACTCATTTATTTTCTCAGTTGCTGGGAGTTATACCAAAAATTCTTTTCCAGTACCCTTCAAATTGCTATTAATTAAATCTGTTATTTTTGCACTTTTAGTCATATAGTTTAATCCAATGCACTAAGAAAGAGGTAAAGCACAAAACAAGAATAACTTTGACATAACTTTGTCAGGATAGTTTTATAAAATGCTATATCTCATCTATTCTATATGTTTTAAATAAATTTTATCAACAAAACTGGGGGCTTTAGACTCTTCATTAAATTAATAGAAAATCTCCATTCTGTTTCTTATCAGAAAAACACTAAATCAAGTTCTTATCCTGTTGAGAAGAAATATAGTTTTATCTTTTGAGTAATGCCTTAACACATGCTTCAACAACTACTGGGAAACCAATTATGAATGCTTCTCCTGTGATAGATTCCCCAAAACGGTCTGTTCTCATTTAAGATGATATAGAACCAGAAATAACCAGCAAGTCGGTTTTTTATAAATTATAAACAAATAAATCATGTTATCAGGATGGTCACTTTGTAATAATGTAATTACATATAACATTTGATGTAATGGATAGTTGCTATAAATAGCTGTGAAGAAAGAGTATAACAAATGTATCTATCTTTCCTAAATGGGTTTGTAGATATGCACTGACTTGTTTTCACAGTTTTGGAACTCTTAAATATCATGTGTAGATATTCAAAACCCTATCAAAGCTTTGACAAGGTAAATTTTCTATGAATTTTATGAGAGAAAAATGTTTCAGTTCATAAACTAGTGGGGCAACTAACATGTAACTGCATGTTAATTATATTATGTTACATTATATCATAGAATATAGAAAATATTAACCCTTTATAAAATAAAGTAGCACACATATTTTAAATATATATTTTAAAGTCTTGTTTGATATATTTTAATGACCTTAATGAATGATGTGTTGGGGACCGATTCCGGACAGCAGTGTCCTTACTTTATCAAACCTTACAAAGGCAGGAAGTTCCTGGCCTAACCTCGGGCTGTACAACTTCCTGGAGTACCTGCTAATCAGCCAGCTGCAGGGGCCTGGGACCAAAGTGACCTCACCCTCCTTTAGGAATTTTCCATCCTTCTCTCCATGCTTCCCCTGTTCCCCCTCCCTGCCTGAAGCCCTGTTTATAAGCCTCAACACCCAGTCAATAAAGGAGACCTCGACGCAACTCAGAATGTCTCTGTCTTCCTTTACGCGCCTGGTCTCCTTTCTCTCTCGCCCCCATTGATCTTTCAGGAGGTGCCTCCTTGAGTCTCATCAAATAACCTGGCCCGCGGGACCGGGCAAGTGGCGCCTGAACGTGGGGCTCGAGGCACGGTGACCTGCCGGACGACGGACAACGGAAGGGGCCCCGGAGAGGATCAGGGTAGAGACGCCCGGACTGCATCACTCGTGCAACGCGGGAGAGTCTTGAGGTAAGTATGTCGTCCCATCGATCATGGGCAAAAATATATCTAAAGAGGCTGTTTTTCTAAAGGAGATGAAAAGGTAATCTTAGGGAGAGAGGAATAAGAGTTAAGAAAAAGGATTTGATAAAATTCTTCTAATATGCGGAGGAGAAATGTCCCTGGTTAGTGATTAATGGACCAGGAATTCACCCTCTGATTTGGAACAAGGTTGGAAAAGATATTAACAAATTAATCAGAGATGGGGAAAATGTCCCCGACGCCTTTTTTAGTTTTTATGGTGTGATTAGAGATGTTCTAAAGGAAGCAGAGGGAGACGGGCGTGTTTCACATTTACTAGCCCTTGCAGAGGATTTTCTCTCAAACTCCCCCTGCCTGACACCCAAGGGTCCAGAGGTTTATTGACATCTACCGGTAAGAGCGCTCTCTGTCCTGTCTGTGTCTCTGTCATGTTACTTTTGTTTTGTACCGGTCGACCGATTTGTACTTTGCAGGCTCTCACTGGGGCAGACGTGTCCGGACAGTGAACCTGGTGGCGAAGGGAGACGTCCCAGAGCCCTAAGGCCACCTCAGAGGTGACGATTTGGTTTAGGAGCATCTTTGGGTATCTTCCCCCACAATGGGAGGAAGTGCCACCTTGTATTTTGTCCCGGGAATTTGTCAGAGCCATTTTGTGGGTTTTTTTGTATGTTTTGTTGTGATCATTGTTACTTTACTCTCTCCTTCTCTTCCAAGAAAAAAAATTTTTAACTAAATGAAAAAAAGGGGAACTGCTGCAGGCCACAGGAATATATCATAAGAACTCAGCTGGTTATGGCAAAGTCACTACCTGGAGGAATCAGAGAATTCCTCCAGAGGAAGCCAAATCCTAAGGAGTTTTTGGTGTTACTTGGCTTGTTATATATCAGCTGTATTCTGTTATAAAAATCATGTGTGCCTTCATAGTTTTCCCAATTGATTTTTCCCTAAGAAAGGCTAACAATGTGCACTGATCACTCTCTAGACATACACATTCCAGGCATTTGGAGAACAGCCCCAGGAAAGGCTTTTTCTGGAATCAGATATCTCCCCTAGCCATTTTCAAGGACTAAAGGAGACACCACCCAGGTGGTCACCCAATTTCCGAGGACTAACAGTGATAATAACCCACAGGCGAGTCTCCTGACTTAAGGTAAATTCCACAAGGAGACACCACCCAGGTGGTCACCCAACTTCCGAGGACTAACAGTGATAACAGCCCACATACAAGTCTCCTGACTTAAGGTAAATTCCACAAGGAGACACCGCCTAGGAGAGGTGGATGTTAAGTAATAGCTTTACACAGTTTAGCTCGGACCCTCCCTTTTATATACCGGGACTTCCAGGGCACAGAAAGAAAAAGAAAAAAGAGAATGGAAGAACTAGATGGGTAAGAACTTGAGAGGAACAAACTGAGATGGGGAAGAACTAGATTGAAGGGCTAGAAGAGAGGACTAGAGGAACGAGATGGGAGATGAGGAAGAGCCAGATGGAGAAGAACAAGATGAGGAAGAGCCAGATGAGAGAGAAGGAGACGGGAGAGGAGCTGAGAGGGGAAAGAACTAGATAGATGAGAACCTAGAAGGGTCAGAACTATATGAAGGAATTAAGATAGAACCTAGAGGTAGATAAATATAGAGAAATCAGTCAAGAAAGGAGCTAGACATGAGAGCAGAATAGAAGCTGTGTAGAGAGAGAACTGTCACAGAATAATAAAGTGTATGAACAAAACAAAACAAAACAAAAAAAAAGGTGCATGTCTGACTGACAGGGATGTGGAAGGCCCTGATGTCTGTTTGATCAAGGACAGAGGTCCTCGACTCTGGATTGTTTTTGGTGTGATTGAGCCTGGAGAGTCCCCCCCCAGAGCACATCAGGCTGTCATTGTTCTTGGACTAACCTCCCTTATTTTCCTAGAGGAAGAGGAGGAAAGAGAGGCATAACAAAGGCCATCTCCGTCCCTCCCTAGCTCTCTTGCTATCAGGACTGCAGCCAGCCGGCTGCTCTCAGGAGGGTGGGGTGTGTGCTCTCCATACAGGCAGGCAAAGATGGGAGCTTTGGACAGGGCAATGGGGACTGCCTGCAATTGACAAAAACTGTGTGAACACTAAAGAGAGAATCTGACCCTCCCTTCCTTTACTGTGATAACTTCAAGGTCTCTTCTGCCGGCCAGCAGCTTCTCTTGTTAACCCTTCTCTGTCCTGGTATTGCTTGAAAAGAAATGTTAAATTACCAGTTCAAGATACTGGGAAAATTATGCTTTTGTTTCCACAGGAAAAATAAAAATTTACATGGGTTTTGGGCATTTGAGTTCAGTGGGTTTCAAATACTTGCCATCATTTAAGAGAATTGGTTTCAAATTATTGTTGGTTAAGATAAAAAATAATGTTTTTATAAAAAATGACTTGAGATATATATATAAGAAAGAATGAAACATGTTTCATATTTCTTTGTCTTGCTATTCTGCTGTTACATTGAGACTCCAAAGGGTCATAGTTGTAAAATGTCTGTCTACTCTACAGGTATGAATGAAAAATGTGGCCACATGTATGTTTGGTTTTGAATGTCTGAGTTTGCATGTCCTTTGTGTTAAGAAATGCAAGTTAATACTAGTCATCTGGCTATTCAGATACTAGTTTAAAGCATAAACTGTTCTATTTAAAAAAAAAAAAAACTAAGAGGTATATTTGACTAATACATCTATAGGAGAACAAATTGGCCTGGTTATTGTTACCAAACTTAGAGATATTTTCAAGATTAGGCCTAGATTTGTTTGGCTCAGATACATTTAATAGATAATGGTCCTCAAACCTGTGAAAGATCTGATGAATATGGCATTTACATTATTTGATAAAAAGCTTACTATAGCAAACAGAGACTCTGAGCTCCCCAGCTCCTAGCAATGACTCCCAAGGTCTCCAAAGAAGAAATGGAACAATGACAAGAAGATGCCACCTGAATTGTGGACAATGCTGTCCTGACACCTGTCCTGCCAACACTATGAAGACTATAGGAGCCTGGGATGATGACAGTCTGGGTAATGGATAGTATATGTTGTTTTTTAAATAGACTTAAAAGTCTGCACTCAGGTAAAGTTTATCCTTCTCAGATCTTTGATGACATTGATGACTGGGCTAGCTATAGCTTTCTCAGCTTAGTAATTGATTGATCAATGGATTAATTAATTAAAGCTAATAAGTCTCTTTAAAAAAAGGTTCTAAATATAGACTTACAGATGCTTTTCATTGGGCCAAGGAAATTTCAGTCCAATCTATACTTGGTTCTCTAGATAGAAAAGACACTATGGATTTCAGGGCAAATTGATAATACTACAATTACTAAGACTATGGGTCTAAAAGTTCCAAATAAGTTCATAAGTTTTAACTCCTGTTCCTAGTTTATATCTATCTCAACAGGTTTCCACTTGGCTGACAGATACATCCAAGCATCATTTGCTGGTGACAACCTACTGCAAATGACTATGAGCCCTGAACTTGCTGAAAGCTGATATGGACCAATTCAGCCGATATGCATACCATCTCTTCAGCTGGTCAATAAAACGTTCCCTCTTGTCTTTGACTAACATTCTGGCTTTCCAGGGCTTTGATAACAACGTCCCAATGTCAGCAGGAAGTAATTATAGAAGAGAGAAAACATCGACCCTGTTTCCCCCCCACCCTGGAATGTTAGCTCAAAAGGGAATTTCTTGTCATAGGGAACCTGAGATAAAGTTCCAAGTTCCTTGAGGATAAGGAACTCTGTCAGCCATCATAAGGCTTTTGGCCTTGTGCTTCTGCTAATTACTGTTGGCTCTTATATCACTGATGTCTTAACTAAATGATGATTCATGTCTGGGTACCACTAAACTGAGGATGCTAGAATTCCAATATCCACCTCTGAACCCATGACACACTTGCAGATGGCAAAAACTAAATAAGGGGAAGCTCGCTTTGCCATTGATAATGGGAAAACTCTTATGTTCTGGTCCAATTAGTCTCCGATATGGAATTCTTTGAGCAGAGAGGCAGATACACTCGAGAACCTGTGTCTATGACTATTGCCCTCTTGTTAGGTATTGGGGCATCACTGCAGGAATTGGTACAGCAACTACTGCCCTCGTGCAGAGCAACCACCTTATGCAGTTACAAATGGCTATGACTACTGACCTAGAGGCCATAGAAAGATCCATTTCTGCTCTGGAGAAATCTTTAACCTCGCTCTTTGAGGTTGTGTTACAAAACATAAGAGGTCTGGATTTACTATTTTTAAAGGAGGGGGGATTAAGTGCAGCCTTGAAGGGACAATGCTGCGTTTATGCCGAACATACTGGTATTGTCAGGGAATTGATGGAAAAATTAAGGGAAAGGCTGGCTCAAAGAAAAAGGGAGTTTGAAAATCAGCATGGATGGTTTGACCTTTGGTCCCTGGGCCTTTCAGCGGTTGACTCAGTTTATCAAAAATCAGATTGATTCGGCCTTACCACAACACGTCTCGATTCATTATCACAGAGTAGATTCTGAGGAGGCCGGCCAGGAGCCCCCATCAAGGACTCAGATTCAGTGTCCTAAGGCCCTAACGTCCCCACGGTCCTGCTAGAGGGTACTCAATGACGGGAATAGTACAGGGCCCACGCCGGAGACAACAGCATACAGAGGTCGCCCGAGACCGGCTCAACATGGCATGCTGCCGAGCGTGGGAAGCCCCCTGTGTAGCCTAAGACAGGGACTCTCTTGGACCACCCCGATCACATGGACTTGGTCCATTTTTGAGAAAAGAGGGGGAACTGTTGGGGACCGATTCCGGACAGCAGTGTCCTTACTTTATCAAACCTTACAAAGGCAGGAAGTTCCTGGCCTAACCTCGGGCTGTACAACTTCCTGGAGTACCTGCTAATCAGCCAGCTGCAGGGGCCTGGGACCAAAGTGACCTCACCCTCCTTTAGGAATTTTCCATCCTTCTCTCCGTGCTTCCCCTGTTCCCCCTCCCTGCCTGAAGCCCTGTTTATAAGCCTCAACACCCAGTCAATAAAGGAGACCTCGACGCAACTCAGAATGTCTCTGTCTTCCTTTACGCGCCTGGTCTCCTTTCTCTCTCGCCCCCATTGATCTTTCAGGAGGTGCCTCCTTGAGTCTCATCAAATAACCTGGCCCGCGTATATGTTTTAAATAAATTTTATCAACAAAACTGGGGGCTTTAGACTCTTCATTAAATTAATAGAAAATCTCCATTCTGTTTCTTATCAGAAAAACACTAAATCAAGTTCTTATCCTGTTGAGAAGAAATATAGTTTTATCTTTTGAGTAATGCCTTAACACATGCTTCAACAACTACTGGGAAACCAATTATGAATGCTTCTCCTGTGATAGATTCCCCAAAACGGTCTGTTCTCATTTAAGATGATATAGAACCAGAAATAACCAGCAAGTCGGTTTTTTATAAATTATAAACAAATAAATCATGTTATCAGGATGGTCACTTTGTAATAATGTAATTACATATAACATTTGATGTAATGGATAGTTGCTATAAATAGCTGTGAAGAAAGAGTATAACAAATGTATCTATCTTTCCTAAATGGGTTTGTAGATATGCACTGACTTGTTTTCACAGTTTTGGAACTCTTAAATATCATGTGTAGATATTCAAAACCCTATCAAAGCTTTGACAAGGTAAATTTTCTATGAATTTTATGAGAGAAAAATGTTTCAGTTCATAAACTAGTGGGGCAACTAACATGTAACTGCATGTTAATTATATTATGTTACATTATATCATAGAATATAGAAAATATTAACCCTTTATAAAATAAAGTAGCACACATATTTTAAATATATATTTTAAAGTCTTGTTTGATATATTTTAATGACCTTAATGAATGATGAACACTAAATCTAAAATAAATCACATAAAAATTTCCATGTGGAATTCACTTTCCCTTACAACTACAAAAATTTTGTGTTGGAACATGTTTCAGATACTTAAAAAATTAAAAACAAAAACCAAACAATATCAACAACAGTAAAGCTGCATGTCACTAAGGTACAACACTTCAGCAAAAATAAAATGAGTCTTTCATTTATTAATATTATGAATGTCTGAAAAATTGTTACTTTTAGAAGTGTAAATTTTAGCTTTTAATGTTTCTTTTAAAGATTTTAATTAGTTAAAATTTAAATATTATTTTATTTATTCTTTGAAAATTTCATATATGTATACAATGTATTTTAATTTTATCTACCACCTACTACCTACCTTCTCCTAGATCCATGAACCCATCTCCCTCCTGACATACATGCCCTTTTTTTTTTTTTTTTTTTTTTTTTAGTATTATTGTAATTCCCTTGAGTCCAGTTAGTGCTGACTAATAGCTATAGCGTCATCCATCAGAGTTTGGACAACCTACCAGCAAATATGTCCCCAAAGAAAACTGACTTTTCTTTCTTCAGCAGCCAACAATAGCTCCTTAGCTGGGGTGAGGGCCCTCCTGCATGCATGCTGGAACTATGATTGGCCTGAATTTGTACAGATCTTGTGCAGGGAACTACAACTGCTATGAATTCATAACTGCTATGAATTCATATGTATATCAGCCTTGCTATGTCCAGGACTCTGAGTTTCATAGCTCTCAACCCAATCATCAAGCTCTTATGTTCTTTCTGCCTACTCTTCCACAATTTAGGTTCCCTAAACTTCTGATGTGGGGAGGTTGATATAGCTAACTCTTCTAGGGCTAAGCACTTATAGTCACTTATTCTCAGCACATTGATCAGTAATGAATCTCTGTGCCACTCTGACCAGCTTGTATATTTTTATACAAATTTATTTTGGGTCAAAATACATGTTCCTACCCCCTCAATAATTAGTTTTTACCTGAAACATAATTTTTAAATTGATTCTTTGGGAATCATGTACCCCAATCTCACTCACCTCCCAGTCCCTTCATATTCTCCCTTCACCTGTAGAAATAAAAATAAAAATATCAAAACAAACAAAAAACCACAAAGCAAAACAACTACCACCACCAACAACAACAAGAAAATAAAAACAAGCAAACAAAAAACCCCACTTGCTTCCTTTGCTTTTCCCACCTCTCCATCACTTGTTCATTCATCTTAGTGGCATTGGGAGCTGCACTATGTCATACAGTAGGCCCTTTTGTCCAAACAGCTTTACTTGCAAATGTTCATTGGGTAATGAGTTGCTGGTCATGTTCTTGATCAGACTCAAGGCCTCTGGTTTGTGGCACACCATCAATACTGGACTCTCACTGAAACTCCTCTTGGGATATCATGCTATTGCCCTGAGTCATGGAGATCCTGTGGCTATGGTTCCATGGGACCAGTCTGTTCACTCACTCCAGCAGGTCGTAGATAGGGTATATGTTGGGATGGGCCAACTCAATGGCCTGGATGTGTGCCTGGGTGGTAGCTGAATTGGTCAGTCTGGGCCTTTGGGACCACCCTCTCAGATGAGGGATGGAGTCAGCTCTCCCATCCCCATGTTAAGGGGTGGAACCAGCTTTTCCAAGTGTGGAGGTCAACTGTCCTATGTGGGATGGTGTGGTGATATTTTATTTGTGCTTTAATAGATAAAGCTTGCCTGGAGATCAGAGTAAAAGGACAGCCATTATAAGTAAACAAAGAAGTCAGGCAATGGTAGCACATGCCTTTAATCCTATCACTTGGCAGGCAGGGATCTGTCTGGATCTCTGTGAGTTCAAGGCCACACTGGAAACAAAACCAGGTGTGGTGGCACACATCTTAAATTCCAACACTTGTTAACTTTGGAGATCTGTAGGTCTGTACAGACAGACAGGAAGTGACAGAGCTGGGCAGGAAGAGGAGTGATGTAGTTGGACAGAGAGCAAATCAGATGGCAGAACATCAAGGCATATAGGTGTGGATAAACAGGAAGTCGCTTGCATTTGGAAACTGAGGTGTTGGTGATGTGAGGTTAGCTTGTGGCTATTCCTATTCCTCTCATCTCTCTCAGGCTTTAACCTCTATATCTGTCTCTGTGTTTTTTGTTTAATAAGACCATTTAGAAATTCATTAACAAGATGGTATCAGCTCTCCCATGCCAGGGTCATCGGGACAGCTCTTCCAAGGCCAGTGAGGGGTGGGGCCATCTCAGCACGGCCCTCAGACTTCAAATGCATGATTTGTATGGGGCCCCTGTGTTAACATTGGCAACAGACACTGATACATACTTTAACCGCAGCAGAGCCATGGATCCAGACGCGTTGCTCAGGATCAGCTTGGGCTCAGATATCCCCATGGCTCTGAGCAGCAGCACAGGCCACTCAGATCTTTATGAGGTCCATAGCAGCATGGTCGTCAGACTCCAACATTGTCCCAGGTGGTGGCCCAGACACCGGGCATCCACATAGCTCTTGATGGTAACATCAGCCACTGACGTCAACACAGACCCTGGCTGTGGCAGGACCATAGACCCAGTCATGACCCTCAGCAGCAACTTGGGCCTGGATGTCACCATAGCTCCAGGTGGAAGCACAAGCCACCCAGATCTGTTTGGTCCCAACAACAGGATGACCCTTGGACACCAACCTGGCCTCAGGTGTTGGCTCAGACCCCAGGGCATCTGCATAGCCTTCCGTGGTAACAGGAGCCATGAACATTGACACAGACCTTCACTATAATAGGGCCACAGATCCAGAAATGGCCCTCAGCAGCATCATAGGCCCAGACAACACCGTGGCCCTGGGTGATAAGCAGACCACCCACATCAGCTCAAATCCTGACCACTTTCACCTCTGTAAATCTGCCTCTTTCCACCTCACTTGAAACATTCTGCCTCTTTCTCCCTCTCCCATTTCCCCACCATATATTCACTCACCATACTGGTACATGGCTGCCTGGGTGGGCCTATGGTTTTCTTCTACCCACCCAGTCCAAGCAGCATCAGACAGACTTACTTTTGATGGGACAGATCCTGAGCTCAATGTTTAAACACAATGGTGTGAGCAAAACTGACATAATATTTTCCTTACACAGCTTAGTGTTTAAGGGAGGAAAGATAACCATTAAAATAAATATATATTTTTTTTAATTCTACAGTGTAAAGAAAAAAAACCTTAGAAGTCTACATTTCTGTTTACAACAAGAAGTGACAGAATACATTGAATGTTGAATGTCTGTGACTTTCCTTACTGCCACCGGGCAAACTACTCTGCTCAAATCTAGAAAGCAAAATGGATATGGACAGCTATACCGAGATCTGCTTGCTTGGAGCGGACTGGGAGGACGTTACCACAAACCACAACGTCTTACAAATCTCCAAGGAGTCTCTTGAGGGGAGAAAGGAACCTAAGATGGAATGAGGATTCCAACTCCACTACAGTACATAAAACAGCCTCACTGAAAAAAAAAAAAAAAAAAAAGAAAACTGGAGAAAAAACTGAGGAACTAAGTAATACTACAAATGAATGGATATCAATGGGCTAGAGGCAAAAAGAATTCTATATAAGCACTGCACTCTAGTTGATAACATTGTTTTTTATGGAGATGTGAGCCAATGATTTGATGTCATTATCCAAGCTTACTATGATTGAATAGTTTAGTAACTGGAAGGTGGATGGATATATCAAGGTTTATACTGCTTGAGTTAGAGGTTTAGACAAACATGAGGAGGTATCTAAATAAGTTGGAGTTTTTGGTACAAACTCATGCTTACCTCAAGGCGAAAGACTCTACCTGTCTCTGTATCTCTATATATGCTCATATGCATGCTAATATATACACACCACAAACACATACACATACTTGGGATTTCTTCCTTTTTTAATTTTTACACAGAAGACCTAGAAACAATGACATCATCTATCAATATACCTAGAACCACCCAGTTGTCTTTGTGTGTGCGTGTGTGTGTGTGTGTGTGTGTGTGTGTGTGTGTGTATGTGTTTTCATTTCAATAAAAAGGACCACTTTTCTTTGGAGAGTGACTATTTCTAGAGCTGGGGTAGATATATACGCAATATAAGCCTTGTATGGACAGAAATAGAGAAGTGTTAAAAACAAAATAAGCCCCTCTCAGCAAGCAATGTTGAGGGTATAATTTTAAGGAGATAGAAAGGGATATGATAGAACTATTGAAAGAAAGGTTATAACAGCCTCAGCAATGACATAAATATGATTTTTATTATGACTTCTGGTGATACTGTCAGGAATGTAAGATAAAGGATCATATCCTGGGAATGATCACAATCTGGAAGCAGATAACTCAGTCTGAAAGCATAGATAGGATAGACAGGCTACAACCCTCTACAGTCTTCCCCAGTGACCCACCATCTCCTGCTAGCAATGGAGCAATGGTTTCACAACCTACCAAAAGAGCACCGTCATGTTAAATACATGAGCTTGTGGGAGTATTTCAGATTCAAACCATACCAGCTTTGGGGGGTGGGTGGGTTATATGATTACCTGCCATATGCAGAGGTCAGAGAAGATTGACTGATGGAAGAATACATGAGTCGACCTAGGTCAAAGAAGCAAACAATTGACCAAAGAGAAAATGAAGGGAAAGAACATTTCAAGCAGAGAAAACTGTGTATGTAAAGACCTGCTGGACATAACCATCCTGATGAAACTGAAGGGAAGAAGAAGGGAGTGCATTTTGAAATGAAAAGGTGTGGCTGTGTGGTGGAGTGGGCCAAAAAGACACACTTAAAGAGAACAGGTAGGAGCTGGCCTATATGCGAAAAATTCTTGGCCAGTTGTCTCCAGAGCATTGCAAGTCATTTTGAAATTTTACCCGAGGAACTAATGGCATCTTTGAAGAAGAACTTTGGATGAAGTCCAGAATGCAGATTAAAGAAGGTGAGATGTGAACATACGGGCTATGGCAGTGAAGAAGCCAGTGCAGTGGTCTTGGTCAGAGATGATGGCCATTTATCCCAGAATTAGAGAGTGTATGGAAACAGTGTCCCAGTTCCACTAGACTAGTAGTCTGAACATGAGTAAGCCACCGAGCTTTCTTGTTCCATTAAAGCCCCTCTTGGCGATGACATTCAGGGAAGAATCCATTTAATATTTACCTCTTAAAAACATTAACTATCTTACAGATTAGCAATACTTGGGTGTTGTTTTTTAAAAAAAACCATTATCACTTATGTCATAAAATTGATGGGTAATTTTCCTACTTAATAAAGCATTAAGTTTTCCTTTGATCATCACATTCTTTTTTTTAAAAAAAGGTTTTAGCACCGAGAATCAAAGAACCGATCTTAAAGTGGGACAAGGAAGGTTAAATGAGTTGAAATTATTTACCTTACACACACGGATATTAAGTGATGACTTGATGACTGCTTTTTTTTGGGGGGGGGGAAACTGTAGTTATAGGAAATGATGCAGCCAATTATTTCTCTCTTTTCCTGGTGGCTTTAATGCTAAGAAATGGCTTAAATTGCTAGGAAGAAGTTGCAGACTATGAATGAACATTATCAAATGCAAAATTCCCATGCCTAAGTCTCAAACTACAGAGGACAATAGTCTACTTTTGTGTTCTGTATCTTCATGAAGGCACCTGGAGGTCTCATTCATCCCTTTAACGTCTCGACAGAAGGATTCGTGTCTGTAGATTCTCAGTCGGTGACAGCCGCTTTCATTTTGCTTCTTAATCCTTACCTTAATGTGGCAAGCGTTCCTGTTCCTCCTTTACAGCTGCCAAACACTTCTTTCTTCATACCTTAGGAGGCCCATCTTTCTGGATGTGAAGAGAATACCAACTGGGCCCTTAAAAACCACTTGTAAATCTTTTAACGTGCTGCTGTTAAACTCTAGATTCAAGGCCATAACATCAATCTTTCTTCCTCCTTTCTGCTCCGTGATGAAATTCAGTTTTCCAGCTTCGTGGTCAGCCTCCTCAGTTGTCTCTCTCTCCTCCCAATCTTCCCCCTTGTATGTTTGTGGAACATCTGAGGTTGGAGGATCATGGCCCGATGAGGAGGTTCTACAGTTGCTCTCTGGCCTTGCTTGTTTACCCTTATAGGTGTTTTGTCCTATCACCTCTGGGGACCTGCACCTGCTGATGTACCTTTCTTTGTCTTTAGTCATTTAGGCACCACAGAGTGTATCTGAGTCATCTCTAACCACTAACTTTCATCTGGCCCAGTGTCGGCTTTCATGTCGCCCTTGGATTCTGGTGTTTAACTGTTTAACTCTGTAGATGAGTTGCCATGTGGCTGGAGATCTTGAGACTTGAGGCAAGTGTGTCGGCTCACTTTCTGTCACCCCCTGTTTTTCCACTCTATGGAACTGTGTGGTTGAGGGACTTCTCCCAGGGTTCTGTAGCCTTTTGGGACCAAGCCCTGAGTAGAAGGCCTGGTATCTCCTAACTGACATGCTGAGTGAGAACAGAATTAAGTGTAGGAGGGCTGGAGAAAGGGCTCTATGAATCAAGATGTTTGTTATCAAGCCCAATGACCTGAATTTGATACCTGGTACCCAACAGGTTGCAAGGAGAGAATTGTTTCCAGTGAGTTGTCCTCTGCTCTCCATGCTTTTGCTGTGTGGCACATGTACTGCTCCATGAATAGATGGATAGTTGATAGATAGATAGATAGATAGATAGATAGATAGATAGATAGATAGATAGATGGTAGATAGACAGACAAACAAGCAAATAAATAGATGACTAAACTTTTTTTGGGGGATTATTGCCAAACTTCTTTTTTAAAATAGGAATTTTTAAAAAAGTTTTATTTATTATGCACACAGTGTTCTGCCTACATTCCAGAAGAGGGCACCAGATCGAATTATGTATGGTTGTGAGCCTCCATGTGGTGGCTGGGAAATGAACTCAGGACCTCTGGAAGAGCAGGCAGTGCTCTTAACCTCTGAGCCATCTCTCCAGTCCCACTGAACTTCTTTTACCCACATACATGGGCTTGAAACTTTCTTGCTGCAAGTTAATCTGTTTGGGTAGTCATACATTCTTCTCTACTCCATGTTTTGAAATTTTCAAACTTTGCTCTTTACTAGTTAATCCAAACTTTATAGCCCCCTCCCCTCTCTGCAACTTGCCAGAATATTCTCAGACAAAAACTAAGCCAGCACAAACTATTATGTCTTTCAAATGCCTAGCTATTGCTGTTAAGACCACTGTGGAAAGAAAACCTCAAAATCTGACACTATTTTCTTACTAATTTGCTTTGTATTTACTCTCCTAGGTATGAAAACCTCAACTACACTTTGGGTTTTGTTTTAGGTAACTTGATAATGTAGTGTAATATGTATACGGAAGAACACACAAAGGAAAAATGAAGGATACTGACTAGTGCCTAGTTATAACGACCAATGAGCCAGCATCTCCACCAAGAAACAGAACATTACCAGTACCCTAGGAACTCAGTAGCCATTTCCCTCCCAGACTTCACTTTACTTTGAAAGGAACCATTGGTCCAACTTCTAGTATGATAACCATCCTCTATTGAGACTTACATAAATGAAAGCACAGAGAATACATTTTGTGTGTAGCTTACTTAGTGCAATATTAAAACTGTGAAAATCATTCCCGTTGTTGTTGCACCAGCAATTTGTTCGTTTCCACCACTGTATATTGCATTATGTGTTTATTTCACTGTGTACTTACTTATTTTGTTGCTGATGGATCGTTAAGTCATTTCCAACATGGGTTATTGCAAACAATGAGAAATTCATTCTTCTAAACTGGATTTGACATTCAGTGTATGCATATCCACTGGGTAAACTTTAGGGTAAAAAAAACTTTTACTTGTTTAGTCAGTATGCATTATTTTTATGACATAAAAATCTTTCTGCCTCGGTGTCTCACCTTTCCTTAATGCCTTCTCCATAGTATTTATGGAATATTGTTTCCAAAACTCCTATCCAATCCAGTCATGCTTATTCTTAAACCACTTCAATTGTGTCCCGTTGCTTTGGGAACGAATTACAAACTACAGCTGTGGTGGACAGAGCCTTCTGTAACTTGGCATCTGCTTAGTTGATCTTTCACTTTCTGTTCAAACCAAACCTTGTTTACTTTTTCCACAGGGCTCCTTCACAAACTGCCTCCTTATCTATCAACATCGTTTTCTGTCATTTTGTGTTCTTCTCCTTTTCTCTGTCTCGCCATCGTTTTACCTGAAGAATTCCAACCAACTCTAAGTTACAGCTGAGATAACACAGAAATCCGAATTGTCAGATTGAGAGCATATTGAAAAATACAGCATTCAAGTGAAACATGGAAAAAAATCTAAGCATTTTAGGATATGTGGTGGAATCTGTGAGGGTCCAAGTGATGCCCTGTGATGTTATTTGTACAGTAGGTGCCATTTCCATCCTGGGACATCACCTTATATTTCCATTAATTAGACAGTTGTGTGTGTCATTTTTAGTGAAATATGTCCTGTTGATTGTAATTTTCAGGTTTTTTAAAAATAATAAACAACATGGAAAAATCATACAACATATCGCATAGAGGAGTCACTCCATAGAAAATGCCAAAGGGTAATTCATTATTGGATGAAGATTGAAAGTGACACCTCTTCCTAGAGATTTACTTATGAGACTTTCTTCCTCTTCTAGGAGTATATCATCTGCAAACCTACTGATGACCCCTTCCTTCCCCACTTTATCATATAAACAAAGCTGAGCTTCTTAACTCAGGCAGGTGTCTCTTCCCTGTTTCTGCAGTTTCCTGTTGCCTATATTATCTTCAATGCCATGAATCCCATTAAAATGATGTTTGTGTACATTTTACTTATGATTGTACACCTAGGCTGACACCTAGTTTGTAATACTTTAAAGAGCAACAGTATTTGTGAATGGCAGAGCTGCTCAACTCTATCTGTTCCCTTAAACTACTGTCATTTGTTTAGTCTGTGCAGACATGTTGCTTTGAGTTTGGTGAATAAAGTTGAGATACAGTTAACACTGATGGATGATTTTTAGCATAGCATAAAGAAAAAGATTCATGGGTTTCTTGTACAAATCTTATCATAATAATTAGATTTCATACTCTCATCAAATATGAGGTATAGTATATGTCTTTGCCCTTTCCAGAGATGTTCCATTATATTCTCAGGCACATTTGTGCTGCTCATTTTCCCTGCCTTCTGCTCTCAGTTACTCCATGTTCTCATTTTGTACCTTAGTTTCCGTCCACATCTGCTTATTGTTTATAGTTTTTTCATATTAAAATACATTTTCGTTCATTGGCTTTTGTCATCTCACAGAGAAAATTTATAAGAGATTGAACCAGCTAGGCTTCTTGTTACAGTAATAATTAGAAGTTTAGTGGCAGCTTTGTCCTCCATGGCTGAACGCCAGTTACCCAGGAGATTGGGCGATAGATTAAAATTAAAGACTGCCAACCCTGATATGATTATGGGCACTGGAAGTTTCAAAAGTTTTCCAAAACAGCTCAAATGAGAAGACATGTATTCACTCACTGATGTTTCAAAGATTACCTCACTGAAATGTAATTCTTGGAATCAATGGCAACTAAATTAATGTGAGAACTCCTATTTTTTCCCAAACTAAATCACTATTCCTCAATAGAATATGGTACTTTCTACTATCACATGGCTTATTTTGAATGAGATTTTCCTGTACTTTGTTGTGCTATGGATAGATAGCCTCAATCCTTCTCTGTTGCATGCTGTGTATTCTATTTACTGCTAAATCTCTGTTTGGTCATATTTATAATCTCAATTGATTTTCACAGAATATGAACACATCATTTATGTAATCAATCTTACCTCTAGTCTTATCACATTGTCTAGTTTATTAGCAGCAACTAAAGGAGTACTACTTAGTATCAATGTAATTTTAATTATAAATGCAATATAGACACTGAAATTATATGGAGATGATGTGGTCATTTAGATGCTTTAGAATAAACTATTAATTTTATATAACTATCAGTATAGAAGCATGCAAATTAAACATTTTTATAGAGCATGACTTGGTCTTTGACACTGTTTTTGGATTCTCAGGTGGTGACATTTACTAGTTTGAGAAACATTAGTTTGCTCGTCTAATGTTTAGACCAGTGAATTTTGAAGTCTGACCCTGACTAACATCTGTGTGACTGGAGAACATAGAAATACAATTTCTGAGCTATGGGTATGGCTCAGTGGTAGAGCACTTATGCAGCATGAGTGAGGTCCTGGGTTCTATCCTAAGCATTAGCAAAGAAGAAATTCTTCAGCTGCACTACCAATTGATTGATCTAAGAACTTTAGAAATAGAGCTCAGCTTTAGTTTCAGTTTCCTACATATTTCAAATATACCTGGCAACACTGTCTTAGACTACAGAGAATGTTACATTTTTATTTGTTTTCTAGGATTTGCATATGACTTGGTTTTTACATCATAAATTATTAAAATACTTTTTAAGCTATCAATCATATAAGAGGGAAAATTTCCTATAAGCCATTCTTTAAACAGGGGATGAGGGAGATCAGTATCAGGCTACTCAAAGACTAGAATGTAGCCTCCATGACTGGTCCCTACAACTTCCCTACAAAGACCAATTGATCCAGGAGAAGGTGGATGCAAAAATGAAAATAGCGCATCCTCAAGAAACAAGGTGGAAACAGGATCAGGGGTTAATGATCAGTATTCATGAACAAAGCAAGCCTGAATTCTGAACCAGTTGGAGACAATAAGTTGTTGCTTTTCTGTTGCCATGGAGACTTATTTGGACTAGCTCAGACCTATGATTGTGAGAGGGCAAATTGCTAGTAGTTTTAAAATTTCAGTGTCCTCATAATTATGGTTTAGAATGTTATGTTGAGGGCTATTTTCTGACATTGTATTAAAGAATATACCAGAATCTGAAGACCTCAGCCATCTGACTCTCACCTAATCATTCAAGGGTCAGAATAAGTTTAACTTCTCAAGGGAGGTTTGTCTGACTCTATAAAGACGGAGGAAAGATTTCTCTTTTGTGTTCCAAAGCATCCTGAACTCATCCTATCATACATTTTTCATCACCTACTTTAACATGTCTTCTCCCGTATATTATAAATTTATGAGGTACTGCTTTGGGAAAGCCCAAAACTCCTTATGAGATTTTCTAGAAAGGTCCACAGAATCCTTCATGTAGATGACTAACACTATGACTACACGGTAAATTACATACATTATCAGAAGGAAAGAGGAGAAGATTTTGTAAGGCTCTGTGTTCTTCCTTATGTTCTCTTCATTCCACAAAGAGACACAAAACATATTCTCCACCAACACAAATGGTGCATGGTCATACAAGGTTTCTACCTAGACAAGCCCATGAGAGAAGACGCCTACAACTACTGATGGAGGTTGGGCAAATTGCATCTTCTGCAGAGAAAGTGGCAGAATTCCACACGCTCAGATGTAAATCAGATGTACAACATAAACTCTGTAGGTGTAGACTGGCCACCCTCTAGTTTATCAGTTAAATGTTTATTGAGAACACCGAAAGAGTCAAATTCATATTTGCCAGGCAAGGCCAATTTTGCAAGCAGACCTGTCCTTTTAAGGATTATAGTGTTGGGACTAGGACCACATCTACCGCAATTCCCACTATTTCTCTAGAAACTTGAGATACAGAAGATCTTCAGGAAGTAACTGGTAAGTGGATTTCCTAAGGCAAATCTGATAGACCAGTACTGTCCTAGAGGCTTCAGCTTGATCATGGTTGTGCATGTACATACATACATACACACACACACACACACACACACACACACACACACACACACACACATATGCAGAGACAGAGAGAGCAAGTGAGAGAGAGAGAGAGAGAGAGAGAGAGAGAGAGAGAGAGAGAGAGAGAGAGAGAGAGAGAGAGAACTTAAAAAAGTTAGGAGTTACTAAAGCACACAAAGCTCTGCAAATGTGTTATTTGATGAAAGGCTTGGGTTACTGACTCACTGAAGTTTTTGTATATGTATGTCAGAAATCTGGCAGCTCCTTCAAGCCTCACACTGTCCCTTAATTTGGTCCTAGAGGGAGTAGATGCATAAAAACTAGGGTTCAAGTTATCTTCTCTTGCCACGCATTTTAATTAAGGACACCAAATTGCTTCCTCTTTCCTTTTCCACCATAACCACCATCTACTTCTTAGAAGTATACCCTTAAAAGTCATATTCCCACACAGGCTGAGGCATGACCCAGACTCTGGGTCCAGAGATTACCTTCTGTTGAGAGCTCAGAGGTCCTTGTTCCCACAGTTAAGCACTAGGGAAACTAGAAATATTGAACATGCAGTGTTGTCTCTTCAAAGAAAATTGTATAACCTGTTTTCTGTACAGAAGTTTGAGAACAGAGGTGATTAATAGCCTAGCTGACCTCTGTACTATGTAGGGCCAGACCGCATCTGGCTTGTCCAGACTCTTACAAATAGGACCAGAGGTGGTTAACAGCCTAGGTGACCACTGTGCTATCTGTGTGACTGAGACCATATTAGGTCCTACTCTAGGCCCTTAAGATAACACATGCAGCCTATCTATAGAGGAGTCTTCATGGAAGAAGTGGCATGTACTTTCAGAAGAGTTTTGATGCAATTATGCTTCATTGTGAGCACAGGATTGTGCTATAACGGGGAACTCTTTTCAAATTGTACTGTACTTAAATATGCTGTAATCATGTCAGAGGAGGCAGAAATCCCTCACAACCTCCTTGAAGGAGGATCCCACTATGTAGCCCAAGATAGATTTAAACCTCAGATTGTCTTCCTCCCCAAGTGCTAGGTCTACAAATGTGCACAAAACACACCCTGCCTTCTCAATTTCTTTAAAAAAAAAGGTTTATTTTATTTTTAGGGGTGTGTGTGTGTGTATGTGTGTGTGTGTGTGTGTGTGTGTGTGTGTGTGTGTGTGTGTGTTTGGGTTTGTGCAAGTGAGTGTCTTTGTCTTTGGGGCCCAGAAGGGTCAGATCCCACAGATCTAGTGAATATGAGCCACCCAGTGTGGCTGCTGAGAATGATCTAGATCCTCTTCAAGAGCAGGGTGCATTCTTTTCCTCTGAGCCATCTCTCCAGGTCCTCTTTTTGATTATTAATATTGTATCACCTTCATTTGATTTTCTTCCTTCGTTTTGGGGTTGCTGGGGATCAAATCCAGGGCCTGTCACATATGCTAGATGAGTACTCTGCCACCAAGCCCAGCCCCAGTGTCCCTTTCCGAGTGCCTCAACTGTAGTAGAGAGTAATAAACATCCTGTTTTGTACCATGTCAAAAATATGCCTAAAATCAACTGCCCAGTGTCAGACTCTAGCAGCTTGACCCATCATCGGCTACTGAGTTGTGTTGAACTGGACTTCCAGCTTGTCTCATGTGGATCAATACTTTGCTGGCTGTGGTGTTTGCAGAGACTCCCACAACCTTCCTCCTCCCAGTGGTATTCTCGATCCCCTTTGCAGCCAGTAAACACACACCAGGTTTTACTTCTTTCTCTGTAACTACCATAGGCTAAAGCTGTCTTCATTCACCATAGAAATTATAACAGCAATAGTTTCCTTTCTGTTTCCATCTTTGCATCACTTCAATATGGGTGGGGTGTTGTCTTAGTGCCAGCAGCAAATAATATATATCCTGTAGTATAGACATTTGGAAAATTCATTTCTAAATATGCTATATTTGGTGTGTGTGTGTGTGTGTGTGTGTGTGTGTGTGTGTGTGTAAAACAGAAGACTAAGCACCAATACTTGACTCTATTAATCTTTCTTATCTTAGCTATGTATGGTAGAATCAGTTAGACACATGAGGAACTAGTCTATCCTCACTTGGACAACAACCCACAGTGAAGAATGTTAGCCAGTCTGTATTATAGAAGTTTAACTAGTCAGCTATAAAAAGAGAAAAACATTTTGTTGCAAGGTACATTAAGAATTGCATGCAACTTAAAATTTTTCTGTAATAATTCTCATGTTTATTAGAGTTGCCTTTGCCACAACAAAATATTTTAGAATGATGGTTTAAGTTCCTAGGACAATGTCAAAAATCTTGATGGACCAGAAATTAAGATAATGTTGAAATCACACAATTAGGTGAACACAGACATAGAATCTGGTGCTGCCTGCCATTCTTTGTGACTCAGAACACTATGTACCAAAAACTACTAGAGAGGAAGACTGAGCACTTGGCTCACTGATATTTTACTTAGAGACAGAAAAAAATGCTGAGGAAGACAGATATCGGAGATTTTCTCCATGGATACCTCTTTGGAAAAAGAGGTAGATGCCTAAGTAGATGGATAGCCTGTGTATGACATGAATGCCATGTGTGTTAGGTTTCCATTGCTAGGTTAGTCCGTCAGATTTCAGTTACTACCTCAGATAGTTAGATGAAGAAAGGGCTTACGGGCTCGCAGTTCCAGAGCTTGAGGTCCACGACCACATAGTTGGTTGTTTCGGAGCCATGGCACTGTAGTTTACCATGACAGGAGTGTGTGGTGGAGACCTGATCATCTGATGACAATCGGGAAGCCAAGAAGGAAAGGAAGAACAGGACAGGGTCCCACTATTCCTGTCAAGAACGTGTTCCCAGTGACCTAGCTTCCTCCAATTAGGCCCTTCCTCTTCCCACCAAAGGGGAAGACAAAGCTTTTAACACAAAAACCATGGGGGACATTTATATCCCCTAAACAGTACCAGGTGTGTGGTTATAAAGGTGCATTCAGATTTCTTTGAAATTATAGTGGTATGTGAGGAAACATAACTAAGGGAGATTGGAAATTGGAAAGGTGCGCTACAACTAACCTGATAATTAGAAATCCTATTTCACTGTGAAGAGCATAGGTGACAATGAATTTATAGTTTCTGATGCCATGGACTTTTGCTGGGATTAATATCTTTCTAAAGGCAGATAAGCAGGAACTTCCAAGACAAGTCTCTGAAGCTGTTGAAAAACAACTTAATTTTTTTTCATAAAACACAAATAATAACTGTAGAATATGGAGTTATTTAGAACTCACAAAGGAATGTAAGTGAAACACTGTCAAAGTGATACACAAATTAGCTGTGGAAGTTAGTCATTAAAGGGGGGAGGCAAGGAATGAAATCTTTGAAGCCTTTTCATATTTCAGAAGAACGCATGAGTTTCATACTTAACTCTGTTAAAAAGGTATTTATTCATTTGTGTTTACATTCATTCCCACCACAAACACTGAAAGCTGAGTATGTGTCAGAAACTATGTCAAAAACAACAGGTACAGAAGTGACTCGGACTCGGTCTCCATATTTCTGAAATGTGTGGTCCAGGATGAGAGGCTTTCATGCAACCAGATGGTAATGGTGAGACAGAAGCCAGAACAAGACACAATATTATCATAGCACAAGCAGAGGCAGAAAGTGCGAAAGAAAGGAGTATTATAGTCTGTGTTTATGTGTGTGTGTGTGTGTGTGTGTGTGTGCGCGCGCGCGCGCGCGCGCGCGTACCTGTCTGTCTGTCTGTCTGTCTGTATATATGTAAGAAGCTCTAAGAATTGAACTTTTTACAAATTTGTTTAAGCAAAATAGTGCTACAGCAAGATCTCCCAGGACTAAAGTAAATGTACTGCAGTATTAATTCCCAGGTCAAACATCAGTTCATTCCCAGAATCTTTCTTTCCTTTCTAGAGTGCATGTATCAAGATACTGAATGAAGCTACTCTGAGTTGAGGCAACTCTGCACAGTCTACAAGCACTGTCAATGGCAGAGAAAGTTTTGAAGTGGAAAAGCTGAAAACGATTTGAGTTTGGGGGCTGATGGATTCCTTTCTGATCTTTACAAGTGAAATTTCATCCAAGGTGTATTCCTAGCTATACATGAACACACACACACACACACACACACACACACACACACACCCACCATACAAATTATTTCCAGTGTATGTATGATATTACAGTAAGACAAAATTAGAAACCACACAAAGAAACATCCAGATGTATCAAGGAATAGATGAAATGGTACACATTTTGTATTGAAATCTGTTCTCATTCATGTTTTCTTGTTTGCAGGGGGACTGGAGCTCATTTTGGAGAGTTAAGAAGCAATGACTATTGTCTCAAGATGCTGTGCTGTAGGGCAGTGATTGTAAGTGGAGGATTCAGGATCTGTGAATCATTTCAGTCAGGGCTACCAACTCCTCAGGGATTCAAACACAGTACTGAACTTAGAAAAGTCTTTGTTTTCTTGTCTGAAAAATAGAGAGGAAGTTGCAAGTTTTTCTTCACAAATGCATCTCGAGGATTACACAATACTTATAAGGAACTTAATACATGAGATCATGAGGAAGAGCCACCCAAGCTTTAGGAGTGGGCTTATACCACATTGGGTGGGGAAACATTTTTTGTTATAAGTATAGGAGAATTGATACATATTTTGCCACTTCACAACTCATCTAGCACGAGGCTGCACACAGTGCAATGTCCACTAACATGACCAAATAATGACTGGCTTTGGGTTCGTATCTCAGGAAATAATTTCTCATTATTCAGTAAGATGAGGCTTAAAAAGACTATTTACATCAGATGATTCCTGGGTGAATTAAAAGATACGATGCACATTTAACGATTAGCTAAATCCTGACACATATGTGTTCAACACAGGGGAACTGGTGTGAATATTTTGGTTCCTGTAGGGAAACTTTTTATTTGATGGAGTAGTATGATGATCTTTTGATGACCTAATGTACTCCTATCAGACAAGCAACAAAGTATTTATTCAAAGGTCATGCTTTGTTGTTCTTCAGAGTGTAGATGTATAGAAGGGATTTAGTCAAAAGAGGAAGAAGTCTAAGGCCTCGACACAAGATGCACCATAGAATGAAGGCAAGCTGTGAATAATTTACACTCCCCACCAAGCTGTCAAATTATTGGAGATTTTTCGAAAACAGCTTCTGACCTGGTTTCTCAGACCCTCCTCTTTAAAAGAAGGCACAACTAATAGGGAGAAAAAGTGTCCTCAGGTCTCAAGTTCTGAGTATGTCAAAGCATGCTATCTGTAATTGCTCTCCATCATCGCCTAGCCAACAGAGTATCTACAGCATCAGTTAGGGTACTGATCCTTGCTTCTTAATCACCATTTTCCTGTTTATTCTGATGTCCTTCATTTCTACTGATAAAATGCCAATAATGACACAGTTCAATTTGTTTGGGGCTTCAAACATTGCCACATTGTTTTTAATCCTAGGAGGAGGAGGAGGATAAGAGAAGATATAAATATTGATTTAATGCTGTACATTACAGCTTGTTTATGTTTAAGTTTTGCAAATTTTAATTTTTTAAAAGAAATTTCTATTTCTCTCCATGGAGAAAAAAATGCTAGCACTTCTCTAGGGAAAGAAATTTGGAGTGACTTTTTGTCAGGAATAACAAAGAACTGTGTAAATATCAAGTTAATTAGAATTTAATGAGACAACCCAAAGCAGAAATTATCTGCCTGACACCTGGTTGACACGTCTACTTGGCAAGGCACTTCTCAGGCTGGCAGCATTTGGGGACGACTTAGGGAGTTTAAATATATCACCCGAGGCTCTAGCCCCACTCATAACCTATCAAACTAAATGAGAGGGATCCATATGAGGCCCTCAGAGCAACAGGCTATAGGGTTTAAGAAAACACAAACACTGCAAAAAAAAAAAAAAGCACAAAACAGCTAACCAAGCCAAAATATAAACATAATAAGATAATTTGATATTCTGGTTAAAACTCTACCCCTCCCAGAAAAGACTACAAGTAGTTTATCAGGGAAAGCTGGACAAACACACACTCTCAGAGTAAGACATCTAGACTTTAAAACTCTAACTTCCTCATCCTCAGGTTTCATGATCTGATCAAATTCCCACAAGCATGGTGCATCATTTTGTTTGTTTGTTTGTTTACTTGTTTGTTTTTTTGAGACAGGGTTTCTCTGTGTAGTTTTGGTGCCTATCCTGGATCTCATTCTGTAGACCAGCCTGGCCTGGAACTCACAGAGATCTGCCTGCCTCTGCCTCCTGAATGCTGGGATTAAAGGCATGTGCCACCACCACCCAGCTCTGTGCATCTTCAGTGGTCTCTTGGTTTCCTTTCTCTTTGGTTTTCTTTCTCTTTGGTTTTCTCCTCAGTTCAGCAGACAGGTGCTACACACCCCAGTTATACCAGGACTCCAGAAAACCAGCTGGCTCCATCCTCTTTTATTTCCCAGGGGGATTTTCCTCAGTTCAACACACTCCACCCACCTATACCCCTACTCTCTAATGTGTTTGAATTCCTAAGGGGCCCCCCAAATTGTTTGTAGCATCTCTGGCTGTAGCAGACTAGTGTATAAAATCCCCACCCATAGAGAACTGCCCACATAAAGTAGAAGGAATTCCAAAAGATTCCTGTCCTATTTCTGAAGTCTCAAAGCCCACTCCTTCCTCTGGAGCATCCACCATGGTTCTCACAAGACTGTAGATGTAACTGTCTTATTAAATAAGAAACACAGAGCTAACACAGAGATGAAAGCCAAGAGGTCACAGCAATAGCTAAGAGCTAAAAACCTTACCCTTCACTGTAGCTGTTGTCCTACCTCTCCCCTACCTCTCCGAAAGAGAGCTACTTCCTGTGTGTTTGTGCTTTTTATTGACCTCCTATTCTGCCTTCTCATTGGTTGTAAACCCAACCACATGACCTCCTCATCACTGTCCGTCTGTACAGACCTCCAGGTCTTCTGTGGTTGTTATTGAGATTAAAAGCATGTGTCTCCATGCTGGCTGTATCCTTGAACACACAGAGCTCCGCCTAGCTCTGCCTCCCAAGAGCTGGGATTAAGGCGTGCACCACCAATGCCCGGCTCTGCTATGGCTTGTTATTAGCTCTGACCCCCAGGCAACTTTATTAACATACAAATAAAATCACATTTCAGTACAAATAAAATATCACCATACAAGACTCTTAAATACAGCAAGCCCCTGAACTAAGGTAGCTTTTCTATTTAGAAAATGGCACTCCAAATGAAGAGAGAGGGAGGGAAAGGATGTCAGTAAGAAAGGACTGAGTCATTTTGTTGACCACCGAGTGTTCCACCCACACTAAACTCCCCGAATTAGCCTTATTTGATATCACCTCTGCACTCAGGAGCCAGTGACTGTTAGTTATGTGACTCCTATCATGCCATTTTTCTTCTCAGAAATCTCCAATTAGGTGTCCTGGTTAGGTTTTTTTTTCATCTTGGCACAAACTAGAGTCATCTAGAAGGAAAGAAACTCAACTGGGGAGGTGTGTCTAACAAGTTGGCCTGTTGGCAAGTTTGTGGGAGAATTTTCTTGATTAATGATTGATGTGAGAAGGCCCAGCCTACTGTACATGGTGCTACCCCTAGGCAGATGGTCCTGAACAAGAAGACCAACAGAACAAGCCACGGAGTAAAAGCCAGTAGCAGCTTTCTCCTTAGTGTCTGCCTCTGCATCTACTTGAGTTCTTGCCCTGGCTTTTTCAGTGATAGGCTGGGATCAGGAAGGGTAAGCCAAATACAACTTCCCTCCACAGATTGCTTCTGGTAGTGGTGTTTTATTTTATATACTTATTTTTCTACAGCAATAGAAATCATGCTATGACAAAGAGTCTCGTAACATCTGACACACACGGATGCAAGTTCATCCTCCATAAGACCCATAAGATGTCGTGGGGTCTGAACCTCCCACTTCTGTAGTCTGTTCCTCTCAGTCTCCTGCCACTCACAAACCTCAACAGAATTGACTCCTTTACTGTCCCTGAGACACACCAGGGACCTCAAGGGCTTTGTGCCTGTCATCTGATAATCTAAGGTCTATCCCTTAGAATACTGATGGCCCTCTTGCCTTCTTGGAAAGATAAACTGGTCCTCTTTATATTTTAATTTTTAAATTTTTATCTAGAGTTTCAAAATTTCAATAATTATGCCAAAAGCTACATGTTCCTAACAGGTTCTCCCAGTTGACAGTCCTTCATTAAAATATGACCAACACTCCTACTAGCCTTCTCCACCCTGCTTTCCTTTGTGCCTTGTGGATTTTACTCATCATATTGAACTTCTTAGTTTATCAGCTCTTGGCTCTAACAAGAATGGCATTTCAATCAAAAGAGAGGTCTTCTTTGGCACATGACTGTATTTCCAGTGTTTAGATTGGGGATTAATGAATCTAAATTGATGTCAAGTTTTTGGCCATATGTTGGAACATCGCTGACATGACATTCCTTGGCAGAGATATTGCTGCAGAATGCTGGAAACAGCTGTCCAGCAAATTCTGCTTCGATATCTCAATGATAGTAGGGAAGCCACTACTTGACGGGATTCATTTTCTCCACAAAATTTTTCCCCAGCACCCAGAGCAACACAGGGCCGTTATCTCTGCTCAATATATGTTTGTTGAGTGAACACACAAAAATTGAACCTTCTACAATTCTCAACACAACCTCCAACACGACAGTCAGCCTTGACACCTCCCTTTTGTTACATCAAATCGCATGAATTCGTGTGAATTCTGTTGCATTTATACTGATGGACTTTGTCTAGTTCTGTGGCACTTACTCTAGGTTTTTAACAATGCCCTCCTCATTATTATAACTGCCACCTACCTAATCTCCCTATAGGAATTTAGTTTGATTCTAATTCAGTCTTTTAGACTATAGCAAGAATGTAGGTTATTTTTAGGGTGTTTCCTATAATGTCTTAAATGGAAACTTGTTAAAGACTTCCAGTTGTGTTCTGGGTAAAATCTAAAATTATTAAAGAGGCCAACATGTGTTGACTGACTGAGCCATGATTTATTTTTCATGTTAAAGTCTGTCCTACAGGTAAACTGACTAGACTCTTCATTAGTTCTGGAAGACAAGGGTGAGGGGAATTCCTGTTATTAGAAGAAAAGCCTTGATCTCTCTTCATCATCCACGTCCCTCCTCCCCTTTCAAGACTGGACTATGTGCTTTGTTGAAATATTTTTCACAAACACATTAATCAGATTTTATCTTTTGGAAGTAAAGGCAGTGTCTAAGTAATTCACTACAGTATCACTAGTTCCAAATACAAACCCTGGCACACAATATGGATTGAGCAACTGTTCCTTGTATTAAGTCTTGCTCAAATTTAATAAATAAGGTACATAGTACAATGTATACCATGCTGTGTGGCTTAATTTTGAACATTTGTCACATAGAATAATTACTATACCTCATAACTATTAGACTTTTATTTTTATGGAAACATATTAAAACATGTTGGAAATACTTAGAAAATATAAAATGCATACCACATATGTCATCCCAGCAGTATTTTCAAGCACAATCTTGTTCACTTTTGGTAAAAAGCCAAGATGGTGGCATTAATGAAAGTTTAGACAAGGAAGAAAAAGTCATTCTATTTGTCTCAATACAGATAACTCCTGACTAACTGGTAGAAATTAAGAAATAATGATCAGTTTTACCAAACTTCCCTTTTTGTGTATTTTAGTTGCTCTTTAGAGACACATATTAATAGTATGACTAGGAATATAATAATTACAGGGCGATGCACACACACATGCATACCAATACTAACAATTCTACAATTGAATGGAGGTATGTGGTAGTAGTAAGAGCCTGAGCCTAATCATTTAGACAAATTTGTTTACAGAGCACATGTATAAACCTGGATGAATGTATAAATTTGGCTAAATCACAATCTTAGAAGTCTTCACTTATTTACTTGTAACTCAGGAATAATTACATCTAAATTTTTAGAATGGTTTGTATCAAGTGATTCAAATTCTGCAGGTAGAACTTGGTATACAGAAAACACAGAATTGTAACCATAGTGTCTGATACATTATTATTGTTACTATTTAAATATAATCCAATATATTATATTCCATCTTTCATGTAATTGGATTGTTGTTGAGCAATAGTTGATCTTAGGATCCAAGACATCTCTTAAACTAGCTAGTCATTTATTCATTGGCCTTGGCTTGCCTTAATACCAAATTGTAAAATAAGATTTTAAGAAGGTAAATATGAATAAATGGCTTCGAAAATTTCTACCCAGCAGAAAGTCTGGTAAGAAAATAGCAAAGATTACGCACTTTGGCAAGGATTAAAACAAAAGAACACTGTTTTAATATTGTAAACTTAATGCTGTGAGCTTTGATGTTTTCATGCAAATATACCGCCCTGAAACTTGTGAGCTGATCCACCAAAAATTTTATGAACTCTATACTATAAGATAAATGCTTAGAATTGACCAGCAGATGTATTGTGCATAATAATGATGGGCCATTCCAGAAAAAAAAACACCAAAAAAATTTCACATAACATATAGTACTGAGGTGATGGTTCAGGGTAAACACTTGCCTTCCAAGTGTGGGGATCTGACTTTGAGTTCACATAAGCCAGGTGCAATAGTACATGTCTGTTATACCAGTACTTCTACGGAAATCTAGGATATGAAGACACACCAATCTCCAGACTCTTCAAGGTCAGCTAGCAGCAGCTACAGATATCCTGTCTCACACAAGGTGGAGGATGACACATACCCAAGGTTGTCCTTTAACTTCCACATGCATATTATGGTGTGTTGTGGAATATTATTTTAAGGTGTGTTATATTTGTTTATGCTGTGGAACATTTGTTTAATGATGCAAAGATGTGTTGTATTCTTTTATGTTGCATTTGTTTAACTCTGTGAAGCTGTGCTACTGTGCCCATCTAGAACACCTGATTGGTCTAATAAAGAGCTGAATGGCCAATATCAAGACTGGGGAAAGAATAGGTGGGGCTGGCAGGCAGAGAGAATAAATAGAAGGAGAAAATTGGGGAAAGGAGGATCAAGGAGTGAGAAAAGAAGGGGCCAGCCACCCAGCCAGACATAAAATAAGAAGGAAAATAAAGATATACAGAAATAGAGAAAGGTAAAAGACCAGAGGCAAAAGGTAGATAGGATAAATTAAGTTAAAAAAAAAAAAGCTAGTAAGAAACAAGCAAACTAAGGTCAGATATTTACAAAAAAAGAATAAGCCTCCTTGTGTGATTTATTTGGGAGCTGGGTGGTGGGTCCCCCAAAGAGCTAAGACAAATAGCCAAACTAGTGGAAACACATGAACTATGAACCAATAGCTGAGGAGCCCCCAGCTGGATCAGGCTCTCTGGCTAAGTGAGACAGTTGATTAACTTGAACAGTTTGGGAGGCCCCCAGGGAGCGGGACCGGGACCTGTCCTTAGTGCATGAGCTGGCTGTTTGGAACCTGGGGCCTATTCAGGGACACTTTGCTCAGCCTGGGAGGAGGGGACAGGACCTTCCTGGACTGAATCTACCAGGTTGAGTTGAATCCCCAAGGGAGTCCTTGCCCTGAAGGAGATGGGAATGGGGAGTGGGCTGGGGGATGGGGGGGTGCGAGGTTGGGTGGGCGGGACGAGGGAGGACAGGGGAATCTATGGCTGATATGTAAAATTAAATCAAATTATAAAATTAAAATAAAAGAACTGCTGGAGGTATCACCATCCCTGATCTCAAGCTGTGCTACAGGGCTGTAATGATAAAAACTGAATGATATTGGCATAAAAACAAACAGGTGCATCACTGGAATTATATCAAAAACCCAGACATAAGTCTACACACCTATGGACACTTGATTTTTGACAAGGAAGTAAAAAACATTTCACTTGTTTAAAAAAAAAAAAGAAAACCACCAACAGGCATGTGTACTTACACTCACACACATGAACGCACAAAAATTATATATATATATATATATATATATATATAATATTCTACATATACACATACACACATATACATACACAGACACACATACATATATATAAAGACAAATTATGCATATATCTAAACACATTCAATTGCATACATTAAGTATTTACCGTACTATTTTCTGTAAGAAGTCATACTTCAACAAGACTGTGTAAAAATAATTCTTACCAACTTGAAAAAATTACTTTCGATTTTCTGAAGTTCAGCAAGAGATCAAGGGAGCTGCCATCCCAAAGGCTTTCTCTAAGTTTCAAGTAATGAATCATTTAGAAGGAACATCTGTTGCATCTACAAGTGAACTATTGGGAGCTGAAAACATTCTTCAGAAAACAGAAAATCTGAACCTGTGTCACAGACAATTTCACAAATAGTTTCTAAGATTAAAATAAAAAGCAAAATTAGAATCAGCTCTCATGACTACCATGCATGTTTCACGGCACTGTTCCAACTATACTGTTCTTGTTCAGTAATGAAATTTGATTTCTAAAACTCAACTCAGAGAATCAATCAGAATGGAATTTTGAATACTGTTTTCCTTTGATTACAAGGCACCCCAAGTCTCTTCTCTAAACTCAGTGTATGCATACATTTCTTTTTCTGAACTTTAGTTACACTGAAAATCAGAAGTGGCTCCCCTCATCTGGGATCAACTTTCGGAGGGCATAATCTTGTGACAGAAAGGTAGTAAACTTATAGTCAGGCTTAATTTGAATCCTGTGTCTGCTGCAGAGAAGCTGTGTGAATGCAGATAATTCAGATGACTAACTTCTATTTGGCACCATGGACTTGTCTCAAACATTACTTGGGGATCATCATATCCATGTTTTACTGAATATGTATTGAATAAATGAGCATTTGATGTTCTCATTACAGAATAATACAAGCGCCTTCCCTTCTATCTTTATAAAATTCTACATCAACTGTAATGAAACATCTTGGCAATCCTGGAAGACTGGACACAAGCAGAAAGCAGCAATAGTGGGAAACATTTTTGCAGTGGTCCTTTGGTATGTAGGTAGATAGTGTCAAATTAGTGGGTCTCGTATACCTTAATGTAACAACAATTTTAACAGCACAATGAAGGTATCCACTGACTGACTCCTTGTGTGCACAAGCATGGTGTATGTGTGTGTGTGTGTGTGTGTGTGTGTGTGTGTTTACACATGTATATGTGGGTACATGTAGAGCCAACAGTTGATGTCAAACAACTTTCTCAATTGTTCTCCACCTTACTTTTTGAGATAGAGTCTCTTACTGAATCTGGTGCTCACTGCTTTAGCTAGGGACTTGGCTCGACAGCAAGTCCCATGGAGCCATCTTCTCCACCTCCCCAATGCTGGAGTTACAGGAATGTACAGCTGTACCTGGCTTTTACACGACTTCTGAGGATCTGAACTCAAGGTCTTCATAATTACATAGTAAACACTTTACTGAATGAGTTATCTCTGTAGCTGCTGTAGGCACTTTGTATATTTTACTTAATTTCAGTAGTAGAATTGGCATTCTTTTTAAGTTAATTAAAACATTTTATTATTTGAGAGTTTCATGCAATGTATTTTTATCGTCTTCACCCTCGACTCTTTCTATAACTCCTCCCAGATCAACCCAACCTCCCTAGCTTCCCAATTTTGTCTTCTCTTAATTTTTTAAAACAATAACACATCAATTTCAATTTATGCTGTCTATATACTCCTGGATATGGAATCATACCCTAGAATGGAGGTGACATACCATGAACCACACCTGCTAGTGGCCATGTCAGAGGAACAGCAGGTGGCGATTGACTTCAGGGGATTACTCCACCACCATTCAAGGCACTGATGGGTGAACCTCGGATAGGCAAGGTCCAAGAGCGTTGGCCCCAGAATGTCTCTTGATACTTCTGTGTCTTTACATGTTTGCTGCTGCCATTTTTCTCTGGTATCTGGTATGGTGTGAATGGGTGTGGGGAGATCCCTGCTGCCTCTAATGTAATATGATTATCTCATGGAAATATCTCGTTCTAATGGGCACTTTACCTGTTTTTTTTATTATAATGAAGATGATTTCCTCCTAAGCTGTACTGTTTAACTGAAGCAATGATTTTATACAATAATAGTGTTAGTTTAAATAGGATTTTGATGACTGAGGGTCTTTAATAAATATAGTAAGGGATTATGATAGAGGTTATCTTAGTGGGAAAACTAATATAGGTAAAAGCAGGATATGGTGTTGCCCCTATCCCTGATAAAGCAGGGCTGAAAAGGATAGAAAATTAAAAAAGGGAATGTCACACAGCTAGTTTCTCTTGAGGAGACATATAGACTGTGGCTTAGGTTAATGATTAAGAAAAACAATTGAGTCCCAGAAGCTCAGTTCAAATTCTTTCAATCTTAAGATTGTTGAGAGATATCTTCACAGGTTTTGGTGTGCATCATAGCTGAAACAAAGCTTTAAATATGATTTAAGTTTAGATTAAGATGTTTTTGTTAATAGTTTTGAAGTGAAAACCTTGGGAAACAATCTAAAGTTTTAGAAAGGCACATAGTTGTGTGAGGGGCTCATTAAGGTCAGGGAACAAGAACAAAGCAGCCCGGTTATTATCAGTCAATGTGCCTTTCTTGTTAGAATGGGTTGGTGACCAAAGGTGATGATTAATTCCTTGTGCCCATTTCTGTCCTCAGCTTCCTGATATAAAAACTGTTGATGAATGGGTTTTCACTGATGATTTTTCATATATAAAAGTTTAGGTTTGTGATTCTTTTAAGATTCCTTATAAGATTACCTTTTGAGATAACTAGTAAAGTGATTGATCCTTTCTTTGTAATCATAAATTGCAGCCTGCCAGTAAGAGAACTGGTTAAGAAAAACACTTTGCTTGCTTACACTCTGTTAATCTATAACAAGTTGCTTGGATATGAATATATGTGAGTTCTTGAGATAATTTATTTTTCATCTATAATAAGTAGGATGTTCAATTATGTAAGGGAAATGAGAAACATGTTTTTTTAACCTGTATTCATTATCATCATTCACTTGAAAAAAACAGAGTATAATCACATTGCAATTTTTATATTCTCTGAAACATTTTTGTTGGGATATATAAACTACAAAGGAAAAATAAAGAAAAAAGGAGAGAGAAAAGAGAGAGAGAACAGAGAAAGACCCTAAGAGTGCATGCATTTTTTTCTCTTTTTTGCTGGCTCCAGAGGGTTAAGTTTAGCCTGCTGGCCCCAGAGAATTAAGTATTACTCCCTCAGATAGAAGTTAAGTTGAGTGATAGTCTACCAACTCCACTGGCTCCTCCTCAAACTCTGAGCTGCTAGAGGCTGGTCCTCAGAGCAGCAGTACCCACCCTTAAAGAAAACTGGCTCCCTCTTCACCAGAAGCCATTAACTATTCCCAGATCCTCAGTTAGGGGTGGAAGATCATGAATACTTTACAACCAGCTCCATGCTAGACTGTTGATTGGTTTTATCTTGTGCAGGTCTTGTGCAGGCCACTTCAGCTGCTGAGAGCCAATCAGTGCAGAGGTCCTGTAATGTTCAGAAAACATTATTCTCTCCACTCATTCCTGACTTCTGGCTTTTATGTCTGTCTCCTCTTCTGCAATAGTCTGTGAGCGCTGGGTAGGGAGTGTATCCTAAATGTTCCATTTGTGGCTGAACACTGATACTAGTTCTCTGTGCTTTAACCAGTTGTGAGTTTCTGAGTTAGCTCATTGTTATGTTGCATACTGAAATTTCTCTGATGAGGTCTGAAAGCTGTACTAATTTATGGATAGAGAGGGCAATATGATACTATATCCATTTAGCAAAATAATAGTGTTAATAATAAGACCCCAGCATCTGTGAGCTCCCCAACCATGGGTCCTTGGCCAGATTTACGGTACTAGCCATTCATATTCTCCTGTGGAGTGGGCCTTAAATCCAATCAGAAAGTTGTTGGCTACCTTTATAACATCCATACCACTATTGAACTTATGGGCATATCATATATATGTATGTATGTATATATAAATAAATATATATATGTGTGTGTATGCATGTATGTATAATATATATATATATATATATATATATATATATATATATATATATACTCTTCATACAAAAGTGTTTAACTGTAGTTACCTTATACAGGAGATGATGCTCATCCCAGAATCCACTGGTTTCCAAACAAAATGCCCAGTGCCAGACAGAGATACCTCCCCTAGAATTGTTGGTCAGCAGTGTCCCAGAGATCCCCCCAAAATACAGGCTATTGACACTGCTGTTGGTTTTCCACAAGAACTTGGTTGTAAGATAATATTGCTGAAAATATCACACATATTAGTCACAGGATATGGATAAATCAGTTTGATACTTACTAGGAAGCTCCCTCCTCTGTATCTAGCTCCTATGATGCTGATCATTGTCATATAGGCTGCTTTGGATTGGGGGTTAAACACCAACAATCTTGCCTGACATTGAACCCTGTGAAATGCTAGGTTTTTGATAAATCTTTAAGAGTATAACCCAAACTTGTGTGGATGTATTGGGACTAACTCTGAATGTAGCTTATAAGGGAATCCTTATATATCCTGTAATTTATTGAGAAATATGACTTGATTGAATAAGTTGTTCTTCAAAATACAAATATAGAATTTAGATGATAAAGAATAGGAAAGATTTGCATTCCATTTCCTTCTCTACACATGAACCTATGAAAAATGCACATATCTTATGTTAATAGCTGCTGATTTTATCACTCTACACAGTACCCAGGAGGGTGCCTTGCTTCCTAAAGGACTCCATAAACATCAATGCCTTTGCAACTGGGAACACAGCATTAAGTTAGTTGAACCTCTTTTTAGAAATAAGTAGGACAGTCTCTCCATAGTTTGAACAATGTTTACTATTCATTACATTGTGCCATCTTCTCCCTCCAGCTCCCTAGAAAATTATTCATCTATGTGCAGTGAGTATAATTTATATCTAATTATTTTGTAGTATAATACCAATTATATAAATCATTGAATTAGGTTAGCTTTAACTTTTCTTCTGAGTACAACACAAACTTTTGCATTCTCAATAATCGTAATTAGCTGTTCCTGTAATGTGTTGGTTGGTGTGGTTTCAATTATAGTAGCAGAAGCTGTGAATCATCCTGATATAAACAAGAAGGGACTTTACTGGGCTGCATCACAACTAATGGCGATAATGAGAGGACGTTGGGACACCTAGCCAGCCACTTTAAAGAGTAGAGCATAAAGACAAACATTCTTTCTTAACATGGGTCCCGGTGTTAAGATTTGAGAGCCACTGAATCAAATCTTTTTGCAGATGATAATTGAACAGTTGTATAGAGTCACAAGCAACTGAGATTCGTGAGGGACCTAAAAACCTCATTGTGAGTAGCTCACACAGAATTAATGAAATGTTAATGAATAAAATTTTAAATTTTTTCCACAGGTCTAGATTTTAAACACCAGGTTCCCAGGATGGGGTTCTATTTTGAACAGTGTAGAATCTCGGGGATGTGGGGCCTGACTGGCAGAAGTGTGTCATGGCCTGAGTCTTTGGCAGTTATACTTAGCCCTGCTCCTGGCCTTTGGACATACAAACAAGTGGCCCAGACATGTTCCCAGCATTGTGGATGGGGCCACTCCTGTTGCCACACCTTTCCTGTTATGATGGACTGAAATCTCTCTGAAATCATGGGACAAAATAAGCCCTGTGTCCTTTAAGCAGTTTCTGATAGGTATTTCAATCACACAAATATTACTAATAGCAAAAAGGATATAATGGACCAATACTCATCCCACAGTTCTTTCCATGTGTAAGATGTGACAGGAATACTTTGGATACTTGTGAATTCTGATCAACTTAGGATTGAAACTTTCTAAATACCTGAAAATATTTCTGTTACTGGTATTCAAGTAGTGTACAAGATAAAAATGGGCATATAGATTGGGAAATTGATTACAATAGTAATGGGCCAAAAGGTATGCACTTGCTAAGTTCAAAATACTGCCTTAGACTCCTGCTAAAATTTTATTCACTAACATTTCATTCATTCTGTGTGAGCTACTCACAAAGAGGTTTTTAGGTCCCTCACAAATATCAGTTGCTTGTGACTCTATACTGTCACTATCCCCCAGAAAAATTGGATATTTCTGAACCTGAAGCCCCTCTCGGTTCATTCAGTACACAGTGTCAGTTCCCTTCAGGTTTTTCACCATGCTGGCAGCCTCTAGCACTAACAGCAGAACTGAATCTGAAAGATTAAACATCTTTCATGTAAATAAGCCTAAGCTATAGTCTCTGGGGAGTTGAATAAATGATTGCTCATGCAAAAATCAATTTCACCAAAAGGAAGAATTGATGTCATCTAATTAAATCCTGTTGGACTCTAAAGGCCAAGTTTTTATCAGACTTTGTGATATAAGACAATGACTTGAATTTATAAATCCTTTACATGGCAGCTGCCCTTGTGCTTTGGAGAGTTAGCTTAGCTTATGCATTCTCCAATTCATAAATCCACAGCAGTTGGAGCCGGTAAGTGAATGAATATGAAAGCCCATTGGTTAAGTAATAATTTTCAATCATAATCAATGCTCCAGCCAGTGTGCTAGGTCAAGGCCACCCTGTTCTCAATTTTGAATTGACATATATATGTAATTGCAATGAGATACTTTTTGGATACAGAAATCTGCAAAGTTCAGTGTACAGAACAAGTGGTAAATTCTATCTAAGGATGTCAGGATGGCCTTTACAGAGAAATCAACATTGAAGCAAAGGCTTTGAAATGGATAAAATCTCCAGAAAGAAATGAGCTGAAAAACGCATTTTTAAGAAAAGAATCTTATGATCCAGGCTCCCCATAACTGAAAAAGTATGGCAATGCCAAGTAATGTTAATGCACAGAAAATTCTTAATATGACTTCAGGAAAAGATTTGAAGGAAGTAACAGACACATCATGTAGAAATCTGTAAGTAGAAGAACTGGAATGTGAGAGACATGGGTTTGAATCCTTATTCTACCACTATGTAGAGCTGTCGTCACCTATAAAATACATGTGTTAATTTGTCACAAGTGTGTCCTGACATGACCCCTGACTACATTGTGACATGATCACCAACATGACCCTCTGAATCACAACTTTGGTTCCTAAGAAGGACTCTGGTAGGAGCAGACCCAGCCTTCCTTCCGGTTCTTATGCAGATGATTGGCACACCAGTTTCTATCAAAACATAACTGCGCTTTGTGCTAAAACGCTGCCGGGGGAAAGGCTTAAACATTTTTGGACGGGATGTTGATTTTAAACAGATTAAAATAGGAAAGATAATATTTGATTGACTTTCAGATAGACTTGGCAGAAAATAGACATGAAGGACATGAGGTCAATTGAGAAACTCCAAATAGCCTCTAAAGTTGATAGTTGCTATAGTATGCATCAATGTCAAATTTCTGCTTTTGGGAAAGGAGTATCATTATTTGAGATAATATCTATATTTAGGAAATCGAACAATTGTTCTCCTTGCTACTTTTCACAGTTGCAGTTACCTATAGACAACATTGAAGAGAAAGTTTAAAAAATTATTTGCATTTTTACTATAATTTATTTTTTTATAACTGCCATATTATATTATTAGCCATTGTTGTTAATATCTTTCTGTAGCTAATTCATAAATTAAACTTTATCAAAGGTATATACATATGGGAAAAAGCATAACATATATAAAATTTGATCACATTCATGGGTTCAGACTTCCATTGGCAGTTGTCCTATGAGTGTTCATTGTCAATTTGACACAACATAGAATCATCTGAAATGGAGTCTTGATTAAGGGATTGTCCAGGTCAAGTTGGTCTGTGGGCATATTTCTGAAGTATTGTTTTGACAACTGATGTAGAAGTACCCAAGCCACTGTGGGTAGCGCCATTCCTTTGACAAGTCATCCAGGGTTGTATAAAAAAGCTAGCTAAGCATGAGCCTGAAAATGATCTAGCAAGCAACTTTTCTCCATAGTGGTTTCTGCTTCAAGTTACTTCCCTTTCTTTCCTCAGTGATGGACTATAACCTGGAAGCTGAAATAAATCCATTTCTTCACGAAGTAACTTTGGGTCAGAGTGTTTTCTCACAGCAGCAGAGGGGAAACTACAGCAGTGGTCTTAGAATAAAACCTACACCAATGAAAAGGGACAAGGGATATATATCTAGGAAAAGTGGACATGTTATTCCCCAAGTTATAGGTAAATAGATTGATACAACCCCTGTGAGCATTTATGTGTGTGTGCAAACATATATAGGTAGAATTTTCTTGTCTCTTGAAATTTTTACATTAAATTTTAGATGTTATTTTAAATACAGGGTTAAGGAGCTGGAAAGATGGTTGGGTTTGTCTTCTAGCACCCATGTCAGACAGCTCACAAGTACTGGTTACTCCAGGTTCAGGGGATCTTATTCTCCCTTCTGTCTTCTATGGTCAACTACATTCTGCATATATACCCACACAAATACGCACACACATGTAACTAAAATAAAAAACCTTTAAAAATAAATAGGCATTTAGATGCCATACTATCTAATGAGCATTAATTTATTCACCAGATCCTTCTGGAAACATGACAAATAAAAGTGACTTCCAGAGTGCTTTCAGAGAGAATGGGTAAAGAAACCTCAGTGGGCAGGCAGCTTTTGATCCTCCTCCCAGAATAGGAGTGGGTGGCTGTCCAGTCAATCACTACCAGTGCCCAAACTGCCTTTTCTGAAAAACTGTACTGAATTCTTGGTATAATGTGACTCTTTGTGTGTGACTTATTGCTCAGTTAATTTGTTCTGACTTTTCTGCAGACAAGTAGGGAGACTCCTCCTTGATTCTGTCTTAGTCTTTCCTTGAATTTCCAGTGCTTTGGGATTGCGTAAATATTTCCTCTTAACTGAATATTCCCTCCAGGAGGAACCAGGGAGTTTGATAAGACTCAGAAAACTAAGGAAAAATAAGGAATAAATTCCTTAGTGTACTCAAAAAGCTCAGAATGATATAAGATTCACAAGTCCCAGCCCTAACCCAGATTATAAAAGCAATAAACAGTTGCTGGGGAGGAGAGATTCTTTAGCAGAGCATCCTGGAGTTGGGCAGGGAGCTCCAGAGAGGTGGTGGAAGAGATCAGCCACCAGTACTGGATCTGTCTCTCTAGGAGGCAGCTGTCTTTGATGCACCCACACCAGCAAACTGTACTAGTTCACCAAGCTAATCTGCATGGACTCATTTCTCTTGTCTGTAGCAAATGTTCTATCTGAGGTGAAGAGATGTTTGCTCATGTCTTCCCAAGGTGGGGAAATCCACCGTTTGTCGAGAAGTATCACTAATAAGAGGCTATAAACTAATAGGTGTGATTTTTTTCCCAATTGGTCAAGTCCTCTGAATTTCAGTTTCAGCTCCATCTCAAAGAATTTTTAGAGAACAGTAATCATGTGCATGTACTTTTTATTTATTATTTATGTATTCATTTATTTATATTTTTATCACTCTAAAACTAAATACAAATTAGAATTTTATGTAACTGAGTTTTAGTGAAAGAGACTCGTGTGGAGTTTAACCATTCTGTCCTTTTAATTCCTGGACTTCAGACTGTAGTCAGTTTTAAGGCTTTCCTACTTCTGGTATTAAAATGCTCTTAGAGGCCAATTTTCCCAAGAGGCAGCAGAAAGACTTCAAGAACCAGAGGATCAGGGAGTTTATTGTGGATTGTGCTTGTGAGCTGTGTCAGAGGCCACGCTCTTATAGGCCATGTGAATGTTCCATAGAATGGCATAAATCACACACAGAGAGAGGCTTATTCTTAATTATAAATACCTGGCCTTAGCTTTGCTTGTTTCTTGCCAGCTTTTCTTAACTTTAAATTATCCCATCTACCTTTGGTCTCGGGGCTTTAATCTTTTGATACTCCTGTATACCTTTTCTCTCCTTCTTACTCCATGTCTGGCTGTGTGGTTGGGTGGCTGGCTCCTGACATACTCCTCTTCTCTCCTTTTCCTCCCAGATTTCTCCTTCTATTTATTCTCTCTGCCTGCCAGCCCTGCCTATCCTTTCTCCTGCCTTGCTATGGGCTGTTCAGGTGTTTTAGAGAGCCAAAGTATCACAGCTTCACAGAGTTAAACAAATGCAACATAAAAGAATGCAACACATCCTTGCATCATTAAACAAATGTTCCACAGCACAAACAAATGTAACACATCTTAAAATAATATTCCACAACATGAGAGTACGTATTTCTTTGTTTTCAACCATTCTAAACATTATTATTTTTTAAGCTTTCTTAAATGAGTGATTAAAAAATCACATTTTAAAATTGAGTTTCCTTGCTACTAACAACCCCTCACATTCCCCCTCCTTTTACACATGTTCCATGGTTTTATAATTTGCATATTCATATTCTTTGTCTATTTTGAAAATTGCTGGAGTTTTACTGATTTAATTCTCTATGGAAGCACTTCAGATCCTTGTCTTCGGTATATTTAGAAAAATGCTTTCTCCCATTTAGCTATTTGTTTTTAATAGGCTTTATGGTACCTTTTATTATGCAAAAATTAATTCGTGTTTAAATCTTGATGATTATTTCCTCTCTAGTTTAAGTGTTCTGTAGCTCGTTTGAGAAACTATAGTCATGTTGAAGTAGTAAAAACATTTTCCTATCTTTTTCCCTAATACTATCTTTTTCAAATTTTGAGTTTTAACATATCTAGAATGTTATATGAGAAATAAGGTCAAGTACTTCTCTTCTAATAGGAACTCAATTGTTTTAACATGTCAATTAAATAATTTATCACCTCAATGATTAATAGAGTTGATTTACTTAATTGTTTATATTGTTAGTTATCTTCCTCCTAGATGGAGTGTTCTGACATAAATTTCCAGAAAATCAGGCCAGTCCTCTCCTGAGTTCACATCTCATATTGAAAACATACAAACACATTTGTGGAATGTATATATATATATATATATATATATATATATATATATATATATATACATATAAATCTCTCTCTCTCTCTCTCTATATATATATATATATATATATATTTCTATTTCCATCTCACTTTTCTTTTGCCAAATATTCTGTGAATATTCTTCTACATGTAGAATTTAGAATACAGACATCAATTTCCATGAAAACTCCTGCTGTGACTTTAATTGAGAATAAATCAAATTATGAATTGATTTGGGAGATTTTTACAACACTGAATCTCTCCATGCAGAAATATGACATGTTTTTTCTTTGTTCTGAGCTTTTGGAAAATAGTATGGTTTACTTCAGACAGAAAAAAAAACCCATGGGAATGTAGCTTAGGGGCAGAAGGTGACCAAGGTTCAGTCTGTAGCACCAAAGGGGGGGGCGGTGAAAATTGAAAATTAAACTGAGTGCTAGGATTAAAGACGGTTAAAAGCATGCACTACCATGCATAACCAAACATTTTTGTTTTCTAAGAAATGTGTACATTTTTGTTGCTGCTGTAAACTAATTTTTTTTCACATTAGCTTCTTCAGTTGACTAGTTCTGTTCTGAAGAGAGTTTTGTACATTGACATAACTGGCATCTTTGGATATTACCACTAAATCTAGCAAGTATATCTTGTGCTGTCTGTTGTTTTTCCTCCGTTGAGGGGTTATACTCTTTTAAAATTATCTTTATTTATTCTTTCTTCTACCTCTCCATGGCTTCCAGGGATCAAACTCAGATCATCAGCCTTGTTCAGTGTTCTTTTATCCACTGAGCCATCTCACTGGTGTCTTTTCTAATCTCATCACCTTCAAATAAATCAAAGTTGTGTTTTCTGTATTTTGTCTTCTAACAGACCTTTGTTGTCTGTATGCCTCTTATGTTTGGTTATCTATTCTTCACTAAATAGTGTTAGGACATTAGCAGCAGCATACAGAAGCTCACATGCAATACTTACTCTGTATGACCTTGTTAAATTAGCTCTCCAGGTGATAATTTCCATGAGAGATTAGTGTCTAATCAAACATAAAGAAACAAAAGTCTAGAGACAATAAGCCAAATAAAGCATGGGGAATTTCCCAACAAGAAAAGCAAAATTTCTTTTAAATAATATCTTGATTTCATAGTGTGTGTATCATTTTCCTTAATTATTGTACTGGCTAGTTTATGTCAACCTGACACAAGCTAGAGTAATCAGAAAGGAAGGAACTTCATTTTCTTAATTAGTGATCAATTGGGAAGGGCCCAGCCATTATGGGTGGTGCCATCTCTGGACTGTTGATTCTGAGTTCTGTAAGAAAAGGCTGAAGAAGCCATGATGAGCAAGCCAGTAAGTAGCACTCCTCCATGGTTTCTGCATCAGCTACTGCTCCCAGGTTTCTGCCATACATGAGTTCCTGCCCTCACTGCTTTTGATGATGAACATTATATGGAACCGAGACTGAAATAAACCATTTCCTCCCCAAGTTGCCTTTGGTCATGGTACTGTTTCATCATAGCAAAGATAATTATTCATTAATAAAAATAGTTCTTTCTTTCCTTTTTTTGTAATACCCTTATCACAGAAGGAGAATGTATGTTCACAGCAATTCATTTTTGTTGGACTCCATTTCACTTCACTTCACTGCAATGAGATGAGATGTTTGCCTTTCATTCTTTTCCATTCTTCAATGTTGCAGACTATTTGTGTACACTGTAAAGAGGTGTCTCTGCCTAAGGCGCCTTCTGATTGGTTTAACAAAGAGTTAAATGGCCGATAGTTAGGCAGGAGAGGATAGGTGGGATTTCTGGGGAAAGAGAGGGAGAGGAGAAGGAATCTAGGTGCATGGAGGATAGTACAGAGAGAGGTAACCAAGTCATGTGGCAGAACATAGATTAATAGAAATGGGTTAAGTTATAAGAGCTAGTGGAACAAGCCTAAACTAAGGCCAAGCTTTCATAATTAATAATAAATGTTTATGTTGTTATTTGGGACTGGCAGTCCAAGAAAGTCTGTCTATACTACAATTCTCTCTATCTTTGCTTTTTTCTAGAAATCCAAGTTCTAAGTTCACTTTCCAACTATTTACGAAGTATGTCATAAACACTGAAATGGCTAACCAACTGTTTCCAAATAGCAGAAAATTAGATAAAAACTGTTTTTAGAGAAAGAAAAGAAGCAAAGGGCTGTCAATCAACTTGCCAAATGGTACTTCTTTCATTTACAAAGAACACATATAAATCTGTAGAGCTTTTATTCCTTTTTGTGATATATATATGTTTCAACATGGAAGAGACATGAATGAGATATTGTTCCTGCAAGCTGAGTAATTTAGAAATGCATGTCCCTGTTTTATGCTATACAGGGCCATAGTTACAGTGAGTAACAGGTGAAGCTAGGAAAAGCCCAGTTAGTCTTAGCATCATTTCACTGTCTTCCCCTAATTGTTCCTCCTCCATGTTCCATCTCTTTATTCAGGCATTCAAAGGATTCCCCAACCACAGGCGTCCACTCAAGATGGATGTTCAGGTCCACCTTTGCTTCGCTCTTTGAATAAATAAAAATATGAATTTCCTTAGGATGATAAGCTTCAGTGCAAAGTTGAGGTCTGCTCTTGAATACTTAGGCTGTACTTCCTGGCAGAAGTTAATGAAACTAATATTCCAGATTCGATTTCCTTTCTAATAAATGGGAATTATTTTCTATACTACAGAGTCAAACCCTCTAGTGGTGGTTCATTCCTCAGATGGATTCAGCAACACCTCAGCACAAAGGAGTAAAACTTTAATATAGACAATTAAAATGTGAAAATGATTAAAAGGGTTCTCTGATGTCCTATAAATAAATCAATAAAGGAAATTTCCTGCTTTTCCTTCTAATATGCCAACTTCTGAACTCAGCTATTAATATTTTGTTCACACCATATACACCTGTCATTGTTTTTGAAAGTGTCCTTCTGTGGAAGGGCACACTTCAACACTTATAAGCTTGTACATCTAGAACTTTTACATATACATGTTTGCACATGAGCATTTAAGACTTGGCAGACTAGTGTGATCAAATGAGGGAGAAAGGTGGTAGAGAGGAAGATGAGAAGGAAGGAGAAAAAGAAAAAAAGAACATGGTGGTATACACCTTCAATCCCAGCCCTTGGGAGGGAGAGGTAGTAAGAACAGGCATTAACATCTACTCTGGTTATACAGCAAGCTGGATGATGCCAGCCTGAAATAAAATGGATCTTGTCTCTAAAACCCAAAAACAAAAATATGAGTCTGGATAATGTTGATCTAACTCTTAAACATTTTTATTTGTTTAATTTTAAAGCTGCTTTAATGAGGTGTGAGTGACGGACAAATCTATAGGCTTTTAAACAACTATTTTCAAGTGACAAATGGCCATACATAGGCATTAAAAATGAATACAGAAAGGAGTAAAAGACCAGGAATGGTGACACCAGTAACTCCAGCACACGCCAGGCTAAGGTAGGGCATCTCAAGTTCCAGAGTATCTTAGACTGCAGACTGAAAACTACTTTCAAAAACAGGATAGTGTATCAGTTCACACGAAAGAATTTGACTGGACTTACCTTGCACAGGAGGTGATATTCATCCCAGGAGCCATAAGTTGCCAAATAAAAAGCCTAATCCTAAGTGTGGGCTCTCCTCCCTAAAAGTCATTGAAGACTGTCCCAGAGACTGCTCAAATAATACACACCATTGCCATTTTTTTTTTTTTTGTCCACCAGAACTTGGTGGTAAGATTCTATTGCTGAATACACCACAAATACTGTTCACACAAATATTGTCACTGACCAGGAAACTTCCTCATTGATTTACTGGAAGATGTTATGTAGTCTGCTGGAGGGGAAGGAAAGTCACCAGTAGTCTTACCTAGCTGTAAACTCTATGCGCAACAATAATGACTATTGTGGCAAGATATGCTAATGAATGCAATAGTGGCATAAATACTATGGGGCAGCCAACTGCTTTCTGGTTGGATTTAAAGCTCACTATATAAGAAGAAATTAATATCTTTACTGTAAAATATGCCCCTGGTTTGGGAGCTCACTGGGCTGAGGGGTTGTACCTATCACTATTATTTTGCTAAATGGACACAGTATCAATCTGCCCTCTAAACTTATATCTCTCTATCCGTAGATAAGTGCAGCTCTCAGACTTCATCAGAAAATTTCCATTGTACAATGTACGGTGACTTACTCAGAAACTCACAACTGGTAGAAGTATAGAGAAAGGTGGCTGTGTTATGCTCAACCCCAAATGGAACATGTATATCACACCCCTTCCCCAACCCAAAGTTCAGAGACCATTGTAGAAGAGGAGACAGAAAGATCGTAAGAGCCCGAGGTCAGGGAGGACTGTAGTGAAACAATGTGCTCTGTATATGATGGATCTGGTGCAGTCATGAACTCACTGCAGCACAGGCTTCCTGCATAAGACCTGCACCAAATCAAGCAAATCAATGTTTACGCACAGAATGGAAAGGGTTCATGAGCCCCAAATCCTAACTGAGGTTCTGTGGGCAGTTGATGGCCCCACATCCAGGAGCATATAGACAACACAAACTTGAGTCAATGGGTTATTAAAAGAAAAGAGAGGGCATGAAGTAGAGGCAGGGCTAGGGATGTGGGAGTGGATCTGGGAAGCATTGGAAGGGGAGTTAGCATGGATATGATCACAATACATTGTATGAGATTCTCAAAAATTAATAAAAATATTTTTTAAAATTCAAAAAATGAGACAGCTTCTTTTTAGAGTAAATTTCTTCCAGGTGCCCTGCTGTAAACAATATGATTATAACAATTCCATAAATCTCCCCATGGTCTCCTTAAATTCTCATTTTAGGCAATAATATAGAGGTTACATTGCCCTATATCCCAGAAATATTCTGAATCTAGACTGATTATTCTGAGATCATGACTTGGTTACATCACAAAAAGTTTTGTTTTGCGATAACCTTGATGTACTTTCTACAATGGAACCATCTAAAGTGCTTCTTAGGCAATTCATTGCTTAATAAAGGGTTTAAATTTTTATGTAAAGTATTACACATGTAAACACACATGTACAATCAGATTATGTAAAATTTTATCCTTTTTATTAAACTTTCTTTTTATTTATTTTGTGTCTTTCTTATCATGCCTCAATCCCATTCACTTCTCATCCCTTTATAGCTGCCCTCTGTTCTTGCACCCCACCCCCCAAATAAAATAAAATAAAATTTAAGAGAAAAAAAGGGGGGAAAATCTCATCATGGAAGTATGACATAGTGAGTCATCCAGTAAACTCTTTTATCCATGCATCTTTGCTTGCAAGTGTTCATTGCAAAGAGTCATTGGTCTGGTTCCAGGTCTCTGGTTTCTGCCACACTATTGTTGCTGAGCCCTCACTGGGACTCCTTTTGGATATCCCGTTTCTGCCCTTGTTGTGGAGATCCTGCAGCTTTGGGTCTCAAGGATGAGTCACTTTGAGTGCTCCTGCAGATCATAGATGGGGTGGATGTTGGGGTGGGCCAACTCATAACTCTGTTTCTGGGTCTGGGTAGTTGCAGGGTTGGTCAGCCCGCTAGCTATCCTCTGTCTCCACCACAAGGGTGAGCTTTCCAGCATTGCAGTGCTAGGTCACCAATTGCAATGATGAGCAAGGGATGGGACCAGTTTTCTGCTTTCCTGCCCTCAGGGTCAGCTCTCTCACACCTATACCCCCTGGGCCAGCTCTACTGTGCTGTCCAGGTGAGGTGCAGGGTCCACTTTTCTGTGTGCTGTAGCTGGTATATAGGAAGGTCAGTTGCTTCACCCACTACAGGTACAGGGAGGGACAAGGAGGCAGAGGGCATCTTTTCCTCACCCTCACCACCACATGGCAGATGAGGGGGAGGGTGGCAGCTCTCCCACTCTCACACCCTCAGGGCCAGTTCACTCATACCTCTGCCCACAGGGTCAGCTTTCCTGTGCTGTCTAGGTGAGGTGCAGGGCCTGCTTTCCTGAGTACTGCAGCTGGTAAGGGGGAAGATCAGCTTCCTAATCTGTCACAGGTGGTGAGGGATAAGGGGGTGGGCATCTCTCCCCCACCTACACTGCTGCATGGCAGACCAGTAGTGGGGATAGCTCTCCACATTCACAACTTTGGTGGTGGCTCACTCACACCTCTGCCGACAGGGTTAGCTCTTGTGCTGCTGAGATGAGATACAGGGCCTGCTTTCCTGAGTGCTGAAGCTGGTGAGGAGCAGGGGCAGCTCTCCCACTGTTAGGACCTCAGGGCCAGCTCTCCCACCTGCCTCAGGCATAGAGGGGCACGGCGTGGGGCGGGCAATCTCTCCCCCGTCCATGCTGCCATGACAGATAGAGGTGGGACCAGATCTCATGTTCTTGGGGACAGCTTACCTGCCCCCTCCCATCAACAGGGTCAGCTCCACTGTGCTGCCCAGATGAGGAGCAGAGATCGCTTTCCTGAGTGTTGCAGCTGATAAAGGGGAGGGTCAGCTCCCTTGACAGCTGGAGGCAGTAGGGTAAAGGGGGAGGGCATCTTTCCTTCACCCCCACCCCCACACCACAGATGAGGGAGGCAGTACCAGCTGTGCCCCTCTCACACCCTCAGGGCTCACTCACCTGTCCCCCTGTCTACAGGGTCAACTCTACTGGGCTGCCCAGGCAAGGCACAGGGCCTGTTCTCCCAAGTGCTGCAGCTGGTGAGAAGTTGGGTCAGGTCCCCCACCTGTTGCAGGTTTTGAGGTGGTGAGGGGAGGAGGTATCTTTACCCCACCCACGTCACCACATGGCAGACAAGAGGGGTGCAACCTGCTATCCCATTCTCATGGCCTCAGGACCAGCTCGCCCATGCCCCAATGAACAGGGTAAGCTCTCTTGCGCTACCCAGATGAGATGTAGGACCCCTTTTCCTGAATGCTTCAGCTGCTGCGTGGCAGGACAAGTTCTCCCTAGTGTTTCAGCCTGTGAGGGGTGGGGCCAACTCTGTATAGCCCTATCCTCTCAGCCTTAGGTGGTATCAGGAGCCACAGACATCAACACAGACCATGACTGCATCAGGGGCGTGAACCCAGATGTGGGCCCAGGCAGCATCCCGGGCTCAGACCCACACATCACCAAGCCACCCACCTCAGCCTGCTCCTCACTGATTTCGCCTCTTCAGATATGCCTCTGTCCACAGGACGTGAACCATTCTGTCTCTCTCCCCTATACCACACCGTACATTTGTTCACCATAATAGTGCCCCTGTTTTCTCCTCAAAGCCTGGGGCGTTCTGTCCTTGGCCTGTATGTGAATCTCTTTGTCTCACTCAGTCCATCATGGTGTTGGGCAGGAACATTCTGCCTCTACCAAAATTTTATCTTTTTATACTGCGTCAGACTATTACGATATAGTTTTTGTAGTCAGACTATGGTATTAGATCTACAGGTGTGTTGTAGTCTGTTTTCTATCTTGAACTTTTAAGTTCTTTAAATGTTCCTAGGATATCTTTTAAAAGAGCTTCTCAAGCTGAGATTGTACTCAGAAGACTCAGAGTTTTGTGAAAAGGATTTGGGCATTGGTTTGGAACGTGTCACTAAGTCTCCCAGAGAAGTTATGAACTACAACCAATGCACACAGTGCTCAACAATAGACTATTTCCTTCTTTCACTGCTCATTATGCCCCTGGCATGTTGGATTCTATTTGCTTCCCAGGTCTACTCCTTAGTTTCTCTCATTTCCTCCTCACTGCATTGTCCAAGGTGCCCCTTGAAGAGGACCTTGTTCCATTTCTGACAAGTAGTCTCGTCTGAGAGCCATGCTCAGCGCCTCTCTGCCTTGCTCATCGTTGTTTTAAAACCTGCATTCTAGAACCATCCTGCTCTTCAGCAAAGCACAGAGAGGTGAAAACAAAGGCCTTTGTCGTGATTGGAGTGTAGATCGTGGGCAGGGTGAAGAGCAGTGTTGCCCTCGGGAAGTTGACAACTTGGGGAAATGCACTTGGACAGCACCATTTGCATACTTCCCTGTAGCTAGAGTTTTCCTGCCTGGCCCACAGTCAGGACAAATCTCTCTCACCTGCCAGTCCCACAGCCGCTCAGACCCGACCAAGTAAACACGGAGACTTATATTGGTTACAAACTGTATGGCCGTGGCAGGCTTCTTGCTAACTGTTCTTACAGTTTAAATTAATCCATTTCCATTAATCTATACCTTGCCACATGGCTCGTGGCTTACCAGCATCTTCACATGCTGTTTGTCATCGTGGCGGCTGGCAGTGTCTCTCTGACTCAGCTTTCCACTTCCCAGCTTTATTCTCCTTCTTGTCCCACCTATACTTCCTGCCTGGCCACTGGCCAATCAGTGATTTATTTATTGACCAATCAACAACACACTTGACATACAGACCATCCCACAGCACTTCCTCAACTGCTTCCTGCTGTGATATCTGCCATGTTTTCTCCTTTGACCCTGGATAACGCATGAGCAATTGCATTAAAGCTTATGCATTTGTGTCTTTTACTTTACAGTCACGCCTCTCTCTTTAATGAGAGAACTTGGCACCTCACTCCATTTCTCCTCCTAAGTCATCTTGTATCTCCTCAAGAATTCAGTGCCCTTCCTCCATCTGCCAGTTTAAGTAATGAAGAGGCCACATCACTAGGTCATTTATTCACTCATTAGTATTCACAGAAAAGCATAAAAATAATTTTCTTAATTACAGTACTTGCTGCTGCTGTGTGTCTCCCAGATTTCTGTGTGTGAGTTTGTCTGGGTAGCAGGCCCTTTGCCTGAATTCAATACCTTTAATTGCTGAGGAACTTCTGCTGGGAGAGGTAATAAGCAAAAAGGGAAATCAGCTTCGAGGATTCCATTTAAAGAATGGATTTTGCCCCTGCTCTTATTGGGTTTGGGGAATCAGGTTGAGCTGTGCTCTGTGATTTGCATGTACAAGCTGAGATAAACCTTCTTTGGGGCACTGTTTATTTGCTAATAAAAATGCAGAAGAAGGTCTAGTTCTCACTAATTCCTGCTACCCTGTGAAAGGACAAAATGGGTCATCTGGTAGGCTCTAAACCATGGAAATAGCAATTCCACAGCTTTTCACTGTGCACCTGAATTTTATGACCACATCAGCTGATGATTGTAGTAGTGTGGTCTCTGTGGCCTCCCTCCAAGTGCACAGACAAGGTTCAGCAGTTTTAGGTTTGTTGGGCAGCATGCTTTATAATCTCAGTCCAGTCTCAAGGCTCTCAAAAGAGCAGCTGAAAAGCAGGATAAATTCGTCTCAATTTATTGGCATTAAAGATCGTAGCAGCTAAATCTCCCAGAATTCTACCTTAGCACTTTCTAATATCACTTGCTTTCAATAAGTGGATATTTTTTCCTTTCTGGTTATTTCTAGACTGGTGATAACCAAATATGTATCATTCTGGATCCCCTCTCCTCATCGCCCCCATGCCCACTGATGCCATTGGGGATGGAGAGGCATTTTGAAGCCCTGATGGATGATACCATAGGTTGTATCAATGCTTCTCTTTTGAGCGAAGTTGAACCCAAGTTAAATATATTAGGGAGTCCCATTATGTTTTCTTTATCCTAAGCCTTGTCCATTCAATTTCCCCAGAGAAAATAAATAAAATAAGTGACACATTTGCTTAATCTTTAAACATCTATTTTCATACATCAGTAAAACTAATTCTTTTTTCCTCTTATCTTCTTTATGAATTTCTTTCTTTCTTTCCTTCACTTCCCCTCCTTCCCCTTCTTTCTCCTCCTTCTCCTTCTCTTTCTCCTCCTTTTCTTCTTTTTTTCTCCCCCTTTCTTTCTTTTTCTGGGTTTTCAAAATAGATGTTTTATTTTGATGCTTATAGATCTACCCACATACTGCTAATGAAACTCAAAATCCCATGACAACATAAACTCTCCTGGTTCCAAGGTCTGCTATAACTTGTGAAATTCTAAAACTTTTACTTGTGCTCAATTTTTTTAATTTTATTTTTTTGAGATTCTCATACATAAGTATATTATAAATCATTTCTACTTCCTCCTTCAACTCCTCCCATGTCCCAAACACCCTTGAATTAAGGATTTCTCACTTAATGATTATTATTGTTGCACCATACACACACACACACACACACACACACACACACACACACACACAAAACCTACTGAATCTAATTAGTGTTGCCCCATATACATATATACCTACATATACATATATATACACATACATACATATATACACACACATATATAAAACTTTATATATATACATATTTATATATATACATACATATATATAAAGTTTAGGGCTGACCACTTAGGATTGAGAAACATAAGGGGGCTTTTCTTTTTGTTTAGTGCTGAGGACTGAATTCAGGGTCCTCTGAATGACTTCCCTTTGCATTTAAGGGTCTAACTAATTCACCCAAGCAAGCCTTAAACGTGTAATACTCTTGTTGCAACCTCCTGAATAGCTAGATTACAGATCTGAACCTCCCCACCCCATTTCACTGCACCCATCTGTTAGACCAGTCCACTGTTCAGGTGGGCCAGGGCCTTCTGATACATTCACAGGTTAGCTTGTGTCAAGAGAAAAAAATATAGTAAAGGTGAGAATTTAGTGACTGAGAATTAGAAGAGATGGAAGAGGCTGGGTCCAGCTTGTGTTCCATTGTCTAGCAAGAGCACAATTGTTGGTGGAAATGGAGAGCCTGCTTTCATAGAAATCATTGTTCCACAAGATATAAAAAATAGTGTTATTGACATCTGCAGATACCTGCTGGGCTTTCCAGGTTTTTGTGTCCCCGAACAAAGAATTGGACAGCAACACTCAGTTACAGCAGAAACAGAGATCATTTTCCAAGAAACAGTATACTTCTGGGAAGCAGACAGGAGCGAAGAGAAAGGGTGGGAATAAAACAACAGTGCTGTACAAAGGATGGAGACACTTATAGTATACAGGCTGGACATTTCAGAGTCATTTGTATAGTGCAGGCTTTCTTGCACATGCTGTCTGTTACATAGAGTTTATATGTCACAAGCCACTTTCTTACTCCCCAGAGTGTCACTGTGCCTGCCCTGAAGCCTGGGGTCTTCAGGTTTACTCATTGCCAATAGGTTTTTCTCACACTAATTTCCTGCCTCAGTATACACAAACAAGACCAGGACACAGAAAGCAATAGGAGGGCTATGATGTATAGGACAGGGAAATGCATGCAACTCTTCTTGGAAGTGGGAAACTTTTGTGTTTTTGAGGTCAGAAAAGGATTCCTGGACCAAAGCTGCACTTAACTATTTTGGGGTGGAACCAGAAGCCAGGCAAGTGGGAAGTGCTATTCCTGGGTCAGGTTTTGCGTATGTGTTTTATTTCTAGGGCATGGAAGGAAAAGGTGAAGGAGAAGTCAAAGCTCCCTGGTTAGACAGGTTATTGGATTATTGGCAAAACTGCCCATTAATATTAATATGACTTAATTAGTATCTATGGGATGGTGAAGGACAAAGGAAACCAAACCGTACTTGCTTCTATCTCAGACAGTTCAAATGCATATGCACATTTGGGACCTTAAGTTTCATTCACCTGAAAACAGAAGCATTGACCTTTTGTTTCTGAGGGCCCTGTGCATTTATATCACATTATTGACAATTATTACCTTGTTTTATTTCCACTATTTCATATTTGCATCTGATGATTTTCCTAAAGTCTGATGAGAAAAACTTTGTTTTAGATTGTTTCAGAAATGGAAGCCTCAAAAAAATGATTTCCCCTAGTAACAAAATAAATGCAAAACTTCGTTTCTTGGAAGGCACAGTATGCTCACAGTATGCTGGGTAAACCGGTTTATCTACAGAGGGGTGAGGGGTGATGACGAAGGATGTTGGGAAAGCAACAGAAACAAGGTTGAGGAAACTGCTAGAAAGTAAACTGTCAGTGATAGTAGCAGGAAGAAGTATGCCAAGATTAACTACCCACATTAAAATGAAGCCTTTAAGTAAGCAAGGCAGATGCTCAGTTGTTTGCTGTCTGACTGTCTGGAACACTTTAACTCAATCTGACAAAAAAAAAGTCATTAAAGGATCAATTGATTCCATAAGAAAACTTCCCGTGACCCCAGCTAAGAGAGAGGGTGCTTGAACTGGCTTACCCTGGTAATCAGATTGGTGACTACCCTAATTGTCATCATAGAGCCTTTGCTGTGGGATAATGCATTTGCACACTGGTTTAATAAAATGCTGATTGGCCAGTAGCCAGGCAGGAAGTATAGGTGGGATAAGCAGACAAGGAGAATTCTGGGAAGAGGAAGGCTGAGTGAGGAGATGCAAACCTACAGTCCAGGGAGCAGCATGTAATAGCACACAGGTAAAGCCACAGAATACGTGATGACATATAGATTAACAGAAATGGGCTGAGTTTAAGCGTTAGAGCTAGTCAGTAGTTAACCTGAGCTAATGGCCAAGCAGTTTTAATTAATATAAGCCTCTGTGTGTTTACTTGGGTCTGAACAGCTGCAGACCAGATGGGACATAGGAAAACTTCCAGCTACAAGCCTTCATCCAGTAACTGATGGAAGCAGATGCAGGTGCAGATGCAGAGATCTACAGCTAAGCACTGGACTGAGGTCCAAGAGAGGTAGGAGGGAATATACAAACAAGGGGGTCAAGATCATTATGGGGAACCCACAGAGACACCTAACCCAAGCTAATGGGAGCTCATGGACTCTGGACTGACAGCTGGGGAACTTGCATAGGATCAAAATAAGCCCTCTGAATGTGGGTGACAGTTGTGTAACTTGGGATGTTTTTTGGGTCAATGGCAATGGGACCAGGATTTATCCCTAGTGCATGAACTGGCTTTTTGGAGCCCATTCCCTATAGAGGGACATCTTGTTCAGACTCAATGCAGGGGGGAGAATCTTGGTCCTGCCTCAACTTGATATGCCAGACTTTGTTGACTCCCCTCTCTGAGGAGTGGATGGGCGGTGGGGTGGGGGCAGGTGTGGGGGGAGCAGGAAGAAGGGAGGGAGGGGGAAGTGTGGTTGGTATGTAAAATGAAAAAAAAACTTTTAAATTAAAAAAAAAAAGAGGAAAGAAAAAGATAAACTTCCTGACTTGTTGTGTGTTGGGAAGGAGAATGGAATTAGGATGATTGAAAGTGAAATTTAAGACTGACAAGAGGAAGAAGCTAGCCTCTAGCCACCACCTAGAGACAAAGCACATAAGCCAGGAGAGAGAGCAATTCGCTAATGTCAATTCAGCCAATTGTTCTAAACAAAGATAATGTTCAATCTCGAAATAATAAATGCTGTTTTGTAAGGCACAGAATGATCTTGTAGCTGCACTTGAATGAGTGAGTTTATTAAGTATATAGCAAGCAAAATAAAGAATAGAGATTATCATATAGAAGCATCAGATAGATAACAAAATATCATATAATCAAGTGCTCAGAAAACCCATTAGAGATTACTAGAGTAGCCTAATTGATACAGAGAGAGGAAAGGCTAGCATTAGCATTCATCAGAAATCAGCTTGCTGTGGGAAGTTCTGTATGCTGTGAATGTGTTGCTTTGATTGGTTGATAAATAAAGTGCAGATTGGCCAGTAGCCAGGCAAGAAGTATAGGTGGGATAAACAGACAAAGAGAATTCTGGGAAGAGGAAGGCTGAGTCAGGAGACGCTATCCAGGCCATCCAGGGAGCAGCATGTAATAGCACACAGGTAAAGCCATGGAACACATGGTGACATATAGATTAACAGAAATGGGCTGAGTTTAAGTGTAAGAGCTAGGCAGTGGTAGGCCTGAGCTAATGGCCGAGCAGTTTTAATTAATATAAACCCCTGTGTGTTTACTTGAGGGACGCGAGTGGGAGAGATGTGTCCAGACTGCCAGCGGGGACACAGGAAATCTTTTGGCTACATCAGCTAGGGGAGCTCTGATGAAACAAGCCATACTGGAGTTCCTAATTGAAAGGTCCTAGCAAAACATAGCATTTTCTCCACAGTTGAGTGTCCCCCCCCCCCCCCCCGCATTCTCTTTCCCAGCTAGGCATTTCTATATTATGAGATTAACAATAGTAATGCTGGTCAGAATATCTTTTAGCTATTATTATGAACACGATTTTTACTTTTGAGCTTTTTTTAAAAAAAAATTATTTATTTTATTCCATGTGTATACATGTCTGTTGGATGTTTGTATGTGCAGTGCCCATGGAAGTGTCTGATACCCTGGAACTAGAATTATGGTTGTGAGCTGTCATGTGGTTGTTGGGACTCGGACCTAGGGCCTTTAGAAGAGCAGCAAATGCTCTGACCTGCTGAGACTTCTCTCTAGCCCTGTTTTGTGCTCTTTTGTGGCCCGGTCTTCTCCTGGTTACAGACCCAGTTGCCCAGCAAATTTCTAATCAAGGGGTATTGGAGGACACTTGAAATAAATGTTCTTAGAGTCTGGAATAGGAGAACCCCATTCCCTCTCAATGTCTGCTTGCAACAAGCTTATTAAACAAATGCCAATACGCCAAGACGATGTACATTACAAAGCTGTTATCCTACAGGACTGGATTTCCCCTCTGCTTCTAAAGCTACATTAGTTCTTATCTCATCTTCCCTCTTAAGACTTGCTTCCTGCAGGTGTCAGTTTTGATACAGCACCTCAATCTTTCCATGCCTTCATTATATTACTCTATTTGATTTTGTAACACCAATCATAAGACACGGCCATATTAATTTCTATAAAAGGTCCAACCTTATGTAAGTGACGTAACAAAATAAGGTAGAGCAATTCATAGTAACCATCTTCCTTGCCATCTCATGTCAGCAATCATAATAACGATTGTGAGCTACAGCCCAGATGTTCAACAGGTCAGGAAGCTCAGCAAATTCCATCTGGCAGTGGAAAGTTTGTTTCTGCATTCTTTTCGTCTTTATATTACACCTTCTAAGTGAAGGTGCTGATTCTTTCAGTTATCTCAAGCATTTCTGGTGGACAATGGGATTCAGCCCAGAGAAAAAGATTGATCATGAGTAACTTATTCATATAAAATACTTTAATATCAAATGTGAAAAACCTTTCCTTTTATGCAACAAATCCAAGACAGTATATGTTATTATGAAGCATTTTCACTAATTCTTGATTTAAAAAATAATTTTCATTTTTCTTGCCTTAGTCTACCTGGTTAGGAGTAACATTTCTAGATGTTTCTGTACAACTTTGTTCAATGATAAGAAACAGGACTCAAATACTGTGCACATTGCTCCCGCCAATTGCTTTTCAGATTTTTTTTTTTTGTCCAGTAGTTAGAGTTAGTGTTCCATAAAACTTGAAAATTACCACAATTAATAGACCTTCTTCAGGATGTAATTTAATTTTAAAGTGTGAAGCAAAAATTCAAATACCTCTTTTTAATCATCAGTGTGGAATTTTCTAAGGACATCATGGCAAAATCAGAGTCATTATAAACTCATTTAAGTTACTTTGCATCTTTTGAGAACACAAAAATTCCCAAGGTCATATAGAGAACACATCATGTATGTTGATTGATGAGTAATGTATGTATGGAGTGAAGGGAAAATTTATTTTCTTTTTATTTAATATTATTTTATACTTCTGAAAATTCTGTGAGACAGGGGAACTAGTTTTATTATGAGCTCTTTCCTGGCTTATGCTGCTACATAAGAAATACAGAGCCAACTTACTGAAGTACAATCCATCCACAAAGATCCTGACTCGCTGCACTTAAATTGTATTTGACAGTTAGGAACATTGTTAGTCATTTTGAAAAGAAGGTTTGCATAATTCCACCATTTGGCTAGTGTTTGAAAATATCTATCTTGGCGCTAAAATAATTTTGGAGCTTATAGGGGAAACTTTCTAGATGGAAATTAATGGACATCTAATGCTAACATTTTTGTTTGCTTGCTTGTCTTTTAGCCAGCATATTCTTTTGGATAATTTTAGATATACAGAATAGTTCCAACTATTACCATTATTCTAAACCAAAAAAAATTAAGTAAAATAATATTGTTATTATTATTATTATTATTATTATTATTATTATCATGCTTTATATTTTCAGGAAAGCATCTTAATTACAAAGTGAGACATAGCCCAACTAAGTATTCGGTTTGGATGAAAATAGCTTGATTTCAGTGTATTATCTCATTCTTGACACTCCATTGAAAAAACATACGTACTATGGCCAGGTATCTTAAGACTACTTTTAAATGTAATTTAACCCTTTTAGTTCACTCATAAGTCATGGTTTTCCATTATATATGTAATGATTACAGTCTCCAAGAGTCAAATATTCATAGGCTCCATTAGCGATAGTGAAGAGAACAAAGTTAAATTTAAAACTTAAAAATGTTATAACATTGATTGTTGATGGTGCCATAAAGTAGATCATGAAAGAAGGGTTTGAAAACCAATGGTTTGTGTTGGAGGTTATTTAGAAAGCAGAGGAAAAGGAGTTAGGGCAGTCAGATAAAAAAGAAAGGAGAGTTTGGGGGCTGTTTCCAGTATGGACAGTGGAAGCTCAGCCACACAGACACTTCAGAAATATTCCACCAGAAGATGAGGGCATTTCCCAACTGGGTTTCTCTTTCCCTTTTTGACTGCTTTTCCCATGTGTCTTAATTCCCTTGACATTCTGGGTTATCTGTGTTCATACTGAAGGCTTTCCATAGCTTTGAACCATGGGTTGGCCAACAAGGCTGTCACCTCACTTTTCTCAACAGGGAAGAACTGAAGTGTACGTGTGAACTTGTCTACTACAGCTATGATAAAACCACAGAAGCGTAATGAAGTTGGTGCACAAGACACCACAAGGTGCTGCCACTACTAGTACGGACTGATTCGCAATGACATAATAAATGTCACCTTTTACAACAGATGTGTCAGCCAAAAGGGCATCGTGAGAAAGAGATGGAAAAGGCAAATGGCTTTCATGGCAGAGGACATATAATTAAGTTGTGAAGCTTATTTTCAGTTTATCATGGATGAGTGGATGTTGTTCGAGTCTGAGGAGTCCTAAGGCTTCTTGGTGTCTGTGGGGAATCTACACTATAGTTAGTATGTGTCACACACAATGTTTCATCTTCATTGAAATTACTTCTTTAACAATCCCATTTATTCTCATGCACTGACAAGAGGTTCTTGAAAGGTCCACCATGTCCCAGATACTGAGCAGATGACTGCACTTGGATGACCTTGGTGAGTAAAAATGTGCTTTCATCATCTTTTATTGACGTTTTCAGGTCTAGAAAAGGAGATACATAACTTGGTAAAATCTCATGACGCTAATTATCTTGGACCATTGAAAACTTCTAAAGCTTAATGTGTTACACATCACAATATAGGAAAGTATTCTTTGAATGGTGAATAGTATTAGTGATTGATAATCTTGAAGCATCTAAATTAATCTTCTTTTCCCTCTGAAAATTACAGTGCTTCAAGTACACACACACACACACACACACACAGTTGAACATCTGTGTTCAATTGTGAAAGAATGGGGTCATCCAAACAAAGTTGAGATTTACTTAAGCATGAATTTCCTTTCATATGCCAAAATGCATTTTTATCTCTTTGCTAGTGGAGTGTTCTAGGTACTGGTCAAACCTGTTTCACCAGTTACAGCCCTGTCTGAGATTATTTGGAATTGAAAGAATATCAGGGCAATCTGTTTTACACACGAAGATTTGAGTATAATTTGCTGTTGTTGTAAAAGCAATAATAAGAAATATTTGAAGCAACTACTTCAAGCAGCTTCCCAAATTTCAACTATTTGTTAATAACTGTGATTTTTCCTCATCTAATATTAACATAAAATGAACTCATTAATGTCAGTGTAATCATGGATGACATGATAAGTTAGTCATTTTTGAACCAATACATATTAAATTTCTTATTAAAATTGAAAAGTATCTATTTGTGCATTTACTTATAATTAGCTGGAAAAACAATCAGTGGTACATGCCAAATAACAATGTATCAAAATGAAATGTTTGGGGTAAATGGTTTAGAGTCAAGCTACACCAAAATAGGATGATTTCAAAGAAAAGAAACCAAAGGACCTGGATCTTTCAGTTTGACGCTTTATTTCTCACCATACACATACACAAACAGTTTCCCACTGTAGAGAGGACACATAATACTGACTTTCTTAGAGAAGAATCTTCGTCCACATGAACATGATGGTTAACTTCCAAGCAATGAGATGAGTCAGCATACAGCTCTCTACAGCTGGTAAAAGGAAACCAAAGCATTCAGCAGCATGATGTAAGCAACATGCAAGTCAGCAGGTCGTGGGAGTATAAAATTATTCACTGCTTTTCAGTTTCACATTTAATATGGATGCTTAGGTTCATGAAGGGCCTATGAACTAGCTTTGATCTCTATGTTTAGCATAACTGGATAACTGCATGGCTGTTAAGGAAATCTGACTCATACATACAGAAATAAATAGTTCCCCATATATGATGACAATGTGCTATAGAAAAGATATACACATATACAATATAGTTTTTACTTGGAAAATTATGACTTTAAGAATACTTTCAGAATTATAACACATAGAAGACAAATAGTGTACTATATTTTCTGTAGATAGTAATGAAATTCACAAGGTTTAGAAAATACACAGTAGCTTACTTATATACACATCTACCTACTGTGTCTGTGTGAATATTTCTCATCAAATATAAGCATCAGAAAGTACTTTATTTCTCTTCCTTTCCTTTTTACTAGTTGCTTGCTTAAACTAATCCCTGATGAATCATGCTGCACTGGAAATATATCCTTAATATCTAGAGTTGATTCTTTTTACCCTGAACTTATTCAAAACACAGCCTTAATATCCAGAGTTGATTCTTCTTATCCTGAGCTTATTCATCTCCATTCTCTTATATGGATTGTCTTTTCTTAACTATCTAAACCAAGTCTACCCTTAAAAGAAATCCAAGATTCTTTGTAAAGTCCTTCTAATGATTCTAGGACCCACTGATATTCTTTTCCCCAGGAGGAATTCTTATGTTTGTAGTCTGAAATCATATAACTTATCTTTCTATCATGTACTCTATACATTTTGTTCATTTTATTCACATTTCAGTGATAATGTTTTCACTCTCTTAACATACAATGTATTACTCTTCATCAGTATTAAATTAGATGAGAGATATGAGGGTACTATTGAAGTTTGCGCTTATAATATATACACAAGGGGTGGTTGTCACCATCATCCAACACAATTATAGTACATTTTAATGAGCTAGGAGAATGGCTTAACACAATAAAAACAAACAATAAACAAGTTACATAATTGTAAAGATAAATCTATGGGGAAATCAGGCATCATGAAGATTTTAGGTCGTATTTCTTAGTTGGAGATTCATTGATTTACTTATTCATTCATTCAACAGAAAGTCATCATCAAAGTCATCATCTGAGTTTAATTTGTGGGGTACAAGGATGAAATGAACTTGTCCTAATGGCATTTTCCATTTATTTGCTTATTTAGAGTTATTCAGTATTCAAGATTCTTGAAGGATATATGTGGAGGCTGAGAACAAAGTGGTTTTCACGCTGTGCTCAGAGTCATCCAGGAAATGATAATTTCTCAAGACAGAGACAAACAAAGCACATAGTAAGATATACTCTTCAGTAATTTTTATGTATATCAAAACCAAAGTGGCTTCTACTCATGGCTAGGGATTAAATGTTCACTTCCATATTGTGCCATCCTGTACCATTTTGGTATCATGATGTCCTTACTGACTTCTGAATGAAGGCTTTTGGTCAGTTGGAACCACCTTATTCTGAGTCATATTGTACTTGTTTCTTTTCTGGAAATATTTCATGTGTATTAATACCAATCCAAGATGTTCTTGAGGCATGTCATATTTCCTCCTGTTTGGCAGTCAAAGAACAGTCATATGAACAAGAATGGGGTCCATTCTTCTGCAAAGAAAGAAAGAGTCAATTTTAAACTTGCAGGAATACTGAATAACACTACCAGTTATTTCAGTCTCTTAGTATAACTTTCAATGTCCTTCACATTTCCTTTATTCCAGTTGAGAGTCTACAGTATGCACCTCTATCAAGACTAAAAGTCATCATTATGTGACTATGTGGTTTATTGGCCACTAATTTCCTTTCTTGTCTTATTACATCCAGATTTGATAGTTTTAGACAATGTACTATCTTAATAGGTATGACATATTCCAGACTTTTCCATTTTTCTAAATATGATTCTCAAAATATGAAATAAACATTCTATTTGGTTAGCATGAATTTGCTTGGTATAAAAGAATGCAATTTACATCTTGTTTGATCTGACAACATTGAATACAGACATCCATGATCACTCTTATCAAAGGAGATTATTTGGGTATTGAATTAAGAATGATATGGATTAAGCTTGTCAATCAATGTTGTTCATTTGCTGTTGAAAATCTTAATAGTGAACTGCTTCCCAATACACAACTCTCCTAATTAACAGTGCTGAATGATTTGAAATCATAATTATGAAATAAACATACAAGGAAAACATTCCGGGTCCTTTATGGCTTTCTTTATTTTTGTGGTAAAAATAAGAGTTAAAACAGTTACTTCTGATCACAATCCGTTAAAAATAGAGTATGTAAGTAATCCTTCTATCAAGTCATCTTAGGAATTTGCAAGTAGACTATTAATAACTGATTTTGGCTATAGTTCTGATGACTCTAATCTATATTCTGAATACTGCCTAAGAGTTGCATCTTGAGGTTATATCGTGCAGATCTGCTTTCTTTCATTTGGGTGTGAGTTTTACAAGAATAGAAAGACTCATATTTCTCTCATAAAATTTTAGCAATGGTTTTATATATATTTAATTTTTTTTCTAGTTTCTGACTAAAGCTTGTGAAATGTCAAGTTTCTTTTCTGTGAAGAAAACAAGCCATATTAAACAACTCAATTCTACATTAGTCCTACTATATAAATCATCACAGACCTACACAGGAATTTTAGAAACAACAGACCAGTTTTTTCACTAATTAATGGAGATTTTTATAAAAATCAGAATTTGTGTAGTATTTGCCTATACATATTATATTCAACAGAACATTTGTACAAGATAGTTCAAGTTCACATTTACTCTTTGAGGAAGTTAGCCAAGTTTTCCTGCTCTGAGCAAAGTGATACTTGTGGAAGGATGAGAGCTTGGGAGGCAGGAAAGGGGAGACACCATTATCAACAGAGGGTTCTACAAGCTTTCTTTTCATGTGCTACGGTAACACTTTAGAGTTGTTCAGTTCAATTTTGTTTTGGTGGATATTTATTCATTAATAGCTGAGGAAATCCAAGATAAATTGCTTCGGGGACTCAAGTTTGTACCCTTGTCGCCAGAAGGAGTCTAAATATTTGAAATGTTTCTTCAACTTGGGACTGACTAGATAGATACTCCTCAGTCTTCTCTCATTCACGTACGGCTTCCTGACTTCACATGCAACATCCCATCCCCTCTTGGAGTTGAATCGAAAGGAAAATAATATTGAATGTGTTATTTGTAAAATTAATCAAATTATGGGTTAATAATTTGAATTATTTTCCTCTTAAAACTTATTTTTTCTAACATCATTTTTACAGATTTAAAGTAGTTTAGAATGGCATCACTAGTGGTTTCATTTTTTAAAAGAAGAGACCAGACAGTGTAGCTCCTGCTTTCCTAAGACACATACTCTCCATAAAACAACTACACTGTCCACTTAAAACCTAGCTAGATTTCATGTTTCTTTACATGGATTTACTAAGCCGTTCACACAAACGACCCATCACTTTTGGTAGATGATCAAGGTGTACACATGATTCTGTGTATTTCATCGACTTAGACAAGTTTATAAAATTTGAATTTTTCCTATTTGTCTTCAGCATGTAGAATACTCGTGATCTATGTCAGACTTTGAAAGTTTGACCCTACAGGGGAGGAAATCCTCAGAGAAGATTTATGTTAGCTTTTGTTATTCATTCACCTTTGCTCACTTCTCTCAGGTGTGTGACCTCCCCGAAGTCCCTCCGCAATTAACAGAACTAGAAGTAATACAACCACTCCAGGAGCTTCGGGGAGTCTCATAATAAGATTATTCACCACACCAGCAAATTTTAATTTAGCCCTTTAGCTTCCATTTGATGATATATAGTTTTGATTGTCTATGGAGATACTTTATGAGTTAATGTAGCATGATATTGAATACTTTAGAAAGTTATACCTCCTTTGTGTAAATTCAGCTAGGTGTTGACATTATACAGAAACGTTTGCTTTTATAATGGCATTTTCTTTAAAGTTGGAACACTATGGACTGAGTTCTTTTGAATTTCTTATGTAGTCGAAAAAGCAAGAATAGCAAACAACTTTTCAAAAATTAAAAAGGGGAAACTTAGGCTATATATTAACAAAGGTCAGAAGAGTGCATTTTATCATGTGTATACTATGTAAAACATGTTGTTTTCAATATCTGATATTGTTATTTGTGTGTGTGTGTGTGTGTGTGTGTGTGTGTGTGTGTGTGTGTGGCCCATTGGGTCACAAGAATTTGACTGTCAACCTTACAAAAGGGAAAAAATATTTTCTCTCTGTAGTGGCCACACTCTTTAGGAAAACATTATGGATACTTGCAAGACATGGTAATTGAGATAATGGTGCTTAAGTATCTACCAGTGTGTCAGACATAGTACACGTTCAATAATAGTATTTCCTTTCCCTAATGTAGGAGGTCTAATATATTCCAATTCTCTTTTGCAATAAATTTAAATTTATGTACACATGGGTGTGTATTTCTTTGTACCTAAACACATACTTATATGATTAGGTTGGGTCATACTATTTCCCTACTCACATTACTCCAATAATAACAATTAATGTAGAATAGAAATTGAATTAAAATAGATTGCTTAGTGTTATGTAGCTAGACTTCTGGTACTTTCTATAAATATTTGACATCTTTTTATTGATGGATGGAGTAGATGAGGAAGATTTCATACAAGCATACTTAGAATGGTTCCTGGATAACAGACTCTCCATGAGGCCAACATATTCTTTTTAAGAAGGTTTAAAGGGTTAATAATCATTATCCATTAAGTTTCAAAGAAACACCATAAACAAAAGATATAGACTGGAGGGAAAAATATACCAACTTTATGGGGCACTTAAAAATATGGCTTTTTGACCCAACTATTAAAAATTAATGACTATGAGACTATCACCAAGGCCAATTTATAGTCTTCAATATCTGACTGGCTGTATCCCAGTGAGTGAGTTATTTGAAGAGGATTAAAATAATACCCATAAACCTCCTGGGTAGATGCACATTCACACCTGTCTAATAATAACTGGAACGCTAGGTCAAAGTTCAAACTGTAAAGATGAGCTAGCAATAACAGGATGAAATCAGTTTCAGAACAAACTCAGGGGACTTGCAGTGCTTTGATTTAGAATGTGTAAACCAAATATGCGAAGCATTTGAATGAAATAAGTCTGAAAAGTGACAAGGGGGAACAATGAATGAAAGACAAAATTACAGGCAAGTTAAAGTCCGAGTCAGAGTGGGTCACCTTGAGGCAAAATAGCCAGAATTTGGCTGATTTCAAATAACAACTGAACCTCAGAAACTGCTTCAGCCCTTTAAGCTTGGTTCACCTGGAAGAATTCACTTGACACAGCTCAGTAGTTTATGCACAAGAATGTTCAAAGGGGATTTTGATCTGAAAGATTTTGAGAAAAATGTGAAACCATGTTTTAAATACTCAGCCTAGTACTTGCTGTACATTTAAATTTCATTGTGTATTAGCTGGTATCTTCACAGTTGTTTAAACTGGGTATGCCTTTATTCCACTCATTATTTAGGAAACATGAAAAGTTAATAAAACTTAGGTTTGCTTCAAAAATCAAATCCACATGTCTGTAATTTTGAGGGTATTTTGAGTTTCTAGTTCTTTTTTTTAAAAAAATGTAGTTCAGATATTCATGAAACAGTACTGTACTTTGTTAAATGAAACACCAAATTAAACATTTAAAAATCACATCTTGCCAAATTCCCAAATGTGCAGATATTTGGAGCATGTGGTGTATGAAATCCCACTTAATAAGGTTGTTGGTAAGAATTTAAATTGTTATCTAAATTTTATGGAAATGTCCTTACTCCAGGAAAGAGCATGATTTCCCACATTAAATGAAAGCCAAGAATCTTTTTAGTTTTCACCATTTATCCCCTCCACAGATAGACTCCATTTTTGTGATTCTAGTTTGAAAAGAAGGAAAGTGAAAAATGCTGTCATGGGTTTAAAGCGTGCTGGGGCCAAGACTTGGAGGAGCAAAGCCAAGCCTGCCTGTGATGTCTCCATAGCATAGCACATGTAAGTACGGGCTGTTTCCTCTCTCTTAGATAACGGCACAGATTCTCATTGACTGTGATTTACTTTCTTCTCATTTCTGAATCAGCTCTGACTAAGGGTTACCTCAGAAGCCAAGCAGGTGTCGTCAAATGACACCTTGGTGGTTGACACGTAAGTGTCGGTGACGGTGATGTCATCCAGCTCCGTGCTGAACCGGTCCGACTCCTTGATGACGCTGTAATTCAGAGCCACACCGTAGTTGGCAGGTTTCTCTGTGGGCTTCTGCTTGCAGTTGCACAGCTTTCTGAAGGCTGCGCGGAATTTCTGAGACATGAGGTTGTAAATCACGGGGTTGACGGCACTGTTGAGATAAATGCAAATTCTGCAGAAGAGCAGGAACCAATTTTCTTGGAAAGGGCTGGAGAGAAATGAGTTGACAACCACGAGAGTCCTGTAGGGCATCCATAAAAGGGCAAACAGAATTACAACCACTGCCAGCATCTTGGTGACCTATGGAGAAACAGAGAGAAATGCAGTACGAACACCAGCGGAAACAAATCAAGATGCCTATTACCTTCTTTCCCACCCGAGTCTATGTTTTCCAAGATATAGCCAAATACTGCCTTTCAGTCAGGTTGCTTCTTTGGAAGTTTAACCCAGAATGTAAGGTTGAGGGAGCAGAGGAGAATGGGATCCAGGAGGAAAGAACAAAATAGGAGTTTGATTGAGATAGCTCTCGCTTGGACAACTGGACTCAAGTTTTATATTTCAGAATTATCTGCTCCAAAAGACGTTTATCCAGCAGCTGCCTGCTGCTAGAAGGATGTCCCTAAGGATTGAAAAACCTATGTATTTCCAGGACTTTCTATCTTAAGAACTTCTGGGAACTTCAAGACAAACTGCTCTAAAAAAAAGAAAAAGAGTACTGACATACGGGGACCACTGAGTACCTGGAATGGGATGCGGGCAGGAGCCACCCACTTCAAGAGTAGGTAGGATCAGTCCAGCTAAGGCTTTTGTCAGAGCTCCCAAATGTGTCTGTGACACACATTATGAGAGATAGTTCTAACTCCATCTCCTTAGCTGCAGGTAATTATCCTATCCTTTCTCATAGACCATCTGTAAAATGGGACAATAGTACCTTCCATCATCAAATGTGATAAGCTAATTGTGTGAAAAGACACAGAAAAATCCCAGGAGCTGTGTAACGTCTGCTCTCTATCAGGTAACACACTAATGTTGCAGATTTCTTATCACAACTGCAAAGATTAAGACCGTTCAGAGTGAGTATTGTATCTGCCAGTTTTAGTTTAGTGCTGCTGCTCAACGTGTTGGAGGAAGTTGCTGAGCCTTAGTGCAGGACTGGAATTTGTGTCAGTCTGAATGCAGAACTTTCCTTCTTGCCACAGCTTGACTTCCTTTAGGCTTAAGGGGAGGGGAGCGCAGACAAATTTTCTGTAATTTTACCCAGAGCGGAACTATTTTGAAGAACAAACGAGATACCAGAGATAGGAAAATGGTTAAGGTGAAGTTAACACCTATGACCATCCAGGAGTGAGATTATCAACAGTGTCTTTCAGCAGATTCTTCTTACCTTGATGCTTAGTGAAATCTGGCACTACTCACTTGGAACTTACAGTAAGACCATTTGGATTTGATTCTACAAGTAGTTTTAAGACCTTAATCAAATTATTGTTCCGTTTGGACATCTGAAGATCTGCCTGGTTATAATGTTTTCTTCATAGAGTTTATTGAAGAATTAAAATAGTGAGTGGGTTGGGACTTAGAACCCCTAAAGCACCATGAAATTCTAACCTCTCATTAAGAGCATTATAGAGAGATCATAGTATTCCATCAACTTGATGAATGTATGTAATTATTGCAGAGATTATCTTCACATGCAGAGATAATAACTAGTTGATTTTCTTCAAATGCAAAATTTTACACATTTAACAAGCTTTTGGTCTTTCATTGCATTTGAGAGAATTAAATTTCCTTAGTCCACACTTTGTAGATGTTCTAAAAATGAACAATACCAGGACAAAAATATATTCTTTTTCTTTCGACATTGAGGTGAAGTGAGTTAAAAAGAGTGGTCCTGTTGAGATTTGGTGGGTGACAATGTGGATAAGGTGAATAGAGTACTACCTTTAAGCAATCATGCCCCATCTTCTTTCTAACTTCCTAAAGCCTAGACCACTACCAATCTATATGACACTCCTATAGAGTTAGCCATTTCAAACATTCCATATGAATGAAACATACAGTCAGTTTTGCACAACTTGAGACATTCAGCATCATAGTCATAAGGTGAACCGTACTGCAGCTTGTATTTTATTTATTTATATATATGTATAGATATTTATTTATTTTCATTGCTGAATAGTATTTCATAGTGCATATATATCACAATAGATTTATCCATTCTTTAAATATTTAATTGTAATCACTAGTACTGCTGTGAAACATTGGCGTTTTATGTGAATGATTGTTGTTATTTCTCTTATCTGTTCAGTCTATAGCAGTGAAACTACTGGTTTGTACATTTTTAAAGTGAGATCTTCTGCAATAATGTGAAACACTCCTTTAATCCTTGAAAAAATGTTGGGAGATAATTCTCATTATGATACATAGCAAAACCACTAATTGACTTTGCAGAGACATTGGAACTCAAGAGAGGCACAGAGTAAAATAAAACTAAAATAATTGGGATGCATATTTTATGCTGTTCTTGAAAATAGATGAATATGGGCTGGAAGGATGGCTCAGTGGTTAAGAATGTTTGCTGCTCTTCCAGGGTCCAGTTCCCAGCACTCTCATCGGGTGACTCACAGTCCTTTGTACGTCCAGCTCTAGGGAATCACAAGCCACGTTCCTTTCTGGTTTGTCCAGACACTGCACATGTGCACACACACACACACACACACACACACACACACACACACACACACTTTTTTAGATATGTCTGTTTGGAGTGCATTCAAAAGAAAAAGAGAGAGATGGGTGTAACTGAAACACTTGTACATGTTTTTCTGGCAAGGAGAGTAGAGAAATTATTGTCTTACTGGAGAGGGATGAGGAGCATCAGTTTTATGTCTTTCTTTCAAAGATGGACTATAGCACAGCATTTTTGTTTCCTTAGGAACCAGTTCCATAAAGAAAAACACTTATGATCTGGGAGAGCATGAGGAATCAGATGCTTAAAGGAACAGTGTTGAGGATGGAGATCATATCCAGTGCACTGTCAGTGGGGATAGGATCTCTTTTGCTCTTTCAACTACACTTAAGAGATCAATACAATGCATAAAAAAGCTTAAACTATTTTTAATCATTCTCTATAATCCAAGAGAGTTCTAGCAGCAGTTAATTTTTGAGGTCTTTGTAATTAACAAAATTCTTTCACATCACTAGAGCATCTGTGGGAAAAGTGTTGGTGTTACCATTTTGTTGATGAGGAAACAGGAAATGAACTCATAGAAGCAGAGAAAAGGAGCATACTTCAGGTGACAGAGCAGCTGCTGAACCAACACCCTTGACTCTAGTTCTTATTTTCTTTCCAGGGATGATAAATTTAACAGATTTATTAAGCTAAGACATGTACTTGCTATAGATACTGTTTGTGGACTATCTGGAAGGGATGATACTGTTACCAGACACCACTGGTAACCCTGGAATCTGCTCTGCCCCCACTCCTATGTCTTTTGGCCCCAAATTGGAGTCTTGCATTTAGAGTCCTGATTAGGAAAAAGACAGTTGTCACAAGGCAGTCACGTGTCCTTCACAACAATCTGCTTTCCTGGGAAACACACAAACAAGAAAATTGAAATGCAGAAAATAATCACGAAAAGTAATGGAAACTCGAGTTTCTTAGGACACAGCCCAATTAATTGCAAATCATTTATTAGGTTCTGGTTTCATGGGACCTGGAGACATTTTAATTAATTGTCAGAGATTAGCTTATTAGTCTTCCTAGGAAAACATAGGATTTTGATTCATACCTCTGTTCCCTAGGATATTTAGTTGGGATTCTTGTACTAATTCAGAAAAATACCTGACCTTTGATTCTGTAAATGATTCAGAGGGGAAACGGATTCTGTATGTGGTCATGGGACTTGCTGCTGTCAGGGAACAAAGAAGACAACATTGCCTTGTGCACCAGTGAGTGACTACGGTAGAAGAGGTGGAATGGGCAGACAGTATCAAGGTTTTCCAGTTTGTGTCTGCCTCGCAGGAACATGGTGCAGAGAACATGACCCATGGCTGGACTTCTGTAGTCAGCTGTATTCTCCAGTATAGAGAATGGGTTTTTTTTGTGTGTTTGTTTGTTTTTGTTTGTTTGTTTGTTTGTTTGCTAATGTTAAAAACATGAAGTCCAAAATTGTCATTAAGCTTCTATTGACAACTCTTTACCTCTTTGTTTAATGAATGGCTTTCCAGGTGTTATAGCAGGAAATCTTAATCTTAATTTGTGAGCAGGTTACCAATTTTGGATTCCCTACAGTATAAATCCACTGCTCTACTTTCAGCATCTCAAGAAACATAAATCAAGAAGACACTTAAAAAACACATCTTGGAGACAAAAGGTTAGGATGAGTCCTCATTACAGAAGCCTGACACATAACAAGTGCTCAATGAATGATTGTATTATTGAGTAAATGTTTATTCTTACAAAATATGTGTGAGATAAGAGTCTTTAAATTAGCAAAGTGCTGTGGTTCTTGCACTTTTTCTTTTTAATGACTGGGAGACTCACTTTCAGAACACTTCATTCTGGAAGCAATTGTTGGTTAATGAATACAAAACAGGTATCCTTTAATATTCTAATGCCATCTTTTAAAGGGCAACAATACATTCTGTGTCTGGACTCTATCCATGTTCTGTTGCTTTCTGCATATTAACAAAGTGTTCTGAAACTGGATATATTTTGCTCTTAGCCCTCAGCAAAATGATCAATGACCTTTTGCATTTTGTTATATTAATTGAGGCAGCTGAAGGATAAACTGACTTGATAATTAAATAAATCTGAATGTAGCCAAACTTCTGTGCTGATTGGGGCCCTGGGGTTTTCTTCTTGCAGAGTGTTTCACTTTGTTTTGACATATGTCTGGACAGTCAGTTTTGAAAAAAATACAGTCAGCGTGAGGTGCTGCATACAATAGTGTGAGGTCATTACTGGTGTTTAAAAGTTGAATGATGAGACTGGAAAGGGTCTTGGAATCAGCTCAAGATCAGTTAAAGTACAATAAAAATGAGTAAAGACTGAGTGGTGATTCATGGTGAAGAGCCCAGGGACTGTCAGATGTTGCTCCCCACAACACTTATTGATCTCTTGACAGAAAGCCATGCCGAAACGTAATTCCATGGGTTTCTTGACTCCTCCTGTCACCCCGTATTGAATGTTCTATTCAGAATCACCATATTGGCAAGAAGTAGATAGAGTACGTTATGAGTTCTATTATGATTAAGGTGTCTATGAAAGAATTTGTAAAAGATTCATAATAGAGAATTTTTTATTGTATTTGGTAATTCTTTCTCAAGAGATGGGGATTGGGGGAAAAGGGCAGACTGGTAGACGGTTTTAACGGTATAGGATTATGAGAGTGGTGTATACACAAAAATTCCTTTTTTTTTCCCTCCACAGTTCTAGAAGGAGTTGAGGTGAGTGTTTTTCCTAAAAGAAACAAACAGGAAGATGGAACTGGGCTTTAAGACTCAGGAGGCCTGCAGGTTGAGTAGGGCCACAAGATCTGCCATCAGGAGATACCAGAGTTGAAGTTACATGCAAATGTATTTCTATGCAACACACTGTGTGACTCCTCCTCTGTGACAAGCGCAGTTCCCCAGGAAAATATCTGAGTGTCACCCAATGCAAGTGTGAAAGCCTTCCTTTGCAGAATGGACAGAGCTTTACACGGAACTCTGATACAGGATGACCATGAGGCAAAAACCCACAAAGAGGGCAGGGTGATGGGACTTTGAGCTGTGTGAAACTGGGGTCCAAAGAAAACTTACATCAAACATTCTTAGCATACAAGAAAGCTGAGCACTTGTTATATAGGGAATGTGCAGTGATTTTTAATCATTTTCATATAAAACGGCAGCACAGGATGAATGCTGAGAATACTCTAGTCATAGGAATTAGCATATTAAAGGGAAGGAAATAATTAAGATGTCTGACATAATCTGTGCTGTTCCATGGCACATGTTTGTGTATTTCTTCATATCATCCCTGCCTCACCTGCATTGTGGAGGATAAGACTGTTGGCAGAAATTAATATGTTAACGATTGAAGGTTACCAGAGCTGACAGCACAGTCTTTTTTCTCTTTATTAAATACCTTAAATTTTGAGAGAAAATATTTTTCCTGATGTCTTCAAAACAACAAACAAACCAAAAGTCCGGGCTTAAAGATGGAGTTGGTGGAGGCTGTAAGAAGGAAGCCAGCATGAAATGAGTTATTTCTAAACTGAACCACATGTCTGAAGTATATAACAAGGCTATTTCTATTCTCACTGTGACACCAAATCCTGTTGGGACATGTTTTTAAAATGCTTCTTATTTCAGGGTTCTTCTGTCACAAATGTAAGCAGTTGTGTTCTAGGTAAGATCTGTAGTTAGGCTCAATGCAAAACTTTCCATAATGTTAGCAACTGTTGTAGCATGGCAGTTTCAGGATTGATGACTTAGTCTTGATAGTGCTGCATGATGAAAGACTGGCTCTTCTCCTGTTGCTTGAATGTTTTCTTGTTCACAGGAGGTGGATATTTGAAAACATGCTGGGAAAGGAAAATCTCAGCTGGCAGCATTGAGATTCAAATTACAATAACATCTGAATTTAGAAAATAAAATGTCATTTGATTTTTTTTTTTAATGAGCCATGCTATAAAAGTGCCACATTTCATCTGCTGTGCTTTTGGTTTGCAATTGAGCCTTTCTATGTGCTATCTTTTCCAGGTAAGCTACCAGCAAACTGCTACCTGTAGGTAAAGGCTGCCTCAAACATCTCACATTGGTTTTCTTAGTTTTGATCTTCAGGGTATGGTTACTGTTTCTGGACACTTTTCTGTTCAGAACCTATGGTGATATTTTATTTGTGCTGAAATGTGACTTTATTTGTACGTTAATAAAGTTGCCTGGGGATCAGAGCTAAGAGCAAGCCATTAAGCAGAAGTCTGGTAGTGGTAGCACACGCCCTTAATCTGATCACATGGCAGGCAGAATCACTGTGTGTTTAAGGACACAGCCAGCATGGTGACACACACCTTTAATCTCAGTACCAACCATAGAGACCTGGAGGTCTGTATAGACAGGCAGTGATGAGGAAGTCATGTGGTTGGGTTTACAGCCAATGAGAAGGTAGAACAGAAAAGGCAATAAAAAGACAGGACACAGGAAGAAGGTCTCTCTCTCAGGGAAGGACAGCATTGAGTGGTAAGATAAGGTGGTCTTAGCTCTTGGCTCCTGCTTGATCTCTGGGCTTTTAACTCTTTATTTGGGTCTGTGTTTCTTATTTAATAAGACTGTTTAGAATTACATCTACAAGAAACAGCCTTAGAAATTCTAAATGGTCAGGCATCTTGGCTAGACAACCGGGATTATGACTGCTAGCTGTAACACTTCTCTGTAGATTCTTTCTGAAGGTGATGTTTTCCCAACCTTGTCTCTCTCCTTTGCTTCTCTGGCTACATAGCCATGGTCTGGCAAGAGGGGACACTGTAGACTGTTGTCATTTATCCATCAACTTTAAGCTCAACTGTCTGTTTGTTTATTAAAAATCTAAAGTCTGAATGACAGAGGAGAGGAAAGGTGAGTTGATATATAAAGAGAGGTAACGCTCTCAAAGGTGTCAAGAGTTTTGTGGACATTTAGGTTTTTTTTTCTTCTAAAACTCTTGGGCAACATCTTTTATCAAGGGACTGGCAGTACCTGGGGAGCATCCAGCTCCCTCTGTCCCTGTGTCTCACTCAGGACAGACAGTCTGTACCTTGGTGGGACCTGTCATGAGCTACAAAGCTAATTTTCTTCCTAGTCTGGAACAATGCACAGAAACAAACTTCAGGCCAGCTCTGTTTCATGCCCTTGACAAATCACAAACTCAACCATTTTTCATGATGTCAGCTTTTCTTAATTTTTATTTTTAGATAAGGTCTCTGGTAGCCTTTTACTTCTTATCATTCTGCCTTCACTCTCTAAGTGATGGGACTACAGACATGCATCACCACACCTGGCTTAGTTTTAGCTCTCTGGAGTGCTACACACATTGTCCAAAACCAAGACTTGATTGTTAGTTTACGTTATCAACCAGTGTCACTCAGAGCTCCTTTGAGTTTGATGTCTGCTCTGCGGAATGTATTTAATATATGAAAATGTATGTGTGGTGATTAATCATACGGAAGATATGAAAATTCAAAGTAGCATGTACACACTCTTTCAATGTACGGGGTGGTTATATTCACTGTCCTGTTGTGGAATCTGCATCCTTGTGAAGGGGTGACCGCTTTATCATCGTACTGACCCAATACCCTGAATGAGGCTTCTTTTGCATTTGTCTTCTTATCTATTTGACTAGAAACTCAGTTGAGTCTATAAGGTCTAGTAGACAAAGCAGGGCTTGCGAGTCCTGGGTCTGTGGTCTATGCTTTTGACACAGATTTGTGTACAACCAAGTCCCTTTTGGGTGATATGGTCTAGGTTGATTTAATAATTATGCAATGACTAAAGCTTATTCAGACAGGATTGTACTCTGTTTCTAGTTCTACCCATATCTGGATGACAGGGAATGAGCCATTTTACTCTTGAAGGCTTCAACACTGTTCTGTGAAATAAAATATCAACAGACATGGGGGCACATACTTGTATGTGCAGCACTGTGCAGGTAGAAGCAGGAGTCTCAGAAGTTCCAGGCCAGACTCAACTGCATAACAGAACCCTGTCTCAAAACCAATAAACACATAAGAACTATCATAAATAACATGCTCAAAAAATAACAGCTCAATTTATATTAGACTAGCAAGATTTTTAACTATAGGAGAGACAAGGCAAAATTAACCAAATAATGCCCGTTTGAAAGTAGCAATACTTAATATATATCTTAACCACAGTGCTAGGGACTTTGTTGAATTATTTAAGCTTTAGGGTGTTTGTGAGGTAAGTATTCTCTTAATTTTTAAAGGAGACTCAAAGAAGTTAATCTTGGACAGAAGGATGGGTACTAATCATTCTGCAAATTGTTCTCTCTTCTGTTCTGTTGCCTTACTCTTGTTTTTACCAATAGCATAAACCTGTACACACCCTGTTCTTGCATTTGCTTGCCTGCTTCTCAGTCTTCTTCCTTCCTAGAATGATGGCTCCCTTTCCTCCCTAGAATGATGAGTCCTACTCTAACCTACTTGAGTGAAGCAATATAAACAATATGAATATCTGGCATGAAACAGGTATAATAGATGTTCAGGAAATGAGTGGGGAAAGAGTCCACTGATGCTGTGCATAGCCTTACTGCCTCCACGGAATTCCAGAGGCTGGTTTATACTTCCAGCCCCAAATATCACATATCACTATAATGCTGTGTCTCCTTTCTTCTCTGGCATATAAGATCTTGATGGCAGGACTAACATTTTGGGCATATTTTTATCTCTACCTTAAAACAAGGTTTTATATAAAATGCTGAAAGTAAAAGTTGAATTTAGAAAAAAAAGATTCCTTCTCTAAAAGAGAGATGGTAAATCAATTTATGTTGAACCTCCAAAAGTTTTTTGAGGCACAGTTTTCATTCTGTGAAAATAAGAATTATTGAGTAGACTGTTATAAAGAATTTAGGAAGGTTAAAGAACCAAGGAGATTCTAATTTAATGTGATCTATGCTTGGATCATGTTCAATACCAAATGTTGATGATGCTATGTTATCACAAAGTTAAGTGAGATGGGATTTGTCACCAAAGGTTACAATTGTCACTCTGACAGCTCTTTTTGTTTTTTCTTACCCTCCTACTGTCACATTCAATCAACTGTGGCTTCCCTGTTACTTAGAAGTTGTAGAAAGCTGTTTCTCCCAGTACCACTCTGCATGTAGAGATGGTAACTTTGTCTTCTAGAGTTTATTAATCTAGAATTCTCTACTACAATGGGCAAAGCATCTTCTTTAGGGAAATTCAGAGTTAAGTTTAAGGAAATGATGTATGTGCTAAGTGGCCTTGAATCTTTTTCAAACTAGTACTGTGACTTACGGATAATTTTTCAAGTCTTTTATCTAATGATTCATGGGTCTATGATACAGATTAATAATTGAAGATTTTTAGCTCTGGAAACAAAATTGGCCTTTAATTTTTAGCATTGATTTTCTAGCAATATCTAAATGTTGTTATGGCAACACTGTGCTTTTAACAAACATGGAATCAAGTTTTCTAGAAGAGGAAGAACCCCAAGAATGATTAGATCAGCAGTTGTGTAGGAACAAGCACATGCGGCCTTGGAAAAGACACAATTTAAATCAATGGGGGTGATGTCCTGGTTCTCATCAAGTCAGGTTCTCAGCTTTCCCATCAAGTTCTCCTAACTTACCAGAAGAAAAACCTCACCTAGTCTACAGCAGTTGTTCTGGGTTACCATGCTGGCCAGAGCATATAGAAGTTATTAGACCTGGGACATTGCTATTTCTAATTTTCATCTTTTTCCTCAGTAAAATGGTGACAGAAATTTTATCTCTCTCCCAGGGATATTGTGTGAGAAGACAGTGACAAAAGTGTTCATGGCACTCCTTGGAACTGAATAAACACTGGAGAAATCAAAGACATCATTAGAAAACACATTACTTACTGTGTTTCAAGCACTGTTTGAAATACTTCATGTGTTGGTTAATTTAATTTCTACAACAGCACATAGGAAAACACTCTGATTACTTCCATTCAGAAAATGAGGGAATTCAGGCACCAGTTCCACTTATGAATGGTAAGATCAGTATCTGAGCCAGTCAGAACAGTGTCATGTCCCATTTTTCCTAAAAAGGTAACTTCTGTTCCTCAGGTTAAGAGATTGTTATCCTTTCTTCCACAAATGCTGAGACAGCATTTGGATAAAAGACCATTTATCACAACTTCTACTATCTATCATTCTATCTAATGGTTCTTACTCTATCATTGGAGAATGTTTCAATTCTTAATTAGAACACATAAGCCATTTTGTTTTAGAATGAATGTTAATAAATGTTATGAAATAAAACTGAATGGTATTACTAATGCCATACTTCTTTGCTTAAAAGCCTAAAGACCTCTGTAGATCAACCTGCTGCTTTAATATTGCAGCAATATGAAATACTTGGTTGAGTTTCAAGCATTGATTTGTTCATGTGTGCATATAGAATTACAATTTTAGGACATCTTAAAAATTGTCATTTTTAATATGAGAAATCTCCTACTTCATTCTTTTCTTATTCCCCTTATATTTACAAATTTTCTTCAAAATTTTGTATTACATCTTGGCATAGTATTTGTGTTTACTAATTTTTCTATTCTCTTTTCTAATAGAATGTGAGGTTCATGGGATGAAAATTTGTTCATTGCTGGTTTCTCAAGTTTTAAATTAGTTGCTAGAATATTTAAGGAGATAATCAATACATTTTTTTGTAAAATGACTTAATTAAACTGCTATGTATATATAGAAAAGTTTCATTTTTTCTTGGACAAATATAGCCCACTCCATCTTTGCCTCATATTCAACACCCTGTTAACATGGACCAGAATGTGAGGTTGTGGATCAAAGGCTGTGATTACACACTAGAATTAGAATTCTTGCTCTTTCAGGTTTTGAGGACCTTGAAAATCTTAAGCCTGAGATCTTTATTCATTAATAGTAATAGCAGCAAATGAGATGGCACGTGAAAGCCCCTTGGCACCATGCCTGACAAACAGTAAGAGTTCGGCAATATCACCTACCATAAATGTTACAACATGCCTGATACCATTGCAGCTGGGCAGATGGCTCTGCACTGGCACTGTCCGAAAGACCAGACAAGGAGTGTGGTGTGAGCTAGTGAAGGAGGAGTGTAAGCGGGCACGTTTTAACAGTGGTTCTCAAACCGGGATGAGGGAGTATGAGGAGGGCTTTAAGAAAAAAAAATTGGGAGGCTCTCCAAAAGTCTCCGTGCTCCGGGAGAGCCTACAATGTTGCCCACTTTTAGAATTTGAATCAGCTACTAAAGGGACAATTCTCTGTGTTTCAATGGGTTTAGAGTGGAGTAAATGTTGAAAACAAGCACATTAAGATAGAATATATTCACATCTTTATGATGAGTGTAAACATGCCAAATACAAAAAGGATTGGCTAGCTAGTACACATGAAAATCACTATTTGTTTCAGTCTTTTACGCATTGTATTTCCCACAACACTAATCTGTGACCATTTACCAGGCTGTTTCACTTCTTGGTGCTGACATTCAATTTCTGTTTAGGGGATGTGTCTTTGTGAATGTTTATGCTTGCTGGTCATTATTCTTCAAGAGGCTTGTATGAAAATTTATGGGTATTCCTGAAAGAATAAATTTCTCATTGTTACGAAATATTTTGATTCTGTACTTAATTTAAAAGAATATGTTGGGTCAAGTTTAGGTCAGTCAAAAGGTGGCCTTACTGAATAAATGGCATACTAATGATGAAAGCTTGGCTTTTAGATAGCAGAATTATTTGATAACACGCATTTGCAAAATTACTATTTCTTTTTTAAATGCCTTTAAGACGTTCTCCATGATCACTAAGATTCATTTGAGGTAAGTTAAGTTTACCACAGCCCAGTAGTTTGTATATCTGACTACTGAAGCATAAAAAGAAAATATATTTCCTTCTAGTACTTGAGCAGTGATTGCTTAAAATATTGTCTTAAAATGATAAGTGCTTTTTAAACTTACAGTATACACACACACAAATATGTGTCCATTTAAAAATATGATTATGACAGGAAAAATAAGCCTAGTGCAATTCAATAATATCTCTTGAGATTTATTCTGAGGAGGTGTACTCAGATGAGGAGCAGCTGGTAATAAGGACTGTTACTCATCAGTTTAAAAGGTATGGCTGACCACAGCAGTTTCCCACTTTTCTGAATTTTGCTCTGCACCAGATTTTGAGTGACTGACACAAAATTGGGAGCACTTCCCTAAGGAATAAACAGACATCCTGTGGTGGTGATGTATGAAAGTGATGCACAGATAGAGAACCTCTTCTGGCTTATTTCTCTAGTGTGCTCAAAGATTTCTGTGAAGCAAAGACACAGAATGAGCTTGTCTGCAAATGAGAAGTGAAGCACTCTTGTAGCCAACTCACTTTATTAAGAGCGTTTAGGTATCATGGTGCCGTGTACCTTTGGGATGGAGTTGGCAGTAAAGTCAAGAACTGTGGGCTTTTATTCCAAGTCTAATTTCTTCTAAGTGGGTTTCCCGAATTCTTTAGAGACAAAGTGGAAAGAGTCAAGACATCTGATTTAAAAAGGGAAGTGACTCAACAGCGGATATGTATGCTGGAGATGTGGAGAAAGGAGAGACCTCCCTTAAGATGGGGGTGAGGGGTGGGAGAAATTTCTCCCTGTGAGCATTTCTTTTCTTTTTTTTTTAAATTTAGAGAGGTATTTGGCCTCTGTTGATTTGGATTAGGGCTTCAGATGGAACTTTTTAGCAAATAAAGAGAGCCGGGCCCTGCAGTAATTCATCCAATCTGATTCAGTCTGGCCGTCTGCCTTAAGATCTCGCATCAGTGAAGAGGGTAGAGTGCCATGTGTAAAATAGTACTAATTGAAATGTATTCCTACGGCTGCACAAAAGAAATCGCCTCAAGGATACTATCAGTTTAGCTTGTGGGGAACAAACTGGTCCATCCAAATATAGTTTAGCAGAGTGAATCCAGGATAGACCCATTGGAAAGTGATTATTCACATGTCACTAATAAATGCAGATGTTCAGTAATTTATGATCTTGCTAGCTCAGTTCTAATCACGAATGGGACTTAACTCTGTTATCATGCTATTCATGATCTGTCTCCCCTGTTTTCTTTAGTGGACAGCTATGTGACTTCTCTTCCTGCAATTACCTGCACCAATCCCATCAGGAAAATAAAGACCAGCTTGCAAGGACTCGTTACTTTCTCTCCTATAACTAGACTTGATCTGCACCCATGATAACCCATCTCTCCTCATTTCGCTTGTAGTCCTGCTTCTATCCATTCCTTCATCCATCTGTTTACTGAAAACTTACTGAATCCTGCCGTGTGGGCCATTCAGTACCAGGCATCGCAGATAGTTCAGTGAATCAGATACACAATTCCTGCTGATAAGGACAAGGGAGATGATTTCTTTTTCTGTAACCCTTCTTACCACCTTGGGCATCAGTATTAAGTCTTGTTCTACCTCAACAAATAATTCCTTCTATTCTATTGGCTCTTTCTCATGAAGATTTAAAAGACTTGGATTCTTCTATCTTCAGAAGGAAAGCCAAACATCTCTCCATGTTATCACTGTTTTCTTCATCATTGGCTTGCCTGTGACTGCTCTTTCTGGTTCTTTCTCCATCCATAATCTATTGTCTCCCTGCAGCATCATTCACCTCCCTCAGTGCTTTAGAGAGTCTGCACTCACCACATTTACCACCAGCCCTTTGAGGGCTTATCTTTACAATTTTCTACTGATCACTATTGAAACAGTAGCCTGATTTTCTTGCTTACACACAGGGTATTTTCTTTTCTTGTCAGTTTCTTTATCCCTAGAACTCTGGCTACTTTAAGGTTTCCTTCCTGACCACAGCACTTCCTCCAGTGACACAAGTCTGTTCTTGTACCATCATCACCATCTACATGCCACTTGCTTAGAACTCTGTGTTTATAAGATAACTGATTCTTCCAAGCCCAAGATCTATATTATTAACCATGCCTTTGTGGACTCTAAATATCTCAGAGGCAAGGCAGGTTCACCCCATTGCAATGTATTATTCCCTATTTACTGCCCTCATTGATGTAAAATGCACTCCCCATGAAGGATACTATTAATTTATGGTTATTGTTTCCATATTCCAGGCACTATGACAAGTGCTTAAATTGGTTTTTGTACTATTCCTAATTATTTTTGAACAAAGCTATTACTATTATCGTTTTTGACAGATGTACAAACTGAGGCTCAAGATTGTAAATTAAGTGGTTCACATAGCATTGGATGGGCCAATCTTGGCTCTGACACAATGCTACAATATTCTAGAATTCATGCTCACAAATTCAATACTACCTTCTCTTCCAATAGTTCGAGGATCACCTTTGAATTCTCTTTCTTTCATTTTCTACCCATCTATTCACACTAAATCCATCGATTCTATTCCAAATGAACTTTAGTCTTTCTACATTCATTGTCATTTATCTAATTTGGGTACCCCTTTGTATGATGACTCACGTTGCTGCAGATCTCCCCAACATAATGTCTTTGACCCTGGCTCTCAATTATTTTCCTATATAGAAGATATTCATAGATCTTGCTGCAACACAGGTTTTTGCCTTGCAATCTCCTGGTGATTTTTTTCATAGCCTATAAATCTTGTCCAGCTCCCTAAGTAGATTAGATAAAGAGATTTTCAATTGCCTTCATCTTTCATTAGTCCTAAGGAGCCACTGGCAGTTACTGGCAGGGTCATTCTTCCAGGCCTTCTTATCTTTACTTGTATAGTTTCTTCTGCTGAAACCATCATCTTTCCATTCCAACCACAAATACCTATTAACCAGCAAGGCTCAGCTTAGGAGTTCTAGTTTCCACATAGCTTCCTGTTTGCCTACTTCTTCCCAGACACAAAAAGATGATGCTTACTATCACAGCTCTTATTGTTTTGTGGCTTTAGTTATTGTGGTGGGTTGAATAAGAATGGCCCCAGTAGACTCATATGTTTGAATGCTTAGACATCAGGGAGTGGTACTACTTGGGAGGAATTAGGAGGAGTGGCCTTGTTGAAGGAAATATGTCACGAGGGGTGGGCTTTGAGGTTTCAAAAACCCAAGCCAGGCCCAGAGTCTCACTCTTCCTGCTGCCTGTGGATCCAGATGTAGAACTCTCAGTTTTTCCTCCAAAATTATGTCTGCCTGCTTGCTGCCATGCTTCCCACCGTGACGAAAATGAACTAAATCTCTGAAACTGTAAGCAAGCCCCAGTTAAATGCTTTCTTTTATGAGAGTTGCCTTGGTCATGATGTCTCTTCACAACAATAGAACATTGACCGAGACAGTTACTATTTTACTTTCTTTTTTGGATTGCAAACTTCTTGTGAGCAGAAAAATTGCCTCACTCAGATTTGCAACATGGTGCCTTAACACAGTGCCTGGCCTACTGGCCTAGAAAGTTATTATTATTATTATTATTATTATTATTATTATTATTATTATTATCATCTCACAGGTGAAAAGTGCATATCTGTCCAGGATTTATATATCTGCTCTTTATTTCTCATGTTTGCTCCCTCATAAAACACGATGGAAGGGATTATAAGAGCTTAACTAGACCATGCCAAATCCAGAGGAGGACCTCCACTTTGCCCTGCAGTTGGTTTAGACACAGCAACTGATTTGATCGCTCTTAACATTGAGAGATAGCTAATTGATTCCTAAAGAAATTCCTGGAGATTCACCCTGGCACTTTAAGATCTTTAGTTAAATATTTCTCCTATAATTTTACTGTTACTCTGAGCCTATTTTCATCTTTCTTGATAAAGTATAAAACACATCGGGGAATTCTTTTTTTCTGCCCTATCTCACAGCTGTGTTATCATTCAAATATTAACAAAGTGGGATCCATCCAAGCTAAGCATTATAAGAGGAAGCATGCTGGGTATCAACCCTGAACACCGATGAACACCTTGTGCCACTTCATTTTACGATCTTCAGATCTTCGTGGAGTGCTCAGCACTTCCTCGCCATAGTGTTCCCAGTCTCATAATGACATCACATATCTCACTGAGTCGCTTATTTCCTGAGATAATCACTGTTGCCCAAATAAACACACTGAGCTCACCTATATTCACAATCTCCATACCAATCAAAGAATAATGGCTCCAAGTGGAAAGGCATGGGATACTTTACGTGTTCACAGCTACTATAGAGTTATGCCTAGGGCAGTCTGGCAGGGTGTGTAGCCAGAAGGGAACCATGTTGTTTATGAGAGGCAGCAACACTTTATTTTCTAAATGCTATACATTTTTGTTTCAACTATATATGGTTATCATTCTTTTAGACTATGCATTCAATTTGTATGTCTTCTCCCTTTAAATTTTACACAACTCTACAGTGTTGTACTTGACTCAAGCACCAGGCCATGCCTTTTGCTTTAGATAGGCCCACTAACTCTTTTAACTGTGTCCTTTCATGCTCCCTGGCTCATTACTTTTACTATCCTTTCCCTCCAAACTGGGAACATCCCCTAAAACTCTCTTTTACTGCATGGACATGTATTGAGAAGGAAAAATAGTCATTTTATCTTTAACAAAGTCTCTCATTCTTTTTTCTCCATAAGAGTAGCATTAGTTGTTCGTCTGTCCTTCCTTCTTTAAATCCAATACTTGTCACACCTTTTTTCTGTTATTCCAATGATTCCCAAGTCCACGTATTTGGTGCTGACAGCCCACTTTCTAATATTCTCCACCCCTACATATTACTTGGAGTCTTAAAGGAAACTTTTCTGATAGTGTTTTTAATATCTTTTCATTGATATTACCTTTGATAACTTTACCATTTTCAGTCACCTGAAGGAAATCTGCAGAGTAACATTTGATTCTTTTATTTCCTTCATCCTTCATGAGCAGGGTTCACTCACCACTTATTATGGTCACATGCATCAAGAGGCATCATGCAATGTACGGCATTGTGGGAGAGGCAGATCCAACAGCAATATGGTGAGCTATACCAATGAAAGAAATAGAGAACCACAAGTTCTGCCTGGAAAGAACAGGAAAGCCTGAACTGAGTAAGGACCCACTAAAGGATGGATGGAGAACAACACACCCAATAAGAGGCTGTAGAATGCTTAGGAGTAAGGGATGACTTAACTGGCTTCAAGATGTGGTAGAGCAGTAGATTTCAACTTATGGGTCACCTAAGACCACCAGGAAACACAGATATTTACATTATGATTTGTAACAGTAGCAAAATTACAGTTATGAAGTAGTAACGAAACAATTTTATGGTTGGGGGTCACTACAATATGAGGAACTATATTAAAGGGTCACAGCATTAGGAAGGTTGAGAACCACTGTGATAGAGTACAGAGGATAGAAGAATGAGTTTGAGAAAATAATGAGAATTTATATCATTAATATTCCAACATACCATGATAATAACTTAGAATTTCAATATAGATGAAAGTATTGGATGATTTCAAGATGAAGAGTCACGGCGCTGCTTGCATTTTAAATGATTCTAGCAGTACTCTGAGCTGAATAGGAAGAGGAAATGAAGAGGCAAGGAGATTGCTTCATGAGCCTCTGTCAGTTTGCTGAGAGAGAGAGACTTCAGGAGAAGAGGCAGTTTTGAAAATGACAGCTAAAAAATTAACAAAAAAGAACAGATTATAGTCCCAAAAATACTGCCAGAGATAACTGAAGGCCTATTTGGAATGAAACTTCAAGAGGGCAGTGGCTGCGGTTTGCAGAATGGGGCTTTCTCTAGCATTCATTGCTGGATGCATTATGTTTGGTTTTCTGAAATCACTGTTCCAACCTCAGTCTCTGTGTCTTCTTAGTTTATTTTCCATGTTGGCGTAAAAATGAACATTTGGCTTATATGCCATCATTTCTTATACAGAGATCCTTATTTTCATACTGGCCTCTCCTCTATTCCTCTATGGTAATAACATCATTTCACACTTTCTTTCCTTTATCTGAAATGACTCTTCTTTCATTCCTTTTAACTATCCTCCCCAAGCCTCCATATAACTTTCACACTCCCAGCTCCAAGAAATTTATTTAACTCTACAATATTAATTATTGAATTTTTTCCCCTTGCCCTTACATTCTGGAAGAGAAGTACTATGTTCAAACCCTAGGTTTATTAGTAGAGATGTGATCTGGGGCAGTTATTAAGAATTCCTATTCCATAATTAGTTCCCGATTCTCAAGATTGTTGTGGAGATTTACTGAGTGAGTATGTGTGTTCAAAGCACCCAAATAGTATAAACCATATAATAAAAGGTCGATGAATGTTTCTCATCTGTCATGTACACTTAGTGTGCTTCTCTCTGAGCACATAAAAGGAGCTCAGGTCTGACTTACTGATTTAGTATTCTTAATATTTTGTTAGATATGATGACTGTCTGTAGTAGAAATATCAGTCTATACCTATCTTGACATTTTATGAATGAGCAAATTTAAGTGGTGTTTTTAAAATAAGTGCTCTCACTAGACACTGAAGGCTAGCAAATAAGAACCCCAGCACCTGGAGTGGATTATCTCTTTCTGAGTTCTTGGCCAGTGAGATCTTATAGATCCACAAACAATATAGCCAATACTCTTGTTTACCCTCCAGAACATGACAGGAAGATCCTATTGTTGAAGACACCATAGACCTGAACAATAGAATGGAGAAATCAAATTGTCACTGACCTGGAAAATACTAAAATTTGGTCTTATTTTATGTGAATGAGTGTTTTGTTTTCATGTAAGTCTGTGTATAACATGAATTCTTGGTGTACACAAAGGCCAGAGGAGAGCCCCAGATACTTTGCAACTGAAAATACAGGCATTTTTGAGCCACTATGTGAGTGCTGGGAATTTAATTGGGTAGAGCAACCAGTGATCTTCATTGCTGAGGCATCTCTCTAGCCCCCCTGACCTGGAAGCTTCATCCCTACTGGATAGGCTTTGTAGTACCAGAAGTTTCTATGTATACTCCTAGAGGATAAAAGTAATCATTAGTCTTACCTAGCTGTGAACTCTGGGAGCTTCAATAATACTGTCCTAGAAAGACTGGGACAGCACTGTCCCAGTAGTAGCATGAACACCAGGGGCATGACCAACCACTTTCTGATTGGATTTAAGGCCCACTCCACTTTATCAGGACCAGAACCTGCTGCTAGACACATCATAGGCCCTATGAAAGAGCCTACTACTATTATTCTAAAAATGAATATGATGTTAAATTAACTCCTAATGATTTATTGTCATATCCATATATTAATATATTTCTCAACCCTCATAAGGGACAGTTCTTTCTGCAGAAGATGATGATTAACACAGAGACCCATAACTGGTCAAAGTCCAGAGATAAAGGGACTTTAGAATGCTCAGCTCTAAATAGGACATCTATACCACACCTCCCCCTCTCAAGGCTTAAGGATCATGGTAGAAGAGGGGGAATAAAAACTGTCAGAGCCGGAAATCGTGGGTGACTACAAGGGAGCTGTTTTCTGGGCACACGAGGCAGTTGCACAAATGAATTCACACTGGTTCTGACAGTATAAGCTCAAGGCAGACAAAACCGGAGCTTGGAGGTGGGCACAGAGTCTTACCCCTGGTTGAGGAGCTCCTGGAGACTGACAACTGCTGGGAGAGGGAACGTTCATTTTCTCTAGGGATATGGCCCATGGTAGGTTGCCTATACTCCAGTGGAAGGGTACACATTCAAGAGCATAAAATGAACCTGATTGGTTTTAAAAAAAAAAGGACACAAAGTTGTGTAAATAGGAAAAGGGGTTAGATCTGTGTGGAGTTGGGGGAGGGGTGAATATGATCCTAATACATTGAATGAAATTCTTAAAGCAATAATATATAATAATATAAATATTTAATTAGATGTAATGTTAATTTTTGAGTACTTATGATATAGTATGTTACTTCAGAGCAACCTAATGAATCAATCTTAATATCGTATTTTATGCATTGATAGAAAGTATAGTGAACCGGGCTGGCTGGATGCCTCAGTGGGTAAAGGAGCTTGTCAGTCTGGTCACATGAATCACTCCCCAAGACATTTATGATGGAAGGAGTGAACCAACTCTTGCAAGTTGTTCTCTGACCAGCATATGCACATACGCAGGTGCGTGTGCCCCCCACAGTAAATGCAATAAAAATAAAAACTTTAAAAGTATAATAAATTAACTTACCAAAAGCTATAGAGATAGTAATCTGATTCTTGTCCTCTGCTTTTCTGGCTATAGAGGACATACTTTCCTGCCTCCCAGTATTTTTCTAGTGTACAGAATCCTTTGATTTACTTTGGCTTAAACTGAGACCCTGAATGCAACATCATCAAAACATAAAACTAAAGAGGGCCTTACAGGGAAGGGTACAGAATCACATCAGTGAAAAATTGAAAGGCATAAAGTTGGTGTGTATGTGTGTGTGTGTGTGTGTGTGTGTGTGTGTGTGTGTGTGTGTGTGAATCTTAGTTGATATATTGGATCTGTAGGGAAGAAATAAATACAGATAAAAATGTTCTTCTCCCTGCATTCTGTGCTAAGTGTGTTCCAGCATTCTGCTGCATTCCAGCTAAGACTCGGTCTTTCTTACCTATCAAATTTTGCTATTAAAGTCTGCTGATTTTGTTTTTGCATATTTCTCATCTGCGGTCCTTCCTACCCATCTCAACCATTGCTTCTTACCCCAAGTCTTAGATCCTTCTTGCTGGATTGCAATGATCTCATTTCTGGCTCCCTGATTCTCACTGGCTAGATCATATAATTTTGAGAACCAAGTTAAAAAAGTCAAGTCCCATTTTCTACCAGTACTAGGAAAGCCTGTGGTTGGTTCTCTAGTGTTTTATGACCAAGTGTAGATGCCTTCAGATGTCACAAAGTGCCTGCCAGGGTCTTATTATGGACACCTTGGTCACCCAGATGACTTCTGCTTCTATGAAAGTTTGTGCATTTTGTCTTGGCTTGGCAGACACTTGATTGTTCTTTAAGAAATGGAGTAGGTCTCACTGCAGTTGAGACTTGCTCTCCAACCTTAAGTGCCATAATCACCGCTTTGTTATTGCCTCTTCTGTACACTGTAAACCTTAACTGCCGGCCTCTCTCTTTTAATTAGTGTCAATCTTTTCCATCTTACAGTAAGTTCTAAACAACATTGACTATAATGGCTTCTCTACAATAGTGCCTAGCATAAAATTGGTGCTCAATTAGTGATTACTGAATTAAATAAACAATAAATAAACAAAGCCAGAAAACATGATAAGGTTTTTCAAAGCCAGTCAGAGGAGAGTGGAAATACTTTTTATAGGACATGATGTGTGTGAAGTATTTTAGGAAAATTAGTCACGCGGGGACATTTACCTGGCTCTATTACTGTCTTTGCACTTGGGCACATATTGGTTATCTTCCTTGGGTTGCCATTGCCTTACTTCTTTGCTCCTCCATTTAGGAGAGGATTTTTAAAGCCCATGGAAAAGGCAAGTGAACTTTGTATTACAAAGTGAATTATTGTCTGAGTCTGCAGTGTTTCTGAGTTAGCCATGTCAGAGTTGTAGGGACAAAAATAGTCCTAAAGGTCTTATCTACTAAGTTAATCATCACCCACTGATTAGTTCCATTTGGGTTATTTTGGATTTTAAGGAAGGATTTAATAGAAGAGGTGCAAATTTTACTTATAATTAGAGAAGGATGTGGCATGCATAGGCAGCGTTTTTTCATGGGGCAAAACACTGTTGGGTATGACTAAGACCCTAAGTACACATACATGTACTTTTTACACTTTTACTTACATTACGTATGAAAAGTGATGTTTTTGAGGTATAACCACACGAAGAGAAATATGCTGGTAAATATTTCCCATTTATTTATCCAGAAAAAGGAGGAAAGACTTTATCATTACATTTATTGATTTCTGTAGTGAAGTCACACTCTACAAGGTCAGTTTTAGGCAATGTTGTGATGGTACCAGGTGCAGGGGTGGGAAGAGACATGTGACAGCCTGCTCTTGTCAAACCCGGGAAGAGACTGACAGCCTGTTCTTGTCAAATCCATGTTCCCAGGATGAAGTACACCACTGCGTCCTTAGACTTGTCCTTACCATATTCCAAACTCAATGCTGAGCATAGTAGAGGATGCAAGGTCTCACTGCTAAGGCTATTGGAAGGTGTAGAAGGCAGACAGGTTAATAATTCTGAATGGCTAATATTGCTAAATCAGAAATATACGCAAAATACTTTAGAAGCATAGGACAAGCATTTAAATGTGTACTGCTAGCGAAGGAATTGGACGTGTAATTCTGCCTGAGAATGTCAGAAAAGGCTTTACAGTGTGCATGAAGGATTGATTTGAGATTTGAAAGACAATTGGGAAAGTGCCAGATGATGGAGTTTCTGGCTGAGAACAGAGCGTTGTCAGAGGACTGAAAATAACCCAGTGCTGCTGGAGCATGACGTGTAAGTTGAAAGAGCCATGGGGGATGAAGCTGAAAAGTATGGGATGGTGCCAGGATTTTATTTGTTATGCTGGGTAGTTTAAATGTTAGGCTTCAGGGAACCCTAAAAACTATTTTTGATACTGTAGCTCTGCACGAGAGAGAGAGCATTTAGTCAGCAATGTTGCAGAGTGGTTTGGTGGGGGGTAGAATGGGAGTTGGAGAGTCGGGAGAGGTGTGCATTGAAGCAGAACAGTGAGAGGTGGTGAACTGGCACAGTGGCCGTGTGGGTGGAGAAGTGGGTCAGCTGTGAGAGTTACCACTACAACCACCAGGTCTCTACTACTGCTTAGATTTAGGTTAAGGCACAAGAGGAGTGAAATGTGGTCAGGTGGACTCTTGGGTTTCTATCTGTAAACACAAAACAGGGGAGAGAGAGGCACAGGCACTTCACAGTTGTCCTCATTTCACCCCCACCCCAGTTTGTCGTCTTTCACAGAACCTTGTGGTTGACTCAGGATTGTTTGTGTGCATGGCACACATGGAGGTCCTTGAAGGGGAAAACAATTATCATCTGATATCCCTGCATCCTCCCATTTAGGGTGGTGTCAGGTACTTCCTGCTTGTGACAGGATGTTTCATGATATTCTAGAGGGCATCGACTGAATGAGACACGTAAAATTTCATTAAACGTTAATTCAGGTGTACATTTTACTTTTCTCCTACCTATTGCAAAGCAAACAAGACTGAGCATATGTTACAGATTAGCCTCTACTGCCTGAAAATTTGGACTAAAAAAAAAAATCCACAAGGAACTGTATAGATAAGTATGGCTTGTGATTCTCAAGATCTTCTGGTATGTCGGCCAAACTGAGAATTCTGCAGTGGCACAGGTTATGTGTAATAGTGAAAACTTGGCTGAAAGCTGCGAATCTAAAATTGCAAACAAACAGGGCACAGGGCTGTGCTTGTCTAGGATGAAGGACACAGAGCACGCAGTGGCAGAGGTTATTATCACTTAGTGTATTTATGGGAAATTCTCTTGAAACAATATACGAATCAGGAAATGGGAAGCTATTCTTTAAATAGAATCAAAATGGTATCCCTGTGTGTTAAGTGATAAACTGCTTTGTTTTTTTGCAACTTATATTGTTTTTACACTAGTATGAACACAGTTGAGTTCACAGGATTGGAAGAAATAAAACAATTGAACATGCAAGGCAAGCCTGTGTAAACAGTCTTAGCAAACTTGGGAAACTTTTTTGAAGACAAGGTTTCTCTATGTAACAGTACTAGCTGTCCTGGAACTAGCTCTGTAGACCAGGCTGGCTTTGAACTTGGAGATCCACCTGCCTCTGCCTCCCCAGTGCTGGGATTAAAGGCATGCGCCACCAATTTTAATGAAGGCTCAGTGATGAAAAGCCAACTAGTCTTTGCCTTGTGAGGGCAATCATTGGCTAAGTTCCTGGGTGAGAGGGAAGATTATGTTATGTTGAGCTGGATTTTGAAGCAGGGGAGGGGAGTTGTTCTCTAAGACGTGCATGCAGCTGCCAGCTGCATGAGTCATGCTACTTAAAAGACTTTGAGCTCCCAAACCCTACAGCTAGGACATTCCACCATGATGCCTCTGCCTCTTTCCTTTCTGTTTGTTTGTTTATTTAGAGTCTTGTTGTGTTTATTAAACTTCTCAGCTGCTCTGCTAGCTGGTCTTGAACTTATTATCTTCCTGCCTGAACTTTCAAGTGCAGATATTACTGAACCACCACTATGCTGGACTTCCTTTGTGCTTTGTCCGAGATTCTCTCTCTCTTTTTAAATACTTTAATTTTTTGAGATTATAATTACCTAGTTTCCCTCCTTCCCTTTCTCCCCTCCGAATCCTCCCATGTATCTTCACCTTGCTCTCTTTCAAACTCATGGCCACCTTTTCTTTAATTGTTATTGCTGCTGCTGTGTGCACGCGTGCGCGCACGCCCATGCGAGTGTATGTATTTGCACATATTCCTAAATGTATACATACAACCTGCCTCAGCCTGTATGATGCTACTTGCATGTTTTCAGAACTCTCTATTTGATACTAGATAACCAGTTAGTGTACTTTTACCCCGGGGGAGACTATTTCTCCTGTTTTCTGCATTCTTTAGTTGCCTGTGGTTCTTTGTCTAGAGTTGAGGCCATCGTGAGCCTTCCACCTTCCATGTTAGCGTGGCTAAGACTCCTGACGTCTTCCTTGTTTCTTTAAAGAGCACACAGTGGGCTAGGAAGATGGCTCAGTTGGGAAAGAGTTTGCTGCACAAACATGAGAACTGGAGTTCACATCTGCAGCACCCACATGTGGTGTTGCTTGTGTCGGTCACCCCGGCACTATAACTGCAAAAACAGGAGGATCCTGAGGAACTTACTGGCTGGCTCAAGATAAATCGGTGAGCCCTCTTAGTGAGAGAACTTGTCTAAAGAACAAGGCAAAGAACAACTGGAGAGGATACCCTTTGTCTAGCTTTGGCCTCCACACACACAAGTATGTACATATGTATATATCACTGCACACACGTGCACATGCACACGCACACACGGTGGGGAGCTAACATTAGAGAAAGACTGGAGGAAGGCAGCAGCATAAAAGAGTAGGTGCAGCACAACTTTTATTTCCATGAGCACACAGAATGGCTAGGGCTGCATCAGAACAGAGGGGTGGGGTGGTGGAAGGAAGATTTAATTCCTGAAAAGCAGTGATAATTGATGAGCCGCTGACAGGTGGGGAGAGAGCAAATATGAATCTTATCTAGTGCATCTCATTTGGTTCCAGCAACAACTATGCAAGTCAGTTGATGTACTCATTTTATTGATGAGAATACTGGGGCTTAGAAAAACTGATTAAGTCATGATAACTTTTACTGTTTGTGTTCTCTTTAATTTCAATGTTTTGGGAGTAAAAATGAGAAGCAAGCATAAATAATGTTGTGATTATAATAATTTAAACTGACCCATTTAAAATAGAAGAAAAGAAATATAAGAAAATGACTGGCTGTCTTTGACAGAGAGATTCCCCTTCTTCTCATTTTTAACTCTTTATGTGTCTCACATGACACCATTTATAACAACGCAAACACCATCATCAATGTCATCCCCAAATGGCATGTGTTACTTTAGAAAGGGAAGCTGTTTTTGTTTTGTGTCTTGGACTTTCGACATTCTTTCTAGTAAGCAGTTTATAGAAGGAACAGCTTTTTTTGAAGTATTTTGAAGAATGGATTAATCAAATAAACCTATTAAAACTGACAGAATCTCTGGAAGCTTCTATTGGGATGAGGTCACACTACTGTCCTGCTCCTCATGCTGTAAGACAAGAGAAATTGCTAAGTGGGGTCACTGGAAACAAAACCAGAAGCCTGGTCGGTAAAATATCTTGCATATCCCTGTAGGCCATGGGAAGAAACTATTTAAAATGAATTTGTTTATCGATAGTACAGAATTTTACCAAAAGATAAGAGTTTTACTAAAAAAGGTTTCTGTATTTCCAAATTTAAAATTCAGTAAGTTATGCAGAAATACACAGTCAATGATAGAGAAAGCTTCTCTTTGTAATGCTGAACATAGGAACTGAGTGGATGGAGGGATTTTGTGGCTTTGTGTAGGTTGAGCTAAAATATAACAAATACCACCATTAAAACCCTATCTCTTCAGAGTCAAACCACCCAACTGTAAAACAAAAGACTAATTCAATCAGGCAATCCCTTTACATAGCTTCTAGCCACAGAGTAGAGTTGAATTTAATTTATCTCAACTCAGGTGGTTTACTAAAACGTAATCAAGTCTTTGAGTAATACAAATAAGTTTTTTATCTAGATTTTTTACATTAGAGATACAAGTAAAAAACATCAAGCAAAGAAAACATCACATTTGTCTTTCATAGAAAAAACAATTTTTCTTTTATTTTCTTTAAAAATGTAGCCCTCTAAGCTATGTATATTTGATTTTATTTAGTAACTTGGCTACAAGGCCCTGGCCCAGATAAATATTTATTAAAATGTAAATTACACTTGCCTAAAAGAAAAAATCAGAGAGAAATATTAAAATAAAAGTCCTTAGGTTATAGGACATGGAGATTTGAACCATATGAAGAATTAAGACTTTCCTAGAAAAGGAAGAGGCCAGAAGTTAGGTCACTCAGTTTGGAACACATTGGTCTCACTCACAGCTGTCAGCAACAACTATACAAGTCAGTTGATGTGCCCACTTTACTGATGAGAAACCAGGGCTTAGAAAAACTGATTAAGTCATGAATACTTTCACTTTTTTGAGAATAATTTCAATATTTTGGGAGTCAATATGAACCTGCTACCACACTGAATGCCCCTTTTCTCATCCTTTGTGTCTCATATGTTCACCTTGCTTTAAATTTGCCCTATAGAACAGTGGTTCACAACCTGTGGGTCGTGACCCCATCAGGGTCAAATGACCCTTTCACAGAGGCCACCTAAGACCATCAGAAAACACAGCTACTTACCTTATGATTCATAACAGTAGCAAAATTAAAGTTATGAAGTAGCAGTGAAAACAATTTTATGGTTTGGTGTCACCACAACGTGAAAAACTGTATTAAAGGGTCTCAGCATTAGGAGGTTTGAGAACCACTGATGTAGAGGATCTTAATTAAGCTAGCAGATTACCACCAACTGCTCTCATGGGTAACTTTCTGCCATCCATGTCTCAACTTTCAAATCTTCCTTATCCAGAGCTGCCAGTTTCTCATCTCTAAACACTCTATCTTGCTCTCACATGCTCATCATTAACATTCTTTGAAAACATTGTCAACATGTAACATAATTAGCAATCTAAACTACATTATTAATGCTAACAGGTGCTAATGACTGTAATTGAAAGAAAGGACATCAGGCTAGACAAACAGCTTTAAAACATATATTTATATATATATATATATATATATAACAAAAATATAAATGTGAGTATAAAGAACAACTTTTCTCGCTACCCTTCCTTGCTGCTAATATTAACTCATATTTGATCCCCAATTAAATGTGCATATTCTTTATTATCTTATTGTATTTGCTAATATTTGTCTTGGCAGATGGCCGATGTATCTCTCTCCATCTCCATGAATCAAGCTTTGGGTAATGTCCAGCTACACCTTGTATTAGGTGACATTGCTGTCTGCCTACAGAAGTAAAGACTTGGTAGTAGTTACTCATGTGTCCCCTCTGTCTTCATAATAAATGTCATGTGAATCAAGTGTCATATCTCATTTAAAATGCTGCATGCATTCTCTTCAGCTACAGCCCACCTTTTATTGCAGACATTTTCACTTTTATTAGTTTGCTCTGTTGTGTGCCTGCATACATGTGTGTGTATTTATCCACTCACAATTCATAACATACTAGGTAACCTATAGTTTAAGAATTAATAGTATGGATGATCCACATACATGCCTTTAAAAGCACAGTTTTCTACCTATACAAATACAATACACTGTTTTCCTTGCAGAAAATAAAGAGAAAATTCAGGTGACTTGAAAGAAACAGCATTGTTGATTTCATGATTTCTGTTTTCATTATGAGAATAAATATTTACTGCATACTTACTACATTCAAAAGAGAAGGAAAAAGAGCTGAGAGGTAGGCTCCTAAGTACCTCAGGACAGTTGTGCAGACACAAACAGATGAGCATATATCATAGAGCCTTTTATTTTTATATTATCTTATAAATGATATGCTTTACTCACTAATAAAACCATCATTTCACTGCGGCCACATGTGCACTTAGGTAATCTGGGGGGCATAAAAGAGTTCCAGTTATGCTAAGCTAGAAAACCTACATTAAAAATTAGTTTTTAATTTATTGAGCTTGATATTGGTTATTCTTTTTGAAACATTTTTTTTCTGAGGAAAATGTATTTCCAGGTTCTGCATGCTAGGATAACTTGGAGAGAGCTAGGGAAAAGGAGTAGAGAATCATCTTTCATCAAGATCAACCAAATAAGGCTGATTACCTGTCTTTGCTGGATCAGTTATGAGTAACTATACACTTCTAGAAAAGTTTCATTATTTCGACTCATTGGTATCATCTCAAATTCTCTTGATAATTGTGTAGTAAAATTCCTGAAAGGTAATTCTTTGTCAGATCTCTACAGAGGGCTAAAGTTTTCTAAATGTTCAGTTAACATTTTTGGAGAGGCACAAGTGTTTTAAATCAAGATTTCTGGGGTTCTGTCTACAGGCCCCTATATCTTAACAGGGAACTGCTTCCCACTGAAGTGCTATCAAATCCCTCCATTTATTTTTAGATCTTCAGTTGATCCAGAGGTGTGTTTAATATGCAAAGCAGAAGCTTAAACTGTAAAACATTTGCATGATTGTATTTTGGTTTGCCATCAGCTAAGTAGGACAAAGTTGATCCCATCTTATAAAAACTATTTCACATTTCCTCTCTTGATTTGGAATTTCAGCTTTGCTTACCTGCTTCCTGGAAGATACAGTGCTGTTGAAACATCTGTTAGTGGCATTTAAATTCAAATTCTTGTTCTGATGGGTTGAATCATTTTTCCACATCTTAGAGTTCTCCTTAGGGTCTGAAGGAATGGGGTTTAAGAAGAGGATTCTAGCTATAAATCCATAGAGTACAGTGGCCAGGATCATTGGTACTACATAGAAGACACCAAAGTCCATTAGGTAAATAGGTGAGTAGTAATTCCTGGAGATCTTGTAGCCACAGGATACCACAATAGCATCTTTGTAGGTGCTAATATTGAGATCCAGCAGGAAGAACCAGAGCATACAGTAAATGGATGTGAAGGCCCAGACAAAGATAATGATCTTTTTGGCTCTGGAAAATGTGCAGAGAAACTGGGCTTTGATGGGGTGACAGATTGCTATGTATCTCTCAATGGTAAAGGCTGTTATTGAACATGAGGATGCATTAATTCCTAAGTACTGGAGATAAGTAATGCAGAGGCAACCAGCATAGCCGTAGACCCAGGAACCGTAGATGCTGTCGGTTATATTGGGGAGGCCTGCAGCTACCAGGACCATGAGGTCTGCCACAGCCAGACTCACCAGGTAGCAGTTTGTGGGGGTTCTCATGTGCTTGGTTCTCATGACCACCAGGACTACCATGATGTTGCCCACAATGCCCAGTCCACAAATAATGAGCACGAGCAAGATAGTGACCACCTGGTACTCGAGCGTCACTGCTGCTTGTGGCGGGAGCTCGGTCTGGTTCACTTCACTGAGCGTTTCGTTCTCCATCTTCAGTGGCTTGAAGTTTCTCAGACACAGGGACTCTTTAAAACATCTCTCCAGCCTTCACTTTGAGTGAAGTAGTTCTTTCCCCTGTGAAAAGTCACACACATGTTCACTCACAATGCCCCGATTTCCAAGCAAGTACACTCACTGGCAACTCATTTCCTCTCTTTACACCTCTGAGTTTCTACAGAAATGGGGTCCCTAGGCACTTCTGAAAACCCTTTGTTTGCCGTTGGAGGCAGAATGAAGTAATTGTTTTGACCACATCACCTTGAGAGGGACAGGTTAACTCTCCCTTCACAGGGAAAGGTGCTTAAGAAAGGAGAAGCAGAAAATGCTCCTGTTTTGAAACTGGATCCAGTGGGGAAAGCAAAAATCAACGAACAAACAATTCCAAACTTAAAAAAAAAAAATCATGTGCTAGCTGCAAAATAAATACAAAGAAACCTCTCAGACGCTTGGGAAAAGTACAATGAAGAAGAAAAAGGTACCAGGGGAAAAGCCAAAATGCTCCATGGTCAAGCCTGGTAGGAATTTAGATCCTGCCTCTGACTCTCAGGAGTGAAACATTGTTCATATAAAATAGCAAGCCTTTGCACCTAAGTTTCTCATTTCCCCAGCCCCCAGCCTCAACAGAAGACAGTTCTCTTACCTTTTCCCTCTGTCACGATGCCTGCTTCTCAGAGTAGATGAAGGGGTAATAGGTCCAAGTTTCCAGTCCTGCAGAAAATCTTGCCTAGTCTGTCTGGCAGGGAGATCACTTCGCAGAGGCTCAGTCTTCAGAGCGGCAGTTCCTCTAAACCCTCACATCCCTTTCAACTCATGACAGACCCTACAGCCGCAGTAACAGAAGCAGCAGCAGGAGCAGCAGTGAGGCTGTCAAATCATAGATCGTCCCTTAATGAGAGCGCTCTCTCTCTCTTCTCTCTCTCTCTCTCTCTCTCTCTCTCTCTCTCTCTCTCTCTCTCTCTCAGGCTCTCTCTCTTACACACACACACACACACACACACACACTACACACACATTCCCAAGTGCCCGTCAGTCCTGACTGATTCAAAATCTGTTGAAGAATTTACTTTTAAACATGTAGCTGATACAGTGCTCAGTGTGGAAGGCTGATCACAGGTAAAAGATCAAGGAGCAGCTGATCTTGTAGGTAACGATGCTCTAAGTTCTGCAGAAACTCCCGTGCCTGAGCTGCTCTGAAATATATTTTTACTTCTTGCTTGACAGGATTTTAGAAGGTAGCAAAACCTTCTGGGCAGAGCCCTAGAAACCTGCAATAGCTGTCTGCAATGAGATCAACTTCTCTCTCCGCGATGGAAACCCTTGGACTGTTTCTTCAGTAAACTAGCAAAACTGGCTCCCTCCTCTCATGTCATATGAATGAAAAACAAGTTCAAGTTGACTCTAAAACATTTTAACTGTGAGCTTCTGATGCTCCCATAAAAGTATTAGCTTTAGAAAATGAATTGAGACTAGGAGTAGTGGTGGGTAGTGGCAATCTCAGAGGTCGGGAGTCAGGAGGACTGGGAGGCTGAAGCCCGTTTGGGCTATATATCAAGACCTTGTCTCATGAATAAAAATAAATAAATAAACAAACAAAAGCAAATAAACAAATAAATAAAATGAACAAATGAAATAATTCAACCTAAAGCCAGCTGTGGAAACTTGTAGGGCTTGGGGTCCTCTGTTTACTTCAAGTACCTTTGTTCCTTATGTTGTTGCCTGAAATGCCAATCACAGGAACTACCCACGAAAGCTTTATCTAGATATGTTCCTAAGAGGGAGAATTTGCTAGTGAAATTCTAGCCTAGGGTTATTTCTGCTCTCTGAAACTACCCGTGGCCAGTTCCCTCTGTCACGATGGCTCTTCTCTGGACACCGACATGTTTGTGTACTTTTAGCTGACCATCTTACCATGAAAAACAGCGGTTAACTGGACTCCCAGCATGTAGCGCCAAGTCTCTATTTTAGAAGATCAGATCCTTGGGGAGTCTATTTAAGTGGACAAGAACACCACAAGGGCATCGGAACTGTGCCCACAGTAACGATGAGATTGAGGCAAAGCTGGGGATCGTAGTGAATGACCTCTGCTTTGACTCACAGAGGAACCCCTAAGTACCCATTTCCTTTTCCTCCATCACCCATTGTTACAAAGTAACATCTCAGCAGCCACATTCAGGCTTCAGTTGTGTATTGTTTGGCCTGTACAGGACCAGCTCAAGTGTAATTTAAAATACTTAGATTCTTGTTACCTTTCAAAATTTAGAAATTACATATTAAAATCAGGACTTTTTTTTTTCTCATAAAATTTAAAGGGTCTGGCCCTCACGGGCCTACAGTCCTGCATGGAAGTTAACTGAGGACAAGTGGTACTGGGAGTCAGAGTCCTTGATGTAGCGTGCGATTGCTCCCATTTTCTACATGCTACACCACCTTCCATCTATCTGTTGCACAAGTCAGCTTTTGTTTCTGTCATCACACATGTATGATCTCTGTCAGTGTTTGAGTGTTGGCTCTGAATTATCCCCGGATTCTGAGTGGCAAAGAGGAAACCAGTCAAGTGTACATTTTCTCATTCTAGGTACATCTTTGCCTGAGTTTTAGTTTGTTCCTTCTCCTGCTTTAACAGACTGACCCTTTCTCCCTGGCCTACAGGGCAGAGATTACTCTGAATGGTGTCATTCTTGCCTGTTAATCAGAATGAAAATGCTTTTGAGGGAGGCATTGTGTCCCTACTCTAACTTCACTACTTCATGTTAAAAATCTTACTTCGTACATCTCACCTTCCCTTCTCATTCTCTCAGAGCCTTTAGTCAGTCTTCAGGTCCCAGGGGGTGTGGCATGACTACTGTGCTATGTATCTTTACGATAAAGTGAGCAAATGCAGGAGGCCAAAGATTTGACCTCCATGTCAAATCTTTCCTATGGGCATTCTTCAGCATCTCTGTTCTGAGTACTCTGCCCCTCGGTTTTTTTCTTCTCCTAACAGATAACTGTTAAGTTCTTATTATGTGTTGGGTAGTTAGTAAGTAAACATCACATTTTTACCTTCAAATGGCTCACAGTTATTGGGAGAAACAGACTTAGGAACCGTTACATGAGTTGTACATTGAAAATGGACATTCAGTGTGTTGAGTTATGAAACAAAGGTGCTTCTGAGTGGCTGTACGGTGGACAGAGGGACTAGGTTGAGCTGTCCCACACAAGGTAACATCTGAGAACAGTCTTGAAGAAAATCACAGCTTCCTTTAACAGAGGGGACAAGAGATGACATTGTGACTAATGATAATGAGATATGCAAGGCTGTGTAAAGTGGTAAGGATTTCTAGGGGTCAGAAAGATTTCACCACCTTCTTGACCTAGAGGAGTTGAGCTGTGATGAGACAGACATTGGGTGACTGCCAGGTAGGGTGTTTAATGAGGGTTCTCCCTGGGCTGTGACTCACGTTTTCCTTGAGTCCTCTTCCTTTGCCCCTTAAACTTGTTCTTTACAGGCTGGAAAAAGTTCTTCACACACTTGCCTTAACCCCCAAACTTATCAGATCATTATGTGTCTGCATGTTTCCAATCAACTTCATGCTCCTTACAACATTGTATTTTTGAAGTAACTGTTATTTTGTAAAGTAGATTTTGTTTACAAACCTTAATGGGCTAATATATATTTTTATTTGCAACAAATAACACAAAAATTAAGCAAAATGTTAGCAAACCCTATATTCACATTAAGATTTCTTAATAATACTATCTTAATTTCTAACCAACTGTGGTCTTTATTTAAGTTCTTCTAACTAGAGAGAAATGAAAGCATTTCTTTTGAAATAGTCGGCTAGTAACAATGAGGACAGTACACAGATGATGGACCCAGGGTCACGTACACACATCTCAGGTCCACGTTCTGCTTGTATTTCTGGCCCTCTGCTGTTTAGGCAGGGCTTCTCAATCTTGTACCACATTTTGCACGGAAAAAAATCAGCATCAGAATTCATAGGGCACCTCGTAAGATGGTCTCAGTCCCTAGCTGGGATTTGCTCATTTGTCTTCTGATCTTGCCTTACACTTTCCTTTTGAGCTTGAGAAAATAGCAAGCACTTCTTTTGAGCCCATCACACTCACAGCTAGATGACCTGCTTATGGTGTTTGGTTTTTCCTTTCCTAGTTGCCACAAGAAAGTTTCCATTCGTATGACCAAAACCCCTACCACAGGACATGCATGGCTGCATGCTATCAAAACCACAGAAGCAATTCGTAAGAGAGTTATCTCTAGGTCTAGGAGTGAGTTTTTCTAGTAGATAGGTGGTTCTTCACTAGTCATCACAAATCCACTAAGAGGTAATGATTTATGTTATCCACGTTTTTCATTTCAGGCTACTAGAGACCATGGGAGGTGACATCAAATTGTCATTGGTAACTTGGCAAGATTTAGAAAAGTTACCAGCTCAGAAAACAATGGAGAGAGAGAGAGAGAGAGAGAGAGAGAGAGAGAGAGAGAGAGAGAGAGAGGGACTCTTTTGGGGGAAATTGCATGAAATTCAAGTTTCTGGGCTCTAGAAATGAGAAATATGATCTACCAAATTAGGATTCAGACACTGTCTTAGATAGGGTTTCTATTACTGTGAAGAGACACCATAACCACGGCAACTCTTATAAAAGAAAATATTTAGTTGAGGTGGTGGCTTTTAGTTTCAAAGGTTCAGTCCATTATCATCATGGTGGGACATGGCCACATGCAGGCAGACATGGTGCTGGAGAGGTGGCTGAAAGTTCTACATCTTAGAATCAACAGGAAGTAAAATGAGACACTGGGTGTGGCTTGAGCATATATGAGATCTCAGAACCCAACACTACCAGTGACACACTTCCTCCAACAAGGCCACATCCACTCCAACAAAGCCACACCTCCTAAAATGCCACTCCCTCTGGGGACCATTTCCTTGCAAACTATCACAGGGACTGTATCAATGTTCTGGTCCCTGGGTCTGAGATGGGACACCTTGTATTCTGGAGATAGGCTACAAAATCACTATAACTTGAGGGTGAGTCACTTCAGCAACACAGGAAGGAACTTGATGCTTCTTCTCTTCACATGATGGTTTCATCATAAAGTAAAACAGACATGTCATCTTATTTGTTCAGAACTCTAAGAGACACTGTGTGTGTGTTGTCTGAGCTGGACACAGGCTACTGATTTTCATATTTTTGTTCCTTATATATTTTTGCATTACCTGGGCCATGCTTGTGGAGAAATTGGCATCTTATATTTAAATGCAAAATGGAAATGAACCAACACACACACAAAGCCTCCCTTTCTTGTGCTTTGGGCTGTTCTTAGCGGGCTACTTGAATCTCATATTCAGGAAAGGTTAACACTGTTTGAAGACATTACTAAAGTGTTACTCAAGGATATGATCTAACAAAAGAATAGACTTTAATCAAACTGTCTAGATTGTGAGATCACTTATAATTTGATTTATTACATGTTTTATGAAACAATAACCTGATTTTCCAAAATGCATATAACTTGAAGTTACTATAAGAAAACTAGTGTGAAATCTGAATGTTTTAGTAGAATGTGTCTAGACTTTCCTTTGTATTCTAGAAATTTTAAGTCAAATTCCCCTCTATGTATGAAAATTGTGTAAATCTTTGCTACTAAAATGGTATTTTTTCTCCTCGCTGAGCTCGTCAATATAAAACTTGCCCTTAGTTACTCTCCTAGTCTTATGCTTTTATTATACCATACATGTATACAAACGAGCACCTACATATGCTGTTTCACAGAGCTCTTAGAAAATCATAAGGATCAAACATAGGCATATACATTACTAAAAGAAATTTCATTGAAATGTAAGTTCTGTAGAACAAAAGGATCGTTTTTATGAATTTTCTGAGCTGCAACAATTACATAAGCTTCTTATAGCCGTATCACAAGAAAACTCCTATCATCCTAAAATGGTCTCTGTGCATTGCTCCTGAACAATTCTGTAGTCAGCTCATCATGGCTCAGCTTTGTATCTCTAGAAGATGTTTGTCCTACAGCATTTTCACATAAATGGGATTGTAGTACATGCACCTGTTGTTTTTTAACAACATAATTTATATTTAACCAATAGTTGTTGTAAGACTCAGTACTTTTTTCTTGTTGTTGCTGTATAATATTCCATTGTATAAATACAGATTATATCACAAACTTACTTATTGGTTCACTGATTTTTACAACTCCTGGTTTCAATGTAAATATTAGAACAATAAATTTCCTTCTTTAACGTTAATGAATTGCATTAATATGTTTTACTTTTATTCTCATTAAGTTCACTATATTCTCTCTCTCTCTCTCTCTCTCTCTCTCTCTCTCTCTCTCTCTCTCTCTCTGTGTGTGTGTGTGTGTGTGTGTGTGTGTGTGTGTGTGTGTGCATGCTGTGTGTCCAGATGTAGACTTGTTCAGAGGCCACAGGAGGATTTCATGTGTCTTACTCTTTAATATTCTACCTTTATCCCTTGAGACAGGATTTCTCAATGAACCTGGAGTAAGGCTGACATTCAGGAAGCTCCATCAGCTCCATCCCTAATTTCTACCCTCACAGACACATTCATCTTTTTATAGAAGGGTGCCGGGGATTTGAACTCAGGTCCACAACTTTGTATGGCAAGCACTTACACATTGAAACATCTCTGAAATGATAGTTCATTTTATTTCCTGGCTTTCGTTTTACAGTATCTTTAAGATCTTATGAATGGGTTGTTTAATTTCCAGATTCTTGTAGGTTTTCTGGATATGTTATTGTTATCTACTGTCTTTAACTCCATACTATGTATGATTTCAACTCTTTTTAATGTATTGCAATTTATTTTTATGGCCTAGAACATGCTTTATCTTGATGGATAGTCCACGTGCTGTGCTTTGGCTTGAAGAACGTTCTATAAATATTGATTAGTTTGAAATGGCTGATAGTGTTAAGTATTCCACATCTCTATTGATTTTTCTGCCTAGTTGTTCTGTTGATTTCTGGGATACAGTGTGGAAGTATACAAAAAAATGTATGCATTCCCCATTCCTTTGTTATTGTCATGCTGTGAATCATGCATTTTGAGGCTCTGTTATTTTGTTTCCTTGGTGATATGGCATTATGGTCTCTATAGTGATGTGCCTTAGCCAAATCATCAAAAAGCTCATTGGATACAGAAAGAAATATTTTTATAAGTTTGATATCACTTTGATGATGTTAAGTGGAGTTTTGACAAGTATAATGATATCAGTTTTATTTTTCACAATCCCCCTTTAGTACTCATGAGTAGTAAATAGAAGCTTCAATTGCACATCAGCCACTGGACTGAGTCTCCAACCAGTGTATGGTATATCATTAACTTCTCACAGCTACGCTGTAAATTAAATTTAAGTCAATTACCTGAAGAACCAGGTAACTTAATTACAAAGTAGCTTTGTATTGTGATACACTGCCTTCCCTCTGTGCTGCATTGGCTTAAGTATTATTTTCAGACAGAAAGGACAATATACAGTATTAAGCCAGATATGCATTTTCCCCCCAAAAATGTAAGGAAGACAGTAACCATGACTAAAATTCAGTCAAGGATTCCAATTGTTAACATTAACAATTGAATATTCGGTGTTACTGTGAGGTCATCCTAGCACTGATGTGCAGCTACTGGCTTTATATTGCTTTGTAGAAATGTTTTCTGACAGCCCATGGGTGGCCTAATCCTTGTAGAAAGTGGATTTGGTAAGAACTTGTTAGGAGTGGTCATGATAGGCAACAACATTTTATTTGAAGGAAGTAAGCAAAATTTGCCACATGCAGAAGTATTACACTTTCGATAATCAAAGGCCACTTTAACAGTGGAAATATTAAACTATTAGTGTAACACAAAAACACTGAAAGCAAGACACTTCTGAGATATCTTGTTATATTTCCTCTAAAATTTCCAGGCTACTAGAAAAGCCTCTGTAACAAAGCCTGATAGAGAAGTGTGGTGAATCAGCTAAGAGCCAACATTAAGGCGATTTCTCACCTGCAGTGTGGAGGTTTGTCTCTCCATCAATTCACACTGGTTAAGTGCTCACTTACCGACTGCCAGTCATTTGCCAGGCTATATGCCAGCCCCTGCAATGACAAACGTAAATACAGAAAGCACAGAGGTGTTCCTGGCCTGGAACTGGTGACTTAACATAAACTGCCAATTACAATGCAAAGTGTCCATTGCTATCACTGAGGTATGCACACATTGTCAAGTAAGTACAGAGATAGAAATGTATGATACAGAGTAGCTTTCCAAGACCAGGGAAAAGCCAAAAGGACACAGGCAAAGAGGGAAAAAAAAAAGAAGGTAATAGAGAGCTGGAAAAGAGAGCCTCAGACCAGCCAGCTGGGGTATAAGGAAGATTCTACACAAAGCAAATTCTCAGAAGAGAACAGTGAGTGCCTAAGGGGTCCTGTGGTAAGCTTTACTCTACAGCACAGGCTGAGGCTGAATCGTCCCTGGGACTGGGGATTTGTTACTTAGGCCTATGCTCACTGCATGACTCTTGACCTCCATCCTAGTTCATTTACTGCCAATGTGGCTAAAACTCCTTAGTTTCTCTGTGCCTTGAATTCCTCCCATGCAAAGTAGGATTAGTAAAAGTAGTTATTTCTTAAGGTTGTGTTGTTGTTGTTTTAGCATTAGGTGAAATTACATGAGTAGAAATTACTCAAATTATACCTAAGAAAATACATACTGTGTTTTAGCAGTTGCTTCAATTAGAATAGATTGAAAAGACCTCTATGTACTGATCATTGAGATTCAGACTTCTGAAATTGTTCTCAGTTTATTGGTACATACAGGGCCAACTGCAGAAAGCTGAGTGCTCATTTGTATTATAGAGAAAAGAACTTGAGTGCTAGAATGTAGATCTTTCTTTGATGAAGACATCCTTGAAATAAAGGGCTAGACTTATTGATCCTTCTGACTGAAATTGTCTAGTCTACCTATTCCAAAAGAAAGCAATTCATTTTCACTTGAACTAGCAAAAATGGATACAAAGAAAGATACTCATGTTGACTAGCAATGGCATCAAATATTGGGCTGTGAAACCAAGCTAAAGTTCCATGAGAAATTTGTTTTAATTGCAGGTGATATGATTAAGTGTTATTTCATAAGCTTCCAGTTTTATTTATGTATATAAATAATACAGAATAGTTAAGTTGATCATAACACCTGACATTGTTCTAAGAATTTGATATGATAATTCAGTTAATTCTCACAGCAACCCCAAGAGATAGATCTTATTACTACCATAAATTTGCAAATGAAGAAACTAAGAGTTTGAAAATCCTCCAAGGACAGAGTGAATGCCAAGTTGGAAGTCTGGCTCTAGAAGCTAGGGAAGGTATGAGGGTAATGTATGCTGCATATCTCACTGTGGGTCTTCAGCAAAAGCATTTGTTTGAAAGACACCATCATGAAGACAAGATGAGCAGACCCATCACCCTCAGAATTCCTAGGCAGGTGTACCACTCTGCAGACAGTTAACAGTCTTGGCAAGAATTCCTAGTGTCAGTGTTCAGGTTACTTCTGGGTTTTAGCCAAGTGATCTAATCAATTTAAGAATGAAAAAAGGAATAAAAATGCACATAAAAGAATAAAGCATCAAAGTTTTGAAGGGCATGCTTTTAGGGACTTCTAGGATGTGCCAACTCTACAAGTTCAATATTGTTCACAGAACATGTTTTAGGCAGTAAATATTATATGTCTCTACATATTCCATGGACAAAGATAAATAAAACAAAGTCCTCCATGTGCAAGTAATTTATTGTCCTAATGGATAAAAAAACCAAACACACAATAGAAGATACAATAAAACCTTGTAAGTGTGATGATGAGAGTACAAAAATTACAAAAGGTCTCCAATTATACACAACAGTGACCACTATGCTGGCCTTCAGGCTCCGAAAACCTCCTAGATAATCTTAAAGCTTGACCTCAATCTTGAGACTAGAAAGAGGAGAGGTACATTTCATGCTGAAGGAAGAATGTGTGCAATAAAGGGAGGGAATGGGAAGATGAATCATGGCTTATTCCAATCTACTCATCAAATATGCTTTCCAATGCTTAAAATGTCATTGGAAATAATTATTTGACATTTCTTATGTCTTAATAACTGAAGAAAGACTGAACCTTAACAAAGTAGATGTTTTCTTTCTCTGAGACCATGTACAACTGGATGCTATTGAGACAGGAAAAGAGTAACTGTCCCCAATATTATGCCTATTCTTAATAAATCCTCCCTGAAATGGCTTACCTAAGGGGCTGTACACTTCAAAGTCTGAAGCACTTTTTATTGATTGATATTGATCTTCCAAGAGAGATGCTGTGGGCAGCAACTTTAAACTTGCCTCACTTGTTTCAATTTGATTATGTCAAGTGTTTACCATTTCCTCCCAGTGAAACAAGTCAGTAGAAGATTGTCTCCTCCTTCTAGACAGGGGTTTCTAACAACACATCTAGTAAGCAACAGAACTCTTGACAATAGCGTGCTTTGTAGTGATCCATTGTCTTTTTTTTTTTTCATTCAGGAATTTTTTATTCATTTTACATATCAACCACAGATCCCCCTCTCTTCCCTCTTCCTGCCCCTCCAGCCTCCCCCTGTCCTGCCAACCCACTCCCCATTCCCTCCTACAGTAAGGTATGGCTTCTCATGGGGAGTCAACAGAGCCCAGTACATTCAGTAGAGGCAGGTGCAAGCCCCTCCCCCTGCATCAAGGCTGTGCAAGGTGTCCACCCATAGATAGTGGGCTCCAAAAAGCCTGCTCATGCACCAGGGAAGGATCCTGGTCTTACTGCCTGGGTGCCCCTTAAGCAGATCAAGCTACACAACTGTCTTGCTTATGTAGAGAGCCTAGTCCAGTCTCATGGAGACTCAACAGCTGTTGGTCTAAATTGCATGAATTCCCACTAGTTTGGTTTGGTTGTCTCTATAGGTTTCCCCATCATGATCTTGATGCCCCTTACTCATAGAATCCCTCTTCTCTCTTTTTGATTGGACTCCTGGAGCTTGGCCTGGTGCTTGGCTGTAGATCTCTGTATCCGCTTCCATCAGTTACTGGATGAAGGCTCTATGATGACAGTTAGGGTATTCACTGATCTGATTACTGGGATAAGCCAGTTCAGGCACCCTCTCCACTATTGCTAGTAATCTAAGATGAGGTCATCCTTATGAATTCCTAGGAACTTCCCCAGCACCCAGTTTCTCCCTATCCCCATGATCTCTCTCTCTATCATATTTCTTTCATTGCCCTCCCACTCCATCCTTGTTCCATGTAGCATGAATCTTAAAGAGTCTTATTAATAAAATCAAACCTGAGGCCAGTTATTGGGGCGAACACTGGTAGATCAGAGAGACGGAACAAGCCACATCTATCTCACCTTGCCAATTCCTCAGCTGGTTTTGTTTCCTCAGACTGGAAGCCTCTGAGTCCTCATCCAGAATGAATCTCACCTGAACTGTGTTGCTCCAAAGCCTGAAATCTTAAAGCCAAATGCTTAACCAGGCAAAATGCCCTAGTTTCTGGTCCTCACGCCTTATATACCTTTCTGCTTTCTACCATCACTCCCTGGGATTAAAGGCGTGAGTCACCATGCTTGGCTGTATCCTTGAACACATGGATTTCTGCCTCTGGAATGCTAGGATTAAAGGCGTGTGCTACCACTGCCTATCCTCTGTTTAATATTGTGGCTGTCCTGTTCTCTGACCCCAGATAAGTTTATTAGGGTATACAATATTTTGGGGAACACAATACCACCACAGTTCCAGCTCCACCATCCTGTTTTCTTATGTTCTTATCCCTCATCCCTTACCCTCCATTGCCCACCCCCATCCCCAGTTCACTCATGGAGATCTCATCTATTGTGTCTTTAAAACAAATGGTCTCAGCTTTGGAAGAACAAGGGAGATAGGTGGTCTTAGAGGTTATGGAAACAAAGTACTCGAATCTTACCCCAGATGTTTAGAAGACAGCAAGATGGCTCAGAGAGTAGAAATGTTTGAGCACAGGTGTGGGGACCTGAGTTTGATAGTCAGATCCCCCAAAATGATAGGAGAGACTATTAACATCTACAATCTTCCTTTGACTTCTGTACGCATCCATCCCCTTCCCCCGTCTCTTTTGTCTCTCTCTGTCTCTCTTACACACACACACACACACACACACACACACACACACACACACACACACACAAATAATAACCTCAGTAACACATAAATCAGACAGTCCTGGCCTATTTCCTTCCGTTCTCCGTGCCTTCATTTTCTCATTTGTGAAATGAGGGTTAGAAGAAGTGACATGTTCTGCTTTTAATGTGGGATTTGAAGATCATTTCAGGCTCGGCTGGAGAGTCACAGAAGGTTCTGGTGGCTTGTAGTCATGCCATAGCATCTTTCCCAGCTGATTATTTTGAGGAAACCGAAGTGAATCTTAGTTTCTTCCATTGACAGACAAGGCTTTGTTTTGATCTTAGACTGTGTTGTTGAACCTGCTGCATGTGAACCCCGGTTTTCATCACATCTGTAAAACTTCGCTGCTTATGTTTACTGGATGCCTGCGAGGCTGCTGTCTGTGACCTCTGCCATGCTGTCTCTATTGTACTTCTCCAGTTCCATTGTGGAAATGCCTAGCCTCTGGTGCATACAAGGCTTACTGCCGCTGGCTGGTGTTTATGAAGACTAAGAGTTGTATAAAGAAATAAATAAAAACCATACATTGATGTCAAAGAACCAAGAATGGGACTGTTGAATCTCTGTAAATACACAGACACATCTCTTGAGGGTAGAGGGATGCCTCCTATTTGGAGGTAATCATGATATTTACCCACTTGTTTTCTGTTCTTATGTATGCGTATTAATCCAAGAGGAAAGAAAACAGAGCTCTATAGTCTAAAGACATATATTTTATGGTCTCTTTGTTGTAAATTCACATCTTTTATCTGTTATCAACTTAATTATGGCTTCGGAAATGCTGAATCCTGCCCTGGCTGTTGCTATAGTGATTCCTGAGAGACAAAAGCCAGGCATGAAGTATTCAGGTGAAAATTTTTACCAAACTAATGTTTAAATTAAATGTGGCTTTTACTTTGTTTATTAAAACATGTGAAATCTGGTCATCTGGGAGGATGAAGCACTCCTTTCCCAATTGCTCTGTCCTCTCTTTGATTGCTTCTGTATGCACATGTGTGTCTTTTGCAGGCATGGCACACCTACGGTGGCTTGGCTCACTCTCTGCCCAGGATGGCTGAGCCACAGAGAAGGCACTGAATGATCAGCCCAAGGCCCTTTGTTTCCGGAGTGACTGCTCAAACTTTGATTCTCTGATAGGAGCACTCCATCAAAAAAGGAGTTTTCAAGTGTGAATTCTCCTTTCTCCCTAGAACACCGGCCAAGATGGCTTGTATATGCATGTGTGTGTGTGTGTGCGCGTGCGGGTGTGGGTATGTGTGGTATATAACTGTGTGCGTACTGTGCACATCTGTGCATGAGGATCTCAGAAGAGGACATTGGGTGTCTTTATCTATCCTTATCTGACTTATTCCTTTGAGATGGGGGCCTCTCACTGCATCTGGGGCTAGTGTTTAAGCAAGCAGGCCACAAGCCTCCTGTCTCTGCTCTTCCCTTGCCATACAGAGGTTACAGATGTGTATCTCTCCAGACCTGGTATTTTATGTGGATACTGGGATCCAGACTCAGTTTCCCATGCTTGCATTGCAAACACTCTTACCCAATGAGCCATCTCTTCCGACTCTGCTTCCAGCTACCTTTTAAATCAAATTAATTACACTTATGGAAAACTACTTTGTTTGTCATTCAGTTTTATATAGAATGTCTTCCCTTTTCATTGCTGGTGTTCCATGTTCATATCTCTGCTTACACACTTCAGTACAAGCTAATCTACTGGTGGTGTGTAACAGATTTCATGTTATGCCGTGCTTCAGTTCAAGAGGAAGATGTGAAAATGGAAGAGATGGAAATAAGTTGGTTGGAGGGTTGGCTTGGGCAGTGTAGATGACTAGATCATTACACGGGGACAGAGAGTTTGTTTCTATTTCTGTGTATGTGTCTTTGTATGTGAACATGCATGTGTACTTGGGCTCAGAGGATGCCCAAAAAAAGTTTCAGACCCTCTGGAACTGAAGTTACAGTTAGTTGTGAACTGCTCTAGGTGAGTTCTGGAACCACACCCAAGTGCTCTGATAGAGCACCAAGTACACTTAACCATATCGCTAGGCCATGCAAAGGGGATTTGGATCTTCTCTATTTCTCTTGCTCAGTACTTCATGGACTAAGTGCTGCATTTTTTTTCTGTGATGATCCAAGGAAGAAAATTTGAGGGGCTGTGCCAGCTGCCAAATCATATGTTGCAATGACTCAGTTCAGCTGATGTAGCTCAGAAACAGTCTTAGACAATACACACGAGAAAGAACTTCACTGTGTGTCAATAAAACTTTATACATTAGCAACGAATTTAGAATCTTGTGTGATTTTCATATATTACACAACATTCTTCTTTTCATTTCCCTAGTTACTTTTAGTTGATGGGTAATTGAAATAGAGGTGTTGCTGTGCCCAGGAGGAAGTGGTTTACAGATTTGGATAGAATGTTAAGAAAATGGGATTTGAGTTCATACTAGCTCTTTTGGAAGCCTGGATTATCTTACTCAGTTTACCTTACTCCCAATATGTACCAGGAAGTTGGTAATAATTCAAATCCGAAGAAATGTTTTGAGGGTTAAATAAGGGAGTATGTAGCTCTTAGAGTTATTCTTCACAAGATACGTTAACTCAGAGGAGCAATTATGAGTCACAGATATGCCTCTGTGGACTATGGAAGATGTGTGGCCATTATAACTAGCTGGAATAGGAAGACATGATGCTAGAAAGAGCTTATGCAGCCTAGAGTAAGGCCATCTCCACCCCTCCTCTTTTCTGAAGTCAACGGAACATCATAAAGCTCTTTTTATCCACCTGACCCTGCCCACCTGCTCCTGGCCACCCTCAATGGACCATTTACAATGAATTATTCTCCAAGGAAACAGCTGCTTGTTGTCTGCATTCTGGCACCTTCTGCCACAAAAAAATTTAATCATTTTTATTTGCGCTCTACTGCAGTTTCTAAGTGTTGACACGGTGCTTTCAGGACTGGTCTCATCATTTTTAGATCTTATGATGGCCATGTTTCATACCTCATAAATCTAGACAGGCAGATTTTTGCTGAACATTATACAGCTGTTGGGCAGCAGGAAACTGCCCTATCAGAGTCACCCATTAAAAAAACAGTTTTTTTTTTTTAAAATGATGTTCATATTTTCTGTGATTTAACTGTTTCCAGTTATTTCTCCCTCCTGTTCCTTTAGGAGAGTTTAGGGCTGAGGATTTGGTGGGGTGTGTGGGGAGGCAGTATAGAAGAGAGAGGATAGGCATGTCTTATTTGGAAGGAGTTTGCAAATACCTAGAGATTATCCTATTGATAGTCAGCATCCTTTTTGGAATACAGTGGGATTTAAAAGTCCCTCAGCAGTTTTTCTGGGATACCAAAACAAAAGCTGGTTTACTTTTCTTTAAAAGAGGATGAAAGTCACAAAAAGGAATGTTGTACTAAAATATTTTCTTTAACTTGGGGGTCTCAGACATCAGTGTATAGAATTTCAAAATGGAAACCACTCTTAGAATTTTTAATACTTCTTAACAAATGTGGCTGATGTTTTCTGAGATTAGTCATTTTCATAGATTAAGCCTACAAAAAATTTAGATATGTGCATTTTAGGAGTGAGGTTGCAATTAGTTAAATTATTCTTTCACTTAAGGCATGAAAGCCTGAGTTCGGGTGTTAGTTCTAATTGTGGCCTTAGAATTTAGTAGCGTTGGACTTTGGCAAGTTACCGAAGGTCTTTTGCTGGATGATTTTGCTCCTGTTTCTTATCTAGTTTCCTTTGAGGTTAGACATACGGACAGAGTAACTGCATTCACAACATAGATTTGTGAAGAATGAAAACAGTAGGAGTTATGGTAGTCTGAGAACGGTGCCTGGCCTGGAGCGGGAATTTCATGTGTTCACTTTTTAATTCAGTTCTCATCCGTGTGTCCTCAGGTTGCCAGACCTTGGCTCCTTACCTGTGTAAGATGTGTAATCTTGGCCAAGTTGTTTCCCTTCCCAACGCCCGGTTTCTCACCCATAATCCTTGGGTAATAATAGTACCTTTGCAGTGGCACTGAGCTGAGAGGAAAATGTGATAATACGTTTAATATATTTAAATCACACTACTCAGTAAGTGTTCATTTTCATTGCTGATATCCATCCCCACGTTTGTTATTTTCCAAGAGTAAGCATGTTTTGAGATAATTTCCACCCACAAACTGGTAAGTGCACAGGTATTTGTGATGAGATGTATGCAGTGTTTAATTGAAAATAAGTAACTTATAACCTGTCTTCTCCCTGGAAGCCAGTATCTTCACGGTGCTTTTAGTCTGCATGTATTCTGACCAGGAACAGAAGACAAACAGCTTCATTGCAGCAGGAAGCTGAAGGGTCTAGAGGAAAGTGGGTATAGTCAGTCATGCATGAGTTTGGTCTTCTGATATTTACTAATTAAGATCCTGTTAAGGGTTAAGGTTTAATACGAAATGTCCAAACAGTATCATGTTTTGAACAGTTGGTCCCCAACTAGTGGCACTGTTTGGGAGGTTCTGGCAACTAGGAGGTGAGACTTGGCTAAGGGGCAGGTCCTTAAGGGTGTCTTGTCCCTGTTCCTGCCTTGTTTCTCTTTCTTTGTTTCATGGCTACATGACATGAGATGCTTTGCTCCGTAATGCTGTCTATCTCTTGATGGCACCTCTGAAATCAGGAACCAAATGCATTCTTCTTCCTGTAAGTTGTTTATATAGGCATTCTTCGACAGCAATGAGAAAGTAACTAATGCGGATTTGTGGGGGTCCTCTTTCCCTCTTGTTGGCCACCAGGTCAAGAGGGGAAAGAGGCAGAAGTGGCGACAGAAATCTTTGTACATGGCCCATGAGCACAGATGGAAGGAGGCCTCCAGGAGACATATTTCAGTGAATCAGCTTAACTTTATTCCAGAGCATAAGGAATATAGAGGATTAGGGAGCCTGGGAACAAGCCCTAATTTGCATTAAATGGCAAGCTCCTATTACAAGGCTTAGTATGTGGCAGTAGGGTCCTATAGAAGAGCCCCTAGCACAAGTCTTCTTAGCAGAGATCTGTGCCAAGGGTCAAGCTAAAGATGAATCACGCATCTGGTTTAGAGACAGCTTTTAGATAAGGTCAGTCCCCCAGGCCCAGAAACATCCTCCAGAAAGGGCAGGTGGAGATCAGGAAGCTTTGCTGGAGGGAGGGAGCTCCATGTTGTTGAGCTATTGAGATAAGATGCCAGGCCACAGTAGAATGTAACTTCTAACCAGCCGGCCATGTCTTCCAACATCACTCCCTGTTTTATTTTAAAATGGAGAGCTGTTATTGTAAGCCCTGAGGAACCTATCATCTGTGTCAGAAGGATCCAGGGTCTGGTAGTGAACCATGACCTGACTATTGGTAATTTTAGCAATGGTGGTGATCTGTCACCAGAGGAAATGAATAAGGCAGGGGGTAAACATCAAAATAAAGCATAGCATAATCAGAGGACTGATAAAGGGTAGGAGTTAAGAAAATAAAGAGCTATGAAGCCAGCTAATTTGTTCTATGGGCTAGAATTTTGAGAGTAGATTTTTGTGAAATATTTTGAGGGGTTGACATTAGTTCTTAACAGCATCTGGTTTGTTTACATAGAAGCAACATTCTTCCCCCAATACCAAGCAAGACCCCCCATGTTCAGCAGTTATTAGGTCTACTGCTCTTATATTAGAGCATGATCCTGGCAAGAGAGATCATCTGTCTTTGGAGTGACTCAAGGCTCTCTGTTGTAGATGCTGTTGTCTGATCAAGTCTGTGTCTGAAGTCTCGAGCTAGACGATGTGTCTGGATGATGGCAGTTACTGTAACCCCGGAAGATCCAAGGGAGATGACAAGTCCTAATTCCAGCAGTAAAGGACGGAATATCTCTCATGTTTGGTTAGCAACAGCGTTGCTTCTTCCTGCTCGTATGGACAGACCTGTGGAATAATCCCAACAGGGGTGCAAAACCCTGGTGGGGGTGTCTATGCAGAAGGTTATCTTTCCCTTACAGCAAAGAAGAAGGGGAAAGGCAATGCATATCAGCCTGGGAAGAATGATGTTAGTGAGACATTCGTCCTGGGGTAAAGAAGCGGGGGTACTGACCAGTGCAGCTGTCAGTGGAGGTCTATTGCTGGATGCACTAGAGAAGCAGTTAGAGGCATTAGGGTGGGTGGTGAAAGGGAGAAAGTTAACAACATATTGAACATACTGTAGCCAGTGTAGGCTGAGCATTTCTTCTTAGTTGTATCTCCTCTTTAAGAATATTTTCATGGGTTAGTGTGGACCGGAGGAGGTCTGCACTAGCTGTTGAGAAATATGAATGTCAGCAGAAGGATGTACAGCATAAACAGTGGGATATAGTTTTCCCATGACTCCTGCTCTTTATCTTTCATCGCAGAAGTTATCTAGAATAAGGGTGAGATGGTTATTTGGGTTTTGAAATAGGAACAGCATCCTTGGTTGGGGCAGTCCCTGGATCCAATCTCCTGCATTTTTGTCCTCGGCATCTCCAAGGCACCAATGCTTCTTGTCAGGTGAGCTTTATCCCACCTAACTGAATAGATGTTGGGAGAAAATATTCGTTTCATACCTGAACATGAGAGTTATGTATAAGGTTCTGACATTAAAACTATGGTGGAAGAAGTGAATACCACTGCCGAATATATAATACAATTATAAAAACCAATCGTTTGTTGATTTAAATGGGGTCTAATCACTCAGCCCTCATAGACAAAAACATTACCATTGCTGGTCAAAATTTAACATTATTAATTTTAAACTTTTGAAGAGTGACAGAGAAAGAATGTTTGTTGAGGACATACAATAGTTTTGGCTCACATAAAAAAATCATTAAAATTGTCATAAGAGTTACATTTTAAAAATATAATTCCTGCAGCAAATGATGGTGGCATAATTGGATAGTCACATGTAGAAGCCAAGCCACTTAGGACATGGTATATAAATGTTTTCAATATCAAGGAAATACAAATTACATTAACAATGAGATGCCACCTAGTACATTCACCCAAATCCATAAATTCAGTATCAGATGGTGGGGGAGGCCATGGAGCAACATAAATGTTCAAGAAATACAAAATGATAGAAATACACAGGGTGACCGTGCAATTTCTGACAAAGGTAAAAACACTCTTACAAATTCAACTGCCATAGTCCTTGATATTTATTCAAAGGAATTGAATCTTATCTATTTAAATTAATGTACTAGAAATAGCAATATTATGAAGACAGTAAAATGATCAGTGATCACCCAAGGCTGTGGTCTAAGGAGATATGGATGTATAGAAGAGAGGATTTGGGAGCAGTAAAAATACTATGCATGATGCTAGTGTGGTAGATGCATGCCATCACGTATTTGTCATAGAATATGAAATACCAGGTGTATACTGTCATGTGAGTTGTGAACCCCAGAAGGTGATGCTGTGTGGATACAGTTTGTCAGTTACAAAGAATGTACCACTTTGGTGTGGGAAGGTGTTGATAAAGGGGGAAGCCATAGAAGTGTGTGTCAGGGCCATGCAGGAAGCCTCTGTACCTTCCTCTCACCTTGTTGGTGAAATTAAAATTTTGCAAAAAAAAAAAAATCTATTTAAAAAGATACGGAAACCCTAAAAAAGGTAAAATGAATGTATTTGTCAAGTCTTCGTATAAATACTTTCTGTGAATTATTGAGACAAAATTTCCCACCATGTTTTAGTGAAAACACATGTTTTTCTAATATTATGTGATAAGAATTTCATGGCCCCAAAATTTGGAGAACTGTATTAAATAAAGTTATTTATTAAAGAACATTTCCTCTTTATGAAATGTTGACAAAATAAGTAAGTACCTCTGTGAAAGGATACAGTTCATAGTATATGCACTTAATGTATTTAAGCATAGAATTCATTGGTATGTGCTTTCTATGTTTTATTTCACTAGGAGTAATTTTGGAAAATAATGCATTAGCTTTCATATAACACTCACATAAGTCTGTAGCATTGCCTCTCACATCCCTGTGGGTATTCTGAAGGTCAAAACATAATGCTCTACCAGGCACTATCGTGTTTCCCATCTCCTGGAACTTAAAGGACTCCTAGAGACATTTTTACTTTGAACTGCCTCCAGTGAGTTTATAATAAACATCTTAAAAATATTTTTAAAGAAAACTTTCTCAAAGCATCAGATTAACACTTTGAAATAGGAAAAAAAAACCCTCACAAATAATGGGAAAGGGGAACAATGATAGTTGGAATCCATTGCAAATGTGTACTTCTCAGCCTTTCATCTCAGATTTAAGAGAATTTTGTTTGTGCATTAATAAAGCTTTCCCCTCTATGAGATTCAAGCTTTGCTAGACATTACTTCCAGTTGTTGCTCATATGATTGTTTTTTTTTTTTTTTTTTTTTTTGAGACAGGGTTTCTCTGTGTAGCTTTGCGCCTTTCCTGGGACTCACTTGGTAGTCCAGGCTGGCCTCGAACTCACAGAGATCCGCCTGGCTCTGCCTCCCGAGTGCTGGGATTAAAGGCGTGCGCCACCACCGCCCGGCGCTCATATGATTCTTGTAACCAGGAAGAGGGACTATCTATATGGCACGGGCAAGGATGTGCTGCCTGACAATGAATGCATTGTTGGAAGAAGGAGGAAGTGAATAGCAATGGCCAGGGTCAGGGGTCAGAACTTTTTACCTGTGGGTGTGAGTTGGAAAGTATTTAAGCAGATTGTCAAAAGACCATAAGAGTTGTTTTGCTTCATGTGTGTTTTCTTTTTGAGATAGGGTTTTACTACATAGCCCTGGTTGGCATGGACTCTCTATGTAGAATAGGCTGGTTGTGAACTCAGAGATCCACCTTACTCTTCATCCTGAGTGCTGGGATTAAAGAAGTGTGCTACCACTCCTAGATCCATATAAAGTTTTTCAGTATTTAGATCTATTTTGGAGGAAAAGTACACTTTTGGCCAGTACTTTGTATCTGTTCTTATCCAGGAGTATGGATTTATGTATTCATTCCAAATTCCTAAGCAATGTAGCAACATTTCTAGAGTTTGTGAAGACTTTCCTTGAGAGACTAATTTAGAACTGACATGCAGACATGGTTGGCCTCCATTCAGGGCTCTTAATCACAGAACCAAGAGATCCATTTGTACCAGGGCTAACTCAGATGTCCTTCACGTTCTGTTTTGCATGGAGGTTTAGGAATAACCTCTCCATCCTTAATATGGAGTAAAGATTGATTTAATACATTCAGTTTAGCCAAAATTACATTATTTGAAAATCTTTAAAACTACCCAAAAACTAATTCTGTTTTTTTTTTTTTTTCTTACTTGATTGCATCAAAGTAAACTTGACCCGTCAGGCTGATACAGCTCCATGTATAATGGATTATTGAAGAGCAGCAGTTACAGACAACTAGAGGATGGATTTTAGATCACACAGTCCTGCTTGATGGGAATCTAAAAGAAAAACTGGAGACTGCCCTTTGATTTCTCAGTTACTTTTAATTTGTCATCAAAATAGATATGTTGATTTAGGAACACGTGTTCAGCTCTTTCTTTAACATTATTGAGGATTTATGCTTTTAAAAGATTTAAGTCATTAATTATAAAGGCCATTTATTATTTTAAGAGCAAGTACTTGGGTGTTCAGATTTAACTTTATTGCTTATGAATATTTTGGGAGAAAATATTAGACACGACACATTCAGACTTATTTGCTCTCTAGTACCATGTTCCTTCTTTAGTTATTCTCATAGCCCTAATGCCTATACCTTACCTGAAGCAAAGTGAGAACCCACTCTGTAAAATGTAAACAGACTTTCCTCTGTCCCATGCCATCCCATAGCTGTTTCCAAATAATCACTCAGAGGCTTATATTAATTATAAATGGTTTTTATTGTTAAGACTAATTAGGATAGCACTCCAATAAAACTCTCCATATCCTAGCTTTGCAGGTGAGAAAACTTAGGCAAGCAAGATAAGAAATTCAGGCAGTTATGCAGAGCCGAGGCTGGGACATAGGCCCTTCCTGAGCTCCGGCTCTTCATCATGCTTTGGGCCTCCCTAGTGCTCACACAAAATAGACTTTCCTTAGGATGCGCATATGTGGTATGCATTTGTAAAGTACTGCACTGTGGCCACATATCATGCATAGTCATTTCACATCACCAAATGATAAGCTAATTTTGCCAAAGTAAATTTTAACTAGTGCTGAAAGGAGAAGGTGATCACAATAAAGACAGGAATTCCTTTGGGTTGTTAAGGTTCTGTTTTGTCTGACACCATTGTCAGTGAGGAAGATAGAATCACGTTGTTATGGCCACATCATAAGGTGTTAACATAATTTCCTTTAAAGTGGCATTTGTAAAGGAATGCTGAGTAGCTCAGGCTCATGGGCTGATATAAAGCAGACTCTGTGGTCACTGTAAATTACATCTTACTTCTTTTGGTTCTCAGCCCATAGGATTCTCATCATGTTTGTCTTTCTAGCTACTTTCCCCCTCTGAAGTGGAGTAATGCCCTCCAGTGAGCCCCTCTATGGTTGCTCCCTGCACTACCCACCCTGTTCAAGTCTTGATTATATCTTGTAGATGACAAGATGCCAGCCTGTGTTTCATTTACATTACTCTCAGAATAAGTCTTGAGTTGCTGTGGTTGTTAATTTGGCTGCTGGGCATCCTGGGGCCCACTGTGCTCTCACAAATATTCTGCACAGTTTTACAGCCATTATCCTTTCATGTTTTTGCCCACAAAATTTGCAGTTCTCTGTTTGGGACACGGTTTCAGTTTAAGAGTCTGAGAACTTTGTGACACACTGTAAGTGGAGGGCTGAAAAATTATTTGGTGACAAACTTAAATGAAGCCACCTGTCCCAAAATAAACTGGGGACAAGGCCACCATTATATTTGACAGTAATTTCATCTCCAGGAAAGAAAGCATGTTTCATCTTGTGAAGCATGATTTATGTAGAGAGGATTTCTTCCTAGATGTTTTTAGCAGGTGTTGCTATCTGCCTCCGACTATTCATTCTCCCCTGAGCATTGTGATCATCTCTGACCTATAATTCCTAGCTGCAGGTGCATAAGTGGAAGCTGCTCCTCCAGACTTCCTGGAAGGCTAAAATTTGTCTGTAAACTAAGAGGTGAGATCTTTGGATTTGTCTTTTCCCAGGAAGCAGAAGAGAGACCTCGAGATCTTACAGCCATTATGGATCATAAAATAGCTTATAGATGCTGGCTTGTCTTGCAAGGGGAAGCCTGGGTCTCTGCTTTCCTTGAACAGAGCCATTCTCAATTTCCTACACTTATAATTATTTCATGTTTTGTTTGTTATAATTGATGTGCTTCTATTGTAGAATATTATACAATTATACAATTTATTCTTGATTGTCCTTTCTGTTCTTTTTTTTTCTGGTTTATTTTTTTTTTTATAGTCAAACTTTATTCTAACCAATAGAAGTTGACTAATAGTCCATCATGAGGGACAGGAGATGGCACCAGGCTTACTTCCATGAAGCCACGGCATCATAATTGTTATCCCCGTTTGCCCTTAATAATTAAACACACAATACAAGGTAGAAAAAAGTAAAAAGACCTGGCTGCCATTTCTAAGACAGTTTTATTATCTCACTGACAAAAACTAAATGTTATTCACTACGTGACTGAATGCATTAAGCAAAAGTTCCACAATTATTCAAGACAGATGGGATCTTATTAAACAGAAGAAATTTAAATAGTAACACCTTAAATAGCTGGTCAGTGGCCACTGTCTCTCGCATTGAGAGAAATGGATCATGCTGCAGAATTAATGAGGCAACATGGCTAGCGTGGGAAGGCGGTCACAGCAGACTGGGTGGAACTGTGGCCGCTTTGCCAGAAGAGTTACCATGGCTACACTGGATGCTTCAGCCTCTTGGCTGAGGGAGATATTTTCAATTGTATGAACCTAATACGAAACTGTGGAAACCAAATCTTTGACAAATGGAAGTGGTATTAATATTCTGCAATATATTTTGAAGAAGACAATTCATGAAAAAGTTAATAAAAACAAAAGTTTGTTTTGGTTCCAGATGTTTCTTTTGGTTCACATTAATATCAGAATGGAAAGGCACTGGGATACCATCTTTTGACTCTAGTATATACTTGAATGTGAAAAGTCTTAACATAAAATTTTGGAAGAGATGTTATTGAAGACTAAATGCAGTTAAAATCTGGTAGAAACACAATTTTGCAACTTTGGACTAAATTTCAAGGCCAGAACAGAGAACGAGAGAAACTTTTTCTTCATTTATACTCTGTCTACATGACCATCACTACTTTTGATAATCACAAAAGACCTACTGGGAAAGATCAGTGTTTTCCATTTCAGTTTATAGATAGTTAACTGACTGCTAATATAGCAGGGTGAAAGGTACAAAATCATCTCATTATTTGAAACAAGTCTATTTTCACTGTGCTCCACTTTCTAATGATTTGGGATATTTTAACAACAAATTGGAATATATTTGTCCAGTATTACTGAAGTAAAAGGGCCAAGCTTTCTAGTTTTTATAGGATCCAGAAGTTTTCTTGGATGAGGAACTTTCAGTTGTGAAACTTATAAATGCCCAAGAATATGGGGTGGTATCCTCTTCTATTAACCGTTTCTAGGTCTTTAAAACAAAACAATTGCCCACAGACATTAAGAGACTAGGCTGCTACTGAGAATGAATTAATGAACAGATGAGAGTATTTATTGTTCCCATTAAAAGCTAGAGGAAATAAAGACAGAAATGTGTGAATGTTCAACTCATTAAAAGCACATGATCATAAACCCTGCGAGAATGAACAATCATGAGGAAAAGGACATTACTGACCAGTGAGGTTTGAAATATTGTTCAGAGAGGTAGGATATTTTCCTGTGAGTGTTTAATGAGGTAATAATGAAGCTCAGAATAAAACCACCATTTTCTAGAATCAAATAGAAAATACAATGAATTTCTATAATTATTAAAGCATGAACTTAATAGAGTAAAGTTTATGATTTTTTTTCAAAGAGCTAACAGGAATTGTAAATGTATCTGAACCAGGCATTAACATACTTGTTTCACATTTAATCCTCAGTACAACTATGTGAAGGAGATATTGCTCATGTCAGTTTTTCCTCACTGGGACAAATACATGAGAGAAACAATTTAAAGAAGAAGCTTTCGGACTCATAATTTCAATCCAAGTTTGGGTGGACCTATTGCTTTGGACCTAAGGTAAGGTAGAATATGAGGAAGGGCATGTGGCAGAGTCCGCTAACTTCGTATTGAACACAAAGAGGAGGGGACAGAATATAACTTTCAAGGATATGCCCTCTCCCTACTGTTCTAATTTATCTAGCTAGACACACCTCTGAGAGTTTCCATCACTGCCTAATAGTGCCATCAGATTATGAATACATCAATGGTAAGTCAGAACCTTCATGATCACATTGCCTCTCAGTGACTGCATTTACCACCTGGCGAACAATCCTTGAAAGTATGAGATTCGGAGAAACATTTCTTATTCAAACCATAACACTTACGGTCTCCATTTTGAATTGGGAAAAAACTGAGGTGTATTTAACATGACAAAGACGGAATGCAAATCCAAGCCAGTGGTTGTGGCATCTGTGTGCTTACTCTCTGTGTTGCGTGCTGTCAAAAGTGTGATGGGAAGTGTGGTGCATCTGTTGATTTACAACTCTTCTTTAGTTTCCGAGTGTTGGCTGGGTATAGTAGCGTGCACCTGTGATCCTAGGATGTGGGAAGTGAAGACAGGAGCTCAAGACCATCTTTAGCTACATGGTGAGTTTGAGGCATCTACATGCACTACATGAGATCCTGTCACCAACACAAAAACAACAGAAAAGAACAAATGTAGCATTTCAGATTTTTTTTTCCCAGTGAAAATGAAGTATCTTGTGGAAAAGGACCACACCTGTTAGGTACTAGGAGTGAAGCTGCTAAGTGTTCCAAGGCATGTTTAAAATGCTAATGTGCTTGTGGGTATAGAGTACAAGCCATGGGCTCTGGAATACCATAAACTTGTATTCTTCTTGGCTGTGTCATTAGACAAGTGTCTGTTTCTCATTTTTCATACTGAGAGAGAGAGAGAGAGAGAGAGAGAGAGAGAGAGAGAGAGCGAGAGAGAGCGAGAGAGCGCTAAAACGGGGTTACCCCATAACAGGGCTAATAACCCTACTAGACACAATGGGCTAATGAATACAGAACCTAGTGTCAGGAATGCTTTTGGGGATGTTGAACAATGAGGTCTCACACATCCTCCAACATTTCAGGACACTGCCATTGCCCTTTGTTACCCTCTAGAACTTGATGGTAAGACTTCATTATTGAATACACTTATAATGAGTCATAGAACCTGATAAATTTATTAGTATGGATTTGGAAGTGTCATCTCTACTAGCTAACTTTGATAGTGCTAGCAGGTGCTGGGCAAGCTATAGGAGAAGAAAAGTAATCACCAATCTTATCTAGTTGTGAAGTCTTCAGATTGTAACAATGACCAGAAATGCATGCCCATTGGTGTAATGATGGCACTAACATCATGTGAGTAACAAACCACTTTCTGATTGGATTTAAGTCTCTCTCCACAAGATGACACTCATACCTGACAAGGTTCTTGTCATGAACCTATGGCTAGTCAGGTCATAGGACCTAAGGAAGAACCCATGTCTATTTTTCTGCTAAATAGACCAATTCCTATTAAACCAACTTCTAATGATTTATTGTTACACCCACAGATCAATGCATCCCTCAACCCTCAGATAAGAAGCTTGTATTTCCAGTAGAATATGATTAATGCAGAGATTCTTAACTTGGCAAGGTGCAGAGAATAAGAGACTGCAGAATGCTCAGCCCTAAAGCAAGTATGTATTCTGATCCACTACACCACCTAGGCTCAGAGATTACTGTGGAAGAGGTAACAGGAAGAATATAAAAGCTTGAAGTGTTAGATGACTGAAAGAAAGCCTATCGGGGACACAGTAGGACAGTTACACACATGAGCTATATAAATGCACAGCAGTTATAACAGCCTACGTAAATACTGTGCAAATCCAAGCCAGACCAAATTCCTGCTTGGAGAAAATAGCTGGGCACAGCATCTTACCAATAGCCCTGCAGCAGTTGGTAGTTATTAGTAAAGGTAGGGTTGGTTATCTCTAAGAGTGTAGTCTCTAGTAAGTCAACCACCCTTCAGTGGAAGACCACACATACAAGAATATTTTGAGCAGCAAAATCTGGACTTGGATATTTTTTTTTAAAAAGACACAAAGTTGGATGGATAGGGGAGTGAATATGGGAAGATTTGGGTGTGGCGAATATGATCAAAATACGTTATATGAAGCTCAAAACTATCAAAGAACTAATAAAAATAATGTTAAAAAGAGACCATGAAACCAAAAGAGCACAAGGAGGGCTATATGGAAGGGTTTGAAGGAAGGAGAGGGAAGGGAGAAATATTGTAGTTATAATGCTGTCTAAAAAATAAACAGTACTTTAAGGAGGAAAACTATGAAACAACAATAAAAATCTAAAACCAAACAAAAATTATAAATTGTAGTTAACAAATAATAGACATATAAGTTATTCCATGCATTTCCCATGCTATTTCTTATAAATCCAAGACTTCCTTATTTACAAAATTTGTAACAAAAATATATTCCTTACAACTAGAAGAAGATTGTCAAATAATGCCTGTCTCTCTGAAACTACCAAGATCACCAATTTGAAAGTGCTGTTCTAGCCTTAGGTAGATGCCTATACACTAAAAAAAAAAAATTAGACTTGTAAGTTTTTATTAAAATAGACATTTTCTAATGCTACTTGTGTGATTAAAACCCTTCCCAGAATATCTGAATTTCATTGATTTCTTAAAAACCAGTCAGGAATTATTTCCAGTCATGTGTTGTAAGAACATAGAGCTGGCAGAGTTAGTGGTCTAGTGATTAAGAATTACTAGACTGAAAAGTTAAAAAAAAAAAAACATCCTAACAGATAATTCATAGGCTCAGTTTCAAATGAATGCTAGCACGTGATGCTTTCTTTCCTCCCAGCTTTTCAAAATTATCTGAACGAGGCCACAGGGAACTGAGCAATACAGAATGATTAATTGTTTCTTGATCTAGTATTTTGAAACCAATACTGTTATTCTTAAATATTCAGATGGGAAAGATGCCCAACTTCTGTAAAGACTTCCAAAATGCAGTTGTTACTAATCACACATGGTTCGTATTTCCTTTTAGGCTAGATATTGGATTCTGACAGCAATGACAAGAGGCTAAATACTGGCTGCCCCGTGGAAATCTACTTTTTTTCTGTTCTAATTCCTTCTGCTTTCATCCCTGTCCATTTACATCGTCATTAGAGAAATTTGTTATAATTGTATAACTCTAATTAAAAGGAAACATCCATAATCCATTGCTGCAGGCACACAAAAGAAAATGTTAATTTTAAGACTGATTAATACCATTTTTCAATTATAGAGTGGTTTTGTGAGCTTTCCAACCATGGCAACTAGGAGCAAGCCACTAACAGTGGCTTACTTGAGTAAGTTATGTTTTAAACGATCGTATTTGCTTAAACGCAGAAAGATAGGCATGTTTATTGTGACACCTTCATAAACCCATAATGACTTAGAGAAGGTGGCTAAGTATTTAAAAGCTAGACATTATGCAACATGCTAGAGAACTCTCACCCACTTTATGGAAAAGGAAGTAGTTTATTCTCAAATTCATGAAATGAAATTATCACGGTCATCACATTTGACTCAGAATCATACTTCTGACCTTGGTCTCTTGTGAAAGTCTCTTATTCTCAGCTCTTGCCAGACTAGCCTATTTGCAGTTTCTGTGACTTTTCATGCTCCTGTTTTTTTTCTATTTTTTTGATTTTGTTTTGTAATATACATTTTCACATGTTTTCCTCTGGAGCATCTTTTCTGTTAATTTAAATAACTACTTATTCTGGCTAAAACTTTCTTGAGTTTGTCATTCAACCATACATCTATTGTTTTGATATTCAAGGCCCATCCATCTATCCATAATGTGTGTGAAGTGTGGGGTAGGAGGTCCTATAATCACAGGCATGACACTCGGTTGGCTACTTGGGACTTACATCTTGGCCAGAGAACATCTTAAGCGCTCCCTTTCTCTTGTGTTCATTCTTGGCTTTGGCTCTGAGAAGACAAGCCCATTAGATTGATGACTGGCATTACATGTGAATATGCTTGCAGTAGTCCCAGACAATCCTCTGTTTCATAGATTTGTAACTACTCTCTAACTTTGAGCCCCCACTGTTTGTCCCAAATGTAGACAGGATGTTCCTGCCTTGACAGCCAATGCTTCTAAGGAACAAGACTCTTCCTGGCAGAGAAATGGAAATCTGGTGCATAATAGGGAAGGATAAAACCAAGGTACTCACTTGGCCTCTCAAATGAAACAGCTTAAGGAGGTCAAGGCATTTGACTCTCACTTTAATGTCCTGGTATTGCTTTTCCCTTCATTCATGTTCCCTATCAGACTCTCTTAATGTTTGTTTCCTTAGCACTTGAAAAAGAACTTAGCACATAGTAGATAACCAGTGAGAATACACATTTAACTAATGAAGCAGATCAACCACTGACATAGCACGTAGTAGATACTCACTAAAAACACATGTTTAAGTGATGAATGAAGCGGATCGGCCATTGACATGATTATGAATGCAATGTGCTCCCCGTTTACAGAGGAGCCTTTAACATAGGTTGTCAATGTGAATACTACCAGGTGGGTTTCTGCATTGTACCATCAAATCCCACCACCCTGGAAAGGAACTAATAACATTAGTGTTTGATAATGAGTAGTGTGTCCACTTTGAGACATCAAAAACATTCCATCTTTACTTTCAGTGTTTGGCCATGTATTGGATGATGAAGAAAAATAGAAAGGAAAGCTTCTCAGCCCATAACAGCTCATTGTGGACAGACCATTAGTTTTCTTTTTAATAAATAAGAAGTAAAGTGGAATTAGAAGAAGATGCTATTGGATATGAGCTAAGTGCCTATTATGTGATGCTGAAGTGACCCTACTGGCATTTATTTCCTACACAGAGTATCAATTTCCTTATTGAAACAAGACTAAAAATATCTACTCCCATATTTGGGGTGTATAGTTCCTGTCAATTTTAAGCTCTCAAGTGTGTTATGTCATCTTCTTTTATTCTCTTTTTCTTTTCAGAAGTCCTGGGATTTCCTTGCCCTTTTAAATAAAGATATTACAATTTATTCTATGAAAAAAATGAATAAAATAAAAATAATCCATATATATATATATGAAAAGTACAGTCAGGTGTGACAGATACTGATGTACAAAGAGCTATAGTCAAGAGATTTAACTCTGTTGGGCTGAGAAGATTTTATAAAGCAGTTGACATTTAAGTAGAAAGCTGAAGAACATTATAAGAAAAGGTAACAGTATGTTCCTAAGCATGCATGCAGAAACATCATGGCATATTCAGAGAACTGCAAATACTACGGAATATGGCACAGGTAAAGGTGTTGTAATGGAGAAACATGCCCATCAGGAAAGCAAAAAACTGGTCATCAAAATCATATATAAATGAAAAAGGCTTATGCATAATTCTAAAGAAAGTGGAGAGTTGTTGGGAATGTTTTGGTATTTATGAGTCATTTTGCAGTTTTACAATGACTACTCTAGAAAAGATCTGGAAGACAGACTGATCTGTGGGTATGATTTTTCTGAGAAGTGCTGTTTGAAGCTTGCCTTTACAATTCAGACTTTCATCTAAGCTGTAAGCATGTTAACAGTATGGTTAAGACATTTAAAACTATGTATTCATTCAGGTTACATATTCTATATTTGACCTATTCAGAATTAACTGCCCTCTAAGGAAACCACTGTAACCAGTCTTAACCATTTTGGCCACCCCAATCTACCATGCTCCCTATTTTTTCTTTATGACTCTTTCAGAACAATCCTCCAATCCTCTCTCTCTCTCTCTCTCTCTCTCTCTCTCTCTCTCTCTCTCTCTCTCTCTCTCTCTCTCTCTCTCTCTCTCTGTGAGATGTGGCAACTGAGCCTAAAACCATGCATTTAAAGCAGTGAGGTGATGAAAGGAATCCCCCTCCCCTTCTAAATATGTGGGAAACATGTAGGTATAGCGTAATAATATCTGATTCTGGTTTCCTGTGTTGTTGAGTTAGAAAGGCCAGAAAAACAACTTTTTCCCTTCTGAGACTACTGTAAAAGACAAAGACAGAAGTTCCTCATTCCTTTTTTTTTAACTGTATTTACTGTGCTGTTCAATAGATGAGAAGCTGGATGTTGTTTGCTACTTCTACATCTACCTTTCAGATTATACCACCATCTTTTATACCGGACTTATTTTAGACAAGGGACCAAAACTCTTCTGAATAAATCTGTCTCACTCTTGGGTAAATGACATGAAGACAGTTTTTCTTCTTTTATGTGGCACTGCCTTTTGAGGTAAAATTTATATACGGAAACAATTCATTTTAAGTACACAACTGCGGATTTTTATTACATCACACACTTGTGTGACTGTCACATGTAGAACAGAACATTTCTTTCATTCTAAAATCTCTGTTTTTGTTTGCTATCAGCTTTCTCCCACTCATTCTCAGCCTCTGGCAACCCTGACTCCTTGTTATTACTAGAGCTTCTCTGTTCTGCTCTTTCATATAAATGCTCTTTTAATACTTGTATTGTTTTATTTTAATTAAAATATTGCTACATCATTTCCCCCTTACTTTTCTTTCCTCCAATCTTCCCAAATGTGCACATTCTTATTGAACTTCTTTCGCTTAGCACAATACTTCTGAGGTACATCCATGCTCATGTACATCGTTAGCTTGCTTCTTTCCATCACTGAACAACATTCCATTTGTGTGACTATTTAACACTGCGTTAGTACCTATTTACTGTCCATGGACAGCTAGATTGTTTCCAGTTTGGGCCTTCACCAATAAAGAGGGCTGCTATGAGTATTCAAATATGAGTCTTTTTTCATCTATATATCCTTTATTTTCTCTTCTGAAAATACATATAGAATTGAGGTCAAAGGGGAGGCATATATTACACTTTTCTAAAATGAAAGTACTATTTTCTCTGTCTTTACTACATGAGAATTTTACTTGTTACATATTCTGACATTACCAGGCACTATCAGCCTTTACTTGTGGCCATTCCAGTAGTATTTTGTGTAGACTTACACTTACTAAAAGACTAACGAACATCTTAATGTTCTAATGTACCATTCCTAGGCTTTTTGTGAAGTACTTATTAAAATCTTTGTAATTATTTGGAAAAAACGAATTGTCTTATTTTCTACTTGAAAGAGAAAATAATACATATTAAATATAAGTTATTTCTTGGACAAATATTTTGCAACTATTTGCTCCTAATACACCTTTCTTCCTTTAAAATTAGTGTTTACTAATTGCACAGAACAATGAGTGCTATTGATTTTTTTCATCCATGTGTATGCTTGTCTCTTTTTAAAATAATGCCTTGTGAAGCAACAACAAAAAATCTGCTTTTATGTATTTGTTTTTGAGACAGCAGGCTGGCTTAGAATCAACTATGGAACCAATCTGGCCTTGAACTTGAATCAAGTTTCCTGTCTCAGTCTCCTGATTGCTGGGTTTATAAACATGAACTACTATGTGTAATTAAAATCAGATAAAATCCATTTTTTTCACTTTTATGATTCTATTGTAGCTAAAAATGGCCTAGTCAAAGGTCACAAGTATCTTCCATTTAATTTGAGAGGTTTTATAGTTTTACATTCTATATTTAAGAGCATGACACATTGTTAGTTGATTTGTATATAAAAAATTAAAGTCAAGGTATTTTCTTGGTATATTTTCCATTTTTATGACCACTCTGATAGATATTGATTCATTTGTTTTATAAAATTGATTTGTACTTTTAGTTATATTTTCTCTTAATGTTTCCATTTTTTAAAAACAATCAGTTTTTACTCTTATCTTCAAAACTTCTCTCTCTAGTTTTAATTTGGTTTCCTTTTATAACTATGGAGGGAGAAGAAAGGGTAATACAGATGGAAAGGGAGGAAGAAAAGATAGATAACACTAAAGATGTTTTTAAAAGCCACAAGGAAACATTATTTTATAAGCTTACTTAAAATATGTATATAACATAAAACACATACACATATTAAATGGAATTATGACTCATGGAGTGACAATGTTCTCCCAAGGTTCATAGCCTGTTTAACAAAATCCCTTGTACCAGGCATAGAAAGAAAAAAAAAATCTCTCCTTGAGTTGTTAGAAGGGAGATTCCCCAGACAATATAGGCTATTTACATTGCCTTGTTTACCTTCCAGGACTTGAAGGTAAGACCCTATTGTTGAAGACACTGCATACTTCAGACACCGGACTTGGAAGACTCAAAATAATATGACTTGAAGCCTCCTCCCCGAGGACTAGCTCTCATATTATTGGTAAGAGTTGGAAGAGACAGGAGTCAGAATGGTGTCAATACAGTACTCATATAGGAAATACTCAAAACATGTTTTAGTAGATATATGAAAACTTGAAGTGTCTATGTTAACTGGCTGTATATTTTGATACATATATTATGTAACACTTAAATCTCATTGAACAAATGTGTTTCTATGCTAAGTTTATTGATTGTTATCAATAGGTATTTGTTGAATAAGTGTTCAGTGCTCCAAATTTTCTAAGTATGGGTTTAGTAGGATCCCCTCAAATTTCATACTGGGATTCAATTTTCATACAATTAAAAATATACTCTAAATTTTACCTCTGTTTTCTTCTTTGAAATGTATGTCATTTGGAGTAGAATTGCTTAATATACAAATGAGCACAACATCAAGTATCTTTCTATTATTAATAGTTGTTCAAATTCTGTTGTGCTCAAGTAATATATTTCGATACAGAATTTCAGTTTTATTTGAAGAATTACTAAGGCTTATTTTGTGATGGACTATATGTAGTCTTTGGTGTTTTCTGTGTACTTGTGATCAAAGGATGAGCTGTAGCTGTTGGGTAGAATGCAAAATTCAAGTAGGACAAGTTGGCTGACAGTGTTCTAATCTCTACCCTTGAGGATTCTTTCTACTTGGTCTATACACTACTGAAAGACAATGGCTGACATTTCTCACTGTGTTTCTTTATGCATCTACTTAAGTTTTACCACTTTTTCTGTTTCAAAGCTCTACTCACATCAATGGTTTTAATGTGTGTTTATTTTTAAATGACAGAAAATCATATTTATGGGGTAAAACAAGATAATTCAATATATGTGTATAATGTTGAATAGTTAACTTACGATAAATAACATTCCTATCTCTACTGTTTCTTTGTGTTTGGAACCTTCAAACTGCTCTCTTAATTCTTGTTAAAGTATGTAATATACTGTTGTAAATTATAGTGAAGTTATGTATTGTGAAACACTAGAATTTATTGCTTTTATCTTAATTAATTTTGTTATTCATTATACAGCCTGCTCATTTTCCATGCCTTCTTTCCTTTCTCCTTCTCTAGAAATGACTTTACTTACATTGGAGATCTATGTTTTTGCTTTCACCTATAAGTAAGATTTCAAAATGTACCTCTGTGTATGTGACAATATTTATTATTCAGTATACTTTGTCTTAAAATAATATATCAATTTCAGCTTTTTTATTATTTCTTTTATTTTTGAGAATGTAATACAATTACATTCTTTTCTCCCATCCCTTTCCTCCTTCTAAACCCTCTCATATACCACTCTTTGTTTTCTATCGAATTCACGGCCTTTTTTGCCCATTAATTGTTGTTACATACATATATGCACATGTATATACATATATATTCCTAAATACATAAATACACCCTGCTCAGTCCATGTAATGTTACCATGCTAATATAGATGGACAAAAGCTCATAAGGTCTCAATAATAAATAATAAATAATAAATAATTTCAGCTTTATGAAAAACATTTTCATGGTGTTACATTTTTATTATTTTAATTTTGTTTTATGCATATTAATATTTAAAGTCCACTTCTTTTCTTTTTCTTCTTTTTAAAGGACTCAGGATAAAATCCATTACCTGGTGAATGACAGACAAGCACTCTAATACTGAGCTGCGTATATTCCCAGAAAAGTCAGTTTCTTGTAGGTCAAAATTAGTTACATCTTATTTTAAACCTAATCCAATAATCTCTGCATTGTGGAGAAAGTATAGACCATTTACAACTAGTGAAAATACTGATATGGTTGCTTTTAAACAATAACCTTGGTGTTTATTGCTAATTTGTTATGGTACTTCTTCTGTGCCATATTTGATACCTCTCCCAACACACTGTCTTCCTTTAACTTAATCAATGCTTTTGTTTTACATTAACTTTACCTTTAATATTGACTTATTAGCTATAAGTTCTTTAAATAGTCTAGTGGCTTCTCCAGAGCTTATACTAAACTCCTTTCAGTGGTAACACTTTACCACTAAATAATATCATTCCAGTTCATATGTATTCTAGGAGCTGTAAAATGGCAAGCTTATCTTTCTTCTCGATTTTTGAAGTCAATTTTCTCCAAATTTTACTTCTAGTAGGTTGTAGACCCTATACACCATTGGGAATATTTTTAAACATTCATTTTTTGGGGAAAAGGGTTATAGAGTTAGTAAATTTGTCTTTCACAGTTGCCTAAATAAATACCAATTTCTGGGATCGCATTCTCTTGATATCCTACTTTAACATAGATATTTATTTCTGAGTGATTTTTAATTAGGTGCTTTTAAATCTCCCTTGAGCTTGGTAATTTATTGGAAGTACAAGTTTGTAATTTGTATCAAATCTATAAAATCTGCTGAGTATATTTCTTCAAAGGACTTTGCCTATCCCATCCCTTTTCTCTTCTTTTTCTGGGGTTTAAATAGTAGGGTTGATATTGGCGTATGGGCCACTATGAGTGCCACATCATTTTGGATAATTTATATCATGCTCCCATGCTTATGGGTGTTTTCTTCTATCCATTCTTCTTTGAATCCTACTTGAGGCATATTTTTAAAATGCCAGTTATTTCTAGGTATGTTTTTTGTATTTCATTGTATTCATTTCTTCATCTGTTTTGTGTAGGCAACTGATATTGCCTTTCTTTTAAACACATAGGTATTGTCGTAACAGCTGCTCCAATGCCCTTGTCAGTGACTCTAGCCTATTGTTCTAAATAGCATCTATCAAGCAGAAATGGAATCTACTTATATAGACTTATATAGATTCTATTTCTACTTAGTGATTTTTTCTTGTGTTGTATTATTTGTTTTCCTGCTTGATAATTTTTTTAAACACTAGGCAACGTTAAAATTGCTATTTTCAGAATTACATTTAGTTATAGCATTTAAATGGTGCTAGGCTTTGCTCAGGCAAATGTTTACTTGCTTTTAGTTTCACACCTTCAGGCATTGTTTTTGAAAGACTTGTTTGGGATGAGCAGGAGCAAGCTTAATTTTTAAGGCACATACTGCAGGGAGTTTGTGTTTGTGCTGTGATAGGGCTTGACTATTGTCTTTGCAAGTCCGTGTCTTGTTCATTTGGGTTTTTCCAAATTGAAATGCAGTTCTCACATGTGTGCAAGCTTCTCACTAATCTCTGCTGGCTGAGTAAATACATTCATTCATTTGTTTATTTGTTCAATTAAAGGGAAAAAAAAGCTACCATTGAATTAAAAACATTTGTATGTAACATGTAAACAAAACTATTATAAAATTTTTCACTGATCAAGTTAAAAAATTTCCATAAGTTTGCGGTATATAATTTTGGCTAGATTTGAAACAGCTAACTCAATGTAACTCAGAAATAATATTTGTTTCAAAGTAGACTATCAATATACTAAGGAAGCTATGGCAGAGCAGAAAGAACATTAATCTTCAAAGCAGAAAATCTGAATTGGAGTCCAGATTCCCTTATTCTTGTCTGAACGATCATGGGCAAGTTATGAATGGCTTTCAGAGGTAAGTGTACTGTGGCCTGAGGACCTGCCATCTGCTTTGTGAATACAGTGTCATTGGATCACAACCACATTCATTAGCGTAAGCATTGCCCAGGGCAGCTCTGGCATTGCTGCAGCTGAGTCGGGCAGTTGTGACGGAGCTTGAATGCCCCACAACGACTAAAATAGTTACTTTCTGGTCTTTAGCAGAAAAAGTTTTCTGTGCAGCAATAGAACCTCAAATTATTTAACTGCAAAAACAGGAATGATAATGTCCACACCCATGCTATTATTCTAAGATGCTTACTGTGATACATATGTGTGGAATCTTTAGAACTGTGCCTGGCGTATGGCCATTGCACAAAGGCTTAATGAATTTTATTCAAAAGTCCCACATTCCTCCTAACGGTTGGTTTTAAAATAAGGTGTTTTCTCATTAACCTTATCTGTACAGCATGAAAGAATTATATTTTTTAAAGTAAGACTTTACATTATTAAAAAAAAAAAACCCTATTGCTGCTATTTGCTTAGTCATCACGACTTTGTCAAGCACTATGACCTTTATGTATCTTTGTCATAAATACTTAAAAAACAATGACAGTTTTTAAAATACTGCAGTGAATGCAGTGTGAACTGCACAGACCATATCCTTCGAAAGGAGCTGGTGGAATATTCCTAAGCTTCTAAATGGTAACCCTTCTAATTTTCTTTATACAGCATAAGACAAAAAAGCTTGTAAAACAAAATAAGTTTACTTATAGCTCTTATTGATGCTGTTAAAACATGTCCTAAATTTTTCCTATACTTTATATTTAAGAGCATTTTGAGTACAAAAAAAAATGAAAAAAATAATTTAGAAACTAAGATTAGTCCAATATTCTACACAAAGCTTTGTTCCAGCTACTGCCTGCTGGAATTCGATGCTGCTGATGTGGATTCCGGCAAATAAACACAAAGGGGCCAGTCACCAGGAGGTACAGCTTGCTTGTAGAATTTCTCTTTAAGACATCACACTCTGCTGGAACCATCAGCCTATATTAAAGTAAACTATGAGAACATTATCGAACATATCCTACCCAATCTTTGTTCAGTAAATGACTGTGCTTGTCCTGAAAAATTGCTATTTCCATGTAATGGGTGATGTCCTTGGAATAACTGATGTAGTTTACACTTTCTAGAGAACCTGGTGGAATGCTCTGAGCCAGACTGTGGCCGGGTTACAGTAATATTTTCAGGGTTACAATTTGCATGTTCGTGTCATTCCTATTTTCGTTTTTATGTCCCCTGCTTTTGTGCTGCATTTATTTATGCTTTCTAAGTTCCTTGTGTAATGCTGTGAGCTACATTCATTCCTTTCTGGAACAAGACTGCATGTAAAGAGAGAGGAACTAGGGAAGTAAGCGGGTAGGTGATTTCCACTAACGTCCTATTGTGCCCATCTTGTTCTCTTCTGGACTAACAGATAAGTAACACAAAATCAAACCCAGCTTGGCTAACTTTACAAACCTTAGCATTTAAAGACAGGGATTATACTGTATCCATTGTTGAGATCTCTACACCATAGAAAATGAATGGGACAATATTGCTGAAACCTATCCAATGCTTCCAAAGTAAGCCTCTACTCTAAACATCAACTCTACTTTATTTACTTTGGAAATTTTATAAATTCAACTTCTTTTATTAATATTATAAATAAAGTCATTTCAAAATTCAATATACATTGTAATATTTTAGAGGGACGCAAGTTAAGATGCATACTTGGTTGTGAAACATTTTGAAGTTAGAACACACTTCTGTACTGATTTCCATAGTGGCTGTGCCGGTTTTCACTCTCACCAACAAGGTTTTCTCTTTCTTCATATCTTCACCAGTATTTCTTGTTTGTTTCCTTAATCTGAGTCATTCTGACTGGGGTAAGATGAAATTCCAAAGCAGTTTCAATTTGCATTTCCCTGATCTCTTTACACGAATATTTCATTTATTAAAGATGCAAAATAATTTTTAATCATATTTATTCCTTCCCAAGCTTTTCTAGAGCCAAGCATCATTCCTTATTTATTTGACCCCATGTTTCTTTATTTTCTCCATGAACACCAATTTTGTGTTGCCCAAGTATTCTTGGATGTGTGGTCATCTGTTGGAGCATGGTTGACTTACCAGAGGCTGCTCTCTTAGAGAAAACTGTCTCTCCCTCCCACTGCAGCTAAACATTGCCAATAGCTCCATGGCAAAGAGTAGAATTTTGTGTCCAGTTTCCATCTCCATGCTGGTAATCATGTGTGTGTGTGTGTGTATGTGTGTGTGTGTGTGTGTGTGCGTGTGTGTGTGTGTGTGTGTGTGTTCTGTCATAGAGTTCAGTAGTATACCACTTGCCTAGCATGCATGAGGCCCCAGGTTCAATTCCATCACTTCAAAAATTTTTAAATATTACTTTTCTAAAAGAAGACTGGCATTTTTAATAATAGAAAGGGATGATGAATGCCATGGGCTTGCACAGGTTTTGAAGATGCTCTTAAAACCATTGTGAATTTCTATTCGCAGCTGCCCTCCTGTGTCTGTAAGACTGATTCCTTATAGTCATCCACAATCTCTGGCTCTTACATTCTTTCTGCCCCTTTTATACAATGATCTCTGAAGAGGGGTGCATTATGTGCATTCCATTTAGGACTGAGCATTCTGAAGTCACTAGAGTCAGTTTAGTACTATGTTACCAAAGTAACAGTAGTAGGTTCTTTCTTAGGGTCAATGCCTTGTCAAGCCATAGAAGAAATATTCGTGATCTGTAATTAAAGTGTTATTTGTTTTGTAATTTTGTTGGGTTTGATAGATTAAGGCGATCACAAGTAGTGGTTCTGTACCCGTGAGGTGAGGGTTAGGCAGAAGCATCTTATTTCTAGCCAACCTAGGATGGGTGTAGCTCAGATATGCAGCTCTTGCCTTAGCAGGTGCAAGGCTCTGGGGCCAACCCCAGAATCTCAAAATAAGTAAGTAAACATCCAAAAGGTGTACAAGTGTGGTAGTTTGAATGTAATTGGCCCCCATAAACTCATAGGCAGTGACATATTAGGAGGCGTGGCCTTGTTGGAGGAAGTGCGTCACTGTGGGGACCAGCTGTGAGATCTTATATATGTTCAAGCTATGCCTAGTTCAGTTCATTTCCTATTGCCTGTTGTTCAAGATGTAGAACTCTCAACACCTTCTCCAGCACCATGTCTACCTGCATGTCACCATGTCCTGCCATGATGATAATGGACTAAACCTCAGTAATTGTGAGCCACCCAGTTAAATGTTTTCCTTTGTAAGAGTTGCCATGGTCATGGTGTCTCTTCACAGCAATAGAAACCTTAACTGAGACAGCAAGTCAATGTACTCTTAATTATCAATTAAGAGTGGCCAGCACATCATACCTGCTTTCAAAATATTAAGTGTAATATTTCCCTTTGACATGCCTCCTCCCTTTATTAAACTATGAAGTTTTTTGACAGTGTGTCCCCCATCTTGTTTCCTTCTTCTTAGCAGCATCTACATTGTGTTAAGATGATTTATTATGTTAAGCTAAATTGAGTTGAACTGGGCAAACAACAAACCAGAGAGCACAAAGGCCCTCTATTTACCATGGCTCATTCATTTAAATACCTCCACGCCTGGCAGATAATACAAATGCATGTGTGATGTTTGCTCTAAGTGGAGAAATATTCCCAGTTCAGCCAACTGTTGTCATGAGGGATTGCAGCTCCATTCTGCAAGATTTAGGATTTTGGAGAGACTATGTTTGTGATGGTGATGGTGATGTGTGTGTGTGTGTGTGTGTGTGTAATTGCCCTAGATGTCAGTGGAATTATATTCAATGCTGCTAATGGCAGTAATGAACCTATTAGCTTGTCAGTCGTAGGGAATTTCAGAGATAAAAATGAGTGCATAGATCTCTAAAGAGCAGTAGATGAGTGGTTGGATCCCAGCAGCTTCTTTTTGTGACAAGTGGCTGTGACTTTAATTGCTAGTGGGGCTAGCATATTCAGCAATTAAAAATATAGGGGACAGAGTTAAATTTGAATTTCAGATAAACAACTAATAATTTTTAGTGTAAGTATGTCTTATGCAATTTTTATTTTAGCAAACTTAATTACTAGTAGTCACATTCTGATTTGCATAATTTGTGTCACCTGTGTGTTCATAGTGCCCTCAGTGAATCATCTAAGAAGACTGTAACTGAGCAAAGATAGTGCTAAAAAAAAATTAGTGTGTGTGTGTGTGTGTGTGTGTGTGTGTGTGTGTGTTCTGTCATAGAGTTCAGTAGTATACCTCTTGCCTAGCATGCATGAGGCCCTGGGTTCAATTCCATCACTTCAAAAATTTTTAAATATTACTTTTCTAAAAGAAGACTGGCATTTTTTAATCATAGAAAAGGATGATGAATGTCAGAGTGTTGAAGTAGATCACTTTACTGATTTGCCTTTGCCCACGTGTCTTTGCAACCATCTCTCCATCCAGTTTGTATTTTTCCATTCATATATCTATTACGTATTTGTTATCTTTATAACACATACATAACACTGATGTTAAAATATGATAGACCACTGATAAGACTAGATCACAGTTATCTGTTGTATTTTGTGTTTGTCTGCTTAGCTGCTGGGCCATGGGTAGTGGATCAGCAGTCCTCATGACATAAGGTAGTATCTATTTATTGCTTAATGTAGAAGTAATAAGTACCATAAGGAAGGGCATTTGTTGTGGAATACTAAACTATGTAAAGATGTGCTACATTTGTTTATGCTGTGGAATATTACTTTAACTGTGTAAAGGTGTGTTACATTTGTTTATGCTGCATTTGTTTAACAAAGTAAAGATGGGTGTTTAATTATGTGAAGATGTGTTGCATTTGTAGGCATTATCTTGCCTACCTAAGGCACCCGATGAGTCTAATAAAAAGCTGAATGGTCAATAGCTAGGCAGAGAGAAAGGATAGGTGGGGCTGGCAGGCAGAGAGAATAAATAGGACAAATCTAGGCTTGAGAGGGAAGGACAAGAGAAGAAAGAGGAGAGAAGGAAGGAGAAAGAGAGCGAGATGCCCAGGGCCAGCCAGCCAGACACTGAACAAGCATGGAAAGAAGGACATACAGAAAGAAAAGATAAAAAGCCCTGAGGCAAAAGGTAGTTAAAGAGAAACAGGTTAATTTAAGTTAAAAGAGCTAGCCAGGAATGAGCCTAAGCTAGACTGAGTATTCATAGCTAATAAGTCTCCATGTCACAATTTGGGAGCTGGCTGGTGGCCCTCAAAAAAAAAAAAAGCCTGGAACAGACATTGTCTTTATTTCCTGGGATATTATGATGCTTAATCTTGATTGCATCCAGAAACACCCAGGAAATTAATAAAGCTATCCCCCATTGTGTCCATAATGACATTTTTCAAAGACTGTTAGCTCATGAGGACCCTGACAAAATGAGCATTCTAATAATCATGGATAGTTAGAGTAGTATAAGAAGTTGACATGCAAGTGAGTGTGTACATAGGAAGAAATGAGGGGAAGATAAGAACAAAAAGCAAGCAAGCAATGAAATATTCTGCTGCGCTTGTAGATCCGTGTCTTGCTCAGCCATCATCAGAAAGGCTTCCTTCTGCAGTGGATGGAAACAAATGCAGAGACTCACAATTGGAAAATGTGTGGAGAGTGAGAGACCTCGGAACGCTCAGCCCTAAATGGGATGTCTCCATCCAATTTCTCACCTTGGGGCTCAGGGAACTCTACAGAACAGGCAGAAAGAATGTAAGAGCCAAAGAAGATAGAAGACATTGAAGAAACAAGGCCTCGAGGCACAACAGACATAGGAACTCACAGAGACTGTGGCAGCATTCACAGGACCTGCAGAGGTCTAAGCCAGATGGAGTCACAGCTCTGAGAGGGGAAGTAGATACAAGCCCTCATCCCTAACCAGAAGCTGTCTCCAGTTGATAACTGTTCAAAAAATATACCTAAGGTCAGTCCCCCACATCCAGCAGTAGATGACAGACACAAAATGAATTCAATGGTATTTTTGGAGGGTTGTTGTCTTATAGTGCTTTGTCTGGGCTTTTTTTTTTTAACCATATATTTCTTTCACTTATATATTATGATTTTTGATCTGTGTCTTTAAGGGACTCCTGTGTGTGCAAATGAGCATGTATCTGTGTTTATATGTGTTTCTTATGTTCTTTCTTTGGCTCTTGTTTATTGTTTTTTTTTTCTTCTTTCTTTTTTTTTTCTTTTTCAAGACAAGGTTGCTCTATGTCGCCTTGGCTGTCCTGTAACCCTATCTGTAGCCCAGGCTGGCCTCGAACTCACAGAGATCTCCCTTCCTCTGCCTCCCGAGTGCTAGGACCAAAGATGTGCACCACCACTGCTGGGCTGTTGGTTTGTGTTGTCCTATTCAGGTTTGTCTGTTTTTGTCTTATTTATTTATTTGATTGTTTGTTTATTTTTGAGATGTCTGTTTTTTTAATGAGAGAGAGAGCAAAATGGGGTGTGGAGTTGGGTAGGTGGGGTGGTGGGAAGGATATAGGAGGGATTGGGAGTGGGAAAACCATAATCATAATATATTGTATGAAAAAAATCTGTTATCAATTAGAAAAACAATCTTGGCTCTGTGACCTAGTTGTAAGTTACTAGACTTCTATGTGTCTCAGCAGCCTTTTCCCATATCAAATATTTGTTGGCAGTGCTTCTCTTAAAGGATTAATTTACACTGGGGTTTAGATCTAGATTTACGGTGGTATTTGATTTATGACTCCTCCATTCTCATTATTGCTGTGTGCAATGCCATTTTCTAATCATCTCTCTAGGATAAACACCTATAAAACCACCATCAGAAATAAAAAGACTAGAATACTGGTAGCAGATATTGACTCATTCTTCCTCCTCTCTGCTGTATTAAACAATCCTGCTCACAAATGTGATGTTATCATTTTCCAGATTTTTTCATAGTGCAATTATCAGATCTAGTAAAAAGATTTTGAGTTGTTTTTAAGTTTATGAAAAGGTGTCATACATGAATCATGTATTGCTTTGTGATTTATGTTTTACTTAAAATTATATTTAGAATAATATTATAAAGTTATCCATATCTAGATGTATAGATTTATTTGGTAGGACTTTATGACTGATATCGGTGTAATTTTGACTATATATTGATTCTACTTTCAGTTTCACTGTTGACAGATTTCTGCTACTGTCAAGCAGGATTGCTAAAAACATGTATGTGCAAATGTCCTGGTGCCTAGATTCAGGAGCTTTTCTCAGGCATACGCATAGAGAAGGAACTTGCAGATCATGGACTCTGCAAATGTTCACTATATGATAAAAATGCCCCAGGCTGCAATACAATCAAATTGATTTGAGTATACAGCGTAAGGAAGGACTTTACCATCTGCTTCCTTGCAGATAACCTTATTCTTGGTCCATTTTTTAAACAGTCTTTTTCCCTAAATGATTTAACATGTAAACTGTGGCACATATAAAAACCTCACATTTGTATATGTTTCTAAATTCTATGTACCAACAGCCAATTTTTCTCTATCTGTACCAGGACATAATTGCTATGACTTCTAAATGAGTCTGAATATTTGGTAATGTTAAGATATTTTAGTCTCTCCATCTTTTTATGTCAGTTTGAAAACAATATATTATTTCATGAATATATATAACTATTGAATTTCCTTTAAATATAATTCAATGAAAAGCGTAACTCCCTAAGATGGTTTTCTATAATCTAATAAATTTCAATTATACATCTTGAATTTTATTGTTGCTATTTTAGCAAAGCTTCTTTTTAAATAATTTTCTAAATTATTCTTTGTGGGTAGGAATGATTTTCATTTCTTTGTCTGGCTTTGCTCTCTGAGTCATTTTTACAGAATAACTCAAGGATTACTTTTACTTTTCTTTCTGTTGTAGATTGGGTTGCTCTCCACTTCACTTTAACTGTACTTATCTTTAAAACAATGAGATTAATAATTTGTCTTGCTATTTTAAATTTTCTATAGATTCTTCTTAGCTCCTCACGTAAGGGGAAGTATTGCCTGAAAATGATATTGTATTTTTTCATTTTCAGTTCTTACAACTTAATATATACTTTTTGTTTTAATATTTTAATTTATTCAGCAAAAATGTTATTAGAAACATGGTAACAAGAATCTTGATCTATTTTGCATTTTCCCCAATGTGAAGTGATGTTTGCTGTATGTTGTTTTATTACTGTATTTTATTATGTGCTTTCTGTTGAATTTGTGTTGTTTTGCAAATAGTTTTTATGAACTTATAAGAATTATACTATGGTTTTTCTCTTCTAATATGAAAATGTGATAAACTTATATCTATAGGTTTGTAACACTATATAACAATACATGCCAAGATTTACAAAATTTTTATATTATGCGTTTTCACTTTATGTCGAAATAATATTTCATTTTGGATATTTAGCATTGATGATCCTGAGAGAAATAGACTTTTTTTTCTTTGATCTTGCTCTCTGAGTCATCATTTTTACAGAATAACTCAATGATTAGTTTTAATTTTCCTTCTGTCACAGATTGGGTTGATCTGTACTTTACTTTAACTGTACTTATCTTTAAAACAATGAGATTAGGGAGTCTTCCGTGCAAGTATTTTAGTTATTTTAGAGATGGAGTTATTTAGGTCTCATTTCTTGTAGAGACCATTAAAATGATATTTTTCTAGGAATTTAAAATTTTGTTTAAGTACATGACATGGGCACATAGTTATTGATGAGAACATTTTATTTCTTAGCATATTTTTAATTTAGGTAGCATTACTTAAAACCAATAACACTGGCTTTCAGAGCTTGGTCATTCCTTGTCAGAAACTGAACTGAGTACTTTTGTTGTTGGTCAGTGGTATTCCTGGCTTCTACTCATGACATGCAGATAGAACCCTTTGCATTATGGTGGAAAAGTCATCTCTAGAGATTGTCAGCCACATCCTGGAGAGTGTAATCATCCTTGATTGAGAGCCATTGATCCATATATATGACTCTTAAATTTTGTATCTTATTTGTCACATTCTTTGCTTTGTCATCATATAGTGTGTTTTGCCAGGAGCTTGTCTATATTATTAATCTTTTCAAAGAACAAAACATTTGATAAGCCTTTAAAATTATTTTCTGTTTCACCAATTATTGTTCTTATTGTCCTTTCATTAAAAAAAACAACAACTTTGGGGTAAGTCTATTTTATTTGCAAAGTAAAGCACTTAGTAATTGTTCTCAGTTATTACCACCTTTTCTGTGAAATAGCATGTCACTCTGTGACTCAAGTTAGCCTCAGACTCATGGTCCTTCTGTTTCAGTGCTCAGATTACTGGGATTACAGCTATGTGCCACAACGTCTAACTTTTAGCCCTTCTCATATTTTATTTAAGACTAGAATTTTCATAAAACACTTCTTTTGTTGTATTCTGAGACTTTTTATAATCATTTGACATACTTAATATATATGAACAGAAAAGGCTAAAAATAAATATAGAAGTAGAAGGAAATTAATGGGAAATTATCTGGCTAGTTTTGTTTCAACTTCACACAATCTATAGTCATCTGAGGGGAGGGAACATCACTTGAGAAATTATCTCCGTAATATTAAGCAAACCTGTAGGGCATTTTCTTAATTAGTGATGGGGGAACAGCTCAGTCCACGGTACATGGTGCTACCCCTGGCCTGGCAGTACTGGCTGCTATAGCTGGGCAAGCTCTGAGGAATAAGTCAGTAAACAGTACTCCTACATGGCCTCTGCATCAGCTGCTGCCTCTAGGTTAATGCCCTGTTTGAGTTTTTGACCTAATATTTGTCCATGATGAAGTATTATATGGATGTAAATGAAATAAATGTACTTTTGTTTTCAAATTGCTTTTGGTCATGGTATTTCATCACAGCAATAAAAACCATGAGACAGTGTCTAGTAGGAATATTTTTTATGTCTATGAGTGATTTGCCTGCATTTATGTACATGAATGTTGTGCATTCAGGGCCCACAGAGACAATCAGAACATGTCAGAACCTCTGGAACTTGGGTTAAGTTGTAAGCTGCCATACGGGTGCTGAAAACCAAGTTATTAAGGCGGTCAGTAAAATTCTCTATGCTGGTTATGGATGCGGAGAGCATTTCTTTCTTTCTTCTTTTTTTAACTTTTCATTGATTCTTTGTGGATTTTACATCATGCACCTCGATCCCACTCATCGCCCCATGTCCTCACTTCCCCATGTCCTCACTTCCACCCCTTGACCTTGCAACCTTCCCCCAAAACAAAATCTAAAAGTAAAACCAAGGAACCAAACTAAACCAAACCAACCAAACAAACAAAAAAACAAAACAAAAAGTCTCAGCATGGAAGTTGTCGTGTGGCCCAGTGAGTCACACAGTTTACCCTTCAGTCCATACATCCTTACTTGTAACTGTTCATTGCAATGAGTCATTGGTCTGCTTCGAAACCTCGGACTTCTGCCACATCATCAACACTGGGCCGTCACTGGGACTCCTCTTGGATATCCTGTTGTTGCCCTGCCTCACGGAGATCCTGTCGCTTTGGATTTGTAGGTTCATCCCCTTCACATGCTCCAGCAATTCACAGAGGAGGTGGGCGTTAGGGTGGGCTACCTTATAGTCCTAGTTCTGGGCCTGGGTGGTAGCTGGGCGGTCAGCCTGCCAGCTTTCCTTCATCGTCACCACCCAGGTGTGCTCTCCAGCACTGCCTTGGCTAGCTCACCCATTGTAGCAGACAAAAAGGAGAGGGGCCAGTTCTCCTGCTGTCACACCCATTCGTCCAGCTCAGCCACACTCACACCATCAGGACCAACTCTACTGTTTTGCTCAAGCAAGGTGCAGGACCTGCTATCTGGATTACTGTGCTTGGTGAGGGGCAGGACCAGCTCTTCTGTTCTCATGCCCCCAGGGTTGGCTCCCTTGCCTGTCGCAGGTGGCAAGATAGGGGGGTGGGGACGGAGCATATTTACATTACCCTTACTCCATGGCATGCTAGGGAAGGAAAGGGGGCAGCTCTCCTGGTCTCACACCCACAGGCCCGGCTCACCTGTGCCCCCTCCAACAGGGTCAGTTCTAGTGTGTTGCCCAGGCAAGGCACAGTGTCTGCTGCAGAGAGCATTTATTAGTGACACTATATATATTAATAGTCTTTGAGGAAGATCAAATAATTTGTAGTTGGCCACAACCCACATTTGTCTAATAAAATGTATTCTGTGCATTTCTGGATCTATCTGCTTCTCTATTTCTCTCTTTCTTCCTTATTGATTTTAATATATATATATATATATATATATATATATATATATATATATACACATATTATATATAAAAATTTATTTATTACGTATACAGTGTTCTGCCTGCATGTGTCCCTGCAGGCCAGCAGAGGGCACCAGATCTCATTACAGGTGGTTGTGAGCCACCATGTGGTTGCTGGGAACTGAACTCATGACCTTTGGAAGAGCAGTCAGTGCTCTTAACCACTGAGCCTTCTCTCCAGCCCCTGATTTTACTTTTAATTGTGTGTCTGTTTATGGGTATGTTCAGATACCAGTAAAGGCAGAAGAGTGTATCAGATAAGCCGAAGCTTGAGTAACAGGCAGTTGTGATCTTCCAGACATGGGTGCTGAAGAGCAAACTTGTGTCCCCTGGAAGAGCAGCAAGCACCCTTAACCACTGTCCCACCTTCTTGGTCTTCTCTGCTTCTTTCTTTGGTTTCACACCTTCTCCAATGACAGCTGCCTCTCATACTATGGGATTTGGTAGTTTGACGAAATATATGCTTATATGAAAATATAAATATTGGAAGGAATTAGAGGTTGACATACAAATCTACTACCATAATGAAATATGAAATATTTCCAGCCATTAAGTCAAAATGATTTAAAATATTGGTAAAAATGATTGAAGATTAAACAATAAAATTAACAAATTTGATTTAACAAACCAAGAGTGCATCAGAAACAATGTTTGGAGAATAGACACATTTTTTAAAATTGCTATAGAAAGAATATTTTACAAAGCTTGATCTAATGTCAAAGTCAGAAATCTTCTTGAAACAGAGTAAGTCCCATTGTAAGTTGTCGGTATGTTAAGCTGCTTCTCTTCAGCCTCATTTGAAATTTCCAAATTAGCATCCTGTTAGTTTATGTGTTTTTTCTTTAACTTGTCTTATTCTCTTGCCATTCCACTCATTTGGATGCAAGTCCACCAATGGCACTGTTCCACACCCAGGCTTCGGCTGCAGTCGATGCCTCCATGTAGGAGCCGTAACTCTTTTCTTATCGTTCTATGCAGTTCACATAATGATGAAAAATGTCCCCCTTCATCAATTTTTCCTAAGCTTGTCTTTGAAAATGCAACTTCTAAATGGTTACCAAGCTGAGGAGTAAGTAGGGCAATAATTTTTCATTTTTATTGGCAGCTAGAAATTAAACCTTTCTGGGGAAGAAATTTAGTGGTAACTTTCAATGCTTGTTTCTTATTTTGTCCTTTAAGCAGATAATTCCTCAGTGATAGTGAGTGACTCCTTGAAACCAAAGGCAATAATTTCTTTTGAAGTTCTTGATGGCTGTGAATAATGCTGTCTTCTCAATTTTGACACATTCAAGAAAATACATCTTTCTTTAATTGCTTTTCTCTGATTTCTCAAAGGTTACAATGCTTGAACATCGAGTTCACAATGTCATTGGAATCACAATGAAAATGATGTGAAATTTGAGAACCAACTTTTGATGTCTTCTCAAAAATTGCAAAGTAACAGAATTTAACGCTTTAACTACTGAGGAGATTTTTGGTTGCTAGAAAAATACTTTGCATTTTTTGTTCGCTGAAAGTCATGGAACTTTTGAGTATTTTCCAATGCAGATTAAACTAAGGGCAGGTTGGTTTTCTGCATAGAAAAATTTCCAGCTATGAAAACTATAGAACAACAACTTCTGTAAGGAGCTAGAACAACATATATTTCAGCAAAAAGATATTCAAAATGTTTTTATGCAATAATTACAGAACTTTATGTAGTAAACTCCTTACTTAATTTTTTTCCTTGATTGTTTTTACCTACTAAATAATGGATTCTCTAAGTATTTCTTTTGTTTTCTTACTTGCTTGAGTTTTCTTGCTTGAATTAAGTCAGCATTGTCTAAAACCAGTAACTCTTGACTATATTCCATGAGACTTTGGCTGGGCCTCTGCAGTATTGATTCCTTCACTCATTCATTCAGTGTTTGCCTATTGAGCACATGCTGTGTGTCGGTTAACACTATAGAAAAGAAACGGAGCCTAAGAGATTGCTGCTCATAAAATTTGCATTCTAGCAAAAGAGAAAAGGAATCAACTAGTCAACAAATAATTCTGTAAAACAGCATTAGTGAATAGTACCATGAATAAAATTAAGAGTAAGGGAAGGAGAGTGGAGAAAGAACTGATTGTAGATGAAACATGTTAAATGACATGAGGGTGAAATGATCTGAGAAAGTGATATGGAAGTAGTAAAGAAGCACAGCATAAGTGAGAACAGGATGGAGAGCAGGCAAACAGTAGCTATAGGGAGTCTTGACATCTCCCAGGAGCAGGACAGTGGAGGCAGATAATGACTGAATTCAGAGAGTGCATGGTGAGACACTTTGTGGACCTTGTTTTCCATGATGGTTGCTAAGAAACCATTGGAACTGCTTTTGAATCTGAGTGATGAGCTTCTCTGATTCAGGTTATGTGGAGAAGAAAGGTGGAATCATTAAGCAGAAAGCCTGTGTAGGTTGGAGGTAAAGGGTCCGATACTTTTTGGAAACACTGCATCACACAAAAATAAGGGTGGATGAGATAGCTTAATGAGTAAAGGTCCTTGTCTAGAAAACCCAGCAACCTGAGTTTAATCCCCAGAGTCCATTATGGAAGGAGAGAAGTAAATCCCAAAGTTGTCCTTTGACCTCCACATATATGCTATATCCTTAAGAGCGCATGTGCATTCATGCATACTTGGGAACACACACATGATACATTTTTTAAATTAAATGATAAATACTTAATTTGGGGAGTCAATATGGTGGTTTACTTTGTATATCTTGAATAAAGTGACAGAATGCGTAATGTCTTTAGTTTTCAACACAGAATTCTCCTCTGAGAAACTCTAAGAGGACAGTATTCCATGAGCTACACTGAGGGCAATGATGAGGTAGATGCCATCTCAATAAATCATCTCTTCTGAGAAACACTGACACTTTCAAACAGAGGCAAAAGAGTAGTTTCTGTCACTGTCCCTCATAACTTCTCTGACCTTCACTCCTGACCCCGATGAGATCGTTTCCTCTTGCCAGCAAGGCCATGGAAGAGTCCCTTCACCCTTGTTTTGAGTTGTGTATTGAAAATCGGCCACTGTGTATGATTCTAAATCCTTATACTATTTGAATGTTACATGCCTGCAGTGTCCAGACTTTGACTGAATATCTGAATTTCTTCATTCAGCAGAGAAGATGCACGACAGAATATTGTGTGTCTCTGGGAAGAGAAGTTAGACTTCTTATAGAATAGACAGGATTAATGGGCAGGAGAAACTCAGCTTTGTTAAGTGAAATGTTATGCCCTTTTGGATAGAATATCACCAAGGTGCCCAAATTATTCACAGCAAAGAAGCACACTCATTATTCTACAGGTAGTTCTTTAGCTAAAAGATACAGAGCAGTCATGGAAACTTTTAATTTTTCCAGCCCCATGACACATTTCTTAATTATCCATGGAAGCAAACTTAACTTGTAACTATGCCATTACTCACTGCATTTGAATGTCTTAGAACAGATACTGACTAATTTTCTACCAATTTCTTCCTATCAGTTTGCTAAATTAAAATGTTTTAAAGGTTAATTGTCAAATCCTTTGGGGGAAAAGCTCTCTAAAGGCTAAGTTTCCAGACTAAGTAATATGACCTTAGCCCATTTAAAAATGCTTACTCAAGGTAGTTTGCATTTGGTATGTTGGAGACTGGGCTGTTTACAAAATTGAAAGATGGGAGAAAGGGCAGAGTGGAGTGAGCTGCATCCCTGGGTTTTGTAAGGCTGAGTGCCTCGTCTTGGGGAGGAAGGTGAAGAAGACAAACTCTGATAAGGCAAAAGGACTGAGGAGTCAGGAATATTTTAGCACAAATCCCAGCTTTGGCACTTTATAGGCTGGTTGCTGATCCTTTCTTACACTCCCAGCATTAATCTCTTTAGTAAGCAGAGGGTGGCAGCTCCGCAATGGGGCAATTGTAAGACAAGATATTAGCTCTGCAGCTCACTTATCCATGGGTAGAACTTATCCTGTGTGCCAGTGTGCCGATGGAGGAGAGCTGGGCTACTTGTATTTACTAGAAAGGAACCACTCCAAAATACTTAGTAATATTTTGGAGTAAAGCAGGGGTGGGCACTCACATGGGATGGGACTCAGTAATTTACTTCAAAATTTCCAGTTGCCTCTTGAATAGTTAGAGAGCAGAAACTGTAAGAGTATACCCATTCACACTTTCCCCCTTCTAGTAACACAAGCCACAAGTTTTAAAGGACACATCTGCCCAGCTGGAGGCGACATATTCTTTTTTTCCAACATAATACTTTTATTGATTACTTGGGAATGTCACAAAATGCACCCCAATCACACTCATTTTCCAGTCCTCCCAGGTACCACCCCCATGCTTGTGACCTTACCTAAGGAAAGAAAGAGAAAAAAAATACACCAAGTCCGATTTGTATTGGCAGTCCATAACCTTCATTGCATTCACATGTGACAAATAGCAAAGTCAGGCTCAGGAAGCAAAAACAATAATGCCTGCAATGGTCTGGTCTTTCCCAAGTTAAAGCTACCTGTTAGGGACTGGATGCTTTCTCCTTCCTATGGCCTCAAGAATGCTGACAACTAAAATCACTTTGGACACTGTAACTTATAAACCAACCTTGAATTGGTTTTTTAATACTTTCTTTTATGTTTTTAAATTATATTTACATTTCCCTCCGTCCTTTCTTGCCTCCAAAACCTTTCATATAATCTTCCTTGATCTCTTTCAGATTCATTGCCTCTTTTTTATTAATTGTTGATACATAATATTTATAAATGTATATACATGTATTACTAAATATATAAATACTTATTTTTCTTTTAATTTTTTTGAGATTATGGTATCATTAGATTACCCTCTTCCTTTCTTTCCTCCAAACCATCCCATGTGCCTCTTTCAAATTCATGGCCTCTTTTTCTTTAATTGTTAGAAAATTACACACACACACACACACACACACACACACACACACACATACACAAGTGTATGTGTATGTATATGTATATATGTAATCTTGAATACATAAATAAAACCAGCCAAGTCTGATAATATTACTTGTATATATGTTATCTATTTGGTATTAGATAACCATTTGGTGTACTCTTTCCTGGGAAAGACAACTTCTCCTGCTCCTAGGACTCCATAGTTTCCAGTCATTCTTTGTGTAGGGTTGAGGCCTCCTGAACTTTCCTCTGTCCACTTTAGCATGTCTTTTGCTGTCCTTGTTCAGATCATGGTTAGCCATAACCTATCTCACTTAATTCACCATATTTTGAGTATTTGGTGAAAGCAATATAGTCTGAACTGTGTGCATATACTGGTTATTCCTGGTCTTAGAACTCCATCTCTCCTTGTCCTTCAATGTCTGGCTTTCCAAGCTATTATCTCTTCCTTGCAGTATCCAATGCTTCCATCTTGCTACCTTTCTTGTGTAGTCTACCTGTTTCACATTCTTTCTAATCATGTCTTTATCATTCTTCATTCTTTTATCTATAAGAGAATCTTCACTGGAGCATATCTTCTTTAAAAGATAGAAGAGGATTATAAACTATAAATGATACTTCATTTGTTTCCTTGCTATACATGGGGCAATCTTCATATGGAGAAAGGCATATAAAGGTGTGTAGTGATGAGCTCATCTTCTGTTTTTCACTTATCTCTGTCTTATCTTTAAGGGGTGACATTAATCCAAGATTGTTTTCTGCTGTGGTACCTGTGTTGAGCTTGCTGTGGATCAAAATTGATTTCTACAGAGACTCTAGATCGGTGACTATCTGAGTGAGATCATGACATCTTAAGAAAGTTTTGGGCCAAAGAGAAGGTCCCCAGTTGACCCAAACATGGTTCATAATCTCATGACAGAAAACATATAGATTTTATTATCCATCCTACTACTGGAAAGTTGCTTCAGTAGACATACTGTCAGGAAATCAGTATTTTCAGAACTCATCACTGGTCATTTGGATTTAGCCACTTAGTGTATAGACTAAAATCTCGTTTATCATGAATCTGAGATTTGACAAAAATCAAAATAGGTAAAACAAAAGCTCAAATGTCAGTGGTAGTGATTATTTCTAACACACTGTTTTCTTATCCAACTATCAGCTTCTCTAATAACAATACAGAGCAGTTAAGTTTATTACCCAGTTATAAGACATGGAGTCTTAATTGTTTCTAATTATTTCAAACCACAGATCAGATTTTATTATAATGTTTAACATACATGGCCTCAAACTATAATCGACTTTAAGAGCATCCAAAAAAAGCATCAGAATTTGGCTTGTTCACATACAGAAATTGCCAATGAAAGAAAAATGGTGACTAACAGGAAATGAGCACACATCTGTTGGGAGTTCCAGCTACCTAATATGTTAGTTCTGGCAGCCTTTGTGTCCTCTGTCCTGCCAAGGAAGCTGCTGTCAGGGAAATTGAAACACTGACTTCATATGGCTGGGATCAGCACCAGGAATGCCTCTGAACCTCCTGGCCTTTCCAAACAGTTCCAGAAGTTGATCTGAGGCTCAACTTGGCAGCCCCAAGTTACACGGCTCATTACCTATAATGGGAATGATGCACGTTTATTAGTGGGCTGATTTATTTTGAACACATTCATAACTTTGAGCTCTAGAACTCATATAGAGATATAAATTCAACATTTAAACTAAAGCAACCTCAAACAGAAAAAGAAAATGGGTTTAGGAGTGCAAATATTATGTTTCAGATGCCCAAGGTGAGAAGAATTGAAGGAAGAAATGCTGAAGACAGAGACTTGGAGGTGATGGAGAGGTCCGTGGACTCTGCTCCATCCCCTTGTAGGGAAATGAATACTTCTCAAATTGTCTGCACTTCTCCACAGCAGGGCTAAAGCTGGGGATTGTGGAGCCGATGCTCAGAGCATCTTGGCATTTAATTCTCCTTAAACAGTTTAGTTTTAATGAACTTGACACATACCAGTTGTAATCTAGAAATTCCAGGATGTAAGTAAGTTTGATGTAATAAAAGAATGTGCAACCTTGTGAAACTACACTGGTGTGGAGGCACTGAATGGACAGGAGAGAGAGACTGATAAAAAAAAAATGACCCATCATTTCAAGTGGCACACTGGACTGTACACGTTCTAATACGTCAGATGTGCATAAGAAATCATTTTTTTTTCTTGTGATATAGAAACATACTTTACTATTTTGGGTTCTCTTTTGGGACTGACATTTTCAGAAAATTTCAACGCCACCCAATAAACTTGTGCAGATTCACCTTCTCCTGTCCTTCCTGATTATGGTGCTGCAATAGAGGTCCCAGTTTCCCTGGGAAAAAGGGGGGTTGAGTGTCACCCACCTGTGAGCAATTCTTCTGCACAGTTATGTACTATAGAAGCATTCCTATCTTTATCTTGTTTCTTTGATTTTCTACCTCTCTCTCAGCCAGTATCATTAATCTTACCTTCTGGAAAGTCACTGACCTTAATGTTTACTGAATCTTCCCTTTTGTCAAATGCAGTTCTTGGTGACTCATACACAGGCACATATTTAATTCTTCAAATACCTTTTAAGAAGTTAGTATTCCCATTTTACGGATGAAACATTATTCAGCAACATCTACAACCAATACTAATACTAGGAAATTTCAGCGATCAAATTTGAACGTACTTCTTCTAATTCTGAGCCAATGATATGCCCATGTTGTTTTGAGACACGTTCTTATCATTCAACCAGTGACACCACCTCTACCTCCTAAGTGCTGGAATTACACAGTTGTGTGCTACCATTCCCACGTGGAGAGATGGCTCAGTGGCTTATATCACTTGCTCCTCTTATTAAAAAAAAAAAAAAGAAAAGAAAACCTGGGTTTGATGTTTTAGCATCCACATGGTGATTGACAATTATCTGTAACTCCAGTTCCAGGGGACCTACCACCCTCTTCTGGCTTCTCTGGGCATCAGACACACACATGGTTCATATACATACACTCAGGCAAATCACCTAGTAGACATACAATAAAAATAGATATTTTTTAAGAAACTAAAATAAGGCAGACTTTTGGAAACAAAAGTCATGACACAGAGACTTATTATTAATTATGAATGCTCAGCCTTGTCTTACGCTTGTCCCACTAGTTCTTGTAACTTAATTACAGAGTGTATTAGATACTATCTGAATTTAATTTGAGAGTACGTCATTGGATAATATGGCTGGAATTCCGATCTTTAAGATTATTTTATTGTACCAGTAGAAGTCTTTTCGTTTTTCATCAAGTAGAGATTTCAGGAATATGACAGGAAATCTGAACTTGATTGAGCATGCCCAATTCACAGCAGCGCAAAGTCTCACAAAAGACACTTTTCTCTTAGTAGATGCCATGTTAATGCTGTCTTGGAATCCATGTCATGATGGCATCTCGCAGGCAAACTCTTTGTAATCATAAAGCCTACTGTATGTGGCTTTGACAGATCTCTCTCAGTCATCTGCAAAATGGGCACCACAGCACTTTCAAGACCCACTCCAGGTTAAGTTTCATATTACAAAATCTTTGAAGTTAGTCACTGTTTAGTTCCATGTTAAGCAGGCTTTCTCTTGGGCCACCAACCAGCTCCCAAGTCATGACACAGAGACTTATTATTAATTATGAATGCTCAGCCTTATCTTACACTTGTCCCACTAGTTCTTGTAACTTAATTTAGCCTGTTTCTCTCCATCCGCATTTTGCCTCAGGGCTTTTTTACTTTTCTTTCATTCTGTATGTCCTACTTCCTGGCTGTCTCCCTCTCTTTCTCCCTTGCCCTCTTATCTTTTTTCTCCTTTGTTCTCTCTTTTTGTTATGTCCTCTTGAGCCTAGATTCCTCCTACTACTTATTCTCTCTGCCCAGCAGCCATGTCTATCCCTCTATGCCTAGCTATTGGCCATTCAGCTTTTTCACTAGACCAATCAGGTGCCTTAGGTGCAACACATCTTTACATAGTTAAACAAATACAGCATAAAGAAATGTAACACATCTTTACATCATTAAACAAATGCAACATAAACAAATGTAACACATCTTTGCCTAGTTAAAGTACTATTCCATAACATCCGTGTCCCTGGAGGAATTCTTAGTACATCAGAGAGACCCGTTCTATATTGAATTGCTGAAATTAACCCATGTAAATAAATATGAAATTATGGTAATGAGTATTTCTTGGGAATTCAAAATGAAAAAAAAAAGCTTAAATAATCTTTTAATGTCATAGCAGTTTACGTTAAAAAGAAAACAAGGGGCCTCCAGTGTTGGGCAGAGCAAGAGGAGGACATAGAGGCAGGACTCAGTCACTGCTGCCACCAGTACCAAAGGGAACCAGGGTAAGTTTGCCTGCAGATGCTCAGGTTATGACAATGCAAAATTATGGTCTCTATGCTGTAGGAAGAGGATAATTGAGAAAGCTACGGGAGTCTGCTTAAGGGGTATTAGGGAATTTATTAGGATATACATTGAGGAAATACACTCACGAATACAGAACCGAGTAGACCGCTGAAGTCGTCCTCTGATCTGACCGGGAGCGAATCCACCTGGCAGTTCGATTACACCAGGAAGCAGGAAAACAGGGAGAAGGGCCTTGTGTCCCCTGTCCCTTTCTTTTTAAGACGTCAGTAGGACAGCAAGAAGCACCACCTCCTTCGGTATAGCCCAAGGTCATGGGCAGAGCAAATACCATTGCAAGAGTGACCTGGAGATTGTGCAGCAGGAGCAGGAAAAGACAAGTGAGGATGAGCCCAAGCAACTCTGTGGCCCGTGTGTAGCCTTCTTGCCCTTCACCTGCGTGCCTGGAGCAAAAGCCAACATGCCCATCTCTAACCTCCTGTAGCGCTCACAGGTCCCAGGACCCATGCATTCTCTTTGCTCCTTGCTTCGGGAAGCTCTACTACCACCTCAGCCATTCCTGGGAGTGAGGGGAAGACTGTGTTCCTTCTCAGTAATATTTTATTACTGTGGGCACACCTGAAAGTGTTCAACACGCTTTTGTAATTAAAACAACAGCAAAACAACCTCCCCCCCAAAAAACACCCCTCCTTATGATAGTAAAGAATTTCTATAGAGATTTAGCCTATTCAGGAGTGTTAATATCTAACATAAGCACAGTACACTTGCTACAATTAACAAACCAATACTGAGTATTTACATGATTTATTTGGAATTCTTATTCATGAGTTCTTTGTTTCATTACTCTCTATTCAATCATTTTTAACAGCAAAGACTGATTTTTGTTTGGCATAGGATCTAATACGCTTTTATTGTTGCACAAATTAATAGTTATATAATAAATATGAAAATTGTATAATTTCTGCTATGAAAATTATTACTGAGCAGAATCCACAGAATTTGAGTATTCTACGGTTTTCCATTTAGTGGTCAGAATGGTGAGTTTGTGGCTCAGAAGCTGTGTCTGTTTTCTCTGTCCATGCCCATTTAAAACTTAGCACTGAGAGCTCAAGGTATGTACGATTATTGAATCACAAGCATCATTGATTCTAAGATCTTAGGTAAAGAGACAGTTTTTGCAGAGTTTATATCAGTAAAGTGAATGCTTGGTAGCCTTAGAAACAACTTGAAAATTTATCTGTGGCCTCCTATAAGTAATCTCACAACATCATACCCTACCGTGTCTGAGAATTATTATTGCTAGAATAGAAATTGCTCCTTTTTTTTTTTTTTTCAGTGAAACCTCACTCTAGGAACCATGGAACAGAACTAGGAAAATTCATGTAGTCTATAAAAGTCTCTGTTGAAATAAGATCAGCAGTAAAGTTCTCCCCAGGCAGGCTCTGCTGTAGGATGCAATCACGTGATTGACAGCAAGCTGTTCTTCAGCAGACTTCAAAACTCCTTCACCTATCAGTTGCAAGGACTCAGTCTGAGGTCAGAATGGAAACTTTCAACTACATGCCCCACCATCCTCAGTGTGATAATGGATCTTGAAGTTCCCACTGGTGATAGAGCAACACAGACATTGTTATGTGTTGACCAGCCTTAGTGCTGCTTCACAGTAAGTATTTGTTTACCACTAGGGACAAGTCCACACAGTGGCTTCAATTTATGGTGTCTGGCAGTTTCTACCACTGGGATATTAGCCAAAGACAAGCACTCTCCTTCTGTCTGTCTTTATCCATTTTATTTCTCAGTTAATATTTTGAAGTATTCTTCTTATAAATTCCTAAATATGCCATTTGGAATTTGACTTATGACAAGCATGTTCCTCCCAACATCTGTTATAAATTATGCCTAAATCATGATTTTTGCCAAATTCCTATTCTTTCTGGATCAGAAAAATCTAGTTCTCTCAGCTCTGGGCAACTCATTAAAGCTCTCTGAGGTAATTTATTTCCCTATCCAGTAGTTAAATTGCTTCCAACATGGTGTTATTAGGATTAGAGAAAGACATAGTAAAGTATTAGTAAGTTCCAAGCCCATATCAGGGGATAGAATAAATCACATATGTTTACAACTTTCATGTGGTAAATATAGTAATATACAATAGAAAATCCTCTGACCTTGTATTACTAAGAACCTCCATAGACGGGAGGTTGATCTAACCACTATTCTTGTTTGGTCAGGTCTTAGTTATCATTCTGTGGCATTCCTTCATTAGGAGAGTAGTTTTGAAAGAGCTTAGACCAGGATCTGGAGTTGCCCTATGTCAATATCTACCAATGTTGCTGTGGCTCAATAATAGGAATAATGAAATTGGTTTTAGATTTCATCTTAAATCCTGGAAATTTTGGAATCAGGCAGTGGAATCTGTGGGAAGTTCTGTGCAAGGACAAGAGGGAGACAGAAAAACAAATCTGAAAAATGCAAGAAAATATTAAAGTATGTAAAAAATAAGAAAAGATTAAGGTAGAGTTGGAACCCAAGTCTAGGTAGAATAGGGATCGATCAGGTAACCAAGATGTAACTAGTTTTATGAGCATATTCTTTCATCATGGGCACTCCTAGATGAATCTTCATAATGGGATAATGTCTTAAAACACCCCAAGATACATGTAAAGAATGATGAGTATCAGATATCACAGAAGGGAGAAGTTGGTGGACTTTGTTATTTATGCCTTCTATGCTGTCAGATACTAATCAGTCATTCTTTATCTGGTATTTGGAGTTATTCTCCCACTGTAGGGATTTCCACAGAAGTTTCCTTGATGTATGTGTTTCTTTATCAGGCTAACTGCTTTTTCCTCATCTGGGACTACTATAACCCATCAGAGTTCTCCTTTTAAAGCATAGAGGTCTTACAACATATAGATTAATATCATTGTTGAGACAGTTCAGATGGCTTCTAGTAAGACAAATTTTGCTGCCATGGGGTTTCCTTGCTAAGCAACTTACATTTCAGCCTTTTCCACACTGGCCATTTATGGGAATATCTTAGAGAAGTTCCGTTGAAATCATCCTACTTAGGTTTGAGACAGTGAAATCAGCCACTACTTGCCATCTAATGCAATTGTCTTTACAGATCTTTGAACTAATTCATCACATCCACCTCTCCTATATAGCTTGAAAATGAAACATGAGCAATGAACTAAATCTTGTTGGGTCATGTTGGTTTTGGCACTTACAGAATACTGTATATTCCAAGATCACAGGAGGAGTCACATATAACATTGGGTTAGCCAAGAAGACACCTCACTAAAAAATCTTCTTATGCAGCCACAGTTTTAGTTGATGTGTTTACATTTCCCAACCAGGATCTTTAAGGCATCTGACAGCTCTTCCCATACAATGTAAATTTCTTTTTCTAAGAAGTTATAACAACTTAGTGGTTAAAAGTTTATGATTTATCTTTCACCAACTTCAATGAATAATCTTGATCTTTTGCGTGCTATTGCTAAGGACTATTTATATCTTCTGGTACCATGATTTTGACACTAATGAAGTGAACATAATACCTAACTCACTGTATTATTGTGAATATTAAATGGAACCAAAGTTGCTGGTCTAGATAAACCAAAAAAGGAAAATGGTAAATTCTAAAGTTCTCTGTCATTCTAGAGCTTCCGGGGTTTTTTAAATTGTTGTCACCAACACTGATACAAGATGAAAATAAGAACTTTGTGAGTCACATCTTTTCAGTTTCCCAATCAAATCAGAAAAGTGAAACGAGAAAACAAGTGTTGTCTCTATTGAGCTAGCAGGTGGAGGAGTCATACCCCTTTGACAAAACTCAACAAAAACACAGTAGGATGCTGGATCTCAGCCACAATATTGAGGCCTCTTGGAGTGATATTAAAAAAAATCACAAGTGATAAAGCCTTTTTAACCTGAATAATAACAACATACAACAGCCATACATCACTACTAAGAAGCCATTGGCATGAGGGCTGTGCTGAATACCAAGAAAAGCATGCTAAGCACTTACATGGTAGAAGGACCCATTGGAAATCATTTCCTTAGCAGAAAAAAAATTTAATTTTCTATAGAGCATATATTTTTCTGTTAGATGATGACGATATAAACTAAGCTTGTAAAGGCAAATATACACGAAGACCAATGGAATCCAAAGAATAAATGTATTCAATGAGTTGGCCTCACAGCTTTGGTTCAATAAAATTTCCTGCAGCCAGGCAGTGGTGGCGCATGCCTTTAATCTCAGCACTCAGGAGGCAGAGGCACGCAGATCTCTGTGAGTTCGAGGCCAGCCTGGGCTACCAAGTGAGTTCCAGGAAAGGCACAAAGCTACACAGAGAAACCTTGTCTCGAAAAACCAAAAATAAATAAATAAAATAAAATAAAATAAAATAAAATTTCCTGCAAAAGGCTGAAGTGAGAAAGCATTATTCTAGTTTTCCTTGTCATGTGTATCAAATTCTAAAAGAATTCAAAATCTTGGACTCTGTGTTGTGTTTACAAATGAAAGTTTGGAATGCTTATGGTTTTATTGGATATTCATCAATGCATCTACAACCCTTTCAGAATCTTGGGTTCTCCTTCTGAGTTTCCTACAATACTAATTTTTTGCTTGTGAGTCAGGCTGAGTTCCCAATTGCATTTGGGGATTTCTGCTTTACTGGCTTGGATATCATCCCTATGTTCTAAAATTAACCTTAACATATTGGTTCAAATTCTTGTCTTTCATACTTCCCATTTTAATTACCACCATTTCCATCAACTGGTTTATTAGTGTACAAATATTAATATTAGCTCTATTATTGCTTCTACCATATGCGTCTAATTGGTTGCAATAGTTATTGCACCATTACAATGATTCATCAGAAACATGTTTTAAACTCCAATTGTGTTATTCCTCTTCTTTATCCCTTTGCTCAGATTCTCCATCATTTCACATACAGATTTTGAGAGTTAAAGATTTTACTTTTGAGAGTTATAGATTTTAAAATTCTTCACAGATAGTAGAGGAATAATGTTATACATCATTCGTAAAAGCAGACTCTGAGTCCTAGCACTCTCTCTGGGTCTTACTTTGGTTAGCAGTTTGCTTGCATATCAAGGCAAGATAATCTCCTTTAGGGACAGAATGTTTCACAGAACACCACAGTGGAATATGGAAATAAGAAAGACACTCCATTGTCATGTCTGAGCACACACAAACAAAAGGACACTGCAAAATTCACAAGGTAAACAAACAAACTAACCTGTGTTCTGAGTAATATGATAAATTACTTAATAATTAATTATAGGTGAATTCTACTTTTCCTCTCCGAAATCCTAGATAAGTTTAATTTAAATATCCAACCACTGAATTTCCTCTATCTTCTGAGAGAAAACAATCCAATGCAAGTACCCACTTGAGAACATTCTTGCCAGAAGTAGTCATAAGTCCACCCACAGTAAAAGTCTCTGTCAACACCCTCTTCATAAATTATCCTTGAGTGTCTTATTCTATACCAAGACAGTAAACTTGACTTCACTTGACTGTGTGTATTTCCTGCTAGTCTTAGACTGGTGTTCGTCAATATGAGTGCTAAAATACAATTTTTTTTTCACTTGAACTTTCTTAAATCAGTTGAGAATGCCAGCTACAAAAAAATATAAAATCTATCTTATAGCGGTTTGCATATTTAGAAACCAAGTTCTGTCTCCATAATAAGTGAACTGGCCTCTTTTCATTGATTGCTATTATTATATGTATGCAATATAGTAATATATTGTTAAACAAATATATACATGGAATAGCAACAATCAAAGAAGAAAAGGCCATTAATTTGAAAGAAAGTGAGGGAGAGGCCATGGGAGATATGGGAGACTTTTGGGAAGGAAAGGGAAGTGGGGAAGTCATGTAATTTTATTTTAAATGTAAAAATTGAATAAATAATAAAATAATGACAAAAAACCTGAGGGATATCATGGACCCAGGATACTGGGTGTCTCAGCAGTACAAATCTGGAACTGCAGTTCAAGAGAATTCCTAGAGAGCTGCTGGACCTGAGTCTACACTGGAATCCTGAAAAAGTAGGATCAGATACTAGAAATGCTTCAGCAACATGGTAGAAGAACTTGGCAGCAAAAACAAGGGCAAGCAGGCAAAAAGCAAAAGCTTCCTTGTTCTATGTCTTTATATGGGCTACCACCAGAATATGCGGCCCAGATTTAGCATGGGTATTCCCATCACAAATGATGCAATCAAGAAACCCCTCACAGGCATGCCCAGGCACTTAGGTGTTTAGGTTTTAGTTGATTCCAGATGTTGTCAAGCAGACAACCAGGGTTAGCCATCATAGTAAACAAATATATGAAATTATCAAAAATATCTTTAAGACTGGGGCAATCTCGATTATATCACAGCAAAGTCAAAAACTTTGGGCAAGTTAGATTAGCAACCCTTCAAAAGAAATATTGCAGGGTAAAAATTAACTTAATCTGCCAAATCATATTTCCTCTGCTCCACTTAGCTTGGTCCATGTTAAGAGGTTTCATGGTAGCTTTCAAAAGTATACTTGAAGCATCACCTAGCTGAAAGTTCTCTAAGATAAAAGTGCATTTGCTTCCTGGAATAGTCCAGCTCTTATTTATACCCAAGAACTTTGAGCTTGTCTTCTTTTATACATTTCTTTTATAATAACCCAAAATGTATTACTGCATGTCACATATTATTTCGTCCTGTTTTTGAAATGTCTGATAAAGATGCCTTACTTAGGAACACTCTTCTTTATAGAGTTGTTGCTCTGCTGTGATGTGGCAATCTTAGCGCTTATTTTTTAACAAAAAATGTTTTTCATTAAATTGAGATATTGATGATGAGCAATATTTTAGATCAAAGAATTAAGATAACACTTAAACTTCAAGTGCACTTTGTCATGAATGAAGGACAATTATGAGTATATGACTATCAGTCAGGAATAGATTTCTATAGAACACGATTCTGATAAAACATGTGAAATAGCTACTATGTGGTTGAGATGATGAGTCATCAGAAATAATAATGAGAATATCAACTAAAAAAGAAAGCATGAAAATCTATTCTTTGTCCAGATTAGTTCTTTTTCTGTAGTAGATTTATATGTGGTCACCTGCAAAGAATATTTAAGATTTTCCCGGTAAAGGTTTTGGATATGAGTTCTGGAAGAAGTAGCATAGTTTTTTCTTTACTTTTTCCTTTCCCTTCTTTTTCCCATTCTACTTCTTCCTCTTTCTTTTATTTTAATTGTGTCTTTAAATTCATGAAAATTCTCAATATTAAACTGTGGAATGTTCAAATTCCCTTGAAAAGATCCTTCTAAAAGCATACTGAGTATTACCCTTCAATTAGTTGTTTACCTCCAGGAAGATACATTAACAAGCAGAATAATGTAAGCCATAATATGAAAAAATACATTAAAATACACAAAAGTAGAGATAGAAGATATTAAATTACAGAAAATACATACAATTTTTAAATTTTAAAAGAAATTGATACACAAAGTCCTAGTACTTGTCAAAACAAAGCAAAAATCAAACAAATTAGAAAACAATAATAGTATTTTGTGGTTTTATTTTGAAGAGTTCACTTTCAGTGGGTTCATTAATTTCACCCAACCCAAACAGATGCATGAGTACCTCTCGTCCTTAGGATCTGAGTGTTTATTGTTCATCTTCTCTAGGATTTAGAAAGATATGTTTAAATCAGTATAAGCCTTCCTGTCTGCTCTTGGAAACATTGGAAAACAGGACTGTTACTGGTCACTGTGTAAAAAGAATGGTGATGGTTACAGAGAATCCTGTCTGAACAGCAGTTTAGTGGAGAAAATGGAAATTTCAGTTCAAAGGGTGTCCAAAACTGTGTGTTCCCACAACATACAAAGAGCATAACGGTGATGTACTGCCTGAAGAGGTTCAGTTTGTAGCAGAAATCAGTGATGTGGCTACACTCAGCATCTTCCTTTGTATGAAGAGGCAGCAGACATCCCAAACAGAAAAGAAGTAACTTCCCTCCTGAAACGATAGTTTCAGAATACAATTCTAACTCTGCATTCAGTATTCTATAAATCTGGTCACAAGTATTTCTTCTGTTATACAACTTTTCTTTATCCATGCCCCTCTGCCCAAATTAGACTACTCCTTGCTTCATATATATTTTGCACTTTCCAACATCTGTATCCTTATTTCACCTCAGCTACCTTTTTTTTTTATCTTTTAGTGACAAATACTACCCATCCTTTAAGATTCAATCAGGTATACTCTCTGTTTCAGATAAACATGCATTTTATATCCTTCCTGTCATATGTTATTTCTCAGTTGTAGACAACAGAATACAATCAATCTTGTGTAAATGGGAAAAGTTATTATGAGTATGAGAAACCTCACAGTTATGGGAAGAGTAGAAGCAATAAGATATAGATTCATGACCAATTATCAAAATACCCCAGTACTTTCTTGGCATCAGGATGACTGCCCCAACCCAGCCTGTATTCTTCTGTCCATTAAGCCAAAAGTATTAATACCTACAACTTTACCTTTTATTTCTCATGGCTTAGGAGAGTTAAAGATTTATATATGGATACACAGAATACACTGAATATAACCTTAGAGGCAAGATAGGGTGGGAAATTTTCTCTTACTATATTGGGTTTTGCATTATAGGGAACTTTCAAAATGTAGACAACATTTAAACAAGACAATAAGAATAGATTTCTGTTAAATCTGAAATGTTCTTCCTTATAAATGTTGCATCTATGGACATCATTCTTTCATTCACTCATTCATTCTATCAGCAATGCTTTATGAGCTATAATATATCAAGGGCTATGGCATCTCTGGAAATAATTTTCAGGAAGTGAATGCTAATGTATACCTTGGATATCACGATAATAACAACAACAGAATATCATTATTTAATTATCAATTATAGCAATATGGCATGAATCCAAGATGTAAGTGATAGAAGAAATTTATGTTAAAGGAAGAGAGAGTATTTGAGAATGTTTTATTTGCTGCTATTTTTTTCTAAAAATCTAAAATTGTTATAAAATAAATTTTACTAATAAGATGAGGATTGCAAATCATTGTTGTAGATAATAAGTTGGGAACATGAATGAAGCAACAATCAAAATACAGAGAAAAGATTAAAAGAAAAGAGCCACACTCTAGGTAATATTGTGTAATAAAAAGTAGGCTTTCTAGAAGAAGGAATAATCATGTGATAAACTGCATAGAGACACGGAAAAATTAATGTGGACCAAAGGTGTGCAGAATATCTCCCAAGTAAGATGCAATTAGTTTAATGTGGCTTGAGGGAACAGAGACATGAAGAAGATGTAGAACAGATTTGAGAACATACAATGGACTGAGAGGACCAGACAATGGCTGACGCACAAAACTTCAAGGGACTGGCATGACATCTTATCATCTCTACCAGAGAAGAATGTGGTGTGTGCTTTGTGGCAATGTTGTGTCCCCAGTGTCCATCCAGGAAAAGACCAGCTATGTAATGTTTCATTCTTTGAAAAATTCCAAGTTTCATTTGTTTTCTAGATTTAACATACTATAGTATGACTATATTATAATTATAGTATGTTAATATATGTTATATAAGGAGGGGATGGAAGGTAGAGTGGGGGAGGTGGGATGAGCGGGAGAAGGGGAGGGAGGGGGAACTGTGGCTGGTATGTAAAATGAAAAAAATTAAATAAATAAATACATAAAGGAGAAAAAAGAAATAGATTCAAGATAAACTGACAATATTTGGCTAGGGATTCTCCAGTAGGATGGGAACAGGGCAACAGATGCATAAATAAGGAAACCTGAGCTTGGAGCTTCAGCAACTGGATGGATTGGGTGCCATTTACAGATGTGAGAGTCTTAAGGAAGTAGATTTTGCAGAGAAGTGGGCAGTATAGGCTTTATTTGGATATATAAACTCTAGAAACAGGAGAGGATCCAAAACACAAACTGAAGGAATGAGAAGAAGACTTACATTACAATACTTCAGCTTGGGCAGACAAGACAAACCACAAAATTTGTGAGGACTAGAATAAAGTGGAAGTTCAAGGGACTTTAATAATTTTCTGATAGACACAACACAGCAATAATGCAGGAGAGAGGTCCCTCTAAAAAGCTGACTTTGTGACTGCCCAGGCCACATGCTTCTGAATTAGCACTGTGGAAAGGGAAGGCCCTGTCTGGAAATTGAAAAGAAATACTGAGAGGATGAAATTTCTGGAAACGTTGGTCACATTCAGTTGACGAGACTTCCTAAGAAGAAGGGATGTTGATGACTTTGGATATATTTGGGTAGGTTCAGATGAAGTGTAAGAAACATCTGTGAATTTGTTATTAGTAGACTTACTCAGCCAATCACTTATTATATACTGTGGAGAGAGGTCAAGAGAGTAAAGTCGGGCTAAGGACAGAGAGACAGCCAGTGAAATTAACTATTCTGAAGAAGATTTACTTTGAAGAGAAGAGGAGCCCTTGAAGGGTAGGTGATGGCAAGGTTGAATTTGTATGTTCAAAACAAGCAACGGAAGAGTGTGTGTGTAGCTAGAGTTTTCCTGCCTGGCCCACAGTCAGGACAAATCTCTCTCACCTGCCAGTCCCACAGCCACTCAGACCCGACCAAGTAAACACAGAGACTTATGTTGCTTTCAAACTGTATGGCCGTGGCAGGCTTCTTGCTAACTGTTCTTATAGCTTAAATTAATCCATTTCCATTAAGCTATACCTTGCCACATGGCTCGTGGCTTACCGGCATCTTCACAAGCTGTTTCTCATCGTGGCGGCTGGCAGTGTCTCTCTGCCAGCTACAAATGGTGTCCAACGTGGTGGCAAGAGTTTCCACCTAGCCGGGCGGTGGTGGCGCACGCCTTTAATCCCAGCACTTGGGAGGCAGAGCCAGGCGGATCTCTGTGAGTTCGAGGCCAGCCTAGGCTACCAAGTGAGTTCCAGGAGAGGCGCAAAGCTACACAGAGAAACCCTGTCTCGAAAAACCAAAAAAAAAAAAAAAAAAAAAAAAAGAGTTTCCACCTAAAAACTGAGAAAAAAGATTCTAAAACGGAGCTAAAACCAGCTTCCTAATTGTCTCTCTCAAATGAGCGGCAGCTGCCAGTTGGAGCTACTGGCGGGAATGACGCCTCTGCAAGTGGCACATTAAGTTGCATGGTGGATTTAGACTTTGACAGTACAAAACAAAAAAAGAGGTTTCTGGACTACACGCTGCTTGGATAAAAGCATAGACCCACGATAGCTCCCAGAGCTGGCAGTAAACATAGCCATGTGGGGAAGCTGAGGTGGGCGGAGCCAGCAGCCACAGCTGCTGCAATTTAAGGCAATAGATTCACAATAAGACAGATTCAGATGTAATAGTTTACAATGTGTGTAAAAGATACGTAGGCTTGAAAGAGACAAAAAAGGTGATATATAGAGTTATAGAAACAAATACATAGTTTTAAAAAATAAAGTCATTAAAGAGACAGTAAAGGTAGTATAAAAAATAAGCCACGTGAAGATGAATATTACACAGAGAATCTGGATTGTGTTGTCTTTGGGATTCTTAACTGCAGAGAAATATTTGATTGTAAAGGAAGCTGAGCTAAACCAATATGTATACTTTAAAGATACCTTGACTTCAAAATTTGAATGTAAGGATATGTTACTTTGGAAAAGAGACTCTGCTTTTGTTCCCACAGAAAGCCAAAGGCTCTGGATTTGTTCAAGATTAAGATACATCAGGTTTGACCAGCCAAGACCCCCTGAAAGATCTCCGATGACACCATGGCCCAGATGATCCAACATCCAGAATGGTTTGAAGGCATCTGGCTCAGACAATACAGCCTCATGGACTATTCCATAATTCTAAAATTTTCTTTGTTTCCCCATAAGATACAGCGTCCCCCTCCAGCAGGAAGTAGTAAGAGAAGCTACGCCCAAATTCCCAAATTATATGTAATTTTACTTTGTTAAGGTTAAAACCTTCCTTTTTGAAAAAAAAAAGGGAAAGTGCTGTGGGATGTATGGCAAATGTGTTGCTAATTAATCAATAAAACACTGATTGGCCGTTGGCTAGGCAGGAAGTATAGGCGGGGCAAGGAGGAGAATAAAGCTGGGAAGTGGAAGGCTGAGTCAGAGAGACACTGCCAGCCACCATGATGAGAAACAGCTTGTGAAGATGCCGGTAAGCCACAAGCCATGTGGCGAGGTATAGATTAAAGGAAATGGATTAATTTAAGCTATAAGAACAGTTAGCAAGAAGCCTGCCACGGCCATACAGTTTGAAAGCAACATAAGTCTCTGTGTTTACTTGGTCGGGTCTGAGAGGCTGTGGGACTGGCAGGTGAAAGAGATTTGCCCTGACTGTGGGCCAGGCAAGAAAACTCCAGCTACAGTGTGTGGGTTTGTGGTTGTGATCCAGGAGTAAAAGGAGTAAACATGCAGGAAAGTGAAACCTCTTGGCACCATCAGTTTCCTTGAAGTTTCGATGCAGGGACGGGAGAGTGCTTGAAGGGAATTATCAATGTGCTGTCACATTTCTGAAGACTGTGAATACAGACACTATTTATCATTTGTCCTGGAATGTCTCCTCATAGATGCTAGGTACCAAACGGACTTGGAGAAAATATCATGTCTCCTTTCTGAGTTTCTAGACTTACTTTCTGAAATCAGATAACGGCTTTACTGACATGAGTGTGTTTAACTTATTGGAATATTTTTGCCATTGATGATCCATTCACTCCTTCGTTTCTTTTTTAGTTGCTGTGACAAAATGCCTGATGAGAAGCAACTTAAGGCAGGGTGAGTTTATTTTGACTAACGGTTAGAGGGGCTACAGTCTGTTATGGAGTGGAAGGCTAACAGTGAAAGCAACAGACAGCTGGTCATGTTGTGCCCACAATGTCTGGTGGGAAGCTGAGACAGAGAGATGATGGCTGCTTCTCACCTAGCGTTCCTTTTTATTCATTACAGGTTCACAGCCCATAGAACTGTGCCATCCACATTTGGAGTGGGGCTTCCCAATTCAAGCAACAAAATACCAGACATACCTAGAGGTTTGTCTCATGAATGCTTCTAAAGCTTGTCAAGTTGATATTACTCATGACATATGGCCAGTGAGAGTTTTTTTAAGTTAGCTCTTGTGACTTGGGGGAGGTGACACAGCATTGGTTAGTATTTGATTTTTTTCATTCATGTCTCATATAACAAAATACAGCAGATTTGTCTTCTATATTTTTGCATTAGACAATAGCAGTTACTTGTACAAGAAATCCTGGCTTTTTTTCCTTTTGAAAATGAGAAATATCTGTTGAAAGGCTGTAATTTGTTCCTAGGATGCCATTGATACTACACTGTTCTTTTCATCTAGGCTTTTCTAGTCAAAGAATAGGAAACAGATTTATACCATTAAGAGAACCTCATCCTTCGATGATATTCTGTACAATTCAGGGAATGATCTATAATAGTCACGCTTTTGGTTTCAAATGGATGAGTTAATTAAGAATGTCACAAGCAAAAGTAAAGGAAGAAATGACAAGAAATTGATATATGTAAGCAGCAGATGGATAAACAACAATCCAGTCACTTATAACACCCAACATAGATGATTGGAGTAGTCCTGTTTGTAAAAATTAAAGCCACTTTATTGTAAATAACTTGCAAATTAAAAAAATCACACAAATAGATTAATGTAACCATTTAAGCAAGCAGTTGGCCAGACCCAAAGTTTATATATCTCAATGAAGTTCTACATAGTCATAATTGAAATTCTGAAGCCATGAAGCTTCACTTTGATTCTTACACTTTCACTATCAAATCATTTTATGCTTTTTATACCATGGGAAAATAAAATGAAAATCATGACAGAGTTAGAACTAAGAAACAACTCAACTTAGAATGTATGTTAAGTGAGGTCACTCAACTCAAAAAGAAAAATAAACCCTGCCTGTTCTTTATCATATGGGTATTGCAGCCTATAATGTATATGTGCATATAGATATACACCTACATATATACATGCAAACAAATGTACATGTATATGTAGAAAAGAAAGCAACAACAGGTAAATTAGGTGATGAGGAAGGACAGAACTCAGGTAAAGGCCATATGAGTCATAAAAGAAGATATGAGGTTAATTGAGTAGCCTTATCAAGAGAGTAAACAAAGACAATTTCATCAAGTCAAAGACTAAGAACATTCAGCTTGAGAAGCCAGAAAAGGAATCAGCTTGAGTTCCTAACTGAGCTCTTTATATCTATGTATGACTTTCGTGCTCCTTCTTCTCAAAGTAGGATATTTTATTCCTTGGGATAAACAACAGTAGCTACTATTGGAAATGGTTTACATTTAGATATTTTCAAAGACAAAATGTTTTTAAATACCTGTAGTTGTTTGCTGTTTCTCTTTCTCTCTGTTACAGAGGTAGGCACCAGCCTTTCTCAGGACAGGGAGTTTTGAAGGACAGCTGAGTTTAAGAAAGGGGATTCCTCCTTACCTCCAGAGTCTGGTCTCAACAAGCTTAAACAGCATGTGGTAATTTACCAACATAGTATGTATTACAGAAGCACAAAATAGAATGTGAATATAGGCACTGTATTGCTTTCTACATTTCTACAATTTACTAATGTCAAGTGAATGAAAGTTTGTAGTAATAGGATATACCTCATGTTAAATGTTCTTACTCCCAAAACAAAGTAACAGAACAACAACAACAACAAGAAAACATTATAGTGTGTTGGATTTGTTTGTTCTCTTGATTGTTGGGATGATACCATGTGTATTTACATATGTCCAACTTCATCAAATTGCATCAATTGAGTATGCTCAGATTCTAAAATCATTTCTTTTGCTTTTGGAGATTATAATATAATTCAACTATTTCTCCCTTCCTTTTCCTCCTTCCAAACCCTCTCATATACCCCTCCTTGTACTCTTTCAAATTCATGGACTCTGTCAAGATCATGATAGAGAATCCTACAGTGACAACCAAACCAAACTAGTTGGAACTCATGAGACTTAGACCAACAGCTGTGGAGCCTCCACGGCACTGGACTAGGCCCTCTGCATAAGTGAGACAGTTGTGTAGCTTGATTTGCTAAAGGGGCCCCCAGGCAGTAGGATCAGGATCCATCCCTGGTGCATGAGCAGGCTTTTTTGGTGCCCACTACCTATGGTGGGACACCTTGCACAGCCTTGATGCAGGAGGAGTGGCTTGGACCCACCTCAACTGAATGTACCAGGCTCTGCTGATTCCCCATGGGAAGCCTTACCTTCTTGTAAGGGAATGGGGGGTGGGTTGCAGGGGAAGGCTGGAGGGGCAGGAGGAGGGAAGAGGGGATCTGTGATTGGTATGTAAAATGAATAAAAAATTCTCAATAACAAAAGGATTTACACATTCAGCTAAACATTACTATCAAGATATAAGTGAAGGTCAGAAAAATTGAAAAAAAATAGGCTCTTTGGGGAACCATAAGGAATGTTGTATTGAGTTTTTGTGTGTAAAGAAATTATTTTGTGTGTGTGGAAAAATTATGTAACTAGTCATGTTGAGATTTAAATTTCTGACACAAAAGCAAAAAAGATAAATGGGATTGCTAGTAAGATTGATGACATTAAGCAATGCAACTTCTGGTCTTGAATTTGAATAGGAAGTATCATTATAAATTCAAAACATTTTCTTTTAACAGCTTTACTGAGACAATTGTAATTGCTCATCTCTTGAGTTGTTATCAACTGCTAAATAGTTACATAGTTAGGTTTTCATTTCCCCTTCAATTTTAATTTTTAATAATTATATATTATTAAAATATAAATGGTGAAATCAGAAACAAGTTGTATTCAAAGGGGGCTGGACAAGTGGCTCAGTGATTAAAAGCACGTGTTACTCTTGAGGGGACCAGGGTTTGAATTCCAGCACCCACACTGGTGTTTCGCAATCATGTGTAACTCCAGTTCCGGGGGATCCAATACCCTTTTCTGACGTCTGTGGGCACCAAGAATGAGCATGGTATACATACTTACAAGCCATCAAAAGAATCACACACCAAAATAAAATGAATAAATCAAATAAAAATGTAAAAATAAATTATAGAAACACAAGTTGTACAAAAAGAATTCTGGCTTTCAATTTTTTTTCTTCCTTTTGCAGTAGGTAAGTTTAAAAAAAAATCTGCTGTCTCATATTATTTTAAAAATAAATCATATGTGTATATAATATACACAGACATACAAGTGGACACAATGAGCACGTGTGTGTCTCTGTCTCTGTGCAAATGTTGGCATATCCCCAAAGACTTTCTCAGATCATCAGGATCCTATTGTGTACACTTCTGCTTACGTTCCTTTTAAAATATAATATCATATTTAACACTTCATAATGATATTCAGTGTATGGCTAAAAATTAAATTTTTAATAACTTTTATTTTTTTCAAATTCTGGCCTTTGTCTTGGGAAATTTTTTCTCCTGCTCTTTTTTGTTCTTGTGGAATCCTATTAAAATTCGTTTCAGTTCATGAGTAAAACAATATATGTTTTGTGGGGTGTGTTCTATTCCTGTCTTCTTTGACCCTCCATCACTGTCAATTCATCATTGGAAGAATTGTTTTCTTCTGATTGTATAGAAGGACAGAATCCAAAATGATGTTTTCTCTTCCTCAGAGATCTTTGTGTCTGATATTCATGATCACAAATTGTTGCATGGCACTTGAATCTCTCATTCCATCTCTTTGACATCCAGTTCTACTTCTGTGTGATACACAACGTCTATCTTCTGGTCTGTATGTTGCTTATAATTTTGTGGAAAATGACTAAAAATGTCTTTTATTTATTTTCTGTGGAGTTTTTTCTAAAGGTTGTATTTTTTTATGAGTGTTGAGATAAGTGCATTCTTATGCTTAAGTTCCAAAATCTTTCTAATTTTTCCATGTACACTTCTTCTTAATCCTTGAATGGCAAAGGTTTATCCCTGCTCTGGTTTACCAGCACACCCATGTACCTCCTCCATGTTTACTTTCTATGTATTTAGGTCTAAGCTAGGAGTTTTATTATTCTAGGCTTTATTTCATGCAGACCTATTGATTGAGTTGATTCTCCTTGAATTTATTGTGGGCACTAAATTTTAGTATTATGTGATATGAAATAGTTGGCAGGAAATTTCTATTCTCACTATAAAAATAAATGTAAAACTCTGATTTCTCTTGCACACTATTTCCATGGCTCTTCCCAATCTATTCTCATGGCAGATGATCTATATCTAGATGCTAATTGCCACTTTATTTTTTTCATGCAAACCACTACACATTGTCTAAATGGGAACTGGAGTCCTGGAATATATGTAGATTAAACACTAATGGAATATGATGAAGATTTTGTTCAATTCCTTAGACATCAGGGAAGTAGTGACCTTCTATTTCTAAATAAGGACTATCAAAATTCTCTAGTACAAGTATATAACGTGTGAGGTTTTGATTTTTCCCCTTTTTCTTGTCTGTGGCTTCATGTGTGCCACATTTAGGAGAAATGTTTGTATTGATAGTTCTTGAGAAATGAGTGTGTCTTATAATAATTGTAAAATATAGATTACTTTTTGTTTCTATGAGCATCAATATTTTCAAAATAAGAAAATGCAATTTTTATGTTAAAACTTTGAAAATTTGCTTCAAGCATAAAGGAGCTATTTTGACTCAGAGGTTTTACACCCTAATGGTGAGCTGAGCCAGGAGGTTCTACAGTTGGACCAAGTCTGAGTGACTTTGCAAAGATTTTGACATTCAGTTCAAAGTTTGTTTTCAATAATATTAAATGATTTAGCAGCCATAAATTTGCTTTTTTAAAGTAAAAATTAATGTGTCATTTAAAACCATTGCACTATGTTTAGTGATCTAGTCACCAATTAACACACACATTCCAAAATTCAACGGCTTACAGTAATAGCAATCATTTATTTCATTCGTGACTACAATTTGGGCAAGATTTGATAAGAATGGGTTATCTCTGCACCTTGGAAGATCATCTGAAGAGATTTAACAGGGTTTGAAGTGTCCAGCACTATTAGAGCTCACTCATGGCTGGCAAATTGGTGGAGGAATACTGCCCTCCTCCATGGTCTAGCCTGAACTTCTTCATCACAGCCTGGTTGAGTTTCAGAGGAAGCCTCCTGCTATGGCCAATTGATATTATATAACTAGTATTTTTAAATTAGAGAATGCTTAGCGTATAAATTCATCATGCATTCATTGTCTCTTGGTTACTAGTTCAGATGAAGAAGACTCAATTATTTTTCCTTCTTTGAGAGATGTTATGAGTTGAATTGTGATCCTCTCAAAGTTATATACCTCAGTAATAAAAATGAAATCAAAGAATGGGCTTTAATCCATTACACCTGGTATTCTTGAGAGAGAGAGAGAGAGAGAGAGAGAGAGAGAGAGAGAGAGAGAGAGAGAGAGAGAGAGAGAGACCGGAGATACAGTCAGTGGAGAGAAAAGGAAATATGAAGGTACATGGGATATTTGTCATCTATATGCTATATAAAAGGGCCTCAGAGGAAAAATTCCATGCCGATATTAATCTCAATTATCAAGCCTATATATGTGAGCAAATAAATTTCTGTCTGCTAAGCCACCTAGATGGTTGTCTTTAATTATGGCAGCCCTAGTTGATTAATACAGAAGGAACAGGGTAGAAGTTGGAGAACTGGGTCACAGCATGTGCTTGAAAGCTCTGAAATACTATCCGTCACCAGCTACACCTGTGTGCTAATCATAAAGTAACACTGGATTCTTTCTCACAAGCTACAGCTACTGTTAGCTCTGAATAGGATCTCAGCAATTTTTGGCAGAAATATAATTCTTTCTTGAAGAGTTATCAGTCAGAATTTTATTTGTCCTTTTCTTACTGGAACATGGCATTACATTGTAGATAGCTCCATCTGAGCGTATTGATTTTAGCTTTCTTTGTCTACCTGAAATCTACTCCTTTTCCTTTCCCTTAAATAAAGTTTAAGAAAAGCTTAAAACTTTTCCAAGGATACATCTGTACTTTATAACCCTTTAAAATCAAGTTTTCTAAAAGTGTTTCTTCTCAGATCAGCTGATCATTATGTAATTAATTAGATAAGCAGATGAGTCAGTGATGTCATTTATTAAGGATACATAAAGCATATGTCATAGAGTTTGTTCTATGATACAATTTTAAGTCTATAATTAGTATAGTACCATGGTACTTTTAAATATATTGAAATATTAATCAGGGAGTATGAGACAATCTAGGAATCCATGGGATGCAGAACAATCTATAATCCATTAAAAGTGAATGTAAATATTTTTGTATGTTTTTTAAAGAATTCTTTTTTAATTTAATTTTTGTTCTGTGAATTTCATACATGAGTACTGTATTCAAGTCTCTATATGCTGTCTAACTTCATGTCCCTCTCACTTCCTCTCAAATCCATGATCTCTTCTTCTCTAATAATCGTTGTAACACACAGTATGTATGCACATAGACAACTCCTGAGCTCTTTTAGTGTTGCTCTTATGTACATCTGTTTAAGAGTGACTACCTGGGATTGAAAACTTATTGGGGACCTGTCCTGGAGCTGCCTGGTTTTTTCTCTCTCAGCAGCCCATTGGTTGCCTGTGGCTCCTGTGAAATTACCCCATCCACATAACATGTCACGTGTGTTGTCACTGCAGATCTTGCTTATGTAACCCTACTGTTGAGATTTCATGGGAACAGAGTGTTGTCCAGATGACAGTATCTAACAACATGTGTCATGGTCCTCTGGCTCCTACAATCTTTTTTTCCTCTCATTTCCACTGTGTAAATTAGACCAAGAGAAACAAATGTCACATGTTCCCTCTTGTATTTTAGATTCTATCTCTGAGTCTTTGGATTTGAGTGGGTAGCCTGCAGTATGTAACCAGGAAAGCAGAAGACAGCTGTGAGAGAAGGGGGAGGAGCATTCTTATCTGTGCTCTTAATTGAACACAAGATTTATAGACTTCTTGAAGCTTTTAAAGGGGCTGCTCTCTAAAACCAGAGGAGATTTCTATAGAAGAAAATTAAATGGGATCAACATATTAAATTTTTATTGCAGAAATGATGGTATTTAATTTCTTGAATGAAGTAGAATATCTTGGCAAGCTTGATATTGTCTATTTAAAAATAACATATTATGACTTTGTATTTCTAGTAAATGATGACTTCCATTCATTCAATATCTCTTGGTTTAAACATTTCATTTCTAACCCTTAGAGATCTCTTCAATTTAGATACTATTATCTACATTTTACAGTTGGAAGAACCAAGAAATAAAACCAAGAAACTGAAAATGTGTTTAAGTGGTAGAAATTGTGTAGATAATAAAGGCTGGATATACTTTTATCAAAAGAGAATAGAATTTCTTAGTATATTGTACAACAGCTGCATGAAGCTTTCAGAAAGAGAATTTCAGAGAGACAAAACAACATTTGTGTAGAAGTATGGAAAAATCTAGTACTGATTGTATGGGAAAAATCAATATGAACAGAGTATTGAAAATCTGAAGTCACAAGAAAAGAAAAATTAAGAGGAGGATGGTTATATTATGATCAGTTCCTTAGGGGATGTTTAAATCTCATTGTGAGGTCAATGAAAGTCAAACAAAGGGTCTTAGCATGAGTGATTCAAGAGGTCATGTGTACTCTGAAAAAGAAAGTGTGCTGCGATTTGTAGAGCTATACATCTGGAAAATTAGATGGTAAAGACATTGCACCCATAATCATAGAAAATAATATGGTGAGGGGCCATGAGGCATTTGGCAGTTCAGAAAGGAGAAGCTTAGATAAATATGCAACAGTGTCATTGTGAAATGTGGGTGGGTATAGCGAAACTTAGGTTTTAGAATCTTGATGTGAGGGATGAGAAGGAGTTTAAGGTTCATGCAACTGTCTGCATGATGAGGGTGATCAGGGACTGATATTAGAGACTAATTAGTCTGAAAGGGATCATTGAGTTCAACATCAATAATCTGTGTGGAAACTGGAGGCTACAATATTGAGTAACATAATAAACTGATTTTCAATGGTTAAGAGCAAATGTACTTATCAATAGTTTTGAGCACACATGATTTTGCAGACCTGTGTTTGATAACTGAAGGTTAGGAAGGAACAGGAAAGATCTGGTTCCTTTTCAACCTCTGAGCTTTAGGCCTAGGTTATCCTAAGATAGCTATCATGAAATTTCATGCAATTCTCTTTCTCATTCTGAACACTTATTTGTTTTGAGAGAACCTAGGATTAAAACATGCCTTGTGCATGTTAGGCAGGTGCTGTACCACTGAGCTAAATTTCCAACTTTTCCTAAGCATTTCCAGAGTTACCCTGTATGGTATTTTGTCTTCTTAGTTGTAAGAACAGCCTTTAAGTGCTGAGTCATGTCTCCATCCCACAGTATGGTATTTTACACACTTTTAAGTTCAAACAGTTTGAGAATAATTTTTGTCAGTTTGAATATGTATAAATGTACTTATACTTTGCTAGTTTTTCTACATTTTGCTATGCAAAGTATTGTTTAAAAGTAGAGGAATCTTTTCTCTAATAGTGAACCTTCTCCTTCTTTACTTCTATAAGCTCTATCATAGTTTAAAATGATTAAAAGCACACATAAGTCAAATTTCATTTGTTTTGTCTCTGTGAAATAATTGTATTGAGCATTTTTCATGGTTAAAATCCCATTAGATTTACCCGTGTACCCAGAAGTGTGTGTTATAAGAGTCATAATTATAATTCCTAAACTGCTATTCTGATTTTCACAATGCTTGAAAAGAAGGATTTTAAAACAAAGAAATTGGATTCCTTAAATTGCTCATGAATCATGAATTAATGTATTTCATTACACAGTCAGGGATAGATTTTCTTGAAAACTATTTATGTAGATAAATTTTTATTCTGAAGGGATTTGTTACAATGGTGAGTTCTTGAGTGTTAAGGGTGATTTCAAGCTATGTGAAAGTTTATATGCTTCCAATATTACAGTTTTCTTGGAAAGTATGTTCACAAAGCCTGTGACTATTGCATAGCCTTATATCAGGTGACCTGTCACCGTCAGAATTGGTCTTCAGGTGACTTCAAATACATACAGCAGACAGTCAGCCCTAGAAAATGAGCTTTGGATACAGACAGAATGCAGAATTTCACCTATTCTTAAGCAGGACTTTATTTTTCTGAGGTTCATAATAGCATCTTTGAGCAATTAACCTTAATTTTATTCATAGCTTAACTTTGAACTTTTAGTTAAAAAAAAAATCTCCAACAGAAAGGATATACAATGTGAAAATCATTGCTCCTGGATACACTGTTTGTAGTAGGAAATTTAATAAAAAGATTAATTACAAAATGTAAGGTCATAAAATCCCAACACAGTGTACATGACATATAATGATAGAAGAAATAAGAAAACCACTGGCCTCAAGCCATATGAGACAGTAAAGGAAGGCCTTTGAAACAATTTCCAAGTACCTAACTTCTTAGACACAAGCTTTCTTCCTGCTCGGTTTCCATTCAGCAAGTCTTCATTGCTCACAGCCTCCCCTGAAAGACTGACTGCATCTTAGTCTTCCCTCTGCAGCCCACGTGCAGACCACACCAGACAGAAGAACAGAGACCCTGCTGCACCAAAGGCTGAGCTAGCCACCAGAAGGCCAGCCCCCAACTTGGACAGAGACTCTATTCGATCAGAGCTCATGTGACTGCAAGAAATCCAAGCCCCATAGATCAGAAGACCAAAGAGGAAACAGAAACCAAGGAACAAAACACCCATCCAACAAAGACAAAATCAGAAACCAGCACTTAGACCTATAATCATCCCAAACCCAGATGTCTAAATGCCAGTGTAAGAATACAATCAACACCTGAGGGAGTGAGTATGAGAGAGCTGGCCCCACTACTTGCCTGTCATTTGGTGACAAATGAGGGAGAGATGACCCCCTTGCCCCTTGCCCCATGTAGCAAGCAGGAGAACTGACCCCAGGTCACGAGATGGCAGAGCTGGTCCTGCCCCTCACCAGTGGCAACACTTGAGAGAGTGGGCCCTGTACCTTACCTGGGAAGCACAGTAGTGGTACTGGGAGGGGGGCTCTGAGGTGAGCCAGCCCTAAGGGTGTGAGAGTGGAAGAGCTGGCCACTCCCCTCATCTGCCATGTGGTGGGAGTGCAAACTTGTACAGCCACTTTGGAAATCAATATGGCAGTTTCTCAGAAAATTGGGAATCAATCTACCTCAAGACCTAACTATACCACTCCTGGGAATATGGTCAAAGGACACTCAATCCTATCACTAGGACACTTGCTCAACTATGTTCATAATAACTAGAATCTGGAAACAACCTAGATATCCCTCAGCTAAAGAATAGATAAAGAAAATGTGGTATATTTAAATGATAGAATATTATTCAGCTGTTAAAAAAATGACATTGTGAAATTTGAAGGCAAATGGATGGAACTTTAAAAATCATTCTGAGTGAGGTAACTCAGACCCAGAAACACAAACATGATATATACTCACTTGCAAGTGGATATTAGCTATAAAGTGAAAAATAATCATGCTAAAGTCCAGAGACCCTGAGAGGCTATATATCAAGGAGGGCTTAAGGGGGAGGGGACAAGGATCTCCCTGGGAAGAGGACCTTTGATGTACACTTTGTCCTGCCTGCAGAGTGTTATGGGGCAGGAACCTAGCAGAATTGTCATCAAAGAGTCCAAAGATACTTCATCCAGAAACTGATTGAAGCAGATACAGAGTCCCACAGCCAAACATTAGGTGGAGCTCTGGGAGTCCTGCAGACAAGGAGGAGGATGGATCAAAGGAATCAGAGGAGTCAGGGACACCATGAGAACATGACCCACAGAATCAATTGACTAGGACTCACGGGAGCTTGCAGAGATCAGGGAGTCTGTAGGGGTCTTACTTAGGTCCTCTGCATATGTTATGGCTGAGCAGCTTGGTGTTCTTGTGGGATTCTTAACAGTGGGAGCAGGGGTAGTCTCTGACTCTTGTCTCTTGTGGGACTCTTTTTGTCCTACTGAGTTGCCTTGTTCAGCCTTGATGTGATGGGTATGTGCCTAGTCTTATTGTAGCATGTCATGCATGCCGTGTTTGGTTGATGTCCCTGGGAGGCCTGCTCTTTCCTGAGGGGAAATAGGGGGGATCTGAGAGAGTGGGGAGGTGAGGGAAGAGACTGGGGGAGGTGAGGGAGGGGAAATTGCAATGGGGATGTAATATATGAAAGAATAAAAATAAAAGACATGAACTAAGACTCTAAAGCAGCATCAACATTGGAGAGAATTGGAGCTGGAGAGATGGCTCAGTGGTTTACAGCACTTGTTCCTGCAGAGGGCCTGGGTTCCATCTTTTGCACCCACATGGTGGCTCACAACCATCCATAACTTCAGTTCTAGGGGACTGACACTTTCTACTTTCTTCTGGCCTAAGTGGGCACTAGCCATGCATATGGTATATACACATACATGCAGGTAAAATACTCAGACATATAAAATAAACAAATCTAAAAAAATTTGTAGTTGGAAAGAGTTGGAAGTACTAAGATGATAAATACAGATTTAATGACTGCTAGATGGTAGGTCAAAGGGAGGAGATGAGAGCTAGTCTGAGTTTGCTATTGTGTGAATCCTTGTAAAACACTAATGCAATGCCTAAAAATGATAGCCATAATCATCTTCCTCACTGCACAAAACTCACACATTTTTTGGCACTCCCATAGGCAAAGTTGAGTCAGGGCCTGATGTGGCACCTGGCCTCTTATGGCAGAATACTTGCCTCCAAATCCTTCCTTCATTATTAGACTATAGGCTTCCTAATAATAATAATTCGGCTGCATTTGACTCTATCTCCTGCAGCTACTTTTATAAATATTTGTAGAGCTGCAACATGAAATTCAGAGACTTGAAGATGTTTCAGACTGGAGTTTATTCTAACACTGGGAAAAGTAAATAAAGGCATCTCAGCTAGTCACTGAATATGCAGGAGTTTGCTCAGTTAAGTGTTGCTAGCCTGATAGCTTGTATGTCCAGAAACTCTCTGAAGATAGTCCATATTTGCCACAGGATTTATAATATCCATACGTGTATGTCCATAAATGATACTGGAGATATAATGACTAGGCTAGTTAGAAATATAGGCTTGTCACTTTAAGAACAGCTAAACAGCATTTCTCTAAGCATTAAGTACTCTGCCCTCAAACTTTTAGAGACTCAGCCCCAAATCTCTGCCTTTTGATTCCTGAGTGATACAAGAGTGGGGACTTAGCGTCTGACCACATGGAAGTCCCCTGCCTTTCATGACTCAAGGCCTCCTCACCAGATTTGTTCTGAACTGTTGGCCTGGCCTGCTGCACCCTATGGAGGCCATCTTGCCAAGCTCTCCAGTTTTATCTGGGGCCACCTCGCTTTGCCTGCTGCACTGTAAGTACAATAGCCTCTTCTCTTTTCCTGGCACATTGAGGCTAATTTCCCACAGGACATCCCACCCTCCTGGAGTTATGGTAACTTCTCCCTAACAGCTCTTTCTGTTTATCACTTCAGTGAAGGGGGAAAAATGTGAAGAAGAAAACAACAACATCAAAAACCCTGAACCTGGAACACTTAGGCTGTGTGGAGTCGCCTCAAGCACATAGGCTCCCAAGGTGGCCATCAGCTCTTCCCCTTGAATGCTGAGACAAAGGGACAGTGGGAATGTAGAACCTAACAAAGACACCCATATTAGAAATTAACTTTTCTTAAGATAAAGGGGCTTTTTCTCTTCTTGTATTTTGCAGAATACTTAAGTCGGGAGTGTGGATACTGTACCGTCATTTTCTGCTGTTAAAATCCTACTTGAATTGCCATCTATGGTCTGCATTCTAGCTGCATGTTAAAGAAAGAGAAGGAGAAGGGGGAGGAAGGAAGGAAGAAAGGAGGAAGGAAGAAAGAAAAGAAGGAAAAAAGGAAGAAAAAAGAAGGAAAGAAGAAATGAAGGGAGAAAGAAAGAAATGGTGGTGATGGACACAGTAGTAATATATAACATAGTGTACTGGTTTTTTAATACTTACATCATTATTATAAGTATCTAGGAGTGATATTATAGAGGAAGTTCCAACATAGGATAAATTTCTAGCCTATTTGTAAATTAAGATTTTTTTATAGTTTAGATCTACTGATTCTCTGAGACTTACATATTTAAACCACATGAACAAATATTAAGACTTAGCCTAGTGAGTAATGTATTTTTTGTTGATTAGTAGATTAGAACCTGGAATCATAGTTAGCTCACAAAAATTATTGAGTAAGATCTTTAAATAATTAAGTGAGGTTATTTTTCTTTTTCTTTTGAGATAGGGCCTTATGGTGTAGCCCTGGTTAGCCTGGAACTTCCTATGTAGACCAAACTGGCCTAGAAGTCAATCTACACACCTCTGCCTCCAGAACACTGGGATTAAAGGTGTGTTTCACCAAGCCCAGCAGGATTTGTCTTTAAATTATGATTAACAAATATCCTGGGAAAAGGAAGTGCTATAATCCCTTTGTTAAGCAGAAGATTCTCCATTATTCTGAAGTCCTTACTCATCTCAAGTGCTATTGGGATTTGTGAATTTTCTGTTGCTCTTTGTTATTATAGCATTCTAATTGAACTGACATTGTCTGCTATTAATGTTGGGGAGATGGAACAAAATAGTGTGGACAAACTTGTTAAAGTAAGTGAGCCTGTTGTAACAATGTATAGGACAGAGTTGGATCCTTAAGGGCATCATCAAGGGACCAAATATCACTTATACATTTAGGAAAGAATCTATTCCTAGCCTGTTTCTTTTTTTTTTTTTTTTTTTGGTTTTTCGAGACAGGGTTTCTATGTGTAGCTTTGCGCCTTTCCTGGGACTCACTTGGTAGCCCAGGCTGGCCTCGAACTCACAGAGATCCGCCTGGCTCTGCCTCCCGAGTGCTGGGATTAAAGGCGTGCACCACCACCGCCCGGCCCTAGCCTGTTTCTTGACTTTGTTTTCTTTTAGGGCATCCACTGTATGTCTACTCCAAACAGAGCAAGAGTGCTTCTGGGCAGCAGACAGAAGTAAGGATAGATGGATGGTGACATCCTTATTCATGGCAATAGAAAAGATACTGTGCCACAGCCTTTTCTCATAATGAAGAGCCTTTTTAGGTACAGGTATAAGATGGGAAAACTCACTTATCTGGGAAGCCATGGCTTGGAGTTCCTATTTCAATATAAAGATGAGATTTTGAATGACTAAGAGTCTCTTCTTAGGGTTCAGGCCTCTCCTCATCTGTGCATAGGACATTTCAGGATACACAAAAATTTAGTCTCCATCAGTGATCAACAAGTATCTTCTTGAAAAAGGGAGCAACAGCTGTGATGGGTACTTGGAAACCATGAGCTTTCAAGAACGCTGAAGGTAAAGATATTATTCAAGGACTCTGATTCTTTATCTTTCTTTGAAAGCAAGCCTCTTGAATGTACAGATTTTAGTTTTAAAGTCATGGAGGGTCCAGTTGTATGTGGACGCTTTCATTAATGACATATCTTATTAAATTTTTCCTAAATTGAGTGCAAACTATTAATATAAAAAGTTATAGCATGTCAAGAACTGAGCTTTCTGGTTATACCAATGCCTGGAAAGTTATTTGTAAGTGATTATTTCTGTTCCTGTTTCTAGGAGTCACCTTGTTGTTCATAACTCTTTTTTATTTGGAAGCAAGTAAGTTGGATATTTTAGTTCTCTTAAAGTAGACTGTGTGTATGATCTGTTCCCATCTACCTATCAGTCATAATCATCAATCTAATTTGTATATATACTGTTTTGTTTTAAATTTTAAGCATTTTTTTAAAAAAAAATGTTGAGAAGTGAAGTCTAGATTTTACAAAATCAATCCAGGAAACAAGCCAAAACAAGAGCAAAAGGAAAAAAAAAAACTGAAGAAACTACTGAAGTAATTTAAAGAAAGACTGTGAACCTTGCACAAAGTGAATCCAAACTGGGGCCCTTCTGCTGTAAATGTGCCAAGTACTAAGCATAAAATCATAGCTTAACTATTGTCACTTACACTTAATAATGTGATATGGGCCAATCATTTAATTTTTTCTTTTTATTGAAAATAGATTCCTTTTTCATACAGTATATTCTGATTTTAGTTTCCCTTCCCTCCACTCCTCCCATTTCCTCCCCACCTCATCTCCCCTAGGGATCCACTCCCTTTTTGTCTCTCATTAGAAAAAAAGCAAAAAACGAAAAACAAAAAAACCAAGCTTCTAAGAGACAGTAACCAAACATGACTAAATAAAATATAATGAGATGAAGCAAAAACTATCATATTGAAGTTGGACAAGGCGACCAAACAGGAGAAGAAGAGTTCCAACAGCAGGCATAGGAGTCAGAGACCCACTTGTTCTCAGTCAAGAGTCCCATAAAAATCCTAAACTGCCGGGCGGTGGTGGCACACGCCTTTAATCCCAGCATTTGGGAGGCAGAGCCAGGCGGATCTCTGTGAGTTCGAGGCCAGCCTGGTCTCCAAAGTGAGTTCCAGGAAAGGCACAAAGCTACACAGAGAAACCCTGTCTCGAAAAACCAAAAAAAAAAAAAAAAAATCCTAAGTTGATAGCTGTAACATATACAAAGATGACCTGGTGCAGACACTGTGCCTGCTGCTTCCATCTTTGTGAGCTCATAAGCATTTTGCTTAGTTGATTTCCATAGTGGCTGTATAAGTTTTCACATCCTCATCAGCATTAGCTGTTACTTGTATTATCAATCTTAGATATTCTGACAGGTATAAAATGTAATATCAAAGTAGTTTGATTTGCATTTCCTTGTTGGGTAAGAATGGTGAATATTTCTTTAATTGTTTCTCAGCCATTTAAGATTCCTCTATTGAAAATTCTTTGGTTAGATCTGTATCCAAATTTTAGTTGGGTTATTGGGTATGTGTAGTTTCTTGAGTTCTTTTTATATTTCAGATATTAGTCCTCTATTGAATGTGGAGTTGGTAAAAAGATCTTTTCCCATTTTGTAGGCTTCTTCTTGGTCTGACTGATGGTGTCCTGTAGCTTGAGTTTTCCTGCCTGGCCCACAGTGAGGACAAATCTCTCTTACCTGCCAGTCCCATGGCTGCTCAGACCCGACCAAGTAAACACAGAGACTTATATTGGTTACAAACTGTATGGCCGTGGCAGGCTTCTTGCTAACTGTTCTTACAGCTTAAATTAATCCATTTCTATAAATCTATACCTTGCCACGTGGCTCGTGGCTTACTGGCATCTTCACATGCTGTTTGTCATGGTGGCGGCTGACAGTGTCTCTCTGACTCAGCCTTCCACTTCCCAGCTTTATTCTCCTCCTTGTCCCGCCTACACTTCCTGCCTGGCCACTGGCCAACCAGTGATTTATTTATTGACCAATCAGCAACACACTTGACATACAGACCATCCCACAGCAGTGTCCTTTGTATTACACAAGCTTTTCAGTTCCATGAGATCCCATTTACTAATTTTGATCTTAGTGCCTGGTATTCTGTTCAGGAAGTTCTCTCCTGTTCCAATGCATTCAAAGCTAGTCCCCCACTTTCTCTTCTGTCAAGTTCAGTGGATCTGGGTTATACTGAGGTGTATGATCTACTTGGACTTGAGTTTTGTGCAGGGTGATAAATATCTGTTGAAACTTGCTATGTGTGTGTGGTCAGTTTTGGAGAAAGCTTCATGAGGCACAAAGAAGAAAGCATATTCTTTTTTGTTAGAGTGAAATGTTCTATAAATATCTAATAGGTCCATTTGGCTTATAATATGTTAGCTCCAGTATTTCTCTGTTTAGTTGGTGAGAGTGGGATACTGAAGTGTCCACTACCAGTGTGTGAGGGTTAATATGTGATTTAAAGTAGAGTGGTATTTCTTTTACAAACTTGGGTGCCCTTGTGTTTGGGGCATATATGTTAAGAATTGAAATATCATCTTGGTGGATTTTTCCTTTGATGACTGTGTAGTGTCCTTCCTTATTTCTTTTGCTTAGTTTTGACTTGAAGTCTATTTTGTTAGGTATTAACATGGCTATACCAGCTTGCTTCTTAGCTTTCAATATATTTTCCAACTCTTTATCCTGAGGTAAGGTCTGTCCTTGATGTTGAGATGTGTTTTAGATGCAGAAGAAGACTGTATCCTGTTTTAGTATCCATTCTGTTAGTCTGTATCTTTTTATTGGGGAATTATTACTATTGATATTGAGAGATATCAATGACCAATCATTATTGATTCCTGCTGTTTTGTTTGTGGAGGTGGTGGTAGTGTGTGTGTGTATGTGTGTTTCCCTTCTTTTGATTTTCCTGGTATGAGATTATTTATTTCCTTTGTTTTCATGGGTGTAGCTAACTTTACTAGGTTGGAGTTTTCCTTTTAGTATCTTCTGTAGGAACTGGATTTGTAGATAGATATGGTTTAAATTTGGCTTTATCATGGAATGCTTTATTTTCTCTACCTATGGTGATAGAAAGTTTTGAGGGTTATAGTAGGCTAGGCTAGCATCTGTGGTCTTTTATTAGAGTCTGCAACACATCATTAACACCTGAGATTCTCTCTTCCATCTCTTGTATTCTGTTGGTGATGCTTTCCTCTGTAGTTCCTGTTTGAATTCCTAGATTTTTCATTTCCAGACTTACCTCAATTTGTATTTTTCTGATTGATTTCATTTCTATTTTTTGGTCTTGAACAATTTTATTCATTTCCTTCAATTTTTTGTTTTCTTTGACTTTTAAGGGGATTTATTACTTTCCTTCAAATTTTTTCTTCTGGACTTTGTTAAGGAATGGATTGATTTCCTCTTTGAGAACCTCTGTCATCTTCATATAGTTGGTTTTAAGGTCTTTTTTCTTGTGCTTCAGCTATGTTGGAATATGCAGGACCTGCTGTTATAGGGTAGCTGGGCTCTAGTGTGGCCATATTGCCCTGGCTGTTATTTATTGTATTTTTATGTTGGCATCTAGGCATCTGAGTTTGGGTAATTATAGTTCTAGGTGCTTGTATCTGTGTTTGTCTTTGTTGGGTGGGTGTTTTGTTCCTTGGTTTCTGTTTCCTTTCTGGATTTTCAGAGAGTATAATGGTTGTATGATCCTTGTTTTTCTGGCCTGCTCAGCTTAGGTGTGTTTACAGTGGATGCCTGCTGGTGTTGGAGGCTGGGATACTTGGATGAATTGGGCAAGAGAAGGTAGGAGGAGATCTTTATGATCTCTTGGAAATAGTATCAAAGAGGAGAGGGAGACCACAGCATGTTTCCTGCTGCAGATCTGGGGATAAAACTGGGGGGATTGGATATCAGGAGCATTGGAGAGGTGTGGGTCTACCTTCAGCCTATTTGTTGTCATGGGGGGAGAAGCCCTTGGGGTAGAAGGGAGTACCTGTTGGGCTTGGGGCCTGGAACAAAGCAACAAGTTGGGGTAGAAAGGTTAGAAGGGGAAGATCTGTGGGATCCATAAGAGATAGGAATGAGGGGAACAGGGAAGACTGCCAAGGGTATTCTGCTGATGAGCCTGGGGTGACACTGAGAGATTGGATTTGGGGGAATAGAAAGAGAAGAGAAGTTTTGCAGACAGCCTACCTGTTTTTCTGGTAGGCCTGGCCTGTGGTTTAGCACAGGGTACCCGCTAGAGTTGATGGCTGGGATACAGCTATGGAACTGGGGTTGGGATAGGTAATAAGTAAAATATTCCCTGGTAGTGGGTAACTCTACCAATACAATAAGTCAGATCAGACCAAATTAATAAGTCCAGGTTTTAATATAAGCAAAGCATTCCCATGTGGTCTTGGGAAAGGGAGGAAACCATGAGGCAAGTCTATGGGCCAAGACTTAAATACCCTGTAGGTGTGGTTTTAAGCATCTCAAGGGAGGAGCTGCTACTTGTCAGACTTTTTCATGGGTGGGGTCTGGAGAGAGGTGGCACCTAGATGGAGCTTCCACCTCAACATCCCAGACTCCTTGGGTATATGGGTGCTGATTCAAGTCTGACTACTTCCTGCAGGCATGGGACAACATGGGGAGGGGGAGTTGGGAGTCAGTGGGCTCACACTCAATGGGAGGTGTGGTGAAGAAGCATTCAGTTAACTGTCATCCTGGTGACCTTAGGAACCTATTTCTTGAGGAGGCAGAGAAGGCAGGTTGCTAGGAGAAAAAAGTTGATTATTAACACTGGCCCTATGGATGAGGCTATGGTAGGAAGAGGGAAGACTGTCAGTGTGGTGGGCCACAAGAATATATTATAGAGATTCAGCTGTGAATTAAAGCTATACTCTGACCAGCCACGGGTCTGTTGAAAGGCAAGCCATTTATTATGAATATTTGGTGTTATCCAGCTTTTAATATTTCAGCTGTCTTCTGCTATGAAAATTCTTGCATGTCCAAATATTCCCAGACCAATTGGCAAACAGTTCAGCTCCTCAGACCTGTTGAACTTCTAGGTAACTAACTTCCCTATAGGAGCCAGTACTTGGATAAGGTCACATAGGCAAAGACAAGCTGGTAGGAGATGCTTAGTTTTGTTTCTTATGCTAATGAAGCTCAGATCATCCTCTTGCCTTGAGGTCTAGTGGCTTTCCAGAGCAATTGACTGAGAACAAAAGAAGTTTTTACATATCAAGGTGGAAGATAGAGCAACATTCTTGAAGAGGCAGAGGACCACATGGCCAGAGGAAAAACAGACAGGCATTTTTCTGTAAAGAGACAGAAAGGCATGACCAGGGAGAAGAAAAGAACACAGAGGTAATGTAGATGGTAAGGCAGAACTCTTGAGGCAGGAGTAGAGAGCAAGCAGAGATGGAGAAAGAAGAAAGAGAGGATGAAGATGAGGCAGGAAGCATAAGAGCTTAGTTGTTAGCAGGATTTTGAGGGAACAATTAAAAAGGAGGATAAAGAGGAACTGAGTGTCAGGACAGAACTGAAGCTATGGAGACAGGATTTCACCTCAGAGAAATAAAGTAGGCGGATAAGGAGCTGGGGGTGCATCTAGTGTGAGACCAAAATGAGCCATTTTAGAAATAAGATCAAAATGCTTTCATCCTAAAACTAAGGCCTAAGATTTCTCCTTTTAGGAATAGGCCATTAGTTACTGAAACCAGTCAGTCCAGATTCCAGAAACCAGGAAGTGTAAAAGTACAGAGTCACAAGGTAGTCACGAGGTAATTACTGCCAGACTATCGAATGTCCTCTCCCTGGTTTCCAGGGTAACTGACCACAGAAATGTCCCCATCTGAGGGCAGCCAATGAGAAATGGTGGCAGGCAACCACCCCTTAGAAGTAAGATTAAGTCATGATTTCTAGAAAGCCCCTAGAAGTGAGCCAATAAGCATTGTACCGTACTAGCACCCCTAAATGATGTAACCCTGTGCTTTCTGCCTTTAAAAACTGAGCTTGCAAGAGGTGGGCACTTCCTCCAGCCTCCACTGTGTTGGATGTATTGGACAAAGTCCCTGCCTAGGCTTGTATTGCTTTTGGATATGCTTTTGGATATTCCAAATTAAACCTTGCTTTTGCATTCCAGCACGCTCATCTTTGGTGGTCTTTCTTGGAGTCACGATCTGGACAAAACACTAGAGTTATTCCTGCCCTGAGTGCCTGATGGAGCTGTAGTTGTGTAGATAAAGTTTTGTCTTAGAGGAATAAAGTTAACAGACATAAGAGCATAGCATATGTAGATATTTTTCCCTCAGATGTCCCACGCCAGACATAGCATAATCCCCGGACCCCTGGGTGATCCATATGTCAGAAAGAATGGAATGTGCTCTGGTTGTACAGGCAAGGTTGAATGAGCCAGACAAAAGAATAGATATCCCCTTGAGTCTGGAGTGGTGGTACCAGCACTGATGTCCCAGGAGCTTGGGGGGATGGCACATTAAATCAGGGGATGATGTGTTCCAGGAGTACTTGAGTCACCCACATCTGCTGTTTCCCTGGAGGTGGGAATGTGAGTCAACCTGTCAATACTCTCCTGGTTGGTATCCTCCAAGCTGGTGCAGGGACAGGTATATCTGGATGGCCCCCTTCAGGTTGGCCTTGGCACAAGTCTGGTAGGACAAGTGGACCTGTAAAACACACTCAAAGATGGATGGGGTCAAAGGGAGCCTCTAGAGACCAATTTTAGTTTCCACCAGGCCAGATTTCTTGATTCAGTGGCAGAACTCTTTTCCAGGAACATGCAGGTGTCTGTAAAAACAACTGAAACAGATTTACATCTTGGTGACATAGCAAAAAGCCTCTATGCAGTCCTAAAATCTGGGACCAGTAAAATCCACAGAAATGAAAGAACTTCTGAAAACTGTTTGCAGTCTCTGGGCTGGGGGCAGGGGAGGCTGTTAAACTGGTAAGGCTAAGTACCCTAGTCATAAAAAGCCATCAGATCTGAGAAAGATGAACAAATGAGGAGAAGTGAGACAGCTTTCTATTTACCTAGGCAGTCTCAGATTTCTCTGTGGTTGTTAGGGGACAGAAGTCCCAATATTCAGCTGCCAAGCCCAGACTTTCCTGTGGGGTAGGAATTTGGGGAGAATGACCTACCTTGTCTTGGCAAAGTAAGGTAATCAATTCTCCAGTGTCCTGCTTGTTCATAGTCTGGACAGGGTCTTGGCACAACAGTTAAGGTGCAAAGCAATTATCCGCTCCATGGCTAGCTTTGCTACATTTAAAACAGGCATCTAGGTGGAAGTTCTTCTGTGACCATTTATCTTCCTTGGAGATACAGGATGCTGCCACGTGCTGGCATGTTTCTATTATGAGAAGCTTTATTATTAAAATGCCATATTCTCAGATCTCTGAAGCCTTTGAGGATCAGGGTATACTTATCTGTTAGGTGTATCTGAAATAGACAAATGTTGTTTAGGCTTAACTTTGCAAACATATACATAGGCTAAATCTAGACATATACTTTACCCAATTAGCTACAGCTTACCAATGTTAGTAAAAGCAAGATTAGGGGAATATCTTAGTAATCATATTCGGTGGAAGGCAAAACCAAGTTTTAACATTGTAAACAATTTAGTGTTTTTAAAATCAATAATGAAGGGAATACTCTTACATTACAAAATCTGGCTGTCAGCAAGATACATCCCTGCACATGAATGCATGGAGGTGCTGTTATAAATTTAAAATGGCATGGTGGGCTCACATGGAGGATTTTATTGGGGGAAAGGCAGAAGGAGGAGGCACAGGATGGTCTCTGGAGATGAGAAGCCACAGGAAGAGAAGAAGAGGAGGAAGAGGAAGAGAGAGAAAGCTGGCAGGGGCCTAGGAGAGACGAAAAGAAGGAAGGCGGGCAGGGTCTCACCTTTTAAAGGGACAGAGGTTATGCAGCAATGAGCACATGACGTTGTCAGGACCCTGAACAGGCCAAAGGACTGCCTGTGTACTGGCGAGCACATGCACGCAGGGATGATGCACCCTGTCAGGTCCCCCAGGGGCAGGCTAGGCATGCTTGAATGCCAACAGGTGAGCTTTGATACCTCAGCAAACCAACACTGTTTTAAATCCTATCTTTTATAAACCTTCTTTTTTTTTTACATGACAGGAATTATCATACAGAAAAGTATGTTGGAGACCTAACATCTCCTTGGTGGGGCCACTCCATGTGGTCACCTTTGTTTAAGATGGTGGTGAAGGAGCTGGGTGGTGTTGGCACATGCCTTTAATCCCAGCACTCGGGAGGCAGAGCCAGGAGGATCTTTGTAAGTTCGAGGCCAGCCTGGTCTACAGAGCGAAATCCAGGAAAGGCGCAAAGCTACACAGAGAAACCCTGTCTCGAAGAAAAACAAAAAACAAACAAACAAAAAGATGATGGTGAAGTCATATGACCTCTCTCTCTGTAACCTTAGCCAAATGGTGGCTATCCACATGGCTGTCAGTACTTAATTAGGGTAGTGGCAGACCACATGTTTTTCAGAGCAGTTCCAATTTGGAGTTACAAGTTTTACCGATTTTTAAACCATACCCAATTCCTTAGCTGTTTTTCATTATAATAGGGTAGAACAGCATAAAATAACTTTCTCTGTCGTCACACTCGGAGCCCAGACAGCTAGTTGTAGTAACAGCTGAGCTATTAGCAAAACACGTGGGACACGCAAACCCAGGCATCCAAGACCGGTTACAAACAAGCGCGCAGTGGCCACATCACTCACACGGAAGAAAACATACAGGCATGGACCCATCCATCCATACAAAGTAGATAGGACGTTTTTAACAGAAAGAGAAACAAAACTTTCTGTGGGGAAGCCACGTCAGCCTTGCCGGGTGTTGTCAGTCATGGTGCTAGAATGCACTGGAGTCCGGAGAAGACGGTACAGCGGGGGTGGGGTGGCGGGAGTGAAAAACAGAGTAGTGGCAGACTGCCCAGTTGAGCGAGCTGGAACAGCAAGTGGAGGATTTGGGAAAAGATTTTACTGGGGAGAAGAAGGTATAGCAGAGTTTATTGGTGGAGAACGGATTTGTTAAGGGTGGAGCGGGCAGGTAGAATTTTAGTGAGGTATGGGGGAGGAAGAGCACGGGGACAGACCAAAGGGAGCAGTTGGTGGAGGGGGAGGGGGAAGAGCCATGTGCTGGGCCTGAAGCCATGAGGTCTCCAGCTGTCATTTACATGTCGTAACAAACAGAAGAAAGAGACATTTAAACAGAAGAATGACACGTACCCAGTCAAAGTGGGAGAGCAGTCAGGAATGGGGGTGGCGAAGGGGGGAGAGTGGAAATGCAAGGCTGAAGAATCCAAGGTGAGTTAGGGTATATTTTGTAAAAGACGCCCCAAGGGTGTTTAAGGATCTGGCTTAGACCATTTCACAAGTTTGTGCCCGAACCCAAAGTCTAAAGCAGTGCCATAAGCTTTTGGGTCATGTGAGCAAAGTAAGATCTAAAGCCTGAAGGTCCTGGCATTTCAGGCATCTAGCGAGGATTAGATTGAGTGGGAATGGGTTGAAGTTGCCCATTGAGGAATGGCCGCATCTTGGCAGAGTACCCCAAAATTAGAAGGGGTACTGGACCTCTAAAGGCAGTGACTTAGAATGGGCAACTTCCTGGCCAAAAGCTGATCCAGTCTGGCAGAGAGCAAGTGTGGGAGAGGAGTGTTTTTCCATGGGGTCAGGGGCTGACAGGGAAAAGCTCAGCTCCTCCCTGACCAACACACAAGACAATATGTAAAATATCCCAATATTGAGCTTCTCCACTGATGAAATAAATCAGATCAGGCCAAATTAAAGTCCAGGTTTTAATCTGAGCAAAGCATTCCTGGTCTTAAGAAAGAGGTGGTCACAATGGGAAACCACAAAGCAAGTCTGTGGGCTGGGTCTTAAATACCCTTTAGGCGTGGTCTTGAGCATCTCAGGGAGAAGAACTGTTGTACCCGTTTCACGAAATCCTCAGAGACCACCAAGGAGCTGGTTTCCGATGCAAGCACATAAGGGTCCTTTTATTCAGGTTCAACCTGGGCCACCACATGGCAAATGGAAGGAAATGTGGCAGTGGCTGTAGGAATATGGGGCGAGGTGACTTTTTGAAACTATTGGTCTCAACTTTGGGTGTGAAATCACATTTGAAACCATTGGGTTAGACTTTTGGCAGGGAACCACAACCCGCTGAATAGGATTATCTGGACTGCTCAGCAGGATTATCTAGATACTTTCAAGGACCATAAACCACAGACATGTCTGCAGGAGGATACTGCTCTGTATCCATTCCAGTTATCATGGCACATTCCTGAGGTCCTTCCTGGAACTGAGTATAGCAGGTGGTATAAGATGGTAGCCCTTTCCCTAAAATGGAGCCTGTAAAGTCAAATCTAGACAGAGCTGCCACTTGTCCGGCTTCCTCAGGGGTGGGCTCTGGGGAGAGGTACCACCAAGGTGAGACTTCCACCTAAACGGTAGGAGGGGATGGTGTGAGGGATCCACAGACATTGGCAAGCCAGGAGGAAGACTGCAGTTGATGTTCTGTTGCAGCACTTTGGCGGGGTAGAGGGGGTAGGGTTGTGGGGATGGTGGTTGGAGGGGAGGAGGGAGTGGTGAGGGCCTTCAGTTAGCTTTCTTGTTTCCCTGTTTTGCTTAGCTGGTGTATTCCCAGTGAATTACTGCTGGTGTTGGAGGCTGGGATGATGGGATGGCTTGGCGGAGGGAAAGTTAGGGGAAAAGATCTTTGTGCACCATTGGAGATGGGGTGGGAGAGAGAAAGAAGAAAGCAATGGGTTGGGTTTCCTGCTACAGAGTTGGGGGGTGGGGGAGTTGGATCTCAGGAGCAGTGGGAGAGGTCTACCTTCAGCCTACTTGTTACCCTAGGAGGAGCAGCCCTCAGATTAGCAGGAGGTGCCTGCTGGGGTTGGCGTCTGGGGCAAAGCAACAAGCCTGGGGAGGAAGGTTGGAAGGGGAAGATCTGTGGGATCCAGAGGAGATGAAGGTGGGGCAGGGAGGTTTGCCAAAGATGTTCTGCTGCAGAGCTAGGGCTCAGACTGGGATATTGATCTGGAGGATAAGAGAGAGAGGAGACGGTCTGCAGAGAGTATACCAGGTTTTCTGTTGATTGTGGATTATAATGGCTGCTTGGATACATATTAGCTATTGCTGAACTGTACTCTAGATTTTAAGAGCAATCACTACAGAAAATGATGTGCCAGATATTTCTTTGAATCCTATTATACTGTTTATGAGTGTGTCTTCAGTCTTTAAGTTATTTTAGAGTTTTATTTGCCTTTTCTCAATGGTCTATAGCCTGAGTCTGAGACGTCTAATGTGAATGATAAATCCATTTTGACCTTGTACAAAGTCAGCTCCAAATCATAAGACCGAGTTTCTATTTTCAAGTCTAAACTTTGTTCACAAAACAACAAAATACTCTGCAAATGATAAGCTGCAAGAAATGAATATGTCAGTAGTTTTCTACCTATTTTTGTTTCACTCTAGGTAGTTTATACATTATGATTGCAGAATATTCTTGTATTTTAAAAGACCTTCAGGGAAGCCAGATTGTGGCAGGACTTCAATCTGTCTGCATATCAGCAATTTAATTATTTCAAAAAAGCTTTGTTTGCATGGTCTTAAATAATTTATTTAAATAAAATAATTAAATGAAATATGCAATGTATATAAATATAAAAATAAATAAAATTAAGTAAAGTACAAATATGCACTATCTTTCTTTTCTTTTAGAATTTACATTTAAAACATAACAAAATAGCTGTTCATTGGGTCTCACACCATTCCTCAGCAAGGATCCCACTTATAGCAGCAATTCTTTTAAGCACATGATTTACTGCTTATCTTAACTAAGGATTTAAACTCAGTATTAAGTATATAAATTGATTCTGCAACCATAATGAAGAAGAATAAAAGAGGAAGTCTGATGGAGATATTTTATCTTCTTTTAATTCATTAAAATATTTTGGTGATGTAGGTGAAAGCCAGAATTTCATGCTTGCTAGGCAGATGCTCTCTGTGTCTCACATTTACTTAAGACTTTTGTCAAATGCAGCTATTTTTCTTTAGCATACAATTAAGTGAGGTGGACCTAAGGAGGCCTAGTATTTTAAGAGTGACACTGTTAATGTTTAGAAAATAAGTGAATAAAAATATAGCAAGTAGTTTCCAGCTGTGTAAAAGCCAATTTATCATGAGGTCTTCATGAGGTATGTGCTAATTTTAAGTTTTTTGATTTTTTTAATAGAAAACATTGAAATGTAGTAGCAAAAGTAAAAACAATGACCAGATTTAAAGACAAGTGTGTGTGTGTGTGTGTGTGTGTGTGTGTGTGTGTGTGTGTGTGTATGCAGGAATGCTTGTTTGCCTATGTACGTGTCTTCTGACTGACCTCAGGTTTACTAACTGTAGAATATAACTTGTCTTATTCACTTTTCACTGGGTCTAGAAGGAGACTAGGCTGTGCATGATTGGGCAATGCTATTATCCAACACCAATAAATACATTTCAATACAGTATGTATAATTTGTTTCTAAAGCCCACATTAATAAAAAGGCTAAGGGAATGAAAAGATATGTGAAGTGCTTTACCATGCAAAAAAGAAAATTAAGTGGCAGGCTTTAATATTTAAATTGCTAAACGTTACTCATATATTTAGAAGTTGGGACTTGCTTATAATTTTACATCCAATTTAGGGCTATATGTGATGCTATTTTTCAATATCATTGAAATGCACTTTTCAAAAGAACAATGTCTGTCTTAAGAGTGTTTTATTCGGTTTCATTTGTAATGAGGAAAAATGAGAGACACGGTGGTTATTTGTCATCAGAATGTATTATGGAAGTAGACAGAGCTAAGTAATCTTTTCTAACATGTGAAGGAGGAGTGGAGAGAGCCTGACACCTTTCCTGGGTAGGGAGTTTGTCTTTGTGGATTGTCCGCTTCACACAGAAGCACATCAAGATGTTTTCAAATCTGCCTTCTCTTCACATCAGCTAACCAGTAAGGATCCCAGTCTATCCCACAGAGTCACAGGAAGAAGTTCCCTAAGTGTCCCATGCTTCCTCTCCCATCTACACACCATTTTCTTAACATTCATGCCATGTGCCTTTGAGAGGAGACATAGACTTCATTTGGAAGTAAATTTTATACAAACATCAGGACTCATATCCATAGACAGCGCTAAAATTGTAGAATTATAAATTTGTTAAGAATTTCTTAACATGAGTAGAAAATTTAATCTGAAAGGTCTTAATAAGACTTACATAGTTCCATAAGGTAAGATTACTTTGTATTTTTATCATTTCAGAAAAGGTTTAATAGCTTTCTTCTCTGTTTCTTTATACTGGGTGAGAGTGAATTCAATGGCAGCTGTAGATTTTTGCTACCTGGTGACCAGACAATAAACAAATAAGGAATGCAGTCCATCTTCAGCCAGGTATTACACTAGTCTTGACATTTCTGCTTCAGAGAATTCATATCCATGGTTCTCCTCTAAGAATTTTAAAGAACAGAGTACAGCCACTGGTATGTTGCCCATTCTCTGATGGATGGCTCCACAGCCATATACACACAGGCCTGGGCAGCATTAATTGGACTCTGTGGAGTAGAGGCAGAGGCAAGGGCAGAGGCAGAGGCATGAAAGGATATAAAGTTTGGAAGTGGATATGTCTGGTTAGGTGGAAGGAGGGATGTGAGGGTTGACATGATCAAAATACATCATACACATAATGAAATTCTCAAGAATAGATACAAGTGTTATTTAAAAAGACATAAAAGCCCAGCAGTGGTGGTGCATTAGCCAGGCTAGCCCAACCCCAAGTCTTTGGATTTCTCAGAGTGAAGAGTTAGAGCAGCTCCTATTCTATAAGAAAGGATCCAGTCAGTAAAGAGCGAGTGATTCATAGTGTTGAATGACTTCCATGGGTTGAATCAGCTTTGTCCTACTTTAAAGTTCTTGTTGGCCAGATGTGCAATTGCTGGCAGTATAGTCACTGAAGTAAGAACTACAGGGATTGTGCCAACCTGGAGGATGCTGTCCAGTTAGGCTCTCTGACTTGTGATTGTGCTGTCACTGTTTTATTAATCGAAGCTCTCTCAGTCAGCAATCTCTCCTGCCAACCTTTGCTTCAACACAATCTGACAGTTATTAAATGTATTTCAAAGTAAAGGTGTTTTTTGCTTTATTGGGTCAGCCCATAGTTCTTTGCCCATCATCAAAGGGACTTTACTCATATCTCAACCAACAGTTACGTCATTGATATATGTTTCTTTAATATTTTATAATTTACATTTTCATATTTCTTTGTATTAAAAGGATTATCCAAGGGATCAAGCTACATGCCATTTTTTATTATTAAGAAAATTTCTATTAATTTTACATACTAACCACAGATACCCCTCTCCTTCATCCTCCCACCCCCTATCCTTCCCCCTCAACCCACCTCTCATTCCTACCTCTTCCAAGGCAAGGCCTCCCATGGGGAGTCAGCAGAGCCTGGTACAATCCCTTGAGGCAGATTCAAGGCCCTTCCCCTGCACCAAGACTGTGTAAGGTGTCCCACCATAGACACTGGGCTCCAAAAAGCCCACTCATGCACAAAGGATGGATCCTGACCCCACTTCCAGGGGTCCCCTTAAGCAGGTCAAGCTATACAACTGTCTTGCCTATGCAGAGGGCCTATTCCAGTCCCATAGAGGCTCCACAGCTGTTGGTCCACAGTTCATGAGTTCCCATTAGTTTGGTTTGGTTGTCTCTGTATGATTTCCCATCATGATTTTGATGCCCCTTGCTCATAGAATCCCTCTTCTAGCTCTTCGACTGGACTCCTGGAGCTCAGCCTGGTGCTTGGCTGTGGATCTCTGCATCTGCTTCCATCAGTTAGTGGACAAAGGCTCTATGATGACAGTTAAGATATTCACCAATCTGATTACCGGGGTAGGCCAGTTCAGACACCCTCTCCACTGTTTTTAGTAGTCTAAGTTGGGGTCATCCTTGTGGATTCCTGGGAACTTCTCTAGCACCCTGTTTCTCCCTATCCCCACGATATCTCCCTATACCATGATATCTCTTTCCTTGCTCTCCCACTCTGACCCTGTTCCAGCTTGACCTTCCTGCCCCTTCCATTATGTTCTTATCCCCCTTACCCCACCCTCCATTGTCTCCCCCAACCCCAGTTTACTCTTGGAGACATCTATTTCCGTTTCCCAGGGAGATCCCTGCATCCCTCTTAGGGTTCTCCTTGTTAGCTAGCTTCTCTAGAGCTGTGGGTTGTAGTGTGGTTATCCTTTGTGTTACATCTAATATTCACCTATGAGTGAGTACATACCATGTTTGTCCTTCTGAGTCTGGGTTACCTCACTCAGGATGATATAACATGAATCTTAAATAGTCTTATAATAAAAAAAACCCAGAGCCAAATATTGGGGTGAAAGCTGAAAGATCACAGAAGCAGAACAAGCCAGCCACAAGCTCTTACCTCTAGGAAATCCTCAGTCTCAAGACAGTGAGTTCCTGTTTCCTCACATCTTATATACCTTTTTCTGCCCTGCCATCTTACTTCCTGGGATTAAAGGCATGTGTGCTTCCCAAGCAAAGGCATAAAGTCACAAGTGTTGGGATTAAAAGTGTGTGCCACCATGCCTGGCTCTGTTCCCAGTGTGGCCTTGAACTCACAGAGATCCAGATGGGTCTCTGTCTCCCAGTGATAGGATTCAGGGTGTGTGCCACCACGTCTGGCCTCTATGTCTAATCTAGTGACTGGTTTTGTCTCTGATCCCCAGATAAGTTTTATTGGGGTGCACAATATATCACCACAGGATGACATTTTCTAGTTCCATCCATTTGCCTGCACATTTCATGATGTCATTGTTTTTTACTGCTGAGTAGTACTCCATTGTGTATATGTGCCACATTGTCTTTATCCACTCTTCAGTAGAGGGGCATCTAGGTTGTCAACTATGTTCATAGCATCATTATTTGTAATAGCCAGAACCTGGAAACAACCTAGATGCTACATGCCATTTTGAAAGAATGATTGAGGAGGTGCGATTAAAGGTGTGCGCCACCACCCGGATTTCTGTTCCCACAATACAGTCAGAATTTAGAGTCCAAATGACCAAAACTTGGCTTGTCCTTCTTAGGACATCAACTTTCCATTAGCTACAGTGATTGATTCATGTTTAAGTACAGGACAAAAGTAGGCCAATATTTCTTAAGCTTGCAGAAAGAATATTGCTATCCTTATTAGAGAAGCAATCTAAGAAATTAAATAGAGATTGCTGTGCCAAGGAAAAGCCTCCTTTGACTTCAGTTATTGGTAGTGATTATATACTTTAAATTGTATGAGGAAATCATAGTGCATTCTATATATAGTCTTTAGTGTAAAGTTTTAAATATATTAAATAAATATGAATGTCATAAATGAGGACACTGTGCTGAATATCATTTCTCTGTCTTTTCTATTACATTGTCTCATAAATGTAAGATTTTTCTAAACTGTTAACACAAAATCTCTTCATTCTCTTTTGCTAGAGGAAATTTAAACTTAAAGAATATTCCCAATGAGAACCATGGAACCCTGCTCCATTAGTGCTTTAACCTATGGTTATGAATTTGCCACAAATATGAGCATGTGGATATGTGGGACAGGAACTCTGTCTTACATGATTGCCTAGATTTGTTTATTTAGTATAAGATTTTAGGAGTGTGGGAAAGGCTATGGTTCAAATGTCCTCTTCCTTAATCAGCTCTGCCTCAATAGTTTATATTCTTTCTAACAAGGGAGAGGGATTCTGTTGATCTGGAATTTCTGTCTCATAGGCACCAGCTGTAATGAATTAATTTACAAATCAACAATCCATGACTTGTACTGGCTAGGTATAAGCTAATTTTCTACCAGTGCATAAACTGAAAAGCATGGTTTTGAGAAGGAAGAAACTAAAAGACATCTTGAGAGTGTCAGAAGCCTAATTTTTGTTTTTGTGGTAAAATTCTGTTGTGGTTGAAGTTAGGAAGTAATATACTGTGTGTCAGCCCAGAGGAGGTAAAATATAAGCTGTATTTAAATGTCTTGAATTTAAGTTGTTTTAATATAATATCATATAAGAATTGTTACAATGTAGTCTGCTACTTTTCTCCTGTAGGACCATGGAAATATATTTAGAGTCTCAGTTACCTAAATTATAAAATTTAAATGACCATCTATGCATCAAGTTATATATTTGAAGAATTATTGGAGAAGTAAGAAAAACAGTGTTAAGAAATGACAAGGATGATACAACTGTCTAAACCAGAGTTAAATCTATCACTTACAAACTGAATAAACTTGGATTTTTGTCTCACTTTAGAGATTCAAAAAATAAAAGTTAGGTCTTTATCATACAGAGTTATTTTGAAAATAAAATGAGATGGTTTTCATAAAACATCTCATAAATGTCTATACTTTATGGTATGACACCTGTGAAAACTGAGTGAGTCCATTTGAATTTAATTGGAAAGTCAACTGGCTTAATTTTTTTAAGTTCATTGTAAACTTCAAGCAAGCCTTCCAATAGTACTATTGAGGTGACATTTTATAGGATGCAATCAGCTCTGTGCCTGTGACCCCTTGGCATTAATCAGCATGCACTCAAATCTGAAAAACTGAGCTCCTTTTGTTGCCATGCAACCTGCTTTATACAGCTGGAATCCTAGGCAACGTTCCTGTTTCATAATCTTTCTTTATTCCTTCCTTTCTGTCCTTCTTTCCTTCTTTCCTTCTCTCTCTCTCTCTCTCTCTCTCTCTCTCTCTCTCTCTCTCTCTCTCTTTCTCTTTTTCTCTCTCTCTCTTTCTTTTTCATTTTTGTTTTTGTTTAACCAAATGAAACAGAATGGAAACACATACCAGGCAGGGAGGAATTACTTTAAAATAAGCAACATTCCTTGGTCTCCATTTAAGGTAGCCCCAAGTTGTCACACAAACTTGTAAACTGGTTTGGATTCTAAGCACATCTAAGCATGGAAACAATATTACTGTTTATTAGGTTTCCAGGTCAGCCAGAAAGAGAAAACAAAATCAATACAACTCCCAAGGCCCCTGAGGTAAGGAAAGAAGAGTCATAGTGTAAGGTCTGTGCTCTGTAGAGACAACACCATGACCCTCAGGGCAGAACCAGATAAAAAATATTTCTTAAACTATTAAAGTTTATTTTTGGCTTCTTTTATATTTTTTCACTAATCATTTCACAACTATTGCTTAATATTTCTTTCCCCAAGTCCCACATGCTCTCTTTTGCTAAAACACTCCATATAACCCCCAATCTTCTTCCTGTCTTAGTCTCCCTTCATAATATTAAGCCTTCAAACGACAATTCACCTTTCCTTCCTATCTGGCTCCTTCAGTGCATCTTCCCAGGAAAGGAGATGCAAAGGATTGAATCCTCCTATAGTCCAACAGATTATATGTAATGTTATCAGCAAATTATTATTTACTGCTTTAAGGGTCAAATTACTGTGTTGTGTTAACATCAAAGTGATTGATTTCAGGACATGTGTTGCAAGACTTTTTCTGTTGGGACATTAGCAAATTCCCATTCACCCCACATAGGGCACAGACAGCAGATCAAAGGAAGGGTTCCACCCAATTCTGGAGTTGCTTACAAGAGCCTACATAGATGAGGAATTAAAGATGCTTGAGTGACCCAAAGGGAGCTATGAACACTGAAAAAGCTCACGTCAGCAAGAGTGATGACTCATGAAAACTGTGTTCGGTAAACCACTGTGCACATAAGACCAGCAGACATCTTGGTTGGGTGGAGAGTCTCCTTTGCCCAGCAAGCATTTGCTGTATGTATAACCATGAGAACAGACTTGGACAGTTTTGTAGTTTTTTTGGCTTCTGAGCCTTGTAAGCTGAAAGAACTTTTCTTCCTCCATCCAGAAACATAACGTTTTGATTCAAAGTTGGTGGAGCACTAGAGGTGGGAGGGAGATGAAGTTCAGTTTGTTTTTCTGCACCAGGCCTTGCTTTTAAGGCCACAAAGCTTCAGCTGTAGGCATAGACATTGTTGAGAGCACTGTACCGGAAACATAGATGAACACATTTATGCTTTTTCATAATGTCAAATTAACAGTAAATTCACAAGGTTTAGTGGTTTCAGTGACAGCAATTTGTCATATAATCTGCCTACCTATACCACCTTGGTGGTACAGCCAAGGTGAATGTAGGTTCTTAATCTCAATTACTGATATTGACTCTCATCCCAGTACACAGTGAATATCTATATCTATCTCTCTCTCTCTCTCTCTCTCTCTCTCTCTCTCTCTCTCTCTCTCTCTCTCTCTCTCTCTCTCTCTGGTACAGAATGACTACAACTTAAAGAAGCTGTAGTGAAGTTTTAAGGAATTTCGGAGATGGGCTGAGAAAGAGTCTGTACTGATAACGTGATGGAGTAAACCAGTGCCAGGAGGTAGCTGCTGCTAGAGTCACACTGGGGCACGAAGCTGCAAAGTTCAGGGAGAGGCGAAACACTGAACCTGGAAATTTGAGAACTAGGAACACATCAGGATCAGGAAATGACAATCCAGGTCCAGTCCAGATGGGTGAATGTTGACAAGGACTCATTCAGTTGGGTCCTGTCAATAGTGGGAGACTAGAGCAAGCCAGGGAGTCCTTGATCCTTGGTGCACACATATCAGGTATCTGATGATAGGCTGTGTGGGGCTATCCCATGTCAGTGTTAGTATTTATCACATTATGAGGACCCCAGGAGAGAGTTACAGCCTTTCTTTGGTCTGGGGCGCCCAGGAAGTTCTTGGGCCTGTTTCGCATGATGTGATTATAATACACCATTGTGTGCCCATAGCTTCAATTCTCCACAGCAAACTTCCAAGGCAGTGCTTCTTCTGTTCCTAGGAATAGGTCAGGCATCTGTCTGTGCTGGATGGGTGGTATCTGGCTGATGGTGCCGTTTCTGGGTCCACTTGGGGGCTATAGTCATCCTTCTCCCTTAAAACAGAGTTAAAAGCTGTTTGTGAAATAGTCTCCTAAGGTAGTACACAGACTGGAAAAACACTGATTTGTACAGTATGGAGTAATGTAGAATATGGCATAGCCTGATCCCCCAAAAGAGTCTCCTAAGGTAGTACACAGACTGGAGTAACATACAACACAGAGAAACATAGACTACGGCATAGCCTGATCCCCACAGGCACCTGATTTCAATGAGCTCAAGAGATGGCAAAGGGTAGCAAAGGCCTCAAGTGCAAGCAAGCTAGCTTCTGCTCCCGGCAAAGCAGAGACAATGGAGAAGCCAGATCTGTGCTAGAGAACATAGGCCAGATTACTGTTTCTGCTTTCTCCAGCTGGATTCAGGTATAATTTCCAAATCCTTAAAAGGTTCCAACATATCCTCCTATAGACTATTCTCCCAGCATGGTGTAATAGGAAATAGAGCGTGTACTATTTTCCCCCTTTCTAGTCTCTTCTTACGACACATTTGGAGAAATCAAAATTGTATCTATACTAAGGGCAGAAAGCCAATTGGTGCCATTCAGAGCAAAGTCTGAATGTACCTTTCCTAAGAGGAAGCTAGTAGTCATCATCAAATATTTATAAAATAGAAGGGGCAATGCACTTCTGCATGTCTAACGTGTCTGCGTTTTAAGTGGTGTTCTTTTGACCAAACAATGAAAGGCAACGGCATTAAATCTGCCTTGCTAGTTCCATAATGGCACACCTGAGGAAGACCAGTTATTCTATTTAAGTCACTTAGTTCGGTACCCTAAGAAAAGAGCAAGTTTTCAGCTTGTACTACTTGGGCTTGTAAAGAATTTATGTTCCCCCAGGGTTCAGCAGACACACTGAGCTTTTACCTCAAACCCAGGACTTATCTTCACAAGGCAGCTAGCTAATTTGCTTTGGAGCTGTTACTCAAGCCTGTGACTTGAGTTGTGACTATGTGCGTCTCTGACAGTTTGTACCCCACTGGTGTTTTGTATGTGGTGGTGACATGTAATTTCTCATCTACCCATGGATTCTTTCAGAGCAGCACTCAGTTTCCTGGGGCTGCAAGGCAGAGAGAGATTTTTCTCTCAGTGCTGAAATGCCTCCTGGCAGAGGCATGAGAAGGAAAACAAAGCATTACCCGGTTCCTATGGTGGCAACAATTTTAAGGCACAGCTATGTTAAAATAAAGAAGCAGGTTGACAATTTAAACAAAACAAAACTTTGTGTGTGTGTGTGTTTGGCAAGCACTTAAAGAGGAATTACTTGACTCTGAGTGATTTGAGGTAGGTGAATGAGATAGAGACAATGAGATCTATCCTAGGGTTCCATTTGTGATGAATAACTTCCATGGCTTTGCCTTCTGAGTGCCCCTGCTTGGCCTCTGTGGACAGCTGGGATTGTTTTAGTAAAGTACTCTGAGATGCACTACCATGAAAATGGCTTTCAGTGCTCCAATTTGTGAAAGCACGGGGACAATTCAATTGCTGAGAAACTGTCTCTTCCAAGACTAAATAAAGACCAACCTCTTCTACAGCAGAGGGCTGACTGAATCGGCTTTAACATTCTTTTCAGCTTGACCCAAATTTATGCAGTTCCCATCCTGACTATAGGTCCCCTACTTCCTCCCTTAGGAAATTTGTTGCAGAAAACTTGCAAATGTAAATTATTTCTCGGCATTCGAACCTTCAGGTTTCACATCAGCAGATTCAACCAACTAGTGATTACAAATAATTTTAAAAAGTGGTTAATACTGAACATGTGTAGATTTTCTGGTCATCATTTCCATAAATACAATAAGACAGCTATTTGCATGGCATTTACATTGTATTGGGCATAATGACTTAATGGCAGAAGGTGCCTTGGAGTGCTGGAGCCACAAAGTCACACCGTACAACAGAGATCACGTGAGAGGTTTGTTGTGGGGAGGGGGAAGGCTGCAGAGGCAGCCTCTAAGTAGGAGAGAAGGATCAGAGTGTTAGAAGAGAAGGTGCTTGCCTTTTGTAAAGGCATCTAGGGCATGCACATAGGGAGAGTGCACAATTCACAATTCATGGTGACAGGAGCCACAGTGTCACATCTTGTCTGTTGCTGATGACCTGTCTTGCTATCACTCCCTCCTAAGGGCAGGCTGGTATAAATGCCTGAATGCTAACATTAGGTACTATACGTAATTTAATAGCGATTGCAAGGATATGGGAGAATGTAGATGAATTAGAAGTACATGTTATGCCATTTGACACAAAAGACATTTATGTCCTTTATTACATGTATGTTTTTGATATCTCTGGGGGACCGTGTAAACAATCCCCCAAGAATACTAAAGGATTGCAAACCTTTGCCCAGTCTATTTCCAGTTTTACAAACCAGTACTCTCCTTCATAACCTGGGAACTATCTCTTTGCACATTAGCACTGAAGGAGGGAGCAGCCATCTCCCTTCATCTGTGGGTGGAGAGGCGTCCACTTCTGATGGCCGACAATTAGCAAACACAGGTAGCCTCTAACCTCAGAGAAAAATATGTATAGATCCAGGATTAGCCAGTTATGCTAGACTTACACCACTTATAAATCTGCCCCCATAATGTTCTCCAGTAATTTTCCATTGTCTTATACACTTGCCAAGGCGAAAAATCCTTCCTGTAATTAGGTTGGATTCAATCTCTTTCTTCTTTTGCAAAACTTTTTGGGACAATTTCATTTTCAACCATTCTAATTTAAGTAGTAGAGGAAAGGATCTTGAGGTCAGCATTTGCCATCACAAAGCACCACAGACTAGGGAACTTACACAACAAAATGCACCGTATCTCAGCCGTCTGAAGTCAAGATGTCAAGATTAAAGTGCTGTGGGTGTGGATACTCATAATCTTCTCCTGGGCCACTTCTGTGCAGCATCCTGATATGGTGTTTCCTTTGTGAGCATTCTTGGGATCTCATTTGTAAGCAAATTTACTCTTCTCAGAAGGACACTAAACAGGTTGGATTGGGGCCCTGTCTAATGCCTTCCTAATTTACTCTCCCCTTTGAAGTCCATTCCCCACAGGATGTGGTTCAAGTCCCCATCAGATGTCTGAATAGAGTCCACAATAGTTTCAAATCAGATTATACATTACTTTCTAAGGTACTTAGAATCAGTGTTTTTTTTTTTTTTAAAGCAGACATCATCTTTTAGCAGACATAATTCAGCTCCTAATATTCTCCATTTCTGTTGCTAGTGTTTCTACCAGTTCCTCCAGTGCAGAAACCACTTCCCAGAGGTACTAATGCAAGCCTTTCCTAAAATCTTGGCATTCTTCATGGATAACAGCAAATAGCCTACTCGTTTTCTACAACAAACACCAAATGACTTGAAGATACATGAATATTCCCAGGTTGCAGCATCCATAAGTTAAATACATCGAGACCTTGGACATTGAGCAGTGAGGTAGAGCTACTCAGCAGAAATGAAGATATTTATTATAAAGCTTTAACTTTTGTTTTGATATCTTTATTCTTCACTTGGAAGTGCAAATCAACATATCACATATCAAAAATGAAATAATTGTGTTGGAACTGGAATAGACATATTACTTGTTTTCCAAAAATCTACATTAATTAGTGATAATTAATATAGGTGGAAATTTGACACTCTCCTGTTACTGTGCTGTCAATCACACACACAAACGAACTTCTGAAAGACAGCTTATTGTGCTTAAAGTTATTATCTGGTGTTTATAAAAAAATTACAGTGTAACAACTTTAAATCAGGTTATATTTTACATTAGCAAAATGCAGACATTTTAGAGTTAGACTAGGGTAATTCCATTATCATAAGATATATTCTTGTGTAGGTTTTGCTATGTTATTTGAATAATTCATTTGATTCCTCATTTAAAAGATTGATAAGAAAACTGTAGGCCAGTTTATCTCATTAGTAACCCACTGCCTGCTAAGAATTCACCCACGATCTCTGAAATAAAATTATGAAAACAAACAGAGGCATTCATGAATTAGGGATGGAGTGCCTCTCAGAATGAGGAAACTGTCCTTGAACAAGCTAACATTAAAAGCCAGCACTTCTGCTGCTTAGCTATTCTGGGCAGGGATAGGCAAAGAAATATGGACCTGGCTTTTGCATAGATATTTTGCTGCTTCAGATAGCTTCTGCAAATACCTGTAAAGACCCAACTACCTTTCCACCTGATTTTATACTTGTTTTGCATAATTTAAGTGTGTATTTTCTTCTGAAGTTTTTTACCTTTCTCACAGAGATACATATTTTAGCATTAATGAACGTAGTTTCCTACATTGTTGTTGTTTGGGTATTATATTTTTGTTGAGAATCATACACACATACCATATTTGCCTCATTTCCACCCCAGCCTCTTTCCCTCCAATTCCTTCTTTCATTATATTTTGTTACTATTGGAAGTCTGACACCCTTTAAGGTCACTGATCCACTCATTAAAGGCTTGATCCTCAGTCTGTGCCTTTGTTGGGAGACTGTGGAGCCTTTAAGAGGTGGGATCTAGCAGGTGGGTGTTAGGTCACTGGAGACTCTTGAAGCAGGTATTAAGACTCTAACCCCTCTTCTTCCTCTTTTACTTCCAAGTCACCAGGAGGTGAGCCATTTACTCTGCCACTTACACTCACCATGACACCCCATCTAACCACAGATGTCAAAGCAACAAGCCATTAAGATGAACATCCAAACAATTCCAAGCAAACTTTTTTCTTTTAAGTTAATTATCTAATGTATTGTATTACTGTAGCAGAAAGACAATTGACATGTGGATTTTATTAACCTGAAATCTAAAGTTTTGTCTTTACATTCCAAGAAACTGTCTGAAATCTGGAACACAGCTCTGCAAATTCATTGATACCATCACCTGGCCCTTATCACCTGGGCCTTATCATCACCTGGCCCTTGTCATCACCTGACCCTTGCTTTTCTATTGTTCTGTTTTCCCAGGGTTATTTTATTTTACCCAGTGTACTGTGAGCCTCAAAAATCCTAGTTAAAGCAATGAGATTTCCTTCCCTTATTCTTTTTAGTCTTTTATTTTACCTTTCCCCAATCTCAGTCATTCACATGGAGCATCATTCATTTACATATCCACCAGTTTTCTCAAGAACAATGGTTCATCCCTTTATGTCTTTCTTAGTGTTTACTGTGTGATGAGAACCAAACACATCCATTTTTTTGAGATGAGATGGTTAGGCTAGTATACATGGAATAGTACACATATCATGGATTATCCAATAGAATTAGTAGAATCTCAAAATAAAAACCTCTAACAGTTCCTTATATATTCTGGATATCAGTCCTTTGCCAGATGTGGGGTTGGTGAAGATCTTTTCCCATTCTGTAGGCTGTCGCTTTGCCTTGTTGACCATATCCTTTGCTCTACAAAAGCTTCTCAGTTTCAAGAGGTCCCACTGGGCTGAGTCTACCAGGCTTTGCCCTGGAGGAGGTGGGAATGGGGGGTGGGCTGGAGGGAAGATGAGGAGGGCTGGAGGGGGGGAGAACAAGGGAATCAGTGGCTGATATGTAGAACTGAATTGTATTGCAAAATAAAAATAAAAAAAATTTAAAAAAAACCTCTAACAGAGTTACATATTTTTCTTTTTCCTTATCTGTGAGTGAAGGAAGTCCATAAAAGAAGCACTTTCAGATGATAGGAAAGCTAATCCTCAGAGAGGATACTTCCAGGTCAGTTCATATTCATAGCTTTTAACACACACACACACACACACACACACACACACACACACACACACACACCTATCTCATATTCTCAGTCCTTTTATCTGTGTTGTTCGTGACTTAATGAGAAGACTCCCAAACTCTGTATACTAGTATGATGTTTGTCGGAGTCAGCTCAGGCAGGGACAACAGAATTCTATATTCTGGGTGGCTTATAAATCACCAAACACACTTATTTTTTCTTTTTTTCTTTTTTCTTTTTTTTTTTCTTTTTTTGGTTTTTCGAGACACGGTTTCTCTGTGTAGCTTTGAGCCTTTCCTGGAACTCACTTGGTAGTCCAGGCTGGCCTCGAACTCACAGAGATCCGCCTGGCTCTGCCTCTTGAGTGCTGGGATTAAAGGTGTGCGCCACCACCGCCCGGCACCACTTATTTTTCTAAGTTATAGAGGCTAAAAGTAGAAGAAGAAGGTACCAGAGGATGCAACATCTCTTATGGCACACGTATTAGTTCACAGACAGTCACTTCTAGCTTTATGCACATATGGCAGAAGGAATGAAGGAAATTTCTGGGGTGACTTTGCTAAGGACTTCCATCTTATTTGTAAAGATTCCCCTCTCATGACCTAATCACCACCCCCAGAGACCCATCCTTTAAAATAACATCTTGGGGGAAGTTTTCAACATTTGAATTTGGGGGAGGAACCAACATTCAGTCTTCATTCAGTCCTCCACAACACAGTCTCCTCATCCTTCTACACTCATCTTCACAGACTGCTGAATAGGTAAACAGGACTAATTCCATCACATCTAATAGGAATATTTATCTCTATTTAACTACTGATCAAAGTGGCCCAAGGAATCCACACTTATCTTCCAAGACCTTGCCTATATGACTTCATGAACTCTCGGCGACAAATATGTTCTCTGTCTAATCCCACATCCCCTATGCCCTCTAGAATTTAGCATCTATCATGAACAAAAAGTTTCGTATTTGTAGCCAGAAATTTCTCCAGTCCTGCCTTGCCCAACAGTCTGGACGAATCTCTCCCACCTGTGCTCCCACAGCCGCTTATAAAATAATTACTCAGAGACTTATATTAATTACAAACTCTATGACCTATGGCTTCAGCTTCTGGCTAGCTAACTCTTTCATCTTAAATTAACCCATTCCTACTAATCTACATGTTGCCATGTGGCAGTGGCATTACTGGTCTGCTGGCATCTTGTTGATCCTTTGGCAGCGGGTTGGTGTCTCTCCCAACTCCACCCTTCTCTCTGTATCTCTGTGTGGATTTCCTGCCTGGCTATAAGCTTTCTTGCCAGAGGCCAAACAGCTTTATTTATTATCCAATGGGAGCCACATATATGCACAGCATACAGAAAGACATCCCATAGCACTTATCCTTTTTTTTCAACATAACATTTTTTATTTATTCTCTGGGTACTTCATATCATGTATCCCAATCACACTTACTCCCCAGTCCTTCCATATATACCCTCCCCTTGTGACCTGCACCCCCCAAAAAAGAGTAAAAATAAAAATAAGAGTAAAATGCTATGGGATGTCCTTTATGTTGTGAATATATGTTGCTATGATTGATTGATAAATAAAACACTGATTGGCCAGTAGCCAGGCAGGAAGTATAAGATAGGCGGGACAAACAGAGAAGAAAGGTTGGGAGGTGGAAGCTGGGGGGAGACCCCAGCCTGCCGTCCAGGGAGCAGCATGCAAAGGCAGCAGGTAAAGCCATGGAACACATGGCGACATACAGATTAACAGAAATGGGCTGAGTATAAGTGTAAGAGCTAGACTATTGTAGGCCTGAGCTAATGGCCAAGCAGTTTAATTAATATAAGTTTCTGAGTGATTATTTTATAAGTGGTTGCAGGGTCCATGGTGCTGAGCAGGACTGGAGAAAACTCCAGCTACAGTAAAAAAATTAGAAAAATAAAAATGAACAAGTCCAAATTGTGCTATCTATATACTCAGTGGAGCATGGTCAAACACTCAGTGGCCTACCCCTTAAATAGAACTGAGTCCTCCCCTCCTGCCACCCACCAGAAGCCATCAATTGTAGAGAACAACACTTCAACATCTCTTTTGCACTTTCATTGCACTTCGGTGGCTTCCTGTCTAGCCTATTACTTGGGTGGGGAAGGAGAGAGGTTGTCACAGAAGCCTTCTGTGTCCTTCCCTCTCAACTGTGCATCTGCAGTCATCAGTATCACAGCAAAAATAGCCTACTTGCTCTTTACAGTGAGCAGTAGCATGGATCATGGGCCTCCATACAGTTTCTGGCTACAGCACAGACCACATGAACCAGTCTCAGGCTGCAGTAGGACCACAGATCCAGACAAGGCCCTGAGAGGCAGCCAGGATCATGGACCTCAATGTGACTTCAGGCTGCAACACAGACTACAGATATCTGCAAGACCTTTGGGGGTAACATGGACCACAGCCATCAATGGGGCTCCCAGTACCATCCCAGTGGGGCAGGTGAGTACTGGCCCGGCTTACCTTTTTCTTGTCTTTGACTCTTATGTGCCTCCTTCTTGTGGCTGCTCTAACAAATTAGCTCAGACTTGGTTACCTAAAATAAAATAAATATATTGTGTCAGTTTAATAGTCAATGAGCCTAAACCAGTATCACTGGGATGAAATCAAGATGTTAGCAAAGCTGAGTTCCTTTCTGAGCCTCAAAGAAGAACCCATTTCCTGCTTCTTATGTCTTCCAGTGATACTAGAATTCCTTAGCTTGTATGTGGCACAACTTGCCAAAATCAAGAAAAGGCAGCACACATCTCTCTCAGATCCACCTTCATATCAGATCTCTGCTATCTCCGTCTCCTTCTCCTATGTGGACTTGTGTATTGCATTTAGCAGCCCACCCAGATGATGCATTTCAGCATCATGATCCCAACTTCAAAGATGCTCTTTCCAAATTAGACAAGATTTAGGGGTTCCGGGGATGTGGAACTAGTACCATGGGGTGCTATTACTCAGGCTACAACCATCTGCTTGCTCTATTTCAAATCTGACTCTTCCCCAAGAAATCTGCTTCCTTTCAAGCCCTTTGCTGGTTTGGTTTGGTTCCCTCCCACAGCTGGAAGTTGGTTGTTCTTCACCCACACACCAGCAGCACTCTCCTTAATAATGACAAAGGCAAAGCTCCTGGTGACATACTGGGTCCTTGGCTCCTCCCACTTCGCTGTCACCTGTGGACATCTAGGCTGCTCTGAAAGATTTTTTAAAAAGGATTTTGTTTTTTTTTTTAAAATCATCTATATGTATGTATGTATGTATGTATGTATGTATGTATCTATCTATCTATCTATCTATCTATCTGTGTGTATGTGTCTGTACAACACACACACACACACACACACACACACACACACACACACACACACGAATGCAGTGCTTGCAGCAGAAATAACCTGTCATCAGATCCTCTTGAGCTGGAGTTACAGATGGTTGTGAACCACATGACTCAGTTCTATGGAAGAGCAGCCAATGATCTCAACAACTGAAATATCTCACTGGCCCCTTGGGAAGATTTTGTCACATTTTGATTCATCCCTCCATATGTCGCTCCTGTTGTAATTTGAGATAAATTCAGTTTCCAGGTGTGCAATCATCCCAATCACCTTGTTCCTTTGTCTGTTTACCTCCACTTCCCTGAAGACTGAACCTCACCCTTCCTCTGCTTTTGAATCCAAGATCATATCTTGGACAAAGACAAAGGCAAACAAACAAACAAACAAACAAAAAGAAAAGAAAACAACAACAAAAAACCCCAATAACTATGCTTATTGCCTTCATCATCTCAAATTTTCAACTTTATATTCTTTGACCATTGCCATTCATCTTTCCTGTTCATTTCCTCAAATATAGCCATGCCAAAAAAATAAAAATAAAAAATCTTGATCTGTCTGGGACTATCTCTTGATCTCATTACCTTCATTCTTCACCTCAGTTAGATGCCCTCCCTACCTGATCAATCTTCATTCTACCCACCCCATTTACAATCAACTCCATAGAACTCCTACTTTATGATCAGGAGAATATGGATATAGAGAAACCTCACTTAACTGTACTTCCTTTAGATGTGTAATGTCATGGAGAACATTAGAATGTCCAAAAATTTCACTGCACTTCTGCAGTCATATTCTGTTGTCATAGATAACAAGTTCATAATTTTTCTTTTCTCTTCAAACCTCCAACACTCCCCAAGCTGACAACCTTGCTTCATGGTTTCATGATGAAAATGTAAGAAACAGGATGTCAGACACACTCACTTGACCGCCACTGCCAACACCTGACATTTGTAGGCTCTTCTCACCCTTATGAGTTTGGATCTAAACTGTTCCCCAAACGTCATGCATTGAACCATATCATCATCTAGTGCTTCTATTTGGGATGGTTTGGGAACTTGAGGAGGTAAGAATCGATGACTAGAAACGTCCCTGGGAGGATGTATTTTTGTCACCAAAGCCATGGCGACAAGAGATCACAAGGTGAAAACTGAAACTTCATAGCAAAATAAATTACTTATTGCATTCTGGGGATTAGTTACATAAAAAATAATTAAACTTCCTCCGTTTTGTGGACAACACTTTGTACCCAGTTCATTGATGGGATCAATTGTTGTGGAATAATCTTTCTGAATACTGTGAAGATGTGTCTCTGGTAAAGCGCCTTCTGATTGGTTTAATGAAAAAGAGCTGAATGGCCAACAGTTAGATAGGAGAGGAAAGGACTTTCAGAAATAAATAAGAACTCTGGGAAGAAGGGAGGCAGGATTCCCTAGCCAAACATGGAGGAACTGGGATGCACAGTACTGAGGAGAGTTAATTAGCCATGTGGCAGAACATAGATTTATATAAATGGATTAATTTAAGTTATAAGAGCTAATTGGAACAAGCCTAAGCTAAGGCCAAGCTTTCAGACTTAATAATCTCTGTGTCAATATTTGGGAGCTGGTGGTCCAAAGAAAGTCTGGCAACAATCAACAATGTTGGAGTTTAGCATCTTTTTGGTTTTGTTCTTACTAGGTAGTTTCCAACAGCAGGGTTTCCAGAACCAAGGGCACATGTATATTAAGTGACAGATACTTTAAAAATTTTTTCCACAAAGCCTTCTTAAGTGCTGTCCTTAAGTGGAAGGGCAACAGTTATAGTGGGATGGAAAAAGAATGAGGAGAAAAAGAAAGACATTTCTCAATTTGAGAAAAGTAAGAAAATAGCAAAAATGATAATATATGTGAGAATCACAGCTAGGCCTTATGTAAAGTTATATAAATCTGTATGTACACACATACATACATACACACACACTTACATATATATATATATATATATATATATATATATATATATATATATATAATGTTGATTGCTATCAACCAACATATACAAGTAGAACAGTTTAGTCACCATGTATAGCAAGATTGATTTCTGGATTCCTTTATCTTGTCTATTAATCCAGGGCCTATAAATGTGCTGATATAATATTGAAAGTTTTATGGTGGCTTTATACTATTTTTTGAGGTAGGACAAAAGTCAAATTTTTCTTTTTTATCTTTGACTACTTTGTGGAGAACTTTCTCCAGTATAAAATTTAATGTTATGGTTATTTCCCATACATTAAGTACTCCAAAATAAAATCTCTCAGATAATGTAACTGAAATTACATTATAGTTTAGTTTGTAGGTAGCATTTATATTCATTATAAAGTGAAATATATATATGTATGACATTTCATATGTATATATGTTGAACCAACTAAAAACCACTGCAGTGTTAGTCAGGTTCCAGTCCTGTATGTTTTCTTATCATGACTATTATCCTAAACAATACCATTTATCTCCTTTTGGTTTCACATACTTTCCACTGACCTTTGGCTCTAGTTGTAGAAATAATGCCTTATAGAGTTAGAGAGTGAATCTCTTGCACAGTTTGGAGTTGCATCTCACGTAATGACTTCTCTTCGAGAAATGGTTAAAACTGCTTGTGTTACAACCTCAATTGCTCCTGCTTTTCACTTTATAGTTTTAGACTGCTTACTTAACCTGCTTATACTTTGATTGTGTCAACTCTAAAATGAGAGTAATAAGTCTAGTTTCTCGTGATTATTTAGAGCAAATTAACGAGTGCATAAAAATTAGGCATTAGCCCCAGTACAGACCATAATGGATGTTGTTTCCTCAATGGTAGCAGGAAATAGTCCCTGAAGTTAAATTTTTATTATTTCTATCTGCTTCAGAACCAATGATCTTATGTTAAGGAAGAACAAAAAGAATAGATGGTTGATTATATTTAATGAATCAAATCATTTGATGTATCTGAAGGAACTTTTACATGTGGATACAGTTGTGGTAATTTCCTTGGCATAAGAATTTACTGTCTTTTAGTGATTCTGATAATGTCCAGTGAAATGTGTTTCGTTCCTTGATGAAATTTTAATGATTCTTTCAGGGAAATAAAATTCAATATCAATAAATCAGTTAATGGTATGATTTTTCTTTCTTGTTATTTTCCTTCTGAAAAAAGTAGTTATTTGTTTTCCTAAATTTACAATACTAGCAGTTAAGAAAATGCATGGAGCCTGGCGGTGGTGGTGCATGCCTTTAATCCCAGCACTTGGGAGGCAGAGGTGGGCAGATCTCTGTGAGTTCGAGGCTAACCTTGTTTAGAAAGCAAGTTCCAGGACAGCTAAGAATGTTACACAGAGAAACCCTGTCTCAAAAAAAAAAAACAAAAAAAAAATGCATGGGGTCTTCACTAAACAGATTCTCTAATGATTCAACAGCTTTGTGTCAGCATCTGTAGAGGGAATGTTAATTCGTTCCAATTCTGAACTGTTAGGTATAGGCCAGGAAGAATGTCTCAGTTTCATTCTAGGGACACATGCTTCAGCACAAGGGGAGGCTAAGTACACCTGAAGAAGGATAAATTATAGAAAAATATCTAAATTTTATCTTCACCATCCTCACATTTGCTATGATACTATTTGTGTGATATGAAGGGAGTCTTTCTCATCTTTTTTTAAAACCTACATATCTAATCATTTTATGCACTTACCTTCTGTTCAATTATTTACCCATTTACCTAATAAGTATTCATTAAGCCCCTATCATCTTCTAAGAACCAAGGAAACACTGTGTTCTTTACATTCAAAGAGAAAAAACAACCAACAACAAACCAGTGGAGTTCCTGTCCTTGAAGGACATACACTCTGGTAGGAAATTCACGATAAGTAAGTATGCAAATCACAGTACAATGCACAAGAGACTGGAGAGATGGTTAAGTGCTTGCTTCACAGATACGAGGACTGGCATCTTCTCTCTGCCAGTTTTATATACTCATAGCAATTAGATGACTGGATTTACAGTAATGGTTAAATACATACTGTGTTGCATGATCCTGCTAGGAGTGCCTTATTCAGGGACAAAGTGATTTCAATGAATTTCCTGCTTCTAAGTGAAGACACTTTGCCGCTGGCGTGTTGGCCATTCATCTATTCTGTCTTTAATAATCTAAGACTTTTAAAAGAACTTACTAAATTAAAATGAAGCATTCAAAGACACAAAGACAGTCACGTCTCATGTACTGGAATATAGGCAACAAGATTAAAGATTCACTCTTTGGTAAGAAGAGAGCCAACAGAAAAAAAAAGATTCAAGATTTGTGATGCAAAAATCAATCATCCTATATGAGAAGGACCTTGAATATTTTAAGGGTTTCAAAAGAGTTCTAAAAGGAATTTTCATAGTTTTATGTAAGCATAAATCTATTATACATGTGACCAAGTTATATTCTTGAGCAAATGAACTCATCAACAAACCAAGCATTTGTCTATGATCTGTATATGAAGAGATAAAACCATTCTGCTTCTGGGAATATTTGAAATTCAGAATGAATTTTGGCCAAGATGAGAGAAATGGGCTTCATGGTGTGCTGTTTGGGGTCAAAACTCCTGAAAGACAGAGAAAATTCATTCCTTTTTACTCATTTCATACTTTGTTTTTGAGACAGGGCCTTACTATGTAGACTTGGTTCTCCAGCTTGTTCCTAAGGACTGGGATTATGGGAGTGTATGTACCACCCCACCCAGAAAATGCTGGTTTGTTGACTGAAACTTTCTCCTTGTTTGATTACACAGTCGGAGACTGTTGTACAACCTGACTGTGAGAACTTGATAAAGGTCCTGCTAGACACTTCTGCTTGAGTTCTGCTGAACTGAGATTCAAAACACAAATCTTGGCAATTCACTTCTGAGATGAAGCACATTGTCTGAAAAAATAACTGCTTTACCTTAATGTTTTGATTTAAAACAAAAAACAAACAAACGAACAAAAAACTCCTAATGCCAAGTGAGGGTCCCTTTCTCTGACTACATCTAGTATTTGTTCTTAAATAAAAAAAAAAAGCCTTATATAAAAGTGTTCGATGTAGTCAGTCTTAAAAATTGGATGTTGTGATGCTTTTCCACCACCTATGTTTAGCAAATTTCACTTCATCAGAAACCATGCTGAACTTTATCATCATGGGCAACCTTCAGTATCTGTGGAAGCCTATAGCAGCCACATGAGAAGTCATATTCTGAGCTTCTCTCAAAGTCAGTCCATTGGAAGCATTTATGTATGTTGTGACCATTTCTCCGTTTCTCTGATATCAATTAACATGGAAATGCCTTGCAGTTGGAAACAATCCCTACAGTGGGTATATAACTTATAAACTGCAGCATAAGGAACAAGGTCACGTGGCAGCTTCGAGAACTATCTCCTGCAACCAACACTATAATTTACCAGATGGAAGAGGATGGCAAAAGGTAGTCCTGCCATGGTACTTCCTACTACATCTTGATGTAATCATGTAATCCTCTAGTGTGGCTCACACAGAAGCTAAAATAACTCTAGACTCTTGAAAACCCAACTGATTAATGGCCTTGCCTACAGCTGCTGTGTCAGACTTGACATTTTGCTTGTGCAGATTAATATGGTCTGAGGAGCAGAGGCAGTTAATGCTCCCAAATAACAGAAAACAGTACGCATTTATGGTTTTGACCTTGTCCTAGGCTGACTTTTCTGTCACATGTTATAATATAGATCAAGGAGAGACAAATAAGCTAGACCTTCAAATGTCTGTTGGAGCTGTATCAATATACAATAACAACCTCTTCCCAAGTTTCTAGAGTTTATATGATGTTGTGATACTAACACTCATTGATTGAAGAGGCTGTGCATCCAGAGATAAAGAATAAAAATAAACATATATGATGATGTTCATTTCTCTTTTTGTGGTTGGAAGTCCAGCATATAGTAATTTAGATATCATGTCTCAGAAAGTCCTGACCACTAGGTTCTGGAAAACTTTATTCCTTTAGCATCTGGATTATATGTGTTCCGAAAACTCCTCCAATGCTTCTTGCTTATCTGGCTTAATTAGCAGAGTGATAGCTTTGATTTAATTAGATCTTTATGGAACAAGTGCTGGATTTCTTTTCAAACCTTTAAAGAATGTGTTCCTGTGCAAACAACTAGACATCCATGAGGACAATCTGGATATACCATAGAGTATCATGTTGGTCACCTCCAAATAACATCATGCCAAGTCACAAGGCCAAAGAGAAGAAATTATAATCCACTATAAAATGAAAAGACACATCAGGATTGACCTTTAGAATGAGATGACACCCACAATATGCATGTACTGGTCACCTGTGCTCAAATGTTAGATACTATTGCACTGGTATGTCTCACTCAGCTCACATCTATGCTCATAGATGGTAGCTACAATGACCGAACAATAGACAGAGAAATGTTTGAGATTTCAAAAGCAATCCATGTCTTTGGCTGGATGAAAGCATAAAATTGACCATTACTTAAAGGTCAATTGGCTAAGACCAAATGATAAAGATAGAGGACAATTCTTTTAACTAGGATCTAAGCCATTCACTTTGTTAGAGAATTTAAAATTGTTAAGTTTTGTATTATTAAGAGAACTTACTTGTGGTTACATGACTTTCATTGTCTATAATCACTAGGTTACAGATTGTGACCAATGGCGTGACTAATTGACTCTGAATATGGAAACAGAAAGATTGTGAGATTGAATACAAGGAAGTATGAGGTAGATGAATATAGATAAGCATTTGAGACCTGGGACAAAGTGGAATGATGTTTCTCTCACAGAAAGTTAACAACTATGGGAGGCACATTAACAACCACATAAAGACAATCATTTTGGCAAGGCCTAACTGAGCATTTTGGCGAACAAGTACTTAAGGTACAAAACTTTAAGGAAGTAATATTTCTTAGTCTCTAGTCCTGCACATTCACATCTCTTGAGAGAGTGTCTCCTTAAAATCTGTGACCTAACATCAGGGTTATCTTATTCAAGCCAGTAGCTGTTGGCCAAGCTATTTTATTGTCTGACTGAATGAACTGACTTTTATCTCTATAACTCTGGGGTTTTAGGCCTGTGAGTATGCCTCATAAATGGAGACTATTTCAGTCAGGAGACAAAGTAAAGCTATTATTGATGCCTGGCCATTTCAAGCTCCTTATATCAAGATGTCATCAATGAAGAGTCACCACTTTAACCAGAGTAATTGACTGAACATCAACAGGAACAAAGGTAAGCAATGGAGGAACATTACTGGTCCCCAGATGACTCATTTCAGAATTATATAAAAATTCCTGGTCAACCTTAATGGAAAATGGACAATATTTAGCAAGCTAGGTCCTAGAATTATGGTCCACATTTACACTGAGAGAACAATGTTCTACATCAGTCTCACTGGCTCCCTCTTTCAGGACTTCAACCCAAGAATGGTCCTTAGTACCCCTTCCCACAACTGAAACTGTCTGTATTTCCTCCCTTTAATGTATTTCCTCCCTCTATGTTTCATAAAGAAAAACTAGTTAATTCCAATAGTTAGTTAGCTTATTTTTTTTTAATTTAGTAGACTCAAAGTAAAACTCTTGGACACTAATTCATCACTGGAAAACACTGTTGTAAATGTACTTAAGAAATTTATCATCAAAGATAAATGTTATTTGTTATATGGGAAAGTATTATTATAAGATTTGATGGAGCACAGCATCATAGCAAAGGAAATTACTACTCAGTAATGATCCAGAAATGTACCATGTGTTGTATTTTTATCTTATGGGTTGCAAATTTGTGTCTTGTAAACAAATGGCTAGATAGTAAACATTTAGGGCTTTGTAGTCCATATGGTCTTCATCATAAACTGTAAACTGTGCTGTTCATTGCAAACCAGCCATAGACAGATCAGAAACAAAGAGGATGGCTGTGTTCCAATGAGGCTGAATTGACAAAAAACAAACTTACAGAACTGTAGCTTGCCAATTCTTGCCCCAATTCATGAACATCCAAATGAATGATAAAATTTTATGAATCAAAATAGAACTGGTGCTTAAAATACAAAAGAATGCTTGTACAAACCCTGTGAGAGTTTTTTCTGAATTGACAAAAAACAAACTTACAGAACTGTAGCTTGCCAATTCTTGCCCCAATTCATGAACATCCAAATGAATGATAAAATTTTATGAATCAAAATAGAACTGGGGGGCTGGAGAGATGGCTCAGAGGTTAAGAACACTGGCTGTTCTTCCAGAGGTCCTGAGTTCAATTCCCAGCACCCACATGGTGGCTCACAACCATCTGTAATGAGATTTGGCTCCCTCTTCTGGCCTGCAGGCATACGTGCAAACAGAACACTGTATACATAATAAATAAATAAATCTTTAAAAAAAAAAATAGAACTGGTGCTTAAAATACAAAAGAATGCTTGTACAAACCCTGTGAGAGTTTTTTAAAATAACATTTTTAATTGATTCTTTGGGAATTTCACATAATGCACCCCAATCCCACTCATTTCCCTGTTTTTCTATGTCTGTCCGCCACCCTTATAGTCCTCCCACCAAAAGAAAGTTGAAGAAAAGACAAACATTTCACTCTTCCTTCTTTCCTGTCTTTCTATCATATAGTCTTTTGTCATAGTGGCCTTGGGATCTGTGGTGTGTCATGAAATATACCTTTTTGCCCAAACAGCTTTACTTGCAAAAGTTCATTGCAATGAGTTGTTGGTCTGGTTGAAGGCCTTTGGCTTCTGGGACACTATCAATACTGGACCTTCACTGAAACGCCTCTTGCATATCTTGCTGTTGCCCTGAGTCATGGAGATCCTGCAGTGGATCCCTTCACCCTCTCCAGGAGCTCATAGTTGAGGTGGAAGTTGGGGTGGGCAAACTCAAAGCCCTGGATATGGGTGTGGGTGGTACCTGAGTTGATCAGTCCTCTAATGAGTTCTTGTCAAGTGAGAGTCAGGTCCAGCTCTCTCCATGCCCACACCATTGGGCCTGCTTTTCTACACACATGGTGAGGGGTGTGGCAACCTCTCCTGTTGTGTTGGCCATGGGATATCAACACAGAACCCAGCTGTAGTAGGGTCACAGACCAGACATGGCCCTCAGTCGCAACTCTGGTCCAGATATCATCATGACCCCAGGTGGCAGCTCAGACCGCTCAGATCCGTATGGCTCCAGTGGCAGCATGGCCCTTGAACACCAACATGGCCTCAGGTAGGCCTCCAGGCATCTGAACGAACGGCTTTCAGGGGTAACATAGGTCATGGATGTTATCACAGACCCCATCTGCATTTGGGCCACAGACCCAGACATGGCCCTTGGTTGCAACGCAGACCCAGACATCACATGGCCCCAGATGGCAGCATAGGACACCCATATCAACCTGTTCCTCAGCGCCCTTGTGCCTTCAGTTCCCCTTCTCTCCACAGTGCCCCAACCACCCACTTCTCTTTCTCTCCCATTTCTCCACCACATACCTCTTCATCATAGTCACACCTGGGCCGTGGGATGCTTGTCGGGCCCTCCCCAGTAAGAGTTTTAATACTGCCTTTAAAAAATAAAACCAGAGGCCAGGGATGAAGTTTACTGAAAGATCATGTATCTATTATTTATAAGGCCAGGGTTTCATCTCCAGCACTGTAAAAGAGACAGACAGACAGACCAAAACGAAGCAGATACCCAATAAAAACAACATGGTATCATGGCGTGTAGCATTTGCCGTTTGTACTCAGTGTTACTCATAGTACATTACAGCTTTTCAAACTGAATGACTACAAAGCAACTTATATGTTTAACAATAATGTATTGAACTTATTTTGAAGTTAGTCCTCTAAACTTTGACTATATTTTTCATTCAAAATTAGCTTAAAGGAGTTAATCAATGTGTTTGGAAATAGAGTACAAAACTTAAATGTTTGAAGTTAATAACATTGTGTGTGTGTGTACAAAACTTAAATGTTTGAAGTTAATAACATTATGTGTGTGTGTGTGTGTGTGTGTGTGTGTGTGTGTGTGTGTGTGTGTGCTTGCAAGCATGTTTGTATTGATGGACACATGTTTGTGCTGGTGTGCGCACCATGTGAAGATGCTCATGTTGAGGCCAAAGGTCAGTCTCTTATTCTACCCTGTCTTCAGACAGGGTCTCTCATTGCTTGGATCTTGCAGAGCAGCTCTGTCAATTGGCCAGCAGCCTCCGTGGAGCTAACGGTTTAGCCTCCACAGGACTGGAGTAACAAGTGTGCATGATATTTTTTAAAAAGTAAGATCTAGGAACAAGCATTTTCTCCTGCTTCTATAACAAGCCATCTGACTGAGCCATATCTGTATCCTGAAGTTAAGAACATCTTGCAGTAATTGTAACGGGAGCTTGAACATGAGATACAGAATTTTACCCTTGCAAAAACAAGAGAAGACCTGAGTGAATTAAAAATTTTTGAGCCCAACATACAAAATTTAGTTTTAAAATTAAATAAAAATGACTTAATTATTTCAATTTGTGGGAGCAATCCTTTGACAGAACTCCTATTTTATTTCATGTTTTACATTTATTTACTTATTTATTTATTTTGTGCACATTTGTGTACATACTTGAGAAATCTGTGATTTCATTCCTTGTAATTTTTACATATTCAAATAAACATAGTGACATATTACTTTATGAATTTCATCCAGTAAGAACATTTATTGGAAAAGATAATTTAAAGAAAAACGGAGCAAGAAAACAAAGAATTTTCTCCACTTAAAAGAATTATTATTTCTGAGCACTAGTAGCATTTTTACCCTCAGTCAACACTATAAATTCTTACAGAAAAGTGGGAAATGAAGGCACCAGAAAACCAAAAATGTTCATTGTAAATAAATATGAAGAATATTGAAGAAGGTAAAATATACTGATTATCCCATGGAGGAATAAAATTGTCAGGAAGCTAAGAACAGCAATAGAAGTGGGCATAACTAAGAAAATGGTTAAAGTATAGATCTATCTATGATCTATCTATCCATCTATCAATCTATCTATTTATCTATCTATTTTCATCCATCCATGTAGTGACTCCATTGGCATTCTATTGATAAGATTATAACCATAAGGTTCACTTTTTGCTTTATTTTAGAAAGAATTTGTTTTAGAGAGAATGACTTTTGAAAATCATTTTGAAAAAATATATTTAATAAGCTATTTAGAATATTAAACTAATTTTCCAGTGCATGTATACATCAAAGCTACATACATTTAAAAATTGATTATAGAACCCTTTTTTTTTATTTTCAAAGCTATCAAAAACTTGTTACAATTTAAGCTTCTTCATGTTGAAGAGTATTCTAACCATTTCAATTCAATATCTCTGTTTAGGTCCCCAACACCATCTCATTTAATGCTCACAATCCCCCTCTTTTGCATGTTATTTTGTCTGTTTATGCTGAAATGGACTTAAAATGTAAAGCGAAATAATGAAGACCCACAGTGTCACGTGAATTTATAAGGACAGAATTAATCATTTCTTCGGCTGAGCTCTAAAGATTTCACCCATTACTGCACCACATGTTGCTAGGCAGACTCATAAAATTATTATTATTACTATCATGTTTGTTATTGCCTGAAAACAAAATTGAAAATAGATAAAATGTATTTGCAAGTCTATGATATCAATATGAAGGAATCATTTGTTTGAGAGTTTGTTTAATTCTCTCAAATATCATCCTGTATATGACAGTATGATTTTCTGCTATGGATGATTGATTGATAAATAAAACGCTGATTGGCCAGTAGCCAGGCAGGAAGTATAGGCGGGACTAGCAGAGAGGAGAATTAGGGGAACAGGAAGGTAGAGTCGGGGGAGACACCAGCCTGCCATCCAGGGAGCAACATGTAATGGCACACAGGTAAATCCATGGAACACGTGGTGACATACAGATTAACAGAAATGGGCTGAGTTAAGTGTAAGAGCTAGTCAGTGGTAGGCCTGAACTAATGGCCCAGCAGTTTAATTAATATAAGTTTCTGAGTGATTATTATCTTTTTAAAGATTATATATATATATATATATATATATATATATATATATATATATATATATATATATATATATATATATATATATAGTGTTCTGCCTGCTTGTATCCCTGCAGGCCAGACAAGGGTACCAGATCTCATTACAGATGGTTGTGAGCCACCATGTGGTTGCTGGGAACTGAACTCAGGACCTCTGGAAGAGCAGTCAGTGCTCTTAACCCCTGAGTCATCTCTCCAGCCCTCTGAGTGATTATTTTATAAGTGGTTGCGGGGTCCATGGTGACGGACAGGACTGGAGAAAACTCCAGCTACAATTTTCTGTGATTGAGACCTTAAAAATCATTGCATTCTTTTAGCCCAAGTTTATTCTTTTTGTTGTTGTTTTTTGTTTTTTGTTTTTTTTTGTTTTTTGGGACAGGTTTTCTCTCTGTAACTTTGGTGCCTTTCCTGGAACTCACTCTGTAGTCTCTGTGGACCTAGAATTCACAGAGATCCACCTGCCTCTGCCTCCAGCATGCTGGGATTAAAGGCCCGCACTACCACCACCTGGCTCTGAGTTTATTTTTATGATAAATGCATGACCAAGTTTTATATAATTATCTCCTTCAGCTCCAAAGTAAGTATGCTATTAGACCCCAAGCTTTTTGACAGCAGAGGCCATGCTTTTATTGATTTTGAGGCAGACAATATGGCTGCTTAAGTATACCAGGTATTTCAAAACAATTTGTGGACTCAAAATGCATCTTGTCAACTGAACAATCGTCATTACTTCTGTAAGTAATGCTGAAATTCTTGGATAGTTGGTATATGTGATTAAAGAAAGCCCAAATGGAAAACATTATAAGATACTCTCTTTATATTGTCACTTAGGATAAAAAAATGATGGTAATTTGAAGATTTTTTAGCCCTAAAATATGAAACATTTCTCAAATGCTGTCTAACTGTAGACATTTATAAAAATCACTGCTCCTACCACTTGTAATAAGAATCCTTTAAGAACCATTCTTTATGAAAGGTGCTCATTGCCATTTTTTGCTTTTCTAATGTGGGTAGTGGAAAGAGAAAAATTCTTTTGATTTGTAATGACTTAGTTTGGCATTTAGTTCTGGATTGTACTCACACACAGTAATCTCAGAAGGAAAACAATTTTTTTTTTGAAGTCTGAGTTTTTCAATGATTTTTATTTTCCGTGAAGGCTATTGTCTGTGGTAATGCCTTCATTTTGCTAGTTCTAAATATTTTTTTTAATGAAAGAATTTTCTAGTGCCAGGCAGAGAGTCTTCTCATTTCATTACAGTTGGACAACTGAGGTTTCACCTGTAGCTTAGCTGTTGTACTTACTGAAGCTTCACACTTCTGTATTTGTGAGTGACACATACTTACTAGTGCTACCAAAGACCCACACCATGTGCTAGCATGTAACACACTACAGCGTAAATGACATTGCTGAGACTGGGTAGTGGAAGGCAGTAGTGAGGAGTAAAAAAATGTTGCTCAGAGGGTGTCAGTTGAAACCAGACCTGAGAAATAAATTTTGAGACCCAATCTATAGTGTAGTGACTACCATTAATAATGATGTATTATGTAATTGAAACGTGCTAAGTAATTTTCAAATATTTTCACCACGAAACAACATGTAAAGAGACAGATTAAATTGTTCTGTAACATATGCATAGATTCACCTGCATTATACACCATAAATAAATGTAGCTATAGTCAATTATAATTCAAAAAGAAATCTGCCTTTATTCTGCTTTCTAAATATGGAAAGTATAAAGAAGCAGAAAAGAAACACACAAACTGAGGCTTACAAGTTTTCCAGAAAATCAGCATATTTAGCACGAATCACATCCTATGGTGTGTGTGCAGTACTACCAAAGTGACATGCATCAGAACATTTCTATTAAAATATTACTATGATCAGAGGTAAGAAATGATGAAGAGGCATCTTGGGAAACCACAGGAAGGATTCTGGCATAGTATTCATAACCCAGTTAAAGAAAATAAAGCCATGTGGAGATGATGTAGGAATCATAACCAAAAGCAATTTGTGGAGGAAAGGGTTTATTTTGCTTACCCTTCCATATCACTTATTGTTTTTGGAGGAAATCAGAGCGAGAACTCAAGCAGGGCAGAAACCCAAGCAGGGCAGGAACCTGGAGGTAGGAGAAGCAATGGAGGAATGCTGCTTACTGGCTTGCCCTCCTGGCTTGCCCAGCTGCTTTTTATTGCACCCAGGACCATCCGCCCAGGGAAAACACCACACGCAATGGCCTGGGCCCTCCAACATCCATCGCCAATTCAGAAAATGTCCTACAGGCTTGCTTACAGTCCAATCTTATGGAGGCATTTCTCCGTTGAGGTTCCCTCTTCTCTGATGACTGTAGCTGGGTATCATTGACTTAAAAATAGGCAGAACATCCTGCTACCCATGAAAGTAGGCCAGCAGCCAGGGAACCTTCAGATAGTGGGAATACTTATGAGAGTATCCTATACATATGCTTTCTGCAGTGAAAACATATAAAGTGCTCCCATAATCCTTCCCTTCATGATGATAGATAACTCATCACTGTTCTTTTGGCATGTCACTGCACGCATTACTAAGCTCAGTCTTTTGAAAGCCTGTAATTGGTTGAGCTATACTACATAGTTAGGCAGGTCAGCTATAACTATATTTTCGTGACACCTGAACCATTTATCCTCTGTCAGAGAGGCTATAATGCTGTATTTCTAACACCATGCCTAGCTGATTAAATCACTCTCCTCTAAGAAAAATAATATTACAAATAGAAGACACTAGAATATGCACGTATCTGAAATATTTTCTTCTAGGGACTCAGGTCAAGAATCTTGAAGTGACTTGTGGGGAGGGGCAAAGGGCAATGAACAAAGTCTGTACAACTGAGACCCGAAGCCCAGATACAGTGACCCTTGAGTCCCTTCCTCAGGATCCTCTTGGCTAGGAAAAGCTATTTCTCCAATTTAACTTGGCTTGCTTTGGAGATTAATTTAGGTGAGCCAGTCTTAAAATTACAATGGAAATTTTGTTACTCATTTGTAGCATTTATTAGACTGGACTAGATTTGGCTTCATACCATTTCAATGCTGTGCTCTTTTGCAGCAGATTACTATATACATTCTCTCTAGGGTTCTACCTCATAATGGCTCGTACACACTGTGATTTTGTCTGCAAATATCTTTAGTGTCCTGAGTCATGCTGTGACACAGAAACTATGACCATTATAATAGATGACCCATAGCCAGGAATTTCTACTAAAGTTAATCACAAACTGAGGCATTATCACAGAGTATTTCCAAGTGCGCGAGAGAAGGGGGAACTAGATGTTTATTAGCAAGTCAACCAGTTTCTTGAGCAATTTTTAGTAAGTTTCAAAAGACAGAGTGTTTAGTTTCTTCCTAGCACAGAGGTAAGAAGCAGAGAAATAAATACACTCATCTCAGTATTGGGCTCAGTTGGCATCGCTGCAGATTTTTCTGTGTCTGAATTAGCATGTTCAGACAGCCTGCAAAAGCCAATTTCCTTTAATTTAAGGTAAAAAATAGTGATGAATTACCCTCACATTGTCCCATACACCCCTGAAGCCTCATTTACTCCAGAATCTTTGCTGGAAATCACAAAAAAACCTTAGAGGTAAGAAAGACGTGTAAAAGATGTCATTGATATGTTCATTTTTAGGCATTCTCTTCCCTTTCTGTCCAAGGTTTTTCACTAATCATCTAGCTCACCAATTTTGCTTTTACTCTCCACCTTTTTTGTTATACAGAAATCAGCAAAAAGGAAGTAGCAAGAAAGAAAATGAAAAGAACAGAATCAAATTATCTACCTTGTAAGTCTTTAGTGATAACTAGTGATTAAATGAGAAAGCCTTGTGTGGTAGGACTTGTTAAAAAAAAAACAAAAACAAAAACAAAAAAAAACAGTGCTCAATAAGGGACACAGACTGCCGTGATTCACGTGTCAATCACAAGGATGCTATGGGGACATTTTGTTTCCTTTCCTCCCTCACATGTAAGGTTAACAAGGGGAGGAGGGACAAAGTGATTCAGTGGACAGAGACCTTGCCTTTCACTGCAGTGTGGGGAATTTATTTTCTATTCTTTTAAGGGTTTTGTCAATTTCAACAAGTGTCATTTTTACTTGGTTTTATACCATGACAAAATGTTTCTTAATTTCCAATGGATAGAAAAGCACACTGTGCATACCTTTTTTTTAATGTACACCTTTTAAATGAGTTGATTCTATAGAAATGATCCTCTTCAAAAGAAGACCATGAGCAAAATTCACTGACAAATCCTTCTTAAGATGTTTTTCAACTATAATTGACACATTAGGAAGACTACTGATAGAGCTCAATTTGGGATATTTAAAGTATGGATGGTTTAAAGACTTAGGTTTTCATAGCAATAAAAACATGTTTTACACAAACATCGTATCTTAATATTCTGTCATATATGATTTTAATCACTTTACAAGGCACAGATAAAGTAAGTCTTCCCCTATCTCTTTCTGTCACCACCTCCTCACACTAACTTTCCCTGAAACTGACATGTAACAATCTTATACACACTTTTGAATTCTCCCTAATGTTAGAATGGAAAAGACTCCTGGGAAAGAGGATAGAATCTCTGCCTCAGGTCTCAGGTGCAGACTTAACATTCCAGTTGAGCTGGCTCAGTCACTTTGGCTATGGGACACTGCTAGGAAGATGAGCTCACCTTTAGCCATGCAGAAGTGGTAGATGGGATCATTAGCCCTTTAATGAGAGATACTGTACTTTTCCTTACCATAATTCACCCCTAGTGCAAAAATGTATGTACTGCAGCCATGTAAGGGTCATAAATTTGATTGGTTTTCTTAATTACAGTAGAGAACAATTCTTTGTTTCTTCCTTCTTTTCTAAGGATGGTTTCCTTAATACTTTGGGCTCTCTCACCAAACGCTTTGGACTTCCTTATTTTTTCTCTAGCGTCCAACCTCACCATGTGACTGGCATCCATGGAAGCTTCAAGGGTGTGGCTTTTCCCTTTCCTCCTCTGTTCTCTCCCTCTGGGCTGCAGCTGAGATTTCAGGTTTTTATGGACTTCCTGAGTTTTTTCTTTTGTTGTTGTTTTTTTCTTTTTTTTAAAACTTGAATAAAATCGTCCTTTGTTGTGGAATAATCTTTTTATACACTGTGAATGTGTCACTCTGGTTGGTTTAATGAAAAGCTGAATGGCTAATAGCTAGGCAGGATTTGTGGGGAAGAGAGAACACTGGGAAGAAGAAGGGCAGAGTTGGGAGGAGACGCCAGGGACGCAGTGCAAGCAGCATGGGCTTTACAAAGTAAAGGTAATCAAGCCACCTAAAAGAAGGTAGATTAAAAGATGTGGGTTAATTTAAGTTGTAAGAGCTAGTTAGAAACAAGCCTAAGCTATCAGCCAAGCTTCCATAATAATAAGAAGTCTCCATGTCATGATTTGGGAGCTGACTTGTGGGACAGAAAAATCTGCCTCCAGTCCTTCTTCTCCCATTTGAGTACATTCTTAAATCCCTTCATTAATGAGAATAAGAACCCAGAAGGGGACACTGATTTACCCTTATTACTACATAATTATATGTTTATAAATGATATGTAACATCATTTTGTATGTCATATTGTTCATATATTATCAAATGATTTACATTGTCCTGGTACTATTCATTTTCTTTAACATTATTTTTACTTGATTTACTTATGTTAAATGGAGATACAGTCCATGCACTTAATTTGTCTGTGGCATTCCAATAATATATATATATATATATATATATATATATATATATATATATATATATATAATGTATATATTCATTAAAACACTTTGAGAAACATTTAGGTCGATACTTAAGTTTTCACCATTATAGTGCTCCAGTGTTCCAAACTGTCTATATTCTCTTATGCACGTGAGAGTTTTCTGAAAACTCATATCTAGATGTAGAATTTCTAGTTGAACATTATGTGTATCCCTAAAGTTACTGTATATTGCCAAATCCTTCTCAGAAAAGTTATAGCAGTCCCAGATTCTAATATGTGTGTATGAAATCTTCCCTTGTACCACATCTGAGATCGTGTTTGTATCAACACTAGCTATTGATCATGTTTGGAGGTTTGGTTTCAAATAAGCAGGAAGAGAAAAAATGATATGGTGTTTTATTTAATTTTCAGTCTTATGATAATTGCTATTTGCTCTGTTCGGTTGTTGCACTGGTCATGTTGTTTGCCTGTATTGTACTGGATTTGGTTTTCTTTCTATGGATTTGAGTTTCAAATCTCCTTCCTCACTTTGTGTTTTCCTTAGCCTTTATTTATGATTTTGGGTAGAAGATAAAATTTAATGTTATCATGCTTAATAGGTTTTGTTCAGTTTTTGTTCTTTGTATTGTATTAATTTATAATTTTCTTCTTGAAGTAATTAAATATGTTCACTTATTCTTCACAAAGTTATAAAGATTTACTATGTAACATTTATATAGAAGAAATTTGATGTTCAATGTGACAACCATAATGATTATTGATTAGTAATGCCACTCTGCAAGGCATTATATCTGTATATATTTGTTTCTGTATCATTTATTCTGTCACATTGTTTCATGTTTTAAGCCTTTCATTAATACTAGGCATTGTAGATGAATTTCTAAATGGTATTATTAAATAAAAAAACATGGAGCCAGAAATTTGGGTTAAAGCCTTAGCGAGATCAGGGAAATATAGAAAGCCACCAGCTAACCTTACCTCACCAACTCCGCAGCTTCCCAGGAGAGTGACTTCCTGTCTACCCAGGCTTACATGCCTTGCTTTTCTGCTCTCTCATTGGCTCTTAGCCCAGCTACCTCACTTCCTCTGCCTACACAGCTCTGTCATTGTCTATTTGTCTGTATAGACCTCCAGGTCTCTATGGTTGGTACTGGGATTAAAAGCATGTGTCATCACACTTGGCTGTGTTCCCTAGTGTGGCCTTGAACACACAGAGATCCTGCCTGCTAAGGGATTAAGGACATGTGCTGCCTGACTTCTTTGTTTACTTAAAATGGCTGGCCTTTTCCCCCTGATCTTCAGGCAAGCTTTATTTATTAATGCACAAATAAAATATCACCACATTTCAGCACAAATAAAATATCACCACAAGGCATGACTGTAGATTTATAATTTTGCAATTGGATAGACTTAGAATCTGAAGCCACACTTTACCCATGTCCCTCACATACTCTTGACAATTCACTTATGATCAGCTTACCTATTTACCCCCAAGAAAACATTTTCAGATTTTGAAGCAGAATACCTTTGATTTGTAGATAAATGTATACAGAAAGAATTGCTTCATTATGACAACCATGAATATTTATCTCACTTCCTTTCCTCATGGCTTCTCTAATTATCTGATGTCTTCTCCCCATTTTATAGGCAGATATTCACTATATGAGTGTTCTATAATTTATCCACCCATTCCATTGTTAGTGGGCATTAGATTTGGACAGCTTTTAGCTATCATAAGTAAACAGGCCATGGGAACTTTTATGTGACTTTAAGTGGGCATAAGCACTAACTTTTATTAGCCATACTGAAGTTTAGTGTTTATTGGTCAAAGCACATACAATTAGCTGTAGTAGACACTGTAACACTTTCTCCTTACTAGAAGGGCAAATTTGCATCCTCATTAGCAACATAAAATACTTAGAAGTACTTTAAAAACCTCATCAATTTGGCATCATCTGTATTTTAAATTCCAGCTGTTCTGGAGGTACGTGCACATCTTATTATAATTTTAATTTCTGTTCTTTGATGACTAATAGTGCTGCATACCTCAATGTATACATATTAATGATTTCAATATCTTCTTTTGTGAAATATTTTTTCAGATCTTTTGTTCATTTATAAAATTCTAGTAGTGAGTTTAAAATCCCAAATATCAGTAAAATCTGAGAGAAACTGATGTAAGTATTTCGTTTATTTACACTCATTATTTGGGCCCAGCTGTGGACCTATGCTGAGGTTTTTAATCGAACAAAGTCACTATCTTCTGTGATAGTCCAGTATATCTGGAAATACACTTATGGACATGTTACTTGCTACTGTGAGTCAATTAAATAAGAGTTTCTGAAAGGGCTCCCTCCCAGACCCCAGCATAAGCACAAACCATACCCAAACAACTGCTTTCACAGAGAAATCCTTTATTAAGCAAGGAAGAAAGGTTAAAGTGGCTGCTTTCTGGCTCAGGTGTAATTTTAAGAGGAGAGGAAGGGGAGGTCTGTGTTAGGATGTGGTGGTAAAGGAGACAGGGGAATAGGGAGAAGGAGAAGGGGGCAAAGGAAAGAGAGAAGGGATATAATCCTGGAGGTACAAAGGACTGCATCTGGATAGAAAGGAGACAGATGTGACACATAGGAAAATGGTAGTTTAAAAAGGAAACCCTGTGTTAGGATAAGGGATTTAATTTTAATTGGGCGTGTTAATAAAGTGAACCAAAGAGAACTTCTGATTGCTGGACTTCAATACTTATGGCTGGACCTTGATAGTCAGCCTCAGGGGAGGAAGTGGAGAAATAAAGGAATAGACCTTGGTCAGAGGGGCTGGGAGAGAAGGGCAAGGCCTGCCAGAGCCACATGCTAGTGCCCCTTCAGTTTCAAAGTCAAATGAACTCTATTTTGATGTATATAACATCAACAAAATCTACACTACAGTAACCCTATGGGCCTTGAATACACAAACGAAAGTTGCAAATCTATAAGACTTAGGTATAGTATATGGTATTTGGAAATTAATTTTTCTTCAGAGTTCGTGTGTGTGTGTGTGTGTGTGTGTGTGTGTGTGTATGCACTTCTATTTTGCAGAAGACAATGAGAAATGCTCAATAAACCTTTAAGTCAGATTAAATAAACAAATTTATAAATAATATTAAGGACTTTTCTGTTTTGTCTGTACTTGGATGTCATTAATCTGTAATGAAACAGATTTGGGAAAAATTACATGATTCTTCTTGCATAATTCTATATCTTACTGGGGGCCTGGAGAAAATGATAATCTGGTCAGTTTAGGATCATAAATTGGAAGTGATTGTAGTGAAATGCAGAGGGTTGGGGGAATCTTGGAGGCCATAAAGTAGAGATAAAATAGAAACCTTCCTTTTCAAGCTGAAAGCAGAAGAAAGAAAAGTCAAAATAATTTGGGATAACAAGGTAATAGAGAAAGAGGAGACGTCCTATGTACATTTCTTAAAAACAAGGAAATGAGAAGGATCAGCATCAAAGAAATTTCAAGGTTCAAGCTATCAGCTGTAAAACACCCCTGGTGAGAGAATGGCTTAAGACCTAATGGAGGTTTTATTACAAAAATGAAATGGGGATAAAATTCTTTAGACAGTAGTTAAAAGAATTGTGCTTCTGGAGTACTTAATGGATCATCCCTTAGAGATGAAAGTTATGTTTCTGGAAAATAACATAGCAGATAGAAAAGCTGGATCCTGGCATACATGATTTATGGATATTTGTTAGAAACTTGGGAACTGTTGGAAACATAAATTTAAGAAGTTGCTATATGGTTTTAGAAAGACCCACAGAACCACTATGTAAATCTAACATCTTTGGATGAGACTGTGGGACATATAAATGCTGCCAGTTTACCTACAAAGCTGGACAAATTCATATGATTATGAGGAGTCTATACAGACATTACAAAGTTAGTGTAATAAATCATGTGCATTTAGGTCAAACAAGTCCTTGATCATATTCTGGACTCTAGTGCTGCCGTAAAGATATATCTTGTACAAATTACAGAACTTCTCACAGACTCAACCTTCTTATTATGTATATTTTAATGTTTATTTTTATGTGTGTATGTGATTGCTGTGTGTGAGTATACCCGAGGAGGGTGCTGGATCCTCTGGACATGGAAATGCAGGCTGTTTTGAGCCACCTGCAATGGGTATTAAGAAAGGAACTCGCCGGGCGGTGGTGGGGCACGCCTTTAGTCCCAGCACTCGGGAGGCAGAGCCAGGC